>NW_022990502.1:876599-1592505 GCF_902827175.1 Gymnodraco acuticeps
GAGAGAGAATTTCTTCTCCCGTTTTTGATCCAAAGTGAATGTTAAACTTGAATAATGTACATCATTTGAATGTAATAATTAAGTTGATTGTTTCGTTGTGGAAGTTCCAGTGAATGAGCCCCATTAACTGAGTTTTAAACATCACTTTAAATGGAAGATTTAAAGTGATGTTTAAATCTTCCATTTAGGCCCCGCCCACTCGATCGGATTGGCAACGGCCGATACTGATTCCGGCGATCGGCCCAGAAATTGGCGATCGGAGCGTCCCTAGTTAGCCTCATGTGTGAAATAATTAACTGGCCAACGGTCATATAGCTAGCCAAATAGCTAAAGTCCTGCTACCTGACAGCTAAAGCCAGTTATACAGTTTATAGGTTGTATTTTTGAAGCATCCCAATCACACATTACTAGTTAGCTAGCAACGGCAATGCATAATGAATGAACTTGGCTGATAAAAAACAACTGAAGAACTTCTACTCTTCATTATCCTCTTAAAAGCACTGGGCCTATGTATCAGACCTCAGGCTCGAAAATGACATGCCCAGAATGAATGAGTATATCTTCAAAACTAAAAAGGAGTATATGAATAATCTTCTATCAAAGCAATGATACACATGTGAGTTGGCTGTAGAAGTGTCAGAATCAATATAGATGTTGCTGTGAGAGTAAATTCAGATTGAACATAGTAAAACAATTTAAATTCTAATCTCCGCCTAAAAAAAACACATCATAGTGAAAACCACCCCTCTGTAGTGAAGTTGTGTGTCGCTCTTTCCTGGCTGCTAGTTCAGTGAGTTTTGGTCGTACAGTGATGAGACCTATACCAATGGAATCGGTGGAATCTCAGCTTGCATATGATATGTCGTTTGTGCATGAAGTAGAAAAGATCGCTATCGCCAGTTTTGTGCTAATGTAGTGTTGGCATGTTTTCGTTAAGTGCTGATTTAGAAGCTCGGAGTTGCAATTGTGTTTCGTTTAAGGCCCTGTCACACTGTCCCGAAATTGACACCCGATGGACACACGAATTTGGAATTGTGAATTTCGCACGACACACGAAGGCAACATTTACATTACATTTAAGACATACAACTGCAATGAAAGTACCAAAAACAATTGTGTTACAGTACTATGATACTGTACTGATATCTTCAGACTTTGTTCTTTACTTTATCCGTCGTTATATGTAGAAAATATTACGTTTTCTCCGTAATGTTGTTTCCATAACAACAACAACTTCCTGTCAACTGTCCTTCAAAATAATATATTATATCCTTTTTAGTTTCACAGAACACAAATTGGGTTATGTACATAATATATTTACATGATTTTGTTGTGCAATAAAACAACCCGATGGACACACGATAAAGGAAATGTTCAAATTCGGCTGTGATCGTAGCAACATCGGGCCATTCGTGAGGGCATCTTAAGCCTTCGTATGACCGCCGGTGGAGTTTCTCAGGCTCCGGCAGCAACTTCGTGAGCGGTGGCAAAATCTTTGGCATGCCAAAAAATTGCCAAGGACCTTGCGAAGGTTCATTTTCGTGTTGAATTCGTGTGTCAATTGTGCCCTTCGTAAGGCCATCGTGAGGGCATCGTGTTATCATCGGTGCCATCGGGCATTCGTCCCGATCAGAGTGAGGGCGAATGCCCGATGGCACCGATGATAACACGAAGATGACACGATTTGACAAGATGTCCTCACGAGTGCCTTGCGAAGTTGCCGCTCACTAAGTTGCTGCCGGAGCCTGAGAAACTCCACCGGCGGTCATACGAAGGCTTAAGATGCCCTCACGAATGGCCCGATGTTGCTACGATCACAGCCGAATTTGAACATTTCCTTTATCGTGTGTCCATCGGGTGTCAATTTCGGGACAGTGTGACAGGGCCTTTAGGTACAAATGGTTATTATCATCTGTCTGAGTTTCTTCCCGTTAAGTGCGTATGACACATGAATACGTTGTTAAATGTTAACAAGCCCCAAGATGCTGCGCCGGTACCGGGGGCATTCGGGCTCAAGAGGTTAATTACCTCCATGACATGTAATCTCACTTACAGTAAGGTGGCCACCGTAATAAATCATATACAGGACACCCCCTATTACTACCTCGATTTAGCCAGTTCACAACCTAATAATTGATTAGGTATGTAGCAAGCTGATAAAGTTACGTAGCTAGCTACAGAGTAGCTTAATTAGCTGGTTAGATGGTAAAATAACATGAAAAACGTACCATCTTGCTCATCTGTTTATTTATCCAAACTGCCCAGTTTCTGTTATATCTCTCACAGGCTCCGCCCTCTACTGGACTCTATGGGTACTACCTTATCATGCAAGCATTCACCTACTGAGACTTCTATAGATGTAGCCGGCCCCGGGGCGGACCTACCTGAATGCCCGCACATCTCACCGTATAAAAGGAGGCCTCACCTTCTGACCGTCATCCCTTTCTCTTCAGCGAGCGGAAGTGAACACTGAGCAAGACGTGAAAGAGATTGAAAGCAGCATGGAACCACTCCTCGAACACCGAACATGCCCGACATCCCCTGGCCTGATTGTGGGGGCTGACCCGCACCGCCTGTGCTTCCAGTGCCTGGAGCCAAACCACGCAGAGGAGGGCCTAAACCAGTCGCCGGCCTGTAATTCCGCAGCTGAGCCGCCAGCATCGTGGCGAGCATTTACGGGTGTAGTTCGGCCCGCAGGTGGAGGATCAGGACCTCGAGATGGATGAACTTGATGAGGTGCCATTCGAGTTCACGTTCGGACGACGAGGACATCTCGTTGTCTGACACCTTCAGTGAGGCGCAGCGGCTGCTAAAGCCAGTCAGGGACAGTGAGGTGGAACGGTGTTGTTGGACGACAGTGCGTGTATACATCGGGGCTGTATAGAGATATAACGAGGGTTACGTATGGTAACCCTTGTTATATAAGCACAGGCGGAGCCCTCTACTCGGGGCACTGTCTGTCCTATACCGCTCGCTGAAGAGAGGTGAAGGATGATGGTCAGGAGGCGAGGCATCCTTTTATACGGTGAGATGCGCTCACATTCAGGTAGGCCCGCCCCGGGGCCGGCTACGTCTGTAGAAGTCTCAGTAGGTGAATGCTTGTATGATAAAGTAGTACCCATAGAGTCCAGTAGAGGGCTCTGCCTGTGCTTATATGTAAAGGAATATTTTAGTCTTGTTAAAGTATATAGAGTTTAGTGACTTGTCCTCGGGAATCTGTTTCTGGTTAAAGTGTATTCCTGCCTGTAATGTGATCCATAGCTTCTCAGGAAGACACAGGTCAAGAGGTCATCTGATATCTTGTGGGGGGAGAAGCTTGGCTCATGTGGGTTTGCAATGCAACAAGTCTTTGTCTCGACATCTGGCATGCATTAAAGGAAAACCCGCGTGTTTTAGGGCCCTCCTCTTCTAAGGTATATAGGTGTTATTGGCGCTTTTGTCTTCAGAGTTGGCTGGTATCTTACATGAGAACTGTAGTATACTGTGATCTCTCCGGCCGTACGAATTCTCAATAAATATCAGTGTATTGACAGTCGAATCCAGTTTCCCTCATTTCATGATCGGCTCAACATTGCTGCAAAGAAGTTTTTACTTCACAATTTGCGTCACGAACAATTACCAACAGATCGTCGAGCTGGTGAGTGTAATTTCAAATCTATATTTGGACATTGCCTCGCCAGACTCTGTGATTGACGGTATCAAAAATTACCTGTGGAACCGACAGATGCAATTTTTTTTGGTTTCCTCTGTGTGTGTGCACTGCAAATATTCGGAGAGACCTTAAAGAGGGCATCAGTAATGTGGAACTTCTGTTTAAAAGCAATGTAACGTTTTGTATTGAACAAATCGCCGAATTCTGGGGGATTTCAGAGGCCAAAACAGCAGTTTAAAATAAGCAGCCAAAGATATTTTCCTCCATTGCCTCTGTGGGCACGGCTCCAGCAGCAGTCGGGGGTGTGTGTGTAAATACTTCCCCTGTCTGGGTGGCTGCAGCCGTGCAGATGAGAGGAAGAAAAGTCACAGCCCTTTTGTCTAAGCTTTAACTCACACCACCGCCATCTCAATTAAAAACGGGATGGTCTAAAAGCACCCGTTGCCTGTGACCATCTTCTGCATTGCTGGTAAGGCTGGGGCAGCACGAGGTGCGTGCATCGCCCGATGCGCCACAGCTCTCTACTCTGCTGGAGGAACATTTCCTACTTGCTTGAAAGCGTTCCCTACGTTGCTGGAGCAGCTGGTGGCGGTCCGGGGTGCATACATAAAATGTATAGGCTAATTGATCACAGGTGGGCAGTGGCAAGCAAGCGTAGAAACAAAACTGTGTTTCACCGTTGGGGTGAACTCAATGGCGGATGTATAGGCTGGTCGTGGACTACAGTTAACTGGGCTGTTCTTGGAGAGAAATGGTAGCAAAACAAGTCAATGTTCTCCTGGTCGGGGGGATCATAGCGCCACTAGAACAGAGTAGTGGTTGTCGCAAGAGGATAAGCTAGTTATCACTTTTGGACGGTCTTCAGGCACGATTTTAGCACTTGTACAAAGGTGGATGCGCGAGTCAAGGTGCTCCATTTCTATAATTCCCTACCCCCTCTGAAAACCTCCTAATTCGGATTAAATTAAGCTGGATGAGTTTAGCTGTCACCTGATATTTGTTGCGGGTTCATGTTTGTTTGTATAATTGTTTCGTGTTTGTTTGTCTACCCGCCGTCTTGTGCATGCTTTGTAACAACTAATAATGAATCAGTCCACAGCCAAGGTAAAATGAACTAAACTTTAGTTATCTCACCAAAAGTAAATTACTTTTGAATGCATGATGTAGGGATGTAGAGCAATAAATAGCACAAGGCGTCTGTTTTACACCCGGGAACCTCAGAGGCATCACTGCGGGTCATCTGTCTGCTCAAATAGGTCAATGTTGTATTATTTGTTTCATTTATTCTTAATCTATGTATTGTATGGTAATAATGAAAAAAAACAACAAAAAAAACCTAATGTATTGAACACATTCCGAAACAAAGCAGATAAGACAAGACTCAGACATAATTGTGATTGAACCTTTTTGCACGATTGATGCAAAATGAAAACTTTGTCATTATCTGTTTCCAACTGGCCACTGGAATTGGAGAATTTATATAAGTTGAAGTTCAATTACAGTTTTAAATATAGTTCAACATTCTTTATTAAACTGTTTCAAATTATTTCTAGTCAAAATCTTTACTTTACTCTTTCTTTACTCTGCTTGGTGCTGCAGAAGGAAAAAAAACAAAAAAAAACGCAAGACACGGAGCCAGAGACAGGCGTGACCTCTGGAAGGAAAAGATAATCTGAAGCAAACCACAGCACGGTGCGTTGGGGGTTTTATGAGCCTGAGCACAAAGGAAGATCTAATTTCAGCAGTCAGTTTTTTTTTCCCAGCACTGTTGAGCATTTTGAAAATGTATTTTCATGCCTCTGTGCAAGGCTTAGTCTTTCTATCTGTATAGCCACTGGTGTAAAGTAACTAAGTTCATAAACTCAACAAGTACTATACTTGGGCACAATTTTGAGATACTGGTACTTTATTTGAGTATTTAAATGTTTTGCTACTTTATTCTTCTGCTCCACTACAGTTCAGTGGTACATGGTGTATTTCTGCTCCACTACATGTATTTAATACCTTTTAGTTACTTTCAGATCTGGATGAATGATGTGAAATCTAATCAAGTGTTGAATCAGACTTTAGTTCCACCTGGAGTAAATCCACCAGCTGCCCTGCAGAATACAAAGTCATTCAAACTAGCTGCTCCTTTACCAGCTTTGAGAACACTTTCATGATCAATCATTATAAAACATATCATATATAGTATTCTGAAATAAACCAATCTGCACAGTGACTACTTTTACTGTCGCTATTTTCACTATATTTTGATGACAATACTTTTATACTTTTACTTGAGTAACATTTTGAATGCAGTACTTTTACTGTCACTTAGTATTCCTACACTCTGGTACTTCTACTTTTACTCAAGAACAAGATCTGAGTACCTAAGCTAACGTTAGCCAGAAACCTTCCATTTTGACACACAGAACAATGGGGTGATTCAAAGTAATTCTAAGTAATTCACACAGCTTCTTCGCTATGGGAGGAGCAGCAGTTTCAGCTTCAGTTAAATATGTCGTGTAGTAATAGATGGATTTATTTTTTTCCTCTCAAGAGAGAATGTGTATTTTATGTTAGTATTTCAAAAACATCTCCTGGGGGAGAATCCCCCCAGACCCCAAGCGGGGGTTGGGTTTTCAGCATGTCAACACTTTCACTTGTGAGGAAATGGCAGGATTGGCTCCAGGTCGCCCTTTTTATTTACTACAAGATTACCCAACACAAATATCGCAAATACTCGGGAGCCGATAAGTCAATAAGTTGCTTATCGCGACAGGCACACAATAAAACAGTGGAAACAAACATGTGTTTGACTTTCATTAGTGAATGAAACTGTGTGCCCTTTATAGTCTGTGTCCAATATTGTGTATTTGTATATATATATTATATATATATATCCTAAAGATATGCTAAGGTCCCGCTACTGACACGATAGCAGTCACTTCGTGCGCATGTGTGTAATTAAACCCATGATATCAAAATCTCACTCCAGCCAGGTACCCAAAGTTAGCAACACTGTCCATACCCCAATAATATTTTATTGCAGAATCTACATGAATCACACAAACGGCAAAATTCCCCAAAAGATGACAAGTTTGCATCCCTGCTTATTATCGTTTTCATCACAGAGCTGGGAAAATGGTGTATTGATTACTGATCTGTGCAAGTCCAATTTGTTAACTGACTTTAGTTCTAATGTTAATGTTAATTTGATTTCAACCCATAAGTAATTATTTAAATTAACTCAACATTCCACATGATGGATTAGTGTTCCACATTTTTCCCACTAATTTGTTTATGATTAGGCCAATGGTAAAGAGAGACATTGATGACCCTGTGTCCTTTTTGTTAGCACGTGGTTCCATTTTGTCTAATGGCGTTGGACAGCTTCACTAAGAGTCACCCAGTTCTACCCTGCTACAGTCCGGCTGAGTGCAGTCACAGAGATGCTATGGCTGCTCTACATGACATTACTGGTTTGGTCCGAGAATGGGCACCATTTCCTGCTCCCAGAGAGAATGACGCTCCTCACACTGAACATTACAGCCTTGATACTGTCTCACGTGGGTCTGCTCCCCCCCACCGAGCCATGAACTGCAAGCTTGACGTCTGCTCTGAACACTTGGAACTGTCACACCAGCACCAACCCTTGGGTCAGTTAGATGAGACTAACGGCTTCACTTGGGGCATATGGGTCAGAAATATGACTGTCGTTACCATGGAGTGGGTTGTTTGTTTTTTTAAGGCTATTCATACTGCTATGCAGAGTGAAGAGCCCCTACTATTTAAAAAAAAATAGACCTAATATCAGGGGCCTCTTACTGTCTACTTCTGCATGTATTCACGTTATATGGACCATGTTTCCACCTGTTGAAACTAGAGGCTGCACGGAACTCAGGCTACAATACAACCATTTTGTTCTGCTCTAACGATTCAATTTATAGATTCTACATCAAAATAGTACGTTTTTTATTGTTTCCAATGATAACGTCACCTTAAGTGGAGGAATGCAAACCTGTTTTAAAATGTAAGGTTTTGAATTTCTTTGACATTTCTCAGTAATGACACCCTCAGACTCCCACTATCATTTATGCCAATGGTTCCCAAACTTTTTTGTGCCCAAGCCACACCAAAGGACAAAAAAAACAAAACATCTCAAGGCACACCTATTGTAAAAAAAAATAGCCCTTATAACACGTGTTATCACTCATATCATGTAAAGTATTTGTAAATGTGCATAATTATTTACTAATGCCAAATAAAATGTGACAAAGACAACTATATTACGAAATATTTCCGAAATTAATTTGAAACTTTATCAAATTAGGCTTCATCAAAGCAGCAACACACTCATTTACACCAGACAGGTCACAACATAGAAAATGAGGCAAAGGAAACTCAGCAGAAATTCAGCACAGACAACTGTCAATGCAAGGAAGCTGCATTGTCCATGGTCCTGAACTACAAATTATAAATTATAAATGTATTACTTTAAAAATGTAATATATTACACTACTTCGTTACTATCTACATAAAGTAACTCGTTACTTTACTCGTTACTCTACTCGCCGAGCACGTACAAACTGCGCATGCGTGAGTGGCAATAACTTTCCTTACCAGCAGGCGGCGGTAGTCAAGCCCCCAGGAAGTGCGCCGGACTCAGATGAAAATATTCGTGCTGGCCAAACGGCGGTACTACACTTCCGTTTGGTTGCCAGGCCCGGAAACAATTTTTTCCATTGACTTACATGGGGAAAGTACGGAGCCCCTTAGGGGACATGGAGAAGAAAAAAAAAAATTCTAAAAAAAAAAAAAATGTTTTGCGAGATATCGCAATACTTTTGCGAGATCTCGCAATACTTTTCATTTAGGTCAATGTACTTCCGGGTCAGTTCAGCGACACAGAAACCACAACAATGGAGCAGTTAATCGATTTTTACTTTGAGCTTGGCCTAAAATATAAAGACATAACATCAGTGCTTGGCAATAGGCACAGGTTTATCATAAGTGAAAGACACCTCAAGAGGATACTCAGAGCGAGGGGACATTCACGTCAACATGCATACTCTGAGCTTGCGGTCCTGGTGGATTTCATTCGCAACCAGTTACAGTACTCTGGGCAGCTTCATGGGTACCGCTGGATGTACGCAAAATGCAGAGTGCATGGACTGCGTGTGAGGAAGGAGGATGTGCGCTTGGTACTGAAGGAGCTGGATCCCGGAGGAGTGGCATTAAGGCAAGCAGGACGACTCAGACGAAGGCGTTACTTCTCCAAAGGGCCAAACTTCATCTGGCACCTGGATTCCTATGATAAACTGAAGCCATATGGCATTTGTATAAATGGATGTATCGATGGGTATTCAAGAAAAATGATCTGGCTTAATGCCTACACAACAAGTAGTGACCCAAAGTTGATTGGGGGATATTACATGGAAGCAGTGCAGCGTTTAGGGGGCTGCCCTAGACTGGTGAGGGGCGATCTTGGAACAGAAAATGGCTATGTTCGAGGCATTCAGCGTTTCCTCGTACCTACTCGCCCAGATGGCAACCATGAAAGCTACTTGGAGGGAGCCAGCACCGCCAATCAACGAATCGAATATTGGTGGGGTTTTCTTCGCAGAGAGTGCGCAGAGTTTTGGTTGTGCTTCTTTGGAGACCTCAGAGACAACGGGCATTTTAATGGTGGATTTCTGGACAAAAGCCTCCTTCAATGTTGTTGCATGGGACTCATCCAGGTGAGTTAATACATTGTGTGTATGCGCTGTGCGTGTGAGTTCAGATGGAGAGAGGAGAGAAAAAGTAAGAGACAGAAAGAGAGGAGAGTGTGAAGGAGACAGAGAGGAGAGTGTGAAGGACACAGACAGAGGGCGGGGTTTGTGGTTATGTGTGAATGCCATAATGTTGTTCTCTATTTAAGTTGATGCATATGTACAGTTCTTACTAAATGTATTAATACATTATTTTTGACAGGATGAGTTGGATGACACTGCACAGGTTTGGAATGCGCACACCATCAGGCCGTCGAGAAACCTCAACGTCCCCAGCGGTCGGCCAAATGTGATGTATGCTGTGCCTGACCTTTACCGGACAAGAGACTACCTTTCCCCTGTTGAAGACGAACACGTTCAACTGTGCAAAAATGAATGTGTCTTTTGGCTGGCCATACCATGTGATCCAGATGTGTACGAACTATGCCACATCTTTATGGGCGAGTCCCATCGGACTCCACCAACAGACCCATATCAGGCTGTGAACTTGTATATGCACCTAAGAGAGGCCATCAGTGCATCTCTCTAAATCAGTACAAAATTCACTCACCTGCAGTGCGCCTCCCCCACTTACAGGATGGACACTCCCCTGCAGTGCACCTCCTTGTCCCAACTGCATTTTGTACACAATTAAATGTCCATATTTCCTTTTACAAACATATACACCGTGACATTGGAACTCACCATCACCGCACTGCTTGTTTGTTTCTGGGAGTATATAGCTCTTATGCCTGTAGTTTCTTTCACAAAGTAGTAATACTACTCACTGCATTTGCTTGATGAACTTAGGTCATGTGTGTGCATAGTTCATATAATTAATTTGAAATGTAATCTTTAAGTTGACTAATTATTTAGAATATGTCAGTAAAGTCTAAGCTGTTGAATATTTTAGATTCTGGAGACACCAGTCCTGTTAAGGTGTTATGAACTGTAAGATGACTCAAATACTGCCTCGTCAACATCACTCCCCCCTTTTATATACATGTGATGGCATGACCCTGTCCTCACTGTGCAGCTCCTTCAGTGACCGGCTCTCGGAGAGAGAGCAGCGGTCAGACTATATAACCAGCACAGCCCCTAGACCGCCCCACACATAATCACACAGACTATAACACCCCCTGTTGTTAAATACCAACCAACTATGTGCAATATATATATATATATATATATATATATATATATATATTAGGGCCGGGACTCGATTAAAACAATTAATCTAATTAATTAGAGGCTTTGTAATTAATTAATCGAAATTAATCGCATTTTTAATCACATATAAATATTTGACCTAAGAACAGTGAGAAGCAATTTTTTTCACATGGATTTTAGTATACCATTAGGCGCATTCACACCGCAGTACTTTTCCCACAAAGGTTCATGAGAATTTAGTTCATGAGAACTCTTTGAACCTGGGGGTGGATTAGGCAAATGAAGCCGCTGACGTCACTTCTTCTTCTTCTGCTTTGGGTTTACTGGCAGGCCGCAAACCACTTCACGGCGTATACTGCCGCCCAAAGTCCCCGGCCAGAAGTTCCCGGAGTTAGGGACTGGCTTCAGTAGAAGCTGCTGGGAGTCCCAGCAGCTTCTACTGAAGCCAGTCCCCAACTCCGGGGACTGGCTTAGTCCCAGCAGCTTCTACTGAAGCCTTCCGAGTAAATCGCCAGAACGCCGACACCTCCTCATCTCCACCGCTCCCATGTTTTATTTTGTGTTGCCATAAATTAGTCTCTCTGCGTTTCTGCGCTGGGCTAATGCTAATAATGCTAATGCGAGGATAATAAAATGGCGGCTTCACAAAACTTTTTGCGAGTTTTACGGGGCGTGGTTTGCAATCCGCCCAGCCAATCAGAAATATAGCTCTTTTCTCACAAGAGAGCCGTACGAAAGTCCCTGCTCTCTAGCAGGGACTTTCGTGAGGGTAAAAAGGTTCTCATGAACTAATTTTAGTACCGGCTCTTTTTGGTGTGAACGCGATAAAAGAGGCTAACGTCCACGCTAGCTTCCACGCTAGCTGCTATATGTTTTGCATTGAGGTGATACTTGAGGCTTGATGTGCTGCGGTGATATGCGAATTGCTTTTTGCATAATTTGCACACAACCGTGCTCTTATCGACGCTTCCATCCGTCCGTTTTTTAAAACAACATTTCCCACTGTTGTTCACTGTGGTTTGTTGTTGTCTGAAGTCATGAACGTTAGTTGGTGCTCCAGTATAATCGGTACGCCTGAAACTCATCCAGTGAGAAACGTTCCGCGGTGCAAAAATAAGTGCGATTAAAATGCGTTAATTTTTTTAACGCGTTAATTTTTGTGTAATTAATTAATCTTAATTAACGCGTTAAAGTCCCGGCCCTAATATATATATGCCGTTAATAACTGTGCAATATATATATATATATATGCCGTTAATAACTGTGCAATATATACCTGGCTGCTAAATCCTCAGAACTGTTACAGGGTGTGTATTTTGTAAATTGTCTAACTTTTTTAAATTATAATTTGTTTATCTTTAATACTTTTGTATGCATGCTTCTTAGGTAACATTAAGCTGTCTTTGGCTCTTTTCTGCTGTAACAATGTAAATGTCCCCTCTGTTGAACTAATAAAGGTATTCTGATTCTGATGTGTTTTCGAACTGTGAAACAAAAATAGTCTGTGTGAAAATGTATAGGACTTTACTAATGCTAGAACCAAGTAGTACGAACATCAAGTTACATGTAATTTACAGAAAATACAGTGATGCCTGTGTAGCCAAGCACTTTAATGTCAGAAAGGGGTAGAAAATAACAGCACAAGCTGATCTTTTAACAGTGTGGAAATATTAATAATAATGTTGTATTGTTATCTAGTGTGAAATCCTGGCCTGCAACCCTGATTACATTTAAAATGTGCCTAATCAGTTTGGTTTGTCAATGTATTAAGACCAATTGAGAAATAAAACATTGCACATTATGTATAAGTCACTTCATATGCACACGATTTCTGTTTCTTAAAAAAATAGCATTGAGTTATAATTCGGTACCATGTTAAGTTGGCAGTAAATGAAAGTGATATGTTGGTAATATCATGTATATATCACGGCCAATTGTGCATATTAGGGCTTGTAATTAGAGGCTAGTCTTTTCAGGCCACATTTCACATTTTCAACATCGGCTTTTTGCGAACAGGATCTAACAGAACTATTTTCCACATTCAATTTCAAACATTGTTTTTCTGAGAGTTATCAAAAAGGACTGACTCTTTAACACCATAACATCAACAATTCGACCAGTGACGGACAACACCGTTTAGCTTTCTTAGTTGCAAAAAAAAACACACAATATTAATCTCAGCCTCTAAACTGGGTTAGGATCAAACTGACGAAAATAAAAACTGCAGTCATTCTCAAAGCGTATTAAAAAAAAAGGTAATATCCTTGTTAAAGCAGAAAATAGAATTGCAGACTGCTCATTACACGGTTCAGTGCATCAGTTGTTTCAATGACAAAACAAACAACAAAAATATCAAATCAAAATAATATTCCAAACTGTTACTATTAGGCCTGATAACGACTGCTCTCAAGTTCAAAGAATATCCATTTCAAAGTAGTTGCTGGACAGGATATTGTCAAATTCCGTGCGAAATTCAGGGAAAGAGCTGTAGGTACACGGTATTTCAAGGGTAGCTCCACAGGTATGAGCAACAGGCCTTCTGCTGAGCCCAGTTTCAGCATTAAAGCACACCCCAATTCTGTCAACACATATGACAGAAGAACCAGTGCAGAAACGCAGGATTTGTTCAGCTTTGGCTTGGTCAGCATTTTTCACATATCGTTGGAGATGGTTGAAAGTTGTCTGTTCTCTCTGAGACAACACCACGTTGGTTGTTTCAAACAGTTGGGACACTCTTCTGCCTGTGGCTTTCTTCTTCTCATACAGAGACAACACACTGTCCTTGTCTGGCAGTTGCAACTGTACAAGTGACATGGGTGTCAAGAAGCAATCAACGATATACTTTGGCTCTTGGAGAATGGCTTTATGAGCCATTGTTTCTATGGCAGGCTCCATGTTGTTCTTTGCAGGTAGGAAATGGGAACCCATCCTTGTGAAAAGGTCGAGCAAGTCCTCTTCATCACTCTCCTCCATTGTGCCCTGGAGAGCCTTCTCCACAGCTGATCTCTCAACAGGAGAGAGGTAGTTGAGAAACGATGTCATCAGGATGTCTACATCAACGGAGTGGACTCCATGAATGCAGGCTACAATGAAAGCCTTTGATAGCCTCACTGGCATGACACCATGGTCCAGTAATCCTTTCACCCAGATCCGTCCAACTGCTTGCCATTCAGCCTCACAGAAATCTGGCCTCAGCCTTGGAACTCGCTCTGCTTCCCCTTCACACGTTTCAAGAAATTGCTCCCAGAATGCAGTGTAAACCTCCCTTGATACTCCATTATCATCAATAGCTTTTTCATTTACAAAGTCCATCTTTAGAGTCAAATGTATTATGCTACTGTCCATAAATACAGCCAAAAGATCTTCAACAACCTTTGTCCTGTGAATTGATGCACGTTGCGTGCTCTCTGGATTTCCTGAGCCGTGAGCTGAGGTTGATGGGGATAGTTGGCTGCTCGAATTTAAAAGCAAATCCTGTAGTAGAAGAACGAAACATACAAACACACACAACAAGATTGGTCAATGAATGAAGCAGAGGCCAAAATGTCCTAATTGTTTAAATGTTGAGTATGAATCAAGGTCCATATAATATTGGATTCTATGTTTTTCCCATAATGCAACTCAAAAGCTATTTTTTACAAGACCTTTTTTCCAACTCCACCACACCTCCAGTTTGTAACACAGACTTTCGATTTGTTGTCTTCAATTCAAAGCCGAGGTAACACTGACAACTTCAGTATGACATCATCAAAGTTACTTATTTTATACCTGACCGAGCTCCTCCAGAGCTCTCAGGACAGTATACAAATGTTTTACAGGCCACAGTTATGTGAAATGTTACAAGAGCGGTAGTTTAAAGGATGTGTTCAGGGTTTCTTGCAGTGATGCATCTTACCTGTGATGTTTGCACTGTATCCTCATGTATGGACACATGTGCCGAAGGCAGGCCAAAATCAGAGGACAAGGGGAGTTGTAAATCCTGCATTGGTACTCCATTCATCTCCGCACTCTGAAGGATGAATTAAGTATGTTATTAATTGACAGCAGACACTTTGAAGTCTTAGACGTTATTGCAGACCGTAATTTACAAAAGTATTTCCGTAATAGTCTTCAACATCATCTTCTATTTAAAACCAGAAATACTCTGTAAAAATTACACTTGGAAAAAAGAAATGGAAAAAGACAAACCTTCAATTTCAGAGACAGAGTATAATAAAGTCACAAATCAGTGTTTATAAAAACTACTGCACAATCACAAGTCAAAAGGACTCTGTTGCTTTCCACTTCTACTGCAGCTTGCTAAATAACACCATTTATTTTAATACAAGTTGTGCATGACTTTGCTATACCACTATACACAACAAATGGTAGTTTGATATAGAAATTATCGTAAAAAAGGAGAATTGTGAAGTTGTGCATGCCACCATGTATGGCTTATGAGTGCAAAATTAAAATCTTTGTGGAATTCCACAGGTTTTCATCAGGTCTTGTTTGGTTTGTTGAAATGTGAAAGGTTCTAAAGCAACATAAACTATTAAATGTTAACCAATTTGCTATGGCAAAATGAAGCTCTAAATATACATGGGGTGAGCTAATATTTCATTAAGTACAGTAAGCGTTTCACAGCACTGTAGGTTATTTCATTCGTGTGTCCAAAGAAGAATCGGGGAACAGAATACATGACATAAAAATAAAAGGACATGGTACATTTTTTTCAAAGTAGGAATGCACATTTGAGTTTTTTTATTAATTGAATCGAATTTACTGACTATTGAAATCTAACAAAAACTACAGTATGTAATTGATTGAATTGAAGTAGCAATACATTTCTCAATCTTTTCTGTGTTTACTGGTTTGGTTTTAATACATATATTTGCATTTCTACCCCCTTACCCAAAAACGTTCCTAATCACATTACCTGAGTGACATCCTCATGTGTGACGTCATTACATTTTATCACAACTATCTCATCACCACCTGCTCCCCAAAGATCATCTTCCGGATCCCATAAAAGTGTATCTGCCTCGTCTGTTGGGGTTGAATGGGAGCGATGTGATTGTCTTGGACCTTCTGCTGTCACAGTGTCAGAGGTTGATCTTTGTTTTTTGGATCTTGGTTGTATCTGGAAATGCAACAAAAAACAACTTTTGTTGTCAGCAGTAAGTAAGGGATAATGTGCAGCAACGCGGTCATTATGGGGAAAAGAACACCGACAGGCTGATCAGGAGCCCGACGCGAAGCGGAGGGATCTAGATCGGCATGAAGGTGTTCTTTTCCCCATAATAACCAAGTTGCTGCACATTATCCCGCTTATTACATGGCCACATTCTCAACAAAGTAACATTATGAATCCCAATATTAATTGAAATGCTTTTATGGATTTAGAAAATTATTTTATTGATTTAAAAAATAGTTGTATTGATTTAAATTGACATGCATCCGCTAAGAAAAATAGTCCGTTGTTACCGTTTGAACTAACGTAGCAACAGCAGCGTTTTTGAGGAGCTTTTTGATTACAGATTTGAAAACATCGCTGCTTGCTTTAAAAGTAGCACAATTCATGATGTCAAACCTTGGGAAGTATCTAGATATCCCTGCCCTAATGCCAAAGTAACTGGCAACTGAATATGTGAAGGAGGGTTTCTGCCCGTTACTTCTCCGCTGTTTTCTTGTCCCTCTTGTCTTTTTCTTTTCTTCACTGGGGACTCATCAGCCACTAACCATTCCTCCAAATTACTGTACTCTCCAAATATATTCAAATTAATGTTAAAATCCTCCATGTTGCTATCACACGACAGCGGAAAACTAAAGACAATCAGACAGCTTGCTTTTCAAACTGTTACATTTGAAAAACAGTTAGAGCGTCTCTTGTCAGTTTGAAAAGCCAACGGTAGGAACTGCTTGCGTTTTTTAGCAGCTTTTTGATTACAGATTTGAAAACATCGCTCCTTGCTTTAAAAGTAGCACAATTCATTATGTCAAACCTTGGAAAGTATCTAGATATCCCTGCCCTAATGCCAAAGTAACTGGCAACTGAATATGTGTATCTCAACCTGTCGTTCAATGGACAGCTTCCCCCCCCCCCCCATCTATGTATATACTCGCATTTTAGACTCTGTTACTAACTGTATATCTGTAGACTTGGTATGTCTTAAATGTCCGGTTAGGATGTATTGGAACGAAATCTAAAATGAAAATTGTAAATAAGCAATATGTATGTAAAAAACCACCTGTATGTAAATTGTAAATAAGCCATCTGTATGTCTTATATGTCTTAAATGACATGATGAATTGGAAATGGGGGACCCTGATGTAAACAAGACGAAAGTCTTTCTCTGGTCTGCATCCCCTTAACAATTGTATGTTTTGAGCTGTACTGTACTGTAACCAATATACAAGCTGTTAATAAACTTTTCAATCAATCAATCAATGTTGCAGTTTGATGTCTATGTCTGGACCGCTGCGTAAAAAGGAGGGTTTCTGCCCCGTTACTTCTGCGCTGTTTTTCATGTCCCAGTTCGAAAAGCAAACTGCATGCAGTTTGCTTTTCGGCCCAACGGTATACAGTTAAATCGACCGGACTTCTTTCTGAAGATGTGAGCGTCCTTAACAACGGTCAATAAGTCCTTGACAGCGGTCTGTCTGTTCGGTATTAACAACGTGTCACGTGTTCTGAATTGACCAATCAGAATCGAGTATTCAACTAAGCCATGTAATAATTTGTAATAATGGCAGGGAGAAAAACATGTTTCACAATTAATATCAAATGGTGTGCAAAAAAATACATACGACTACACATTAGCCTATTAAGCATTAAGGTACTGTACAATAACTTTGAGATATTCTTCAATCTTCTCTCAGAGTCTCTAAGATAAGTGATGTGTTTCAAAGCATTACAAATAAAAGTATGAAATTGCAAAAAAATATGCAACACAAAGAAATGAATGCGTCTGACCACACATGTCAACAACAAAGTCCTGGAAAAATTGAAACATACAGAGGTGAAGGTATGTTGGTAACGCCTTGGACAAAAGTGTGTGCTAAATAGGCCTACCATAACTATAGCTATGTAGAAAGTTGCTGACAAACTGTGGTGACTGATGGCACACAATGGAACCTTTCTGTTTTATGAAATCCATGTACATCATTTTTTTATTTAGTTATTACCTGAAGTTTAATATTCAAGCACTATCTCTTTCCATCTGTCCCTGTCATTAAAGTTACTTTATATTTCCTACTGCCACAAACCTGATCGCTATTGTCGCTGTCAGATGAATATCCACGCTCCGGCAGATCTGTAATCAATTCATCTGCATCAACAGATCCATGTGCGTCTGCTCCCTCAGTGATGTCAACAGATGAATCTACAGATAAGGAATCTTCACTAACTGTTTCTACCTCAGATGGGGATTGATCTGTTGGGTGGGCTTCTTCTTTTGTGGATATGTAAAATCTAAGCAGCTTCAGTTTGGTTTGTTCATAAAGTCTGCCAACAGTGTCATCTGAAGGGATCTGGTTTCTTTTAAAATCACAGACTTCAAAGGTAAAGTCTTCAACTCGCCCTTTTGTTGAGTGGCCATTTGGGAAGAATAGCTTCTTTCCCATTTCCAAAATCTGAGCAACAGTTGTTGTTTTTTCCACCGATGCATGTCTTGTTCCCCCGCCATTGCAGGTCCTCACTTGTTGGTATTCCTTATTGTGAAAATGAAGCCATCCTATTTCAATCTTCCTGGTAGTCTTTTCTGCTGCATTATTTATTTGTCTTGACATCCCTTCACCTTCTTTTTGAAACACACCTGATGCACCACACAATGCTCCTTTTGTTTTTGATTTACTTTTCCGTGCTCCTATTTTATCTCTTAATGTCTGTAGAAGAGTCTCTTTATCTGTGCTGCACTTTGTTTGTTGACAGAAGGAGAGGACAGCTACTCGGTCACCGTATGAAGTGATATACTTTGCCATTTGTTCATCATTCATGATGGTTAGCACTGCCTTGTCAACCTGCAAAGATAAAATAGCTAATACATTACCAAAAACCATTCTTATGTGTACCACAAATAACGCATTTTTTGCTAGGTAGCAAGCTAGTTACTACACAGTACTAACGTCACCCTACCTAACACTTAACTTGTAAACAAACGGAGCTTATCAAATTCAGAAGTCAGCATTACAATTTTTACAGAAGGATTTTTTAAAGCTGCACGGTACATGATGAGAAAAACACACAGTTTACTGTGTCACTCACGTTCGTATTAAAACTGCCATGCTACCTCCATATTACTTATAAAGTGTTTGACTTTTCCAGGCTCTGTGTTGTTACGGTAACTTATTCCGTGAATTGACTGAATGTTCTACCCACCTTGTCACTTTGCATTTTCATGATGTCCTCTTGTGGGACCTCTCTCGAACGAAGAAACCTTTCCAAATCCTCCTCCATGACTCTTTCATCTGTTACAAGCTTCCCCAGAGTACTGTAGGTTGCCGAACTGAACCGGCCGGAAGTACATTGCGCTAAACGAACATTTTAGCGGGATCTCGCAAAGGGATTTTGCGAGATCTCGCAAAAGTATTGCGAGATCTCGCAAAGGTTTTGCGAGATCTCGCAAAAGTATTGCAAGATCTCGCAAAGGTTTTGCGTTATCTCGCAAAACATTTTTTTTTTTTTTTTTTCTTCTCCATGTCCCCTAGGGGGCTCCGTAGGAAAGAGTGGTCTGTAACTCGTTGGATAATTTTTTTAACTAAATAAACTACCCAGTATGAACACTTGTATAGCCCTTATTAAAAACATCCGTTCCTCAAGTTGTAAACATTTGCTAATAACGTTATTCTGAGAGTTATTTCCCTCTGCATTATGAACGCGCATCTAATCCACGGGACCGCGCCGCCCGGCACGTTCATGTTACGTGTCCCGACCAATCAGAGCACACTGTGCTCACAGGGAGGGTGGGGCTGGAGCTATTGGAGCTACAACGAGCCGTTAAAGGCAGAGAGTGAAATTCAGTGAATACACGTAGTTTACAGAGATGCTGTATGAGGAACCAATGTGTGTTGCGTTTATCTTTACCCATGGATGCACAATGGCAACGGATCCATATCGTCTTACTGCCATCCCACGGAGCTGTAATAATGGATATATTGCACATGTTTGCTGTAATTCATTGTCATACTACATGGGCTGTATGATTAAATCTTGTACCGTAAATGTTGTATTAAATAGAGTTAATATTACCGACATTATTAACGTCCCTGTAGCTTCGTATTGCACTGGGAAGCTTATTGCACTGTATATAAATATATATGTATACGGTGCAGTAATAATTTCATGCTAAATGAGGCTCTGTTGGATATCACTAGATCATTACTAGCTAGCCGCTAGCTGCTAACTGCCGCCTCGTTAATATCAAATCCATCATAATAACAATCCATTACCATGCTGTCATGAACGCACTTGCTGTTACGTGTACGCAAATTGACGTGCTTGATGTGAACGAGCATTTTGGTTAAAGCTGCGCATGCGCTATGAGCGCACATACGGGTACTTCTCAGGCATGCCGGGTAATCTGTGACGTTTCACTCTCTCAAAAGTTGGGCCATTTTATCATCATGCGCTAATGAGCAACTCTCATAGGAATGAATGAGGCCCCGCCTCCCACGCTGTATCCAGTTCTTATTATACATCCATGACATGGACAGGAAACTAAATACATTTGCACACATCTTGTGTCCATATCTTTCTGTTGTGGTGGTCATGCCACAACCGTGCACGTGCATGCATGCGCGAGTCATGGTAAGATATCTGGATTAAGAGGTTGCTTTTTCTTTGCACAGAATGAAAGAAAGGCCAAATGAATGAGCTGTGATTTTAGTGCTTTTAAGCAGAGGTCAATAATGTGTACGGCCCTCGGAGGATGTTGTAAAAATTGAAATGGCCCTTGAGAGGAAAAAGGTTCCCCACCCCTGCTGTAGCGAGTAAACTCTAACGGCCCGTCCACACTACAGCGTCTGCAGCATCTGCAGCGTCGACAGCTTCAATCTGCCCATTCACTTTGAATGGGGTGACGTCACGTTGCCGCTTTTTTTCGCCGAACTGAATTGTGGGTAGCAGAGCGGTCCGTCTCCGGCGTCTCAGGCGTCAGAAGTTGAACAATGTTCAACTTCTGACGCCGGAGTAGCCAGCGCCAGCCAATCAAATCCCGTTTCGGAAAATCTGACAGATCAAGCCGTAGCCAATCAAACCGCGTCTAAACTGGGAGAGATATCCCGCCGTTCATTTCTATATTTCCAAAAAAGATGGAGGAGAAACTAATGATCGCCGTAGCAAATCACCCGGTTTTGTATGACCAGACCCTCTTCACCTACCGGGATACAAACCGGAGGAACCAGGCATGGAGGGAGGTGGCAGAGACAGTGGGTGAAACTGGTAGGTTTTCGCCTGTTTGGGGAGTTTATATATATATTGCTCCCATAAAATCCCCGGGGGTTTTTGCTTTCTATGTCGGGGGCGGGAGATACATGTGATTGGTTGTTGGTCGCGGTGCTTGAATAAAATCCCCAAACTTCAGACACGCCCAGCTCCAAGCTTTTTTTGAAGCTGTAGTGTGGACGCTCCGTAACACAGAAAATACCTCCCCCAAAAGCCTCGTTGGAGATTTCTCAGTTTCCATTGTTTACTTCCTGCCCCGTGTGACGTGGCTGCACCGTGCAACGTCACTTCTTCTGCCAGTCGACCATATTAAGTGTCGTAAAACCTGCTTCTTTTCAAAGCTCTATCCAGTCATGTCGCGGAGGGTCTGTTGCCTGTATTGTGTGGAGAAATCCACAATGTTTGCAGTACCAAAGGCAGAACCACGACGAAGTCAGTGGTTGACATTCCTTTTTAACACTGTTCCAGCTGATTTACCAGCCGGTACTGTTGTGTGTGCGCGGCATTTCACGGACCAAAGCTTTAAAAACTTAAAAATGTTTAGCTTCGGACTTGCTGTAAAGCTGATATTGGAGGACGATGCTGTTCCTACTTTGTTTGGACCAGCGGGAGATTCGGGTACACAACCTGTAAGTATTCATTGTGGTTTGTGTATTTATTCTGTTTAAAACAAACAATGTATCTACCACGACTCTGTAAATGCTATGCTAATGCTATGCTACCGAGGTAAACACGAGGGCTACCTAGCATTCCCAGACCTCAACACGGATGTTAGCACATGGCCTTACATGTATCTCATAGCAGGAGAATGTCTGCAAACACACACGAAATACTCATAGACAGTATACTCCGGGTGATTTAACCGTACGGTCAGTAATTACAGTTGCCGTTTGTGTATTCTACCGAGCTACCATTAATAAGCTAAGCTAGAAGCTCTAACCTAGAGATGTTATGAAAAACATTGTTTTCATGCTACAATGAATGACCGAACGTTGCAGACTAACTGTATAATATTGCAATTGTAAGATGTTCTTGCTAAGCCTAGACTAGCTGTTAAACTGCATATTAGGTTAGCATATTAGCTGACAAGCTAACTGTGTTGATTACTGATAGATAATCATAGCTGGAGAATTTCGTCTGCAAACACACACGAAATACTCATAGACAGTATACTCTGGCTGATGTACGGTCAGTCGCCAAATATAATTACATTGAAGTTTGCGGTCCTAGCATCTATGCTACTGAGCTACAAAGAGTCTGAAATATTACGCTACATGGGAAAAGGTAGCAGACTATCTGTAGAACATTGTAATTGTAAAAGTGTTGCTTTTATGAAATTGACTGTTTTCCTCGGATACTAAATTAATTGTATGAATAGGCCTACTATGTGTATCTTTCTTAGAGTACATCACAGCAGGAACACAATACCAACTGCTCCAGTACAGTCGGATGTCAAACAGACCGTCCACAGACTGTTTGTGTGGGAACTCAGAGGGTTGAGACCAGTGTTGGGACTAACGCGTTACAAGTAACGCGTTACTGTAACGCCGTTATTTTTGGCAGTAACTAGTACTCTAACGCATTACTTTTAAAATTCAGTAACTCAGTTACCGTTACTACATGGTGCGTTACTCCGTTAGTTTTTTTATATAGTCAACAGCCAGGCGAACAGAGATGAGAACTGTACTTAAGTACAGTACTTGAGTAAATGTACTTTGATACTTCCTGTGTCACATGCGGAGACGGGCTGTGGGCGTGTTTGTGTTGTTTACTAACAAGACTATTTCTCCACCTGGAGATATTCTCACTATTTCACTTTTGTCGAGCACAAAGAAAAGAACGTTTTAGTTAAATGTAAGTTGTGTCTTGGCGGGTCAGAGATCCTATCTACGTACTGCCCAAACCAGTAATTCAAATATCTTAAAACATCTGCAAAAACAACATGCTGGGACGAAGCTAGTAGCTAAGACCACAGAGACTCAGCCGACGCCACTCCACCTCCACCTAAGCAACAGCGGCTGGATTTTAACCAAGGGACTGCTAGCCAGGGAAAAGTCGATAAAGCCATTGCACGGTATGTTGTAGAACACATGCAGGGTATTGCTACAGTGGAGTCACCCGCTTTCAGGGAGCTAGTTAGCATGATAGCATGTCCGGGCGGCACACGGCATATGGGACGGAAAACTTTTTCCAACTACCTGGAGAAAGAATATACAAAAATGGAAAGCCAGCTAATATCGATGCAATCCAGATTGCATATAATGCATGTCAAGTTGATCAACAGATTGTATTATTCTCCAATGCAATAACAGTACTGAAATGAAGGCTATAAGGGCATTAATGCTAGCCCTTTTTTCAAGTAACGAAAACGTTACTTTTCACAGTAACGCATTACTTTTGGGTGTAAGTAACTAGTAATGTAACTGAGTTACTTTTGACATGAAGTAACTAGTAATGGTAACTAGTTACTGGTTTTCAGTAACTAGCACAACACTGGTTGAGACACGGTCTGTGGGAACACAGACAGTGGAATGTAAAGTGTCCGCCATTTCTGTTGCTACACAGTTGGCCCGGGGAACACTGAAATCGGCACACGTGAGAAGCAAAGGTAGACTATAACACTGACAAATCACAGATACATTACCTTAATTGTGCTTTTATTACATGTACAGCACTTGGGCTCGACCAAACATCTTTTTTAAATGTGCTCTATAAATAAAACCTTATTTGATATTATTGTATATCACAGAAATACTGTTATGTTGACTACAAGAAATACAGTGCTGTTTGTAGTTTGTACATTTTTCATGAATTAATCTGTCAGATGTACACAAGTTGTTGGCCTTTTACAATGTATTAGTGTCTTATCTAATGTACTTAGTATTTATGCACTTTTCCCTTTTTATTAACAGGCATCCAGGCCACGGTGTCTTTCAAAAGTGTTGGCACTAAAACTTCCACCTACACAGAAATCCCCTTGTCCTCTACACCAATAAAGGGCCCAGGATTGGGACCTAGCAAGAGACCTCGACTAGAGTAGGAGCAGGAACAAGGAGAGACTTCGATTGAATTTGAAGAGACTCTGGATTCGAGTTACCACCCTGATGATACTGTAGAAGGATCTGACGTATCGTAAGTTTGGTATATTTGGTACACATTACTATTACTGTTGTTCAGAGTTGACATCTAACATGTATTGTTAATTTTGTTTTGTTACATTAGACTTCAGACACGATCCACGCACAGTGACGCAAAGTACATTGTGTTTGAAAGCTGCCTCGGACAGCTGTTTGAAAAATGTCCGTTTTGTAAGACAGACTGTGATGTCCAAAAACGAAAAATGGGACTTTTGTGGCGTCCAAACAGCGTTGTCCAAACTGCACTTACTTCAGACAATGGGAGAGACAGCCCATCATTGGAAGTACGCCGGTTGGCAACTTACAATTATCTGCTGCTACATACTTCACTGGTGCTTCCTTCTTCCAACTAAAAAAGGTATTTTACCATCTTACATCCATAGCATATGAAAAATGACAGAAGTGGACTTTTTCAAATACTTGTCCTGTTTTTCTATTTATTCATAGATATGCAGAGCCATGCAGCTGGAGATCTTCCAGTATGAGACCTTCAGGAGGCATGCTAGGCATTATCTGGAGCCTGCTATTATCCACAAGTGGAAAACTGATCAGCTGAAGATTTTCTAGCAACTACACCACCAGGGGGGAAAGGTCACAGTTGCAGGAGATATGAGAGCAGACTCTCCAGGTAAGCAGAAACAGACAAGACAGTCTAGTGCCAGAGTTACTGGTGTATATTACAATTCATCAAACTTATCCATTGAAATTCTGTTAAAAAGTCTTGAAACCTCCTGTATTATATTTTCTTCAGGCCACTCAGCTAAGTTTGGGAGCTACACACTAATGCACCTGGGAAGCAACACCATTGTGGACTTCCAGCTTGTTCAGGTGGGATTCTCTTTCTGGGTGTAATTTTAGGCGTGCTGGATGCTGAACACTGAATTATCTGTACAATGAAAGAATAAAAGAGTAATGAATAAGTGTATACAAATAATTAATTATTATATGAATGTTATATTTTTCAGTGTACGTGGGTGAGCTGATGAGGCTGGTGTTTGAAGAAGTCTTTGAGGACCCAACACCCTTTGTGGAGGAGATGAATAAAATCAACATCCCAAAGGACCTGTCCACTCAATTTGACAGGCCCTCAAAGGAGGAAGTGGTAGCCCGCCATGTCTCACGTTTTAGTCTAGGGGCGGTCGGAAGCCCACTTACTGTCCAGCCAGATCAGGGAACTCCTGGCGTATCCGGCGGACCACACACGACAGGATGACCACTCTGATTCCTCGTCCCAAAAAGCCCCAGCACCAGCTTACGAAGCTGCGATAGGCCAGATGCCTAAAACGCCTATAAGAGGAGGAATGGATGATAACATATATGTGCTGTCCTGTTTTTCACCCTTACCCTCTGGCTGCTTGAACAACTGAATTTCCCCACAGGGATTAATAAAGGTCCATCTTATCTCATACAGTGTATATATACACATGATCAATTTGTACATTTATCAAAATAAAGTTTGATGGAACTACTTGATAGCCTTTCTTCCCTGAATTATTTGCTCCTAGATCATTCATATATAGCAAACCATAATTTGATTTTTCATCTAATACAGTAGTAGTTTATTATAGCTAAAGATAACTTACTCTTCTTCAGTTCTACGCCTCAAAGGTCCATAATCAAACCGATAAATATTGTGGAGGTTTTGCAGGGTGTAGGGATTGAGGCAGTTTGGTTCTAGTCCGGGGTGGTCAACCATGCACACAATGGGTTCTGGGACTTGGTGCATTCGTGTTAAAACCTATAGGAGGATAAGATATTTGTAACATAATACGTTTAGCAATTAAATCCAACTATGGCGAGGTTTACAAAATAAACATTCAATTACTATAGAATAAATAAAAGGGCATATAGTCTATTGACATGACAAGTATGTATGGTGTATATAATGTTGTGTGCTACTGTTGGTGTTTTTGTATTTGTTGTGGTGACACCCTGTTTGGACCATAATTCACCTTTGGTATAGTGTTGCCACACGGACCCTTTAGTGTGTGCTCTTAGGTTTAGCGTGTCATTCCTAGCTTGTCAGACAGAGCAGACATGTATTTTACCTGATTCTAAACTCACCGCCCCCGACTCCCTTTCATCGGCACTACACTGTCACCTTTCTAATCTCCCTGCAACAGAGGTTTTCCACCTCGGTAGGCATTACTGCGCAGTTTCCACACGTGCACCTAAATAACAACAGTTGGAAAGTTTGGTTAGTCAGCGGACACACTTGTTACTGTGATGTAAATAAATGATGAAGTTCTAACATTACATCTGAAATGTAGCAGCTATACAAAATTAAAACGTTCCACTGTGAAACCGCCTGCTGTATTCTTGTTTGGGACGGTGGATCAGGTCCATCATGGTCCGTTTCACTCTCAGGGTCGGACTCCGGTTCGTACATATATGGCTTTACTGACGCGATTTCATTTCTGCTACTCCGCTCAGAGCCGAAAAAACACCATGGGCTAAGTGGGCTAAGTACCCGCTAAACCACTTTACGGCAGATGTCAACAGGGGCAGAGCCTCTGTGGTGGTTGACAAATCAGAACAGAGGGGCCGAGCTGACCAATCGGAGCACACTGGGCTCACAGGGAGGGGGGGCAAGAGCTGCAACGAGCCGTTTAGTGGAGAGAGTGAATACACATAGTTTACAGAGATGCTGTATGCGAAACAATGTGAGTTTGGAAAATTGCACAGTATAAATCTATTCTAGTAGACATCAACAATGGAATTATGATCAGTGGAAATGGCCATGACATGTGACCTTTAAGTCGGACAGCTCGGACTCGGAGTCGGCTTGACTGGCTGGGTTTGCAATAGCGGAAATTGCGTAGGCGTTTTTCGTTGCAGATGAAGTGGATGCAATAGAAATCCCACATGTATTGTATGGAGAAGGGCATGATGAACACCGTCTGCAGAGGTAATTACGTATCTTTTTATTTTTTTATTTGATAGGGACAGAGCATGTTAATGAACATCAAGTATAAATGTGTTTGAGCAAACATGCTAATTTACATCTGTAGTAGGCTACCTAGGCAGGTAACAAAAACAGATACACAATACAATACACAAGTAAAAAGACAAAATACATTGTACGCTACTACATGTATCTAGGCCTACTACTGGCTGCATCAGTCTAAATTAAAAATTATGATCGATTATCCGGACTGATTACTTTACTCTACAGATCACAAATTGTGCAAAATTATGACACTATTAGTATTTTTTAGTCCTAATGGGATAAGATAAAAGCTACTTTACTAAAGATATAGAAAGCAAGCAAGATAGTAGTACAAAGATACAATAAATAAACAAGAATAAAACTGAAATCAAGTGAAGATAATATAGGCCTACAGCAGCAGCAGTTATGGCAACAACTGCAAAACACTAAAGAATGTTGAATAGGTCTAATGATTTATGCACATCATTTGCTCCTGTGTCTGCCTTCCTTAGATCCGTTCCAAAGGTCCAACAAATTGTGGAAGAAGTGGTCCCACAGTACAGTCCTTCAGACTTCAAAAGTCATTTCCGATTATATATATATATATATATTAGGGCTGTCAAGTTAACGCGTTAATAACGCAAAAAAAAATTAACGCCACTAATTATTTTAACGCGATTAACACATGTGTATTTTTTTTCCTCGGCCGCCCCGTAGTTTCAGAGCGCAGCGAGTTTAAAATACCATCTACAAGCTGATGCTGACAGCCCCGCTCCTGCCGCCCGCTTGTGGCAGACCACACTTCCACGCTCACCGGCAGGCACCGACTGGCCATCGGGAGGACCGGGAGGGTGTGTGTATGTGTGGCCCGAGCGAGCGAGAGAGAGACCTTACGTGCATTGTTGTTGTTAGCATCTGGTGCTAGCTAGCTGCGCTAACGGATATAAGGAGCTGTTTAAATGAAAACAGAGGAGCGACATTTCGCCACAACTGCGCCGAGCACTTGACTTTATGCAGGAAGCCAGACAGTGGGACATTGTACGAAAAGTCAGCACACTCAGCACGGATAGTGCGCGCAACATGATTGCAGCGTCCAGGCAGCTCCCGTTCGAGCATATGCCTTGAGTTGCACATAGGATAGCTCCAACGATCCATCACACACACACACACACACACACGCGCGCGTAAGCACACACACACACAAACACACACACACCATTTGTATTGTATTAGTGTATGAGAGAGGTTCCAGGTTGAATTGAGGCGAATATTTGTAATGTTCAGAGGTTGTTATGTTTAATATTCATGAGAATATTTGTCATTGTTAAAATGATAATAAACATTAGCATAAAGCATATTTGTCCACTCATATGTTGATAAGAGTATTAAAACTTGAAAAATATTCCTCTAAGGTACATTTAGAACAGATAAAAAATGTGCGATTAATTTGCGATTAATCGCGATTAACTATGGACAATCATGCGATTAATCGCGATTAAATATTTTAATCGACTGACAGCCCTAATATATATATATTTCAATAACATCAAATGTGTATTATCTGGACTGGTGATATTAAAAGCCATTTATTCCTTTCTACCAAACAGGATGTGATGACGACTATTGGCCCGTTCTACTGGAACAGACAATACAGTAAAGTGGCGCTTCAAAACAGTGTCCTTGCCTGTCTGTGGACTCTATCAAACCAGGAGTCCTATAGGGGGGTTGCTGATCGTTTTAATATCACCAAATCCACTGTCTGCCTGCATCTCCATGAATTCTGTAGTCTTGTCACTACGTATTTGTCTCACCACATTTCCTGGCCCACAGGGCAAGCCCTACATAATTCTGAGTTAGGATTTCGTGCAGCAGGATTTCCCAACACTGTCTGTGCGGTAGATGGATGCCACATTCCTATTGTGAAAACACACTGTGAGAACCCAGTAGCATATATCAACAGAAAACAGTTTTATTCTGTTGTGCTTACTGGGTTCTGTGACAGTGAGCGGCGATTCTGTCATGTTAATGTGGGCCACCCTGGTAGCTGGCATGATGCACGGGCATTCCGGTTGTCTGCTGTTGGAAGGCTGCTTGATGAAGATCCCCAGTCCCTGGTGCCTGAGGGAATGCACATCATTGGGGACTCTGCCTACCCACTATTGCCTCAGCTTAAGAGGCCATACAGGGACAATGGCCATTAACTGCTCGGCAGCGTCGTTTCAATCAGAAATTAAATGTTGCACACGTGGTCATTGAGCATACCTTTGGCCTACTGAAAACGAAGTTCAGGAGGCTCAAATGTTTGCAGGCCCAGCGTCATGGGCGGGCCCCATGGGGCCGGGCCCGCCCATGAGAAATCAGGGCTGATTAAAAAAAATTATTATATAAAAATATTTTTTAAATGTTTGTATTATTATGTTTATTGTTGTTATTTGTAGGGCTTTGTCATACCATTTATTTTTGTATTAAACTATGTTGAAACATTAGTATAATATAATTATTTTATTTTGCTATGAAATTCTGAATGAATCTCTGTGCGCGGTTGGTTTTTCGCGGGGTTGAGTTGTGTGTGTTTTTTTTTAAAGTGAGACGCGTCACAGCAGCCTGTCAGTTTACTGTGGCGGTTAGTTTGGCTAGGCTATTATCCTTTTTTATATGTATCGGCAACAATGGATATTAGGAAGTGGTTCACGAACAATAAGAGCTCACAAAAGGATTGTGGCAACTCAGCACCAGATGCTGGCAACTTGACGTGTCCCCCGCCACCTATTCTTTCACACACAGTGACGTCACGAGCTACCCACAATGCAACGCGTGCCATATATATATATATATACGCCATTTTCCTGGAGGTGCTAATATCCTGGAGGTGCTAATATAAACAGCTAGGTAATGTAGCCAGGCAGAGCGCACTAGGTTTTTTTTTCTGAATTAACGACCGAAGAAATCGCTGCATGTCTTCGGATTACATCTCTGGACTTGAGGGGTGTGCTCTAGGTCGTTACCAGCGTAAACTAGAGCTGTGTGGGTTGTCCGATTGCCCTTACAGACTGCCTGCAGATGTATGGAAAAACGACCCTCGAAAGTGGCCTTCGGTCGATTTTGGCAGTATCTACGTCTATCTTCTGCAAACACCAGGTGAATACCCCACTTGTCACAATAATATTATCATGCCATTGCATATATGTGGTATTTTAGAGTTGACTAGATATTGATTAAGGCAATAGACTATGATATTCTGCTTGCACCTCGTGTGAAATGGTGGATACCGGAAGTACGGTGTCGCCCTCGGCCCAAAACCTGTATGTGTGTGTGAAAGAATTCCTTCTCCTCCACCAGGTCCCGAGTCAACGTTGTCAGACGAAGCCTCTTCGGAGCCGGGCAGGAGCAGCAGTTCATCCTTTAGCAGCCCAGGCCCAGCTCCCATTCTAAACACTCGTGATCTTGGAGATTTTAGTTTTTTAGTTCCAGAGGACCTTGGCGTGGATACACCAAAACAGGTAGTCCTGGATAGTTTCCCCTCTCGGCTCTTCTCCGGGAAAAAACGTAGTTTTGCCAGCTCATGGTACCAAAACCGACCCTGGCTTGAATACTCCGTAAAAGGCGATGCTGCGTACTGTTTCCCATGCAGAAAGTTTAAGGCTCATCATCATGACGCATCGTTCACCATAAAAGGCTTCAAAGACTGGAAGCATGCCTTACAAAAGGGCACGGGTCTTAGCAAACACAGCTCTTCCAAGGAACATTTAGTGTGTGAGAAATTGTGGAGAGAAAAACAAATGCGCATCGAGACTGGTCAGGAAATCACAACTCTTGTCAACAAAGCTCAGCTGGCTCGTAACAAATATTACGTGGGCTCCATTATTGACATTGTGACTTTTCTCTCTACCAGCAATCTTCCTTTCCGAGGTGACCACGACTCTTTAGAGTGTATGTCCAAGTCTGGCAGTGGGTTATTTTTATCATTGTTTAAGTATACCATCGAAAAGGACCCAGAACTCGCGAAAATTGCCCCCACCATTCCCAAAAATGCTTCCTACATAAGCCATGATATACAATACGAAATAATTGACCTGATGAGCAAAGTTGTAACGGAGCATATTGTTGAGGAAATAGGCGACTCCTTTTACACTGTCAAAATGGATGGAACCCGAGACCCAACAGGCTGTGAAAACATTTCAATTGTACTGCGTTTTGTTGATGAGAACTATGTCATAAAAGAGAGGCTCTTGACAATCGCCACAGCAGTTGCAGGTGATGCAAAAACCCTCACACAGACACTCATTGATGAAATACGCAAAGCTGGCCTGAGCACTGACACAATTCTCAGCCAGGTATACGATGGGGCAAGTCTTATGTCGGGAAGACACGGTGGGGTTCAAAGACTCCTTCAAGATGAACTGGGCAGAGAAATCCCATATGTGCACTGCTTCAACCACCAGCTGCACTTGGTCGTTGTTCACGCCATGTCCGGTGAGAGAGCCATTGAGGATTTATTCAACATCTGTAATGTCCTCTACAAGTTCACACGAAAGCCCACCATTGCTGCACATTACCAGGGAAACACACTGAAGCGTTTACTCGAACAGCGCTGGACAGGGCACCTGGCCACTGTTCAGATTATTCTGAAATCTTTTCAGGATATAGTGGAACTACTACGACACGTTGAAAACTCTGCATCATTTCCAGCTGACTTGAGGATGGAGGCAGCAGGCTTGCTGAGCAGAATTTTAAGGCCAAGCTTTAAATTCCACACCCAGATAATATGCAAGATATTGTCCCTGCTTGAGCCAGCTAAAGCTGAACAGGATGATGCAGTCAGAGGAAATTGACCTTCAAACGGCAGTACAGCTTGTCAACACTGCCAGAGTGTGTTGAGGCCCTGCGCACCGAAAAGGTGTTCACGGAGATGTGGAGTGAGTGCGCACAGGAGAGAGCGGATGATACTATGATGCACTTTTATACTATTAACGAAGCACTTTTATACTAATAAAGGACTGGCTTATCTAAAGCCAGTTGAGTAGCACTTGAAATGTTTTTGCTCTATGAAGCCTGATGTACTTATATGATTCTGTTTTCTTCAAGTTGTATTTTGTTGGTCGAACGCACTTATTGTAAGTCAATTTGGATAAAAGCGTCAGCTAAATGCAATGTAATGTAAGGTAATACTATCCATCCCGGTTCCACCAAGAGAAGGCAAACTCTTAACACAACTTTGGAGGATTATTTTGTTGAAGAGACAGTGGGAGTGGGAACACAAGAAAACCACCAGATGACAGAGAAACGGCAGCTGTTTTACAGCTGCATTGATGCAGTTACGGGAGAAATTGCGCGCCGCTTTGGAGAGCGAAACAGCGCATTCATGGAGGCTATTGCATCACTCAACCCGGAAAGCAGCTTCTTCCTGGAGCCCGAAAAAGTGGAACCTTTGCTTAAACTGACTGGAACCACGCTCGTTGATGCTGAGTTCATTGTGGCCAAAAAGCTGATTCTGAAACACGTGGACAGCATCACACCACTAGAGGATGGGAAATGGACATTGAAAAACGTATACTTGGTCATCTCCACACGACGCTTGAGGCAATGCCAAGTGTTCTCACCGCATTTAAGGTTTCACTTACCTTTGGAGCTTCGACAGCTTTATGTGAGAACTCTTTTTCCACACTGAAAAACGTTTTCAGTGAGCACCGAAGGAGCATGTCTCACACTCGGAAAGCAAATTTAATCCAACTTGGTTTTGGAAAGAGATGTTGCTGAGGAGGTTCCATTCATCTGGGAAACGTCGGCTACAGCTTTATTAGGCCCACCCTGAGTATATCGTGTAAGTAGCAAACAATCATATCACGATGTAGACTAAGCCGTTGTTTTCAAGCTTTAATGTGAACAAAATATTGGGTATTTTTCAGTGTGTTCTTTTCACTGTATGTTTGCCAATATATTTGTTATTTGTTATTTGTTTAATTCCACTTCTTTACGCCAAGAGACACACCTCTGCTTTAAAGTAGTTCGTGCAAACTGATGTTTAACATGTAATTTCCTCCTGATGCTCATCCTCTGAAATTAAAATACATTTGCATATTATATTTGTATATTTTCTGGCAGTATTCTGTTTTTTGCTGCATAACTAAAGCCGTCTGATATTCTATTACATCTTTAAATGTTAACAGCCTTGACTCAATACATTGTTTTTTCTTAGTACATTATGCAGCATTCTCACAGCTTTTTTCTGTAATGTAATTACATGTTTTAAATTACTCATAGGTAATCCATCCATGGTGCTGAAGTAGTGTTATTTTTGTGCCTCTATCCTGAGCACATGTGTACATTTCCTTATGCTCAAAAGGTTTCATTGCGTGCACAAACATAACGCTTAAATCTGTCTGCAACTATATATGCACATATGTTACGTTAAAATGGGGTGGGCCCTGGTAAATGTAATGCCCGCCCACAGATGTATGTCTGCCGCCGGGTCTGAATGTTTGTACATGAAAAACATTGCAAACATTAGCACAGCAATCACTGCCTGTTGCATACTTCAGAACATGTGCTTGGAGGAAGGGGAAGCAATTGAAGTTGATGAGCAGGTTGAAGCAGCAGATAACGGGCCACCGCATCCCCAGAACCAAGATGCAGTGTTGCACAGAAATCTGATTTGTGACCTTTTGTAAAGAGCTCACCCCCCCCCCCACACACACAAATAACCACTGTCATATTCTTTGTGGAAGACATTTGTTTTTTATTTCCTTTCCTTTTATGCCCACAGTATTGAGTATGTAAGTCGCTTTGGATTAAAGCGCCTACAATGTCATGTAATGTCAACCAAAATGATTGGGCAAGTACAAAATAAATGCATATATATATGAAAACTAGATATGGTCCTTTTCTGCACATGTCAATAGCAGTTGACTATCTTCTTTGAAAATGAAATGACTATATATACATATGTACACATGTACTTGGCAAATAAATAATAATCATTGCATATAAACATTGTGAACACTTAGTGTATACAAATATTACAAGGCAATTGCCAGGGCTGAAATAATAATTCAACTGCATAACGAGGAAAATAAATAAGTAATCTAAACAATATTAATTCCATAAACAAACTGAGGTAGTGTTTTTATAAACAAATTCATTCATTCTGAGAATACCCAGTGTGGGGGAAATTATGGCATATTGGGCTTGTCCTGCAATAGCTCAATGATTCGTTCTTGTTGGCTCCCAATGCACCTTAATTGGGAAACAACTTCTCCCATCGCAGTCAACATTTTAGCTTCGAACCTCCTCCGTTTTCTCTCCTTCAGCCTACTCCGGCGCTCCTGTTCTGGCGGCACCAGTGTCTCCAGTGCACTGGTCCTCCTCTCCGAGTGGGCCTCATACAGGTCGTAGAAGGAGGGATGGGAGACTCGAGACCGGATTGATCTCGGCTGAGTGGTGGGCAGGGTCATGGAGGGACTAGGCTGGCCCTCAGAGGCACACGGCAGTGGGAAATAGGGGTGGAAACAAGAGTGCCTGGTGGTGCGCTCCCAACACCGCACCTCCCAAACAGGTTGTCCATTATCTGTGGAATTGCAGAATTGTTAAAAAGGAAATGTTGCTTTTACCAACTAGATGTGCAAGAACAAACTTCTTCCCACATTATGTTCCCCTCTCCTGTTGAGGTACAGCGGTCCTTGGCCCTTTTGTATGTGGTCAAATGGTTGTTCAATTTTTGTCTGATTTTATCTGAGGAGAAACTGTATCCCTCCTTGCTGAACTGCCGTTGTATAATTTTGTAAAAACCGGGTTTAGAGCGATAGTACACGTGTTGGTATGTTTTTGTCAGGTCCAAAGGCAGCAATATGGTGTTGTGTGTGAAATCTGTTAAGACACAAGTGTTAGTAACTCAAACAAATAGCATTTGCTGTTTAGATCCTCATTTTAGTTACTGTACCTTGTGTTGCCTCAAGGTGTTCTGACCGGCTGGAGGGGGATGCCAGGTGAGGAGTGCTAGCTTGGGATGTATCAGGCCTGGCATCTGAAGACAGATCTAAAGGGGCTGTGATTGAGAGAAAATTTAAATATTTGTTTACAATAAACATGAATGTGTCGTTTGATTTGCATTAAAAGACAATACCATTTTTGATTTAAATGATAGATTACCTTGTGCATTTGTTGCACCCCTTGCTTGCTGCATAAGTGCAGCTGCTAAACTGTTATCTGAAAAATAATTTACATCATTTAAAGTCATATCCAGATTGCTGGAATGCAATTTAGTTGTTTACTCACCATTTCGTAGTCTTTGGGAAATTTCTGATACTCTTACAGTGATGTCTCCCTGTTCGTCACGCAGTGTAAGCATCACAAATTCCATTTTACCCACTGTAGACAAAGGTGACCTCCATTGCTTTATATAGGTTTATTAATCGAGTCATGATGATGAACCACACCAGTGACTGGGTTCCATAATTAGAAATGCTCCTCCCTCTTAATGTTTGCAAAACTGATAGGTGGACAGGCTACAAATGGTCAGTCCCTTCAGATCCGCACACATGAAGCTTAATGAGCATGAATTGAACACTGACCTGCTGCTGTGTTGTTAGATGTAAATATAATTCTTTAACTGCCACTTTAAGCTTTATGATGTGTACAACATGGATGTAATTTGATTGAATCTTGCCATTTTAAATGATGTATTCAATAAATACGGTTAAACCGGTTAAACCAAATCATTACATTACAATCAGTGTTGGGACTAACGCGTTACAAAGTAACGCGTTACTGTAACGCCGTTATTTTTGGCAGTAACTAGTACTCTAACGCATTACTTTTTAAATTCAGTAACTCAGTTACCGTTACTACATGGTGCGTTACTCCGTTAGTTTTTTTTATATAGTCAACAGCCAGGCGAACAGAGATGAGAACTGTACTTAAGTACAGTACTTTAGTAAATGTACTTAGATACTTCCTGTGTCACATGCGGAGACGGGCTGTGGGCGTGTTTGTGTTGTTTACTAACAAGACTATCATGGCGGCGGCAGAGCTCAAGTCTAGTTTCTCCACCTGGAGATATTCTCACTATTTCACTTTTGTCGAGCACAAAGAAAAGAACGTTTTAGTTAAATGTAAGTTGTGTCTTGGCGGGTCAAAGATCCTATCTACTGCCCAAACCAGTAATTCAAATCTCTTAAAACATCTGCAAAAACAACATGCTGGGACGAAGCTAGTAGCTAAGACCACAGAGACTCAGCCGACGCCACTCCACCTCCACCTAAGCAACAGCGGCTAGATTTTAACCAAGGGACTGCTGGCCAGGGAAAAGTCGATAAAGCCATTGCACGGTATGTTGTAGAACACATGCAGGCTATTGCTACAGTGGAGTCACCCGCTTTCAGGGAGCTAGTTAGCATGATAGCATGTCCGGGCGGCACACGGCATATGGGATGGAAAACTTTTTCCAACTACCTGGAGAAAGAATATACAAAAATGGAAAGCCAGCTAATATCGATGCAATCCAGATTGCATATAATGCATGTCAAGTTGATCAACAGATTGTATTATTCTCCAATGCAATAACAGTACTGAAATGAAGGCTATAAGGGCATTAATGGGAGCCCTTTTTGTAAGTAACTAAAACGTTACTTTTCACAGTAAAGCATTACTTTTTTGTGTAAGTAACTAGTAAAGTAACTGAGTTACTTTTGAAATGAAGTAACTAGTAATGGTAACTAGTTACTGGTTTTCAGTAACTAGCACAACACTGATTACAATAGATTGTATTTTAATGATTTGGTTTAACTTTAAGAGAATTGCTAGAAATAACACCTCACTACAAATTAATGACTCAAGTGTCTGTTCATTTTAAAACAAATCAATACAATGGGGGGTTGAATCCTACATGTAAAAGACAGAACCACTTATTAATTTTCAAAATTACTTCCGTCAGTGGTCTTGACCAGTTTGCATTTATAAAGAATGCACACATGTGTTTAATCGTTAATGTCAGATATGTACTAAGTAAATACATTTGTTCCTGCTCAAGATTAGATTCAACTTTATTGTTATTGCACAGATTACAGGTACTGAGACAACGAAATGCAGTTTAGCTTCTAACCAGGAGTGCAACAAGCAGTGAAGTTAAAAGTAATGTACACAATCTACAGAATAAAATATAGAATTATGAATAAACAGTGAGGGGTATGAATACACTAGATCAGTGGTTCCCAAACGTTTTGTGCCCAAGGCACACCAAAGGACAAGTAAAAATCTCAAGGCACACCTATTGTGCAAAATAGCCCTTATAACACGTGTTATCACTCATATCATGTAAAATATCTGTAAATGTGCATAATTATTTACTAATGCCAAATAAAATGTGACGAAGACAACTATATTACTCATGAAATATTTATTAACGAAATATTTCAGAAATTAATTTGAAACTTTATCAAATTAGGCTTCATCAAAGCAGCAACACACTCATTTAAACCAGACAGGTCACACAATAAAAAATGAGGCAATGGAAACTCAGCAGAAATTCAGCACAGAGAACTGTCAATGCAAGGAAGCTGCATTGTCCATGGTCCTGAACTACAAATTATAAATGTAACATTTCAGCAATCAGCATTGAAACATGTGCTATTGTAAATATTTTGCCGATTTACAAATTAGTGAGATACATGTGCCTGTCGGGGCGCGCAGAATTTTTTAATCCTTGGTGGCACTGAGGAGAGGGCCACTCGCAAGTCCTGTTCAACAGAGAGCCGTGACCTCCTGTTGTTCTTCATGTAAACCAGAGTAGAGAACGCCAACTCCAGAGATGGGGTCGTTACTAAAACATTTTAATATATTACATATTACTTTAAAAAAAGTAATATATTACACTACTTCGTTATTATCTACATAAAGTAACTCGTTACTTTACTCGAGCACGTACGAACTGCGCATGCGTGAGTGGCAATAACTTTCCTTACCAGCAGGCGGCGGTAGTGTGTATTTGTCATTCAAAACAGGGAACAACCGGAAGACAGAGAAGAAGAACAGACTACGTGATATAAACAAACAACAAATAGCGTGTGCGGTAGCTTCACCTTAGCATGTGTTCTTTGCAGGTGCTTGTTGAGGTTTGACGTGGTGTTTCCAGCAGTGGATAACAGCTTCTGGCCTGGACACAGTTTGCACCTCACCGTCACATTCCTGTCTATTCTTCGGACGAACTCAAAGTAATGGGCATACCTCCACCCCTCGAAAGTTATCGCTGACTCAGCCATGTTTATGCAGCACTGCACGTGGAGATGTGGATGCGCAAGTCGCGCAGATTACGTACATATAAACCTACAAAGTACTGATATAGTAAATTAATTTTTTTTTTTATTTGTGTAGTTGTATATTGCAATAATAACGTATGGTTGTCACAAAATCCCACGGCACACCCGGACTTGCCTCACGGCACACCAGTGTGCCGCGGCACACCGTTTGGGAACCACTGCACTAGATATACACAGTAGCCTATGAGCAGTATGAACAGTGTGTATGAATATGCTAAGATATATAAAGTATGAAAACGGTAAGCAGTGCAAGTATAGTATAAAATATATAGATATTAATTTCATGATGATAAACATTGTGGAACAATGATGAAAAATGTGAATGGAAGTGGAGACGTAAAACTGACACAAAACAACAACAAACTTTTGCTGAGCCAATTGGAGAGTTTCATCAGCAGCACGGGGTAAAAACCACCAATGCGCCCAGCTCGAGATACCAGCGAGTCGTTTCCCATCAAGCATTTAGCTTCCTCAGCCCGTGGAGAGGAACTGCGCTGCCGCGCCTCGCTTTCAAGGCTGCGGGCGTCTTTGTCCCGTGAGATTTCAACGTCTCATGTAGGCGACCCTCCAGAGCAAGTCGGACAAAATGACTAACCATCATGCAACGCACTAGCAAGACGTTGATCGCAACTGTGCAGGTCTCGCTTGTCTCAAACAAGCCTACTGACTGCAGTTCAAGGGGCGGAGATACACCTGACTATGGAGCTGTTCAGACCTAAAGACAGAAACTCGATTCTGCTGTGGTGAAGTCTGGCTACAAAGGGAGGTGTTACCAATAGGGCCACCAGTGAAGAAATCAACAAGAACCCAGCAGAACTAGAGAGTGTCTGTTAGCAGGAAAACAGTGACACGGCGACAGGAACTGGCACACCATTTACCAGCCAGCACATAATAGACCCCTTCAGGAGACCGGGGCTGTGTTTTGCACATTATTGCATTATTTTTCAACTATAGTCCTTTTTTTGTAGTAAAGCAATTATGAATTGATATCACAGAATTCATGTGTACCCATTTTTCCGCATAGATTCAATCAATCAAAGTGGGAAACACATTCAAACTATTCTAAGTTGACGTAAAAAGTCAGATCACTTATTTCCATAACAAATCTTTTTATAGTCAGTCTGAAGCTTCTGTTTTAATGCATGGAGCTGCAAACTAAATAAAATAAGACTAATTGAGAGGTGAGATGTTGTGTTTTTTACAGCAGTTTCAAGGATCAAGTTGATTTTACTGACTTATAATCTAGCACATGAGGCAATATATCTCACTTTTTGTGAGTGTCCCTTCATGTTCTTCTGTATGTAACCCTCTGTGAAAATAGTTCGGATTTTCCCCCTGGGCTAAAAGGAATATTATTTTGTCATGATTTGTTTGTTCAGTTGCACTCAACCATGCCTCTTGTCAACCATGCCTCTTGTCCTTTATTTATTTTTATTTATTTTGTAACCAGATACATTTATTTAACCAGATAAAAAACATTGAGATACAATCTTATTTACAATGCTGACCTGGCCAAGAAGGCAGCAACGTTATATATTTTTACACATAACACAGACATATAAAATACAGAGAACACAACTAAGTAAACAAAACAAAAAAAAACGAAAAGCAGTCACTACAGATGTAGCACTCCACCCGAAAACCCAGCGGATCCCAGTGGCTGGGGGCGTTGCCAAATTTCCCCATTTGTTCAATTACAGGATTTAACCATGAGATGGCGCTTCATTCACAAATACACAAAGACAACTGGGTGTTGTAGACCTTAGTCTGTTTGCAATGTTTGCAGCTCTGCAGTTGTGTTTGCTGAATAATGTAATCACTAATTTGTTATGGTTTTCACAGGCTACTATAACGAAAAAACATCAATATTTTAGATAAAATAAAGTATATCTAATCTTATTATCTTAATTGTAATTCAATAATATAGTAAATAATCATGTTTACACTTTATTTTTTATGCTCATACTTTTACCTTTACAGTAGTTTGCTTTAATATGCAGTATATTTGTTGTAATATTGTTGTGGTGTACACAGTACAGTAGATCGAAGTAAAGTCGCGCAAATGTTACATAAATATAAACCTGCGCCGGAAATCCCAATTGTCTGTCAAAGGGAGAATCTAGTAATTATTCATGTTAGTAGGCTAACTGTAGTGTGATTACTGATTTTATAAAAGTAACGCGTGTCGGGCAATGTTAGTAACTGTAGTGTGATTACTGAATTATAAAAGTAACGCATTACACTACTCCGTTACCGACAAAAGTAATATTATTACACTGAACAAAAATATAAATGCAACACTTTTGTTTTTGCTCCCATTTTTCATGAGATGAACTCAAAGATCTAAAACATTTTCTATATACACAAAATAACCATTTCTCTCAAATATTGTTCACAAATCTGAAAAAATCTGTGATAGTGAGCACTTCTCCTTTGCCGAGATAATCCATCCCACCTCACAGGTGTGGCATATCAAGATGCTGATTAGATAGCATGATTATTGCACAGGTGTGCCTTAGGCTGGCCACAATAAAAGGCCACTCTAAAAATGTTCAGTTTTATCACACAGCACAATGCCACAAGTTTTGAGGGAGCGTGCAATTGGCATGCTGACAGCAGGAATGTCCACCAGAGCTGTTGCCCGTGAATTGAATGTTCATTTCTCTACCATAAGCCGTCTCCAAAGGCGTTTCAGAGAATTTGGCAGTACATCCAACCGGCCTCACAACCGCAGACCACGTGTAACCACACCAGCCCAGGACCTCCACATCCAGCATGTTCACCTCCAAGATCGTCTGAGACCAGCCACTCGGACAGCTGCTGCAACAATCGGTTTGCATAACCAAAGAATTTCTGCACAAACTGTCAGAAACCGTCTCAGGGAAGCTCATCTGCATGCTCGTTATCCTCATCGGGGTCTCGACCTGACTCCGGTTCGTCGTCGTCACCGACTTGAGTGTGAAAATGCTCACATTCGATGGCGTCTGGCACGTTGGAGAGGTGTTCTTTTCACGGATGAATCCCGGTTTTCACTGTTCAGGGCAGATGGCAGACAGCGTGTGTGACGTTGTGTGGGTGAGCGGTTTTCTGATGTCAATGTTGTGAATCGAGTGGCCCATGGTGGTGGTGGGGTTATGGTATGGGCAGGCGTATGTTATGGACGACGAACACAGGTGCATTTTATTGATGGCATTGTGAATGCACAGAGATACCGTGACGAGATCCTGAGGCCCATTGTTGTGCCATTCATCCACGACCATCACCTCATGTTGCAGCATGATAATGCACGGCCCCATGTTGCAAGGATCTGTATACAATTCCTGGAGGCTGAAAACATCCCAGTTCTTTGTACAGACAAAGTAGCCTGTCCAGGAAATATGCCCAAATCAACAAAAACTGCGAGCCGGCAGGCTGCGTTACCCCTAGTTTCCACCGGGTCCGTCTGCGCCTCGTTAAGGCAGCGCCGTGGTTTTGGTCCGACCTCCTCTAGCGTCATAACCCACCGGGTGCGTTTCAGAAGCATTTCAGAAGCCTGCCGGCTCGCAGTTTTTGTTGATTTGGGCATATTTCCTGGACAGGCTACTTTGTACAGACAAAGTTAATAATAATAATATTCAAGTTATAAACGACATGAATCAAAGATGTGTTGCTGTATATTAGTGGTAAAAAAAATGCAGTCATCATCATAATTATTCTATATATATAATTTACACAGTGCCTGTAAATCGGAGGAGAACGCTGGCGTTTCTGCTTCTGGGACGCTTCTGAGCCGTAACGCGCCGCGTGTGGTGGAATAGCACCCATTGACTAGAGTGGCCGCGATCGTCGCGAACGCCGCGGTGCAGCCATAACGCGACGCAGACGGACCCGGTGGAAACTGGGGGTTACACCCAGCTCTGGTCCCGGGCCATACATGTAATTATGCTTATGCAGTTTTCAGATAAAGCCACGGCATCACAATTCTTCTGTATTCTACAATATAGTTATTTTCACCTCCCTCCCGTATTGCTTTCAACCCACCACACCAGCTTTTATAGAGAAAACAAGTTATATAATAATTAACCAGAGGCATGTTTCTCACTATTTTATGCATAGAAACAACAGGCTGCTGTTTATTTCACATGAGTTTCATTGTGGCAGCATCCATCACGGCTCTCCCTGGTGGATCCATGATCCATTGCAGCTGGTTGCAATACACAAAGACAGCTAACTGGTGGGTGTTTCTCAGTCTTGAGTAAAGCTGCTCCAGAGCCACTATTTCAAGCATACTACGTCATTGAGTGCCGCCGAAGTACTGTTCCAATGGCCAGCATACTTGGAATTCTACCGAGCCCGGCGTGTGTAGGCTCCGGTCTTAAAATCCCCACAATGCTTTGCGATTTTAACCTCTCCAGTTCCCTCTCGAGTCCCCTCTTAAGTCACCTCTCGAGTCCCCTTTCTAGTCACCTCTCGAGTTCCCTTCTCAAGTCCCTTGTCTAGTCCTTCCTCTATCTCCTCCTCTAGTCCCTCCTCGGTTCCCCTCTCTAGTTCCCCCTTGGTTCCCCTCTCGAGTCCCCTCTCTAGTTCCCCCTTGGTTTCCCTCTCGAGTCTCCTCTCAAGTACCCTCTCGAGTCACGTCTCAAGTCCCTTCCCAATGTCCTGGTCCGTTGGAGGTTCCGCTGGGGGTCCTGCCAACTCCATGTCCTGTCCCGTTGGAGGTTCCGCTGGAGGTCCTGCCAACCCTATGTCCTGTGCCGTTGGAGGTTCCGCTGGGGGTCCTGCCAACTCTATGTCCTGTCCCGTTGGGGGTCCCGTCGACTACTCCTCTGCCGGGGGTCCTGCCAATCCCATGTCTTGTTCCGTTGGAGGTCCTGTCTCGCCGGGGGTCCTGCCAACTCCTGGTCCTCTTCCATGGGGGTTCCTGTCCGGCCGACACTGGGACCTGCCCGGCCTCCGGAGCTGTCCCGTCAGCGCTTTCCTGCCCGGCCTCTGGAGCTGTCTGGTCTTCGCCCTCGAGCCCGGCCCCCTGAGAGCCGCGGTCTTCGCCCTCGAGCCCGGCCCCCTGAGAGCCACGGTCTTTGCCCTCGAGCCCGGCCCCCTGAGAGCCGCGGTCTCCGCCCTCGAGCCCGGCCCCCTGAGAGCCGCGGTCTTCGCCCTCGAGCCCGGCCCCCTGACTCTTCCTGTCGCTGCCTTCTTCGCCCTCATGCTCGGCCTCCTGAGTTCGCCCGCTGTGGCCTTCGCCCCACCATGGACTCTGCCTTGCCCCCGGGCCGTCCGCCCGAGACCCCCACCTTGAACTCTGCCTTGCCCCCGGGCCGTCCGCCCGAGTCCCCCTTCTCGGCTTCTGCCTTGCACCCGGGCCGTCCGCCCGAGATCCCTTCCGGGTCCTCCGCTGTGCTCCTGGGCTGTCAGCCCAAAACCCGTCCTCCAGACCCCCTCCACCCACCCTGGTGGCCCTAGTTTTGTGATATAAAGGCTTTTTTCAGTGTTATCTGCATTTGGGTCCTGCTTGCTTCACTCACCGTAACATTTTCTCCCTCTTTCCCCTTCCTTTCTGTTTCTCCAAGGAGGATAACGTTGCTCCATTGGCCAGCTCGACGATCTTCAGTCGATCCACTGCAATGGGGTGGGGGTATATAAATAAATAAAAAGACAATTTGAGAAATTATATTTGTCATTATCAGAACTTGCTACAGTATGTATCAGCTGCTTGACAGTCAGACAGTGAATATATTCTTCACAGCGGGTAGTTAACGGGAGAATAAACTCTGACTCGGTAAATGCCGCTGAAAACACATTAATAAACAATTAACCATCCCACATGGAAGGAATATATATGAACCTATATATTTTTAATATATGTCACATATATGTTTAACATATATGTGACATATCTGAAATTGGACCCCTACATATATGGGTGCAGTGTATATGCACATATAGGTTTCACATATAGGTTTCACATAAATGCACATAAAAGTTTAGCCTATATGTTTATTTACACCTATGTTCAAGGTTTATACATAGCCTACCTACATAAAAAAATACAACACACAAAATGTACAAGTCATTAACATACATTTATTGTCAATAAATGTCAATTATTTTGTCTGCTTTTGGCAAGCCCTGAGCTCTGTCAGCTTGTTGTTGATGGCTGTACCCAGCTGGCCCTTCGTTGTGTGTGGCCACTTCTTCATTGTTGCCTCTACAGAGAAAAGAAAAGGACATAATGAGATGTCAGTGTAAAAATGCTCCAAGTTTTCTACAGACTCCAAGCATTCCACTCCAAATGTTTTGCCAAACCACCTCCTGGTGTAGTGTACACAAGCTCCCCTGTGAGTTTATTGGCAGATAAAGCCCAAAGCCTTTATTCAAACAGATGATCTATTTTATTAGTGATTTGTTTCATATATCATTACTATTATTTTTGAATTATCTGAAAAGTCATTGCATTTACCAAATCTGTCTAAGAAGCTGCTAAATTTACAATTATTAGTTAGAATTAGGTAAAGTTTGGCTTTTCAAAATACTGTTTAAAAAAAAAAAATGACATCACATGAACTTCACTTGTATACAAACAACAGAGATCATCAGCACAGGTTGTTTACCAGAAGAGCAATAAGTTATGCATTGCAATCAAGAAAATTAATTAAAGACATGATATGGCACAAACACAGTACAAAGGGCATGGTCATTGATTAAGGGTGAAGATGCTGGTCATTTAACACTGCAGAGGAAAACAATTAGTGTCATGGGGTTATTAACGACTACATATTCTATAACACAGAGGACCACCACAGTGGAAGCACACTAGCCCAGAAAATGGGTTCTATTAGAAGAGAGCTATGATCAAGAAGTGAGCAATTGAAAATGTAGTGATCACCCTACAGTAGGTGCTAATCCGTGCATATACCATTAATGGGTGTCCTCACCAGAGGTTGTGAACTGTCAACGGGGGGGGATTAGCGCCGGTGTTATGCCGTGTTGTGCATGCCCACTGCACCTCGCGGGAGCGCGCCACAGCGTAAAGCATAAACTCCCAGACATTTCAATGATTTGTACGGCATAGTTAGGTCTGGAAACGACATAAGGGCATAACACCGGAGCCCTGCTGCGGGGAAACTTTGGCGCTGTTCTGAGTTTGTTCTAATCCGTCAAAATGACGGACTGCTTTCAGATTTTTCCGTCATTGTCAAAAGAATTCCGTCATAGACGGAATATATTCGGTTAACGCGACCTCTGGTCCTCACTTACCTGATGCTGATGCTGATCCTACCATTGATAGCTAATAAATAGTGAAACAGGGATGGTTAAAGTAGTCAACTTGAGGCATCTCTATTAACTTTTATTTTCCTTTCTAAATTCATTCGTTTTTACTCACCGATTATGGCCGCCTTTTTTCCTGGGTCCAGGGCTTCCAGCTGCTCCCCATCACCTCGCTTTGGCTTGCCACCTAAAGTAATATTTCATAATTATTATTTTGCAAATGAAAAGTGGGTAATCCTGCTGATCTGCAGCAGCTAATGTTTACATACTAATGGCCCACACTTTAGGCTAGAGTGGTTGTCCAGGGACAAATGACACTCAAGGTTCCTTGGGGGTGTTCCAAATAGACCCATACACATTTGGTTTCCAATCATACACTCTGAGTTATGGGGGTCCTGTAAATGATCAAGTTTGAGAACCACTGGGCTAGAGTGTGGGACAATTGTAAAAAAAACATTACTCGCAACAAATTGCAGCAGCGAAAACAGAGAGTAAGAAAATAGTTCAGTTTTTCCATTCTTAGGTGAATCAGTTTAGAAAGAAAAACACATGTGTAAACTGCCTTTCTTTATTAATGACAGGATTGATTTAAAGAGATTTTGAACAGTAGCTGGTTTTTTTTTACCGTTGAGGTTGCTCTGAAGCAGGGTTTCAAGGGGAAATGTGCCGAGGAGGAGAGTTCGCACCATTGCTGTGCCAGAAGTGGTATGGATGGATGCCTTCCACGCATCTCTTTTGCAAAACACTCCTGACCCCTTCACAATTTCAATGTGAAAAATACATCACATATAAATGTATTAGTAGGCATACAACTTTCACAAATATATTTTATGGAATATCACAATTGATTATTAATTAACATTATACAAACTAACATAGTTTGTATAGATCAGTAGTAAATAGTTGTCTACTGCACAAGAATGATAAAGGCACTAAAGTAACAAATCACTGTCCTAAACTTGATCTAACATGGGCACGCACGGTAATGCATCAATTTTGCAGTTACCCATCAAAAACATAACCACTGTCCAGATAACATTTTCATGTAACCTGTACCTTAAGAATATGCATCTACTTACTGTCTCTGGGGCTTCGGTTTTCTCTGGAGCTTCGGTTCTCTCTCCATGGATCTGGAAATTAAACAGTGACATGACAAAATCTATACGGTTAACTTTTACAGTGGTAATAACTGGGCAATATGGACACAAATAACCCTATATACGTTGTTTTATGTCAAATAGCAAAAATATCCAATCTATATGTTTTCCCGCCTCCCGCCTTGAGAGCTTATAGATACATTTTTGACTTGTTACTTACTTTGTTGTTATTTCCACCATCACCACCACCATCATCATCGTCATCACCAGGCTGCTTCTTCTGAGGCTCTGCAGCTGCCACAGTATGTTGAGGCTTTTTACAAGAGAAGCAAGATGAATTAAAGGGGGATGAAACTTATTTTGTAGTTAGCTTTCTATGACATATGACTAATTTGTCCAAGGTTTTTGTCCATTGATTTGATTTCCATTATGATATAATACACATGTGAAAGCGGAGGTTCTTGGCCTGTTGGCAATGAACAATTTGGCACTGATGAGATTAGCCCTGGACAAACACACATTTGTAGACTATTGCCTCCTACAGAGTCACATCATAAAATATCCACCCTTAGAACAAGAAAAATGTTACTCACCTGCAATTGTTTTGAGGTTGCTGCACACTTGTTAGAGAAGGAAGACAGTATGTTCTAATTTTTGAACAATTAAAAATACAAACAGCAGGTGAATTGCCCTAATCAGCCTAACATCATAAAAATCTCCTCCTCTGATTAAGTAACAAGTAAAATAAAGTGATACAAATAAGAGGAACTTACTCTTCCAGCAAGCGAGGCAATGTCCTCCTTCATTTGAGGAATAATTAGTGTGGGGTTGTACAGAAGAAAACAAATTAAATCACACCAATTACAATCATCAGATCACCATAGCTGCAAGCAACTTGGATGCTATTTGCATCTAAGTTGTAACACGGTCCATTGACAGCACATTTACAAAACAGAAAAGTCCTATCCGATTGTATTAAACCAATATTGCAATACAATAATACTTACGCTTTATTATGAGGTCTTTCAAATGATCATTTTCATTTTTCAGGGCCAAGTTTGCATCCCTCAAGTCCTGAATTGTTGTCTGGAATTGCTGCATTTTTTTCTTCTCCCACATTGAAGTGTCTTGCTCCCTCTGCATCTCACTTGCAGCCTACACACACACACAAACACACTCACACACACATACACACACATACCATGTATACAACACATCAGGGGACATTACATTGACTTACATGCATTTCCTGGAGACTTATCCTAACCTTAACCATAACCAACACACGCCTAACCCTAACCCTTACCCTTAACCTAACCCTTAACCTAACCAAGTCTTCACCCTAAAATTAATGATTCCCCTCATGGGGACCTCCAATTTGTCCCCATAAGGGAAGTCAGTCCCCACACGTGACTATGTAAACACATTTAGGTCCCCACAAGTATAGTAATGCTAGACCACACACACACACACACACACACACACACACACACACACACACACACACACACACACACACACACACACACACACACACACACACACACACACACACACACACACACACACACACACACACACACACACACACACACAAGTTGATTGTTTACCTTAAACAGTTACTGTTATGCAGCTAAATCGAAACTTACCTTTACAACACGCAATGGATGCAGTCAGTTACCTTTTTCTTGGAAATAGGTCTCTCCTCTTCATCCAGATGAGCCCTCTTCTTAGCAGGATCCTTCTCCTTCTCCTCCTCCTCTTCATCACTGTCGACGTATCGCCAATTGGGCTCGGTAACCCGTTTAGTTGTGTCAGCCTCGTCATTGGTCTCCATCTCACAGAGTATTCTTTTCAGACTCTTCTCCCATTCTGGTGCAGATAAATCAATATTAACGTGACACAGTAGCAAACACTGTACTGCTATTTTCTGTTATGGTTGCTCGCGCCGAAAAGCGTAGCTGGCTCAACATATAGTCTACAGCAGGAGTCTTCAACAGGGGGTCCGGGACCCCTAGGGGGTCCCCAGAGTTACTACAGATCTGCTATTTTTGGCAGAGGTTTGGTGTAGAGGGGGGGGAAAGACTAAATATTGATGGCTCAAGTGGTTAAATGTCTGAAAATACACATTAATGGAACATACACTGATGATAGTGCTGTCAAAGTCTATGAAGCTGTCTAAGAAATCTATGAACATTTTTAATTTACAACACAATTGTATACAATATGTAGTGGGTGTCCCTGCTTCTTCTCTCTCTCAGCCAAGGGGTCCTTGGTCTGAAAACGTTGCCTGGTTTACAGGCTTTTGTTCATTTAATTAGTTACTAAAGCTAAATAAATATGGATAGCGTGTAACATACATACTTGCAACCTTGATGATCCTGGCTTGATACACCGGCCACTGTCTATTAGCTCCCTTGCGTCCATGGCGCCATTCCACCAAAAACTCCTCAGGAGTTTTTTCGTCGCCATTCAAGTAATTCTCTTCATGAACATCTCGAACACAGTCAATCGGCAGAATGCTCCTAAGTCCCCATGTCACTACCTTCTGTCCACTCCACCAAGGCAAACGTGCACATGGTGACATTAATGTAATTTAATTTGTATGTTTGTTCTGTCTGTTGTGTTTTCCAGTATCCGCGAGCGGTTGGAATTTGAAAGAGCGGGCACTCTGGCAGCGCGTGCACATAAACAGGGGGATGACGTCATGAATGCGCGCTCGTTGTGAGTGGCGCTTTTCTATGACGTTACATTCTGCAGCGAATGTCTCTATTATTCTCTAATAATATAAAAAACGTAAACAATTAAAGGTAACATTTAGTGAAAACTTGTGGTTCAGATTATGTGTTTTTTTAACGATAATGTACAATTATCAAATATTTAATAATTTACTAATCTTAAACTGATCAGCTGACGTCGAGCGGATATAAACATCCGGTTCCGGTCCTGGGTGAAATAACTAAACTAAAAATGTTGCTTCATACAATAAAACATACCGTAATCAAACAATATTGTCTTTATACATTGAATTGTCTTGGGCAATCCGCAAACCTCAATCTGCATTGAATGGAAATAAGTACAATGATTAATTCATGTAGTTATATAGAACTTTGGAATAATATGCACATTACCACATTACTTTGCAAAGACCTATATATATGTAGGCATTCTGTATGACATATATGCAAAAAGACAGATATATGAGCTATATATGAGGCATTATGTAGGAGATATATGCAAATATATGAACCTGACTTTGGCATATATGTGGAAATATATGAGCTATATATGACACATATCTCCTATTAATCCACATATATGCACATATATGAACCTGAATATGGCATATATGCAGCATATATTCTGCATATATTTGCCATATATTGGCATATATGTTCGTATACTTTCTTTCCGTGTGGGATGGCACTCTGGAGAAATGTATAAGGTTGGAGAAGTAGTTATTTAATTTAATCTGGCTTCATATGATTAAAAGTGACCCGACGCAGTCCCCCGTTGTTGTTATGAGCGGCGTTGGGGAGAACATTTGCGACGTAAACGGTGACGTCATGACGCAGCAGCAGCAGTACCAGTTGGCAGTTGGCCGATGTGAACACCTCTCTCTCTCCCTCACACACACACAAGAAAAAATACAAACGTTTTAACTTGCGGTATGACTTATAATAGTTCTGCACAACTTATATTTGGAATATATATACTTATTACATGGCTTAGTTGAATACTCAATTCTGATTGGTCAATTCAGAACACGTGACACAAATTCACAAGAATTCTTTTATTTAACTGTTTTTCAAATGTAACAGTTTGAAAAGCAGTTACATTTCAAACTGTATAAACTGTCTGTCTACATTACTTTTAATATATTTGGAGAGCACAGTTAAATTATGAATATTGAATAACCAAAAGATAGCAACTGTTAAACTTCACCTGTCAATGGCTTAATTTGGCTGCTGCTTTTGGAAGTGAAAAATCCCTGGTTAAACTACTAATTAATTATTTAGCTAACATTATTTAGCTAACATTATAGCAATAACTGAAAGGGCTAGCCAGCTAGCAGCTGTGTAACGTAAAAACAATAGATAATATATAGCAAATGTTAGCTTAACTTAGTTAGCTTACCATTGGCAGCCAATATTCTTGCTGGACATCTGGAGATCTTGCCACTTTTCCCCTTTCGCCAATTCACCACATACTCCACTTCTTCCATGTCTTCTTCAAAACTGTCTCCATCAAAATGTTCTATCCAATCCGCAGGTATGACCTCGTAGGTGGTTTCCTCCACAAAATAAGCAAGGGCATACATTTTATTTTCGTCTGATCATTTGATTAAGAGATAAGTAACGGTTATTTTCATGCTTGACCCGCCCTACTCTCCCTCTGATTGGCTAGTAAGGTAAGGCTGTAAGAGCAGAAGTACCCGTATGTGCACTGCGCTGAGTGCGCTAATAGTTTCCATATTGACAGCATGCCTGCACCGCGAGTGATACGAGGACCATATAAAAAATGGATTCAGTTCGAGGGTCTGCCACGACAGACAAAGTTCAACAGAAAAGCAAATGTACAGTAATATATTTTATTATGAGTATATTTATTTGACTCATACTGTGTAGCAAGATAATTGTTAGCTAGCTGTAGTGTTGCTAGCTAGTAGTGTTGCAGTTGACCTGGAGACAACCCATCAGCTCGAGATCACTTAACATAATTAACAGTTTCTTATCAAATTCCTTCACGTCTGTAAAGCATTTTTTAAAGAAACTTTGTGATCTGTAGCTTATGTGTTTGTATTAAAAACAGTCCCAAGTCAAGTGACAGCAACTATACATTGCAGATATTACAAAGCATGCAGTTTTTGTACATACTAAACAGTCTTGTTGCATACATTGGGTTTGACTGGAAAGCTGAGACTCTTGTCGATTCAGTGAGCTCATTTGTATTCATGTGTGATGTTATTCCCCATAGTAACCATTTTTTTAAAAACTTGACGTCACTGTTTAAAATGACCTGTTGTGACCTCTAGGATAATCACAGCCTCATGAAACTTTACTACCACAAACTGCAGACCTAGGGCATTCAGAGTGTGTATGGCTTTCCCTGTGCTTGTCTGTTTCCCTAAAGGACCCCATGCAACACCCAAGGCAATGTCACTCCACTGAAGCAATGGATTCTAACCAGGACAATGGCACTGAGATGGTGAGTTGTCCGTATGTGATCATAAAGACATGCAATGTCTCAGGCTCCAGCATCTTGTTCTTAAAACTGTACTCCGTCATAGGCATCCATGATCAACCAAGTGACAACTTCTTATCCAGATGACGGCACTGAGACAGTAAGTTCTATGTGAAGTGTAGACTTTTGGAAGCAGTTTGTGCTCTTCATAAATAGTAAGTATACATGAAATGTATAAGAAGAAATAAACCTGTACACTGGCTATAAACATGGAATCATCTAGAGTGGAGGTGTGCTGATGCAAACATAGTTTACAGTATTTGTTGACATAAAGTGCTGATAATAATGATGAAGAAACAAAAAAAAGTGCACAAAAAGAAAACTTCAACCATGTCAGTCAGGTATTGAACATTAAATAATATAAAACACAGAATTTGTGTGATTATACAAAATGAAATTAAATAAACCCCACTGCATAATTACAACTGTTACACGTGTGTAATAATGCAATCCGTAAATTAATTCCATAACAACAAGTGTAAAGCTTAAATAGGTTTTTGTGATATATTGTTTAAAAGTCTGCATTCAGTTTGTCTTTGGTTCAAGGATTTATTCCAAAGTAGAGTGATATGCAAACAGAATACACTATCTACCTAATGCTTTTTAAAAACTCATGATAACCATTAACACTGGTTTTCACTGATCGTTATGAAATGCATTCATAACAATCAAAGAAAATAATAAAGATGGTGACGACGTGAATGAGGAAAAGTATTTGATAGAATGAAATGCTTCCTTATAATAGAGCTTCCTAATTGCGAAGTTATATGTGAACACTTCCACACCCCTCACCCACACACATACACACAACACTTTGCCATCTGTACACAAGTGGTTTTAATCCTGTTCCCATTGCAGGTTCCCATGAGATATTCTGACTGTCCTGCAATGATGGAATCTGAATTGAATTATTCTGATTCAGAAGATGGCACAGAGATGGTAAGTGATGTGAACACACCAGTGACGTGCGGTGAGGTTCATGGCTGGTGAGGCACTCACTCTTTCAGAGTCAGATTTACAAATATTATATTTTGACCTTAATCTAAATGTTCGGTTATTTTCAAAAGCTTTTTTAGTCTGATGCTTCAATTCATTTTAAACAGACTGTTCAACAAAAGGATACCCACAATCTAAATATTGGATTGTTCTTTCTTAGTAAGATCCCATTTTCATTAGAATTGTGGTCTTTTCCTTGACTTGAAGATGAAGTCCATGCTATCCTTCTGGACAACAATCTCCATTACATTTTTGTAAAAGTCCTCCTTATCTTCCTCTAGTTTCAAAAGTCTAGCTTGTTGTTTGCGTCTACCGTCTCTGTGTAGAATAACAGTAGCAACAAGAACCTGTAGGCTCACTTGCGGGGCCTTCAGTGCGGCAGAGGTTATGGCTGCCTCTCCTGGTGCTTTTTTCATTGCCGTTGTATGATGAGAACAGCGGGCCTAAATATCATATATACGTGAAATAAGTTATTTAGAGACTATGGATGGCGAGGATAAATGTAATAAAGGGATTTACAAACATTACATTGGTGACATACAGTGAGATGGTGCAGGCATGAGCTTAGGGCCCGCTTTCCAGCCAGTTTCTGTGGGGTGACGCATTCTGAGGTGAGGCAGAGCTCATCTGTGCCTCACCTCACCCCACAGTAACTGGCTTGAGCGCGCTCACAAAATAAGTGCCCGCGCTACATTAGTGCCCGCGCTCCAGCCAGTTACTGTGGGCTTACGTGAGGCAGAGCTCGTCCCTGCCTCACTCCTCATCGCTCCCATGTAGGAGTTGTAGCGGAGCTCGGCCAATTTGCTGATTTTGACTAAAAAGCGATTGGAATCAAACAGAAATCACATTTACAACACAGATCAGTGGAGACATTTTATTATTATTTAGTTTTTCTTTAGTTGTTTTTCCGTTACATTGGAGTATGACAGGTGAGGCTCTGCCTCCCCTGACTGCACGTCGCTGGAAAACACGGGCAAACCCTGTTTCTCTCTCACTCTCAAACACTCACAAAAATTATCCTCAGATTGATGAACTAAAATATTTTGAGAGAAGATGAAAACAATTTAGAAATGAAAAATGATTTTAAGACTGGTAAGATGGCCAAATATCCCAAGTTCAATGTTCAATTGAGGAGACTATGCTTAAGCTAAATAGCATTACCAACCACCAAAGTGTCCTAATTCAAAACAGTTATTTGGAGAGCAAATACCTTATTAGCGGCTTGTCACTAAAATGAGAAAAATAAAGACTTTGGGGCCTTCACTTTAATCAGCAGCAGGTAGCAAATAAGCCACAGGAGTTCCATCATGTATTCACTGTCAAATAGCCTAAACTGTACACACACTGCAATGTCTCTCACTCACTCACTCACTCACTCACTCACTCACTCACTCACTCACTCACTCACTCACTCACTCACTCACTCACTCACTCACTGAGATGATATGTGAGTAGTGGTGGCAGTCTGGCAGGTGAATAAAATCATGTGGCTATAAACTGCTTTTTTAGTTTGAAGAAGTGACCATCTTTCTGAGCTCAGCTTCCCCCATAGAGAAACGCACACAAGTATTCCGCAGATTGCAAGAAAAAGGGAGCGTTGCCAACAAACCATTCAATGTTTTCATGAGGATGTATCCTTCCTTAAACCAAATTGTATTTTCGGCATTTAAAAATATCTGATGCTTTACTTAATGTGTTCCTATTGAAGGATCCCACAGTGAACCCACACTGTAGGTCTACTTCAGCAATGGATTCTGAGCTAGATGATGGCACAGAGATGGTGAGTTATGTGAACACATGTGGGCCATTGTTGATATTCTATAACATAATAAACAATGAAGTCATTATGTCCACCAGGCGGTGACCCTTGACCATGACCTTTGCTCTTGCGCAACCATCAGACCAAACTTTAAATTTCAGCATTTCTGTATCTCAAATACCTTTTGTTACAATTTTTTCAGAATTTGCAGTTAACATTCTTGTCCTCTAGAGAAAGAAAGCTATTGATTTATGTGAGCCCATCACCTTTCCTCTAGCGCCACCATCCACCCAAATACTATTTATTATTATCTGAATATTTCTTACGGTTATTTGTTTTCAGAATGAAGAAATGTTATATCCAGGTGCAACAGTGACACAGGGGCAGGGCCTTCTAGCTGTGATGATCTTTACTCTGCGTCATCATCTAACTGGAGCTGCCCTGAGTGACTTACTGGGTTTAATGAATTTGCTCGTCCCTGCATCCAAGTATCTCTTCAAGAAGTTTTTCGGTGATCCGGCTGTGTCAAGCGTGGCTCATTTTTACTGTGAGGTCTGTCAACATTACATTGGTAAAGATCCTGATGATGGCTCATGTTCACACTGTGGCACCTCCTTTAACACGACAACGAGTGCCAAAAGGGGAAACTTCTTCTTAGCTATATCACTGAAGGACCTCCTAAAAGACACTCTTGAGAACCATGGTATAGACTTCATACCTAAATCTATTAGGCATGCACATGACAACATTAAGGATTTGATGGATGGGAAGATTTACCAAAAGTTGCTCAAAAAAGGTAAATTGGCTGAAGATGATCTTACACTCTTGTGGAACTGTGATGGCGTGCCAATCTTGAACTCCTCTAATTACTCAATTTGGCCACTTCAATTTACAATCAATGAACTCCCCTGCATACAAAGGAAAGAGAATGTGATGGTTGCAGGACTTTGGTTTGGCCCTGAAAAATCTAGGGTGGACACATTTTTAAAGCCGTTCATTGATGAATGTTGCGATCTTGCCCAAAACCCATTTGAATGGAAAGACAGACAGGACACCACTCACTCCTCCAAAGTGTTCTCTTTGCAAACAGTTCAATGGGGAATATGGTTGTGACTGGTGCTTACACCCTGGTGTGGTTATGCCAAAGGGCAGGGGATTCATAAGGTCTTATGTGTATGATGAAGAGCAACAAGTGAAGAGGACACACAATGAGTTCAGAGACAATGCAGTTAAGGCCGTTCAATCTGCTAGCCCACAAAATGGAGTTAAAGGATTGTCCATGCTTTTTATGCTTCCCCTGTTCAACATCGTTTTGGGATTTGTCCCCGATTACATGCATTCTGTGCTACTTGGTGTGTGCCGACAGCTTATGTCTCTGTGGTTGGACACGTACAACTGTTTGAATCCATGGTATTTAGGTTGAAAGATTGCACAGCTAGACTCTCGTCTTCTCTGTCTGAAGCCACCTAAAGAAATAGTCAGAACACCACGGTCACTGCTGACTCGGAAGTTCTGGATGGCATCTGAGTGGCGGGCATTCCTTCTCTTTTATTCCATCAGCGTTCTGCCAGGTATCCTTCCACCTGCATTTTTGCAACATTATTTCTTATTGATGTTTAGTATTCACATTTTGCTACAATAATCAATATCACCACGTGACCTCCAACTTGCTAACAATGCCTTGACACTCTTTGTAGTAAATATGGGACAACTGTATGGCCAAGAAAATGTGTGTGTATGGCCAAATCTCTTTCAACTGTCATCAATTATTCCATCTAACTGATAGTGTCCTGAACTTGGGACCTCTCTGGGCTACATCGTCATTTAACTTTGAGAGCAATAATGGATTCCTAAATACTCTATTTAATGGTACACAGATTTGCCAGCTATTTGTCCTTTGGTGTGACATTCCCAAAGAACTTTGTATTGTAGGTTTTGACCATAGACTGTATATATAAATGGACGTAGGGTCCGTGACGTCACCCATAGGATTCTGCAGAGTTGCCGAGAAGCCCTTAGTAGGCGGAGTCGGCCACTAACGGCTCGACAGTGACGTCAGAGTTCAACTCCCGCCTGCTCCAAATAAGGGCAAAGAGGCGGAGCCGAGGCGGGACCTGCTGCCACCGAGCTGGAAGTTCCAGAGCTAGCTGAAGCTACCAAGCTAAGCTAACATGCTCCCCATCTGCACACTGCCGTTGCATTTTACGTTTCTAAGGTAAGCGGACATGAAACTATTCAGCAAAACTATAAATAATAATCTAAGTTATTGAGTTTTTAGCATAATACTTCAGAATCTTAAAACCCCTTAACGTTTGTATGCAATTGGGCTAAATTCAACACTGGAATCAAGCAAATATTAATATGTTTGCATGACATTAGTTATTTATATTTTGATATCACTTAATTATACGTTTAATACATTTAAGTCAAGCTAAGGTACATGTGATGGTAGCTAGTTAGTGCTCTTACCTGTGAGGCCTCCTCCAAACAGCATAATAACCAGACTGTATCATTAAAACTAAGTACCAGTTCTAGATCCTTGACTTTAGACAAACAATTCAAAAGACAACATGTATTTAAAGACCAATCTTTATTTGAATGTGCCTCTTAACCTGAGATATTAGTTATACAGTAATAGTATTGACAATCTAAAAAAACTGAGCAACTCAACAGTCAACTTTATATTTCTTATTGTCTAAAGCATTTATTATTTTCATTTTCGCCCTCTCATATTCAGTGTGGACGGATTGAGACAGCCTGGTGTCCAGAGAGCTGCAGAGACTTCAGGGAGAAACCTCCGTGTGATGGACGTCCTGTCTGTTGGTTTGGAGAGGACTGAGGGTCTTTCCTCAGCGAGGAGGATCAGGGCTGATGGAGGAGCCCATGCTGGGCAAAGCTGATACCAACTGCACAGGCCTAGTCTGTCACTTTATTTGACTAAATGTGTTTACTTATACATTTAATAGGTTTACACCTTCTGTCCATATGTGCTTTTTATTTAAAACATTTGATGACGTTTTGGTTCATATTTCAATAAATTGTATTTGTATTTGCACTCCTTTCGTCCATTATTCTTACTGAAAATGTTAGATTACACATTCACATCTGACTGAAGATTGGCCCCATTTATTTGTGACGTTGCAAACTCTGCAGTACAAGGCACAAGTGATGTGAAGCTCATAAAGTGAGGCAAATAGAAATAATCAGCTGATGGAGTGTAGATGTGGAAATAGCTGCATTCGATCAGCCGACTGTGTTTTCACAATAAAAGTAGTTTCTTAGTGAATGTCCTGTACTGGTCTTAAAATCTCATAACATCAGCTTTTAATGTTCCTCTTGGATGAGGAGAAAATGTCGTGTCTTTCAGGCATGTCCTTTCCTAACAAAAATGACAGGAAACATAAAACATATTATTGCAGAACAAGTGTGTTATTTATGAAAGCAGTGTGTTTGTGTGTTTAGGGGCTGTAGATATAATTATTTTGTAATTGTAATATTTTTATTTTATTTCAACAGAGCTACAAAGACAATCAGATTATGAATGAACAGTATGAAGTTCATCAACATTGAAATATATGTTATCAAAACGTAGTGCAACTGTAGAAGCTTGCTCTGTTGTCTCACTGAAAGAATAACTTTTACCACGTTTTTTACAGACAATATTGAGAGATAAATAGTAGCAGTTCTCACTATGTGTTAAATATCTTTGCCTTCAATACATTAAATTAGAAAGCTGACAAAGTCATATTGCTAAATATCTAAAATGTAACTTTTTGCATGGAAAAAACCCTCTACTTAACTGATGTGTAGGTGATCTAGTATTTAGTATTGTTTAATGGAATACATATCAGTGTATTAAAGTCAATACTTCATTCATTTAAACCAATATCTTTCTTGATTCTTAGTACAGTATGAAAAATAGAGTCTTTGTACCTGAGCTGAAGTTCACTGCTGTGAGGAGTCCAGTTCTGTCTCTCACTCTCTGGTCCAGCCTGTCTGCATCACCTGGACACCTTAAACAAACAGATATATATATATATATGTAAAGTAGGGTTGCCAACCGTCCCGTATTAGCCGGGACGTCCCGTATTTGAGCCAAAAGGGGCGTGTCCCGTACGGGACTTTGTTTGTCCCGGACTCCCGTGTAAAGGGAAAAATAAAAAATATTTTTCTGTTTGCGCGCAATGCAGTGTGTCTGGCTGCGTGCCTGTGTGTTTATGTGCTGTATGTGAAGGGCGCTAGGACCGCTCAGTTGACACGGCAGGCACAATGCTCGCACGTGTGTGTGTGTGAGATTTTCTCCGGTGGACCGCGGGCGCGGCATCATTGTTTGTGTGGCATGTCAGCCTGTTCAGTCGTGTGGTAAAATGAGCGCTGCCGGTGGAGGAGGTGATAATGAAAGAGGAGAAAAGAGAGAGGATGTGGTTCTGGGCCCTGGCCCTTCTAAAAAGAAAATACTTGTGTCTTACAACAAACAGTGGGAAGAAAAACACAGTTGGGTAAAGCCCGTGAATGGAGATCTGTCTCGGGTCTTCTGCGCGCGCGTGTGTGTGTCAGCTGATTGATGGGAAAATGCTGGGAAAATGGTTGGTTGAAGGATAACATTAAGTCTAATAATGATGTACCGTGCATGTTCACATCATGTATACTTTCCATTACTTAATACCATTTTTCAAATATTTATTTTTTAACATTTTGGACAAAATAGCCAATTGTACATCGAAGTGCCCAGATGTCCCGAGTGCCCACCTATCCGATTTGAACATGCTGATGTACAATGTGATGTAGTAGCCTATGCAGGTGTAAGACCCCCAAAAGAATTAAATAACATAACCCTAACCTAACCCTAACCCTAAAACCGAAATAAAGTAACAAAAAAGTAACTAAATCCGCCAGAAACCCGAAAATCTTCGCGCGCGCGGGGGACACATGCATGTGTCCCGTTTCTCCATTTCTGGAAGTTGGCAACCCTAATGTAAAGTACCATGTGTACAAACAATATAACTGATTATCTTCTGTTGAACATGTTGGTTTGTGTATTGTCCGAGTCAGGGTCCTTTTTATTTTACTGTAACTTTGAAAGTTGTGTTACCAATGCTTACTGTTTATTTGATACCCATTTGGTAATGCAATTAATAAAAACAACAAGGTTTGGGTTCGTTCTTCCGATGACTGTGACGTTAACGTGTAAGCTCAATAATGAACTCCAGCTCAACCAACCATATTGTAATATCTAAGTAATCATCTTGAAATATGACATTAATAATTGTAATATACACACATCTTATTTTGAGGTTGATTTCACATACACTACTTTGACGTTAGCTTGTCTACATACTTGAGCATAGCCAATTTAAATTAACCTTAGCGATGCATACAGTTCTATTTCGTATAAGGCTTAGCCCTCTAAGGCAGTGCTTCTCAAAGTGTGGTCCACTGGTGGTCCGCGGACCACTGGTGGTCCGTGAGCGCCCCCTAGTGGTCCGTGAGTATATTGGTAACATTTCACATTTTAAATTAATTAATTAATTAAAGTTTTCCGCACTCTCGCGGGAATATCTCCGCAATGGAGCGAGCTTAAGTTTCACTTTCGATTGCATGATATAACCCAGATAAACACCTTCATCACACATGTTGCCACGTGTTTGTACAATTTTCAGGCGATTTATAAAAAACGATGTGTTTTTGGATATTTGTGGAGTTAGGTGGTCCGCGAGTGTTTTTTTATTGGTTAAGTGGTCCTTGGTATGAAAAAGTTTGAGAAACACTGCTCTAAGGCTATCGCTATTGGGTAATCCCTCTGCACGTGTGCAGCACTGACAGACTTAATCCACGCCCACCTATGACGTGGGCCCCACCTACGGACTCACTTCCGTATAAATAGGAAATAGTCCCTACAATCTACTCCCACTTTTCTTCAGCACTCCGTTGCAGAAGCACTGTACAGGCACAAGATCTTTTCAGAGCTGTTTACTAGAAAGCAAACATTTCACCCTGGCCCCATCCTCCCACTCCTCCGGACGGGGGAGACAGGGCGGGGCTCGGTGTTACGACCGGCTGTGGCTGGCTCGCTCCAGGGAGGAAGCGGCTTTACACAGACGATACAGGTGAGTCCTGCCGGGGATTGGAGCACGCAAACGCGGCTCTCACTCCCCAGGTGTCGTGCACTCATTGTGTCCGTCTCCCTCTGGCCCACAGACAGCGGAGAGCGAACGCTCTCGCGGCTGCGGCCGGGGATGATTGGCTAGTCCAGGAGTCTTACTCTGTGGACCAAGCCCTTGATTATTGGATCCGAGTGGCGGGCAGCAGTCAGGCGACTCCTTCCCCTCCATTCACGGATCACCATGTGGTTCCCCCGGCCCCATCCTCCCTCTCCTCCGGACGGGGGAGACAGGGCGGGGCCCGGTGTCGGCCCGGCAGCCGAGCCTATAGGTTCAGCTGCCGGGCTGACACCGGGTCACCGGGTTCCTCTATCCGCCATCTCGGCTCTGCCGTATAGGTGGCATTCTCCAGGAACTCTCGGAGATCATCGGAAAGGCAGCCGCCTAATGAGATCTCCCCGTTCCCCCGGTTCAGGAGAGCTCTCCTCCGGATGACATAAGCGGCTGCCTCATAGCCTGTCGGTTATTAGGCAGCAGGGCTCGCGGCACAAACCGGCTGTCTTTAAAACCTGTCGGTTGATTAGACAGCACGGGCTTGTTTCCTACTGTATGTCACAGATATTTCTCCACACACCGTTCATTCCTCAAGCGGGTTTGAGCGTGAACGCGCCTCCATGTCCGGTTTACGAGCCTTCTCCTAAACGGCGACATGATGAGAGCCGCTGTGCAATACAGCGTGTGGAGGTGCAAGAGCCGGCTGTAACCTGTCAGTCAGCAGGCAGCAGGGCTCGTGGCGCGCCAGCTGTATTTAACCAGGCGGTTATTAGACAGCAGGGCTTGACGTTTAAACCTGATGCTCCTAACCTGTCGGTTAGCAGGCAGCACGGTTTTTTTCCTCTGTCCCAGATGTGTCTACTACACACGGTCGTAATGAGCCCAGGGCTGTTATTACGCACTGTGTGAATAGCACTGCACACACCTCCGCTCATTCCTCAGCAGGTTTGAGCGTGAACGCGCCTCGATGTCCAGTTTACGAGTCTTCTCCTAAACAGAGACAGGATGAGAGCCGGTGTGAGATGCAGCGTGTGGAGGCCCCCTCGCAGCTTTTCGGTCCGGGCCCCTCTTGGGTTGCTTCACGGGCAACAGCGGCGAGGGCTCTGACGTGGCTCGTCCCTATGACAACCACAGCACATCCAGAGCATGTCGCACGCTCTCAGAATATTACTCAGAGTGGCGACGCGTGTGTTCGATGGATAATAATAAGCAGCAAGGCCCACCGGGTAAGCCGGCTGCCCCTAACCTGTCGGTTATGGGCAGCATGGCTCGCTGCATAAATCGGCTGTCTTTAAAGGAGACATGTCATGCTTTTCCGGTTATTACCCGTCCCCTTGTGTGTTATGAAGGTCTTTATGCATGTAAGCGGTGTGCAGAGTCAAAACCCTCAAAGTACACCCTGTAGCAAGTAAAACTCTAAAACAGAAAATACCTCCCCAAAACGCCTCGTTGGTGAAACGTCATTGTCCATTTTTTACTTCCTGGGTGCTGTGTCGTAGAAGCACCCAGTAGCCACGCCCAGAACTATGACGCGATACGGTCATGCGGTACCCGGAACCAAATGGGCCAATCCGTGGAGCCGTTACGTCCGCGGAGCCGTTATGTTAAGCCCCCGCTGATTGGTCCAAATTGACCAATCCACGACTTCCTCACACATTGAGTCCAGGCAGCTCTGCTGATTTCTCCTCCCTGGCTGCAGGCTGATAACGGACAGTTGGGATCGCGGCGAAATTCTCTCTGCAGACCCATTCTCACAGCGTTTATCAACCTTTTTCTTACTCAATATCAAGCCACACTTATTGTTTTTACTTCGGCTGTGACTTTGTGTGTGCTCAGGATGAGTTTGGCTGTGTTTCGCTGTGTATCGCTAAACAAGGAAATCACACCTCCACGGAGCTCAGCGTGATTCAAAACGTCCCGACTGGTCCCGACCAATCGGAGCACACTGTGCTCACAGGGAGGGGGGGGGAGGGGAGGGGGGGGGGGGAGGGGACAAGAGCTGCAGCGAGCCGTTTAGTGGAGAAAGTGAATACTGCTTTAAAGAGATGCTGTATGCGAAACCAATGTGAGTTTGGAAAATTGCACAGTATTTTTCTATTTTAGTATACCTCAACAATGGAATTATGATCAGTGGAAATGGCCATGACACCTCTCCTTTAAAACCTATTGGTTTTTAGGCAGCTCGGTTTTTCTCCTTTGTCCCAAACATACCTCCTACACACAGTCGTAATGAGCCCACGAGTGCCATTATTACAGTGAGGACAGCACTGCACACAGCTCCGCTCATCCCTTAGGGGTGTTGAGCGTGAACGCACCTCGGTGTCCAGTTTAACACTGTAAGCAATTGCTGTTATTTACAGCCAATTTTCAACACTAATCTACTGGCAGCCCCCTAACCAGAATGTTACTGTGAATTATTAAAATGTTTACAGTAATAAACTGAAATTGTTCAACAGTATGAATACTGTATAATTTCAGTGTATTGCTGGCGTCTCTGCTGCCAGTATTTTTACTGTTAACTGAAAAAATACAGCAGTATACTGTATTTTATTTTTGCAGTAAGAGGCTGTTAAGTCATTTCACAGTATGAGTACTGTAGGGTTGCCAACTTCCAGGAATGGAGAAATGGGACACGTGTCCCCCGCGCGAAGATTTTCGGGTTTCTGGCGGATTTAGTTACTTTTTTTGTTACTATATTTTGGTTATAGGGTTAGGGAATGCTCCGGTATTGGGACAAAATTAACATGGGATCACTCCGGTCATTGTACGTACTTCGTCTCACTGGAATATTAACGGTCAGATTGAATACAACTCCGGGCAATGACGGGAGAGTTTTGAAAGTGACAAAACACTGTTTTCACACATTTAAAAACACTTAAACAATTAAACAATGTTTACCCAGGATTCAGGCACCTTCCCTGGCTTGTAAAATGTGGTGATGCGCCCTGGAGGTATCATACTATTTAAAACATGTATACCCAGGATTCAATCACTTTTCCTGGCTTGCAAAGTGCTGTGAAGCATCCTGTTCTCTGGGTGCAGTCTGGGTGTGCATGGAGGGGTTTAGTCCGAGTGAGGAGTGCTCAAGTGTGGGAGGATGAGTAAGGCAGAGGAGGGTAAAAAAAAAAGTTAAAGTGTGAACCTCCAGCAGGGCAGGTGCTGCTGTGAATAAGGCCGAATATGGATGATGGTGTGCGGACAGTAAAGCACCACAAAATCCACCTCCTTTAAGTGTTACCAGGGCCATGAGAACATCCTCCACAGGAGGGTGGGTGGTGCTGCTGTGAATAAGGCCGAATATGGATGCTGGTGTGCGGACAGTAAAGCACCACAAAATCCACCTCCTTTAAGTGTTACCAGGGCCATGAGAACATCCTCCACAGGAGGGTGGGTGGTGCTGCTGTGAATAAGGCCGAATATGGATGCTGGTGGGCGGACAGTAAAGCACCGCAAAATCCACCACCTTTAAGTGTCACCAGGGGCATGAGGTTCTGGAGGGTGTGACATCTGAGTTTAGTCCGTGGGGGAGTGCTTAAGTCTGGGGGTCCGGGGTCTCACGGTGTGCGAGGTTATGGAAGTATGAAAAAACGGCTAAGTGCCAACGAAGGAGGGGCTACAAAAAGCTCAAGTCTTCGGCGCTTCCGGCGGAAGCCCCGGAGACATTTGCACCCCCCGTTGCAATCGAGACCTCCCTTTCTCCGTTGATACAATTCATTCATCTTTTCCAAGCTACCATCTGCACGAAATCGGAAACCCGGTTTTTGAGAGCACATAGAAAAAAACGGGCTATTTTCCATCATGGAGAAATCATGGAGGAATGCATCCGCTACATGAGCACTTTGGATCGGATACAATTGTTGGTTCTTACCAAACTTTAAGTTTTTGAACTGGTCTCTGGATGAATTCAAGGGGAGTTGGCACGGAATAATGAGACACTATTTTCGGATACATTTTATCCATTTTCACCCCTTCCTCTGGTTCTTCCAAAAGTTAACTTAGACTTTTTCTGACTCTGGAGGAATGTGATGGGAGTTGTCAGGGGACTCTATCCGCCTTAAGAGACACTATTTTCGGATACATTTGATCCATTTTCACCCTTTTCTCTGGTTCATCCAAAAGTTAACTTAGACTTTTTCTGACTCTGGAGGAATGTGACGGGAGTTGTCAGGGGACTCTATCCGCCTTAAGAGACACTATTTTGGGATACAATTTCTCCATTTTCACCCCTTTTCTCTGGTTCTCTGATGCCTGGAGACCCCCCCAGCCTGGTTCTTAACTTTAAGTCCAAACTGGTCTCTGGAGGAATGCAAGGGGAGTCGAAAGGGGACTCTTCTTGCTGTTTGTCTTATCAAAATTGAGGGGTGTGTTTGAGGGGAGGGCCCTGGCTGTTTCGGCAGCCTCCGCTCCTCTCTTCTCTCCCTCCCCGAGACCAGCTCGTGCTCCCGCTGTAAAAGGCAGGTGCGCGGGCACCCACTGCCACTCACTCTGAGCCTGGTTCCCGAGCAGCGCGTTCTCCCCGGCAGTCCGCCAGCAGATGAAAAACACCCACCCCTCCGCCTCTTCCGAGGGACGAGGGAACCATGTGGGGGGGTCTGCTGGAGGCTCCTGCCGGGTACTCCGTCCTGCGTTTCACCGGGACCCGGCTCCAACACTCGGAACTCTGACTCCAGCGCGGTGTGGCGGCCTCGCCCTGGCCGTCCACCGTGCGCCCTCCGGGTACCTGACTCCCTTGCCTCCTCCGGGGGCAGGTGTGAGGGGTTCAATGCCTCCTCCCCCCGCTGCGGTGAATGCCGGAGCGGGATGGAGCGCCCGGAGGTACTGTTGTCCCCACGTTACCATGTTGTCTGGAGGATAGGACCGAGAGATGACATACTCTCTACCCGGGTTACAAGTCACTATTTTCGGACCCTTTCTTTGCTCTACCCCGGTTCTATCACTCTTTCCTCCTTTGACCATAGAACATGTTTCCTGCTGGGGTACTGCCTGGTTCCGGGGCACCCCAAACCCTCTCATGGTCGGGGCATTACATTACATTGCATTTAGCTGACGCTTTTATCCAAAGCGGGGCATGGGGCAACATGAATTGATGCATCGGACCCAATGTTGCCATCACCAGCCCCGCGGAGGTGGGACCATTTAGCCAAGTGGTAACCCAAGTCCTCCCTTGGTCCGTGTACCAGGCATTGAAGCATCAAACCCATTGTTGCAATCACCGGTAACGCTAACGCATATAAACGGAGAAACACAAAAGACTTTGAAAGACTTTAAATACAATTCTCTGTTTCAGTAAGGATGTCGTCCGAATGCCCGGTGTGCAGACTCTTCTATCTGGCTTTGAACAAGCACCTTAAGCACAAACATGCCGTGCGTAACTTGGAGGAAAGAGGCATCATTCTTAAAATGGCTAGTGGCAGAATAAATGTTCGGACCAAACCCTTTCCCATCACAGGGTGTTCGTATGCTGGGAATAAACTGGACCGTCATGTGACTCATGGCCACCCTGAGTTATCCCGAGATGAAGCACATCAGGTCCTGGCAAGGCTGAAGCATAGTGTGGCCCTGCAATTGCTCCATGACCTCAGACAGACTAATCCTATCATTGGAATGGCTACATCATTGGATATAGACAATGAGGAGGAATACCCGGTGCACCCTCCACCCTTCTCCCCACACACTGAGTGTGACGAAGAGGACTGCAGGCAGGTGATGCTGGAAAATGTGGCAATGAGGGCTCAGAAGGATGCCCTCATTGATGAGGTGAAGACCCTGCGCTCCAGGCTGAAAAAGGGGCTAAAACCCAGGCAGCAGTGTGCCACTGCTGCTGTGCTTGAGGAAGAGGAAGAATGTATACGATTTAAGGGCCTGGCAATCTCAAGTACCTCCGGCATAAACACAGCAGCCTCCGGTAGTCAGACCACTCTCAAGACCCCGGTCAAGACTGTCATGCGGTCTCCAGCAGCCTCTGGTAGTCAGACCCCTCTCAGGACCCCGGTCAAGATTGTCATGCGGTCTCCAGCAACCTCTGGTAGTCAGACCCCTCTCAGGACCCCGGTCAAGACTGTCATGCGGCCCCCAGCAGCCTCCTGTAATGAGGACTGCCCCTCTCCTCACTGGTCCACTGGGAAGGGACGGGGGAATACCATGCGTGAAATCATGTTGCCTCAAAGCATGGAGACGTACATTCAGACATACAGACATCATGGTGAGGGTATCGCACCGACAGTAAAACGGAAAGAAAGTTGTCTGTCCAATGTCAGACGGATAAAGAACTTCCTCGTATTCATGGCCCATGGTGTTAACCGGCTATCAGATTGGCTGTTCCTAAAAGACACGGAGAGGGTCCGTGGCTGGAGCGAGTATATTGTAAAGTCGGGCCGGGCAGTCACAACATCGCTGTTGTTCCTGAAGAATGTGAACCATTTCCTGAGGTACTTGTCTGAGTCAAAGCTCCGGGTGTGCAGGCTCACCCAGTCTGATATGACCCACATCATCAGAGAGGTGAAAGCCAACATGAAAGACTTGAAAAAGTCTGTCACTGTCCACCAGTTTAAGGTGAAGAGAAACAAGCTGGATCGTCTGCCGAGCCAGGCGGAGCTTCTCGCCGCCATGGCGGCCGCTGAGAAGCGCATCCCTGATTTACTTGACCTGATGGCTTGCAACCCGACCTCAATCACCCAGTACCTGCTATATGGCTATCTAACCCTCCATTGGAGCCTACTGTATGGCCACCGTCCGGGTGTGTACGCAAACATGACCAACACTGAGGTCTTGGAGGCGGACTTAAGGGGCACTGCTGAGGGCTACATCATCCATGTGTAGGATCACAAGACTGCCAAGACATTTGGCGAAGCACAGCTGGTGCTTACAGTAAAGGAGTTTAGCTGGGTCATGCGGTGGATGGGGATAAAAGAGGGCTTGTCGGGTCCTCAGAATGAATTCTTCCTTTTCACAACGGGGAAGCATGCCTCCAGGAACCTGAACGCTCACTTGAAGAGGGCTTGGGCTGATGCTGGGCTAGAAACAGCCGTCACCTTCACAATCCTGCGCACTGCCCTGGCAGACAATATCAAGCATCACCAAGATCCAGAAAGCAAGTCGATTCTCGCCAGGTTTATGTGTCACGACGTAAGCACTGCAGACCGGTTCTACGCGAATACGCCTGGAATAAAGGAGGGATTGAAGATCTGCTCCATGTTCAGGGCGGCAGCAGCAGCATCATCGGAAGGAGTTATACTCTGGGTCACGGCCTGCTGCTGCTGCTGCTGCTCTCTCTCTCCCTCCCTGTATTCACAGCACTTTTACCCAGCTTTCACACACTCATTCCTGGGTAAGAAAGCCATGTGCATTACCCTGGATCTCTGCCTGTGTGCCTGTGGGACCCTGCTTACAGCAGTGACTCTGCTGTACATTTCATGAGTCAAATGTGGATGAAATGGACAGGTTTCAAGCTTCTTTCCTGGGTTACATAGTGCTGTGAAGCAGCCTGTCCTCTGGGTGGTGGGAGAGCGAGGTGCTGGAAGGAGCTCTCTGGGTCACGGCCTGCTGCTGCTGCTGCTGCTCTCTCTCCCTCCCTGTATTCACAGCACTTTTACCCAGCTTTCACACACTCATTCCTGGGTAAGAAAGCCATGTGCATCACCCTGGATCTCTGCCTGTGGGACCCTGCTTACAGCAGTGACTCTGCTGTACATTTCACGAGTGTTACGTTCCCTCTTGGCTAGGGGTATAGAAGGGAAACGACACGACCAGATTGGATTTGGTATTTGTTACCGGTGGTTTTATTCGTAACGGCACCTGAGCAAAACGTTGTACCCAAACAGCTTGGCCCAACAACGGGTCAAGCTGTCACTATTTCACAAAACGGGTTTCCAAAAGAGAGTAGCCCAGTACTATACAAAGGAAAAAAAATACCTCACTTCTAAAGTGGAAACAAACAATAACAAAACGGGACTGTGGGCAAACACAGCTGGTGCGGGTTTACAGGTGCTAAATACCTGGATCTACGCAATATACACACAGGAATGCTGGTCTACAGGTGCTAATCACCTGGGTCTAAGCAATATACACACAAATACTGTTCTACAGGTGCTAATCACCTGGGTCTAAGCTACAGATGAAGCACTCCAGATCAGACTCAGATGGGTGTGTCCCAGTCAAAAGCCCAGCGGATGCCAGTGGCTGGGGGTGTTGCCAAATTGCTAGAGGGCGTTGCCCAATTTCCCCATTTGTTCAATTACAGGATTTAACCATGAGATGGCGCTTCATTCACAAAATACACAAAGACAACTGTGTGTTGTTGAACTTAGTCTGTTTGCAATGTTTGCAGCTCTGCAGTTGTGTTTGCTGAATACTGTAGCATGTAATCACTTATTTGTTACTGTATGGTTTTCACAAGCTACTATAATGAAAAAACATCAATATTTTAGATCAAATAAAGTATATAGTTTGCTTTATGCAGTATATTTCTTGTAATATTGTTGGGGTGTTTTTACACAGTACAGTAGATTGAAGTAAATCCATTTATACATTAAGATAAGATAAGATGGACCTTTATTAATCCCGTGGGGAAATTCAGTAGTTCAAACAGCAACAGGGTGAGAGTGAAAAACAGGACAGCACAGATTCACAGATTAATAAAATCAAAAATAAGATGAGCGATAAAAATAATAATAATGAGAAACTATGAAATAAGAAATGAATAAAACTAAAATGTAATTATCATATCATATATTATAATGTATTGTATTATTAAGTAATATCATACATTAACCCCATTATAGCAGATGCCACATTGAATGGATGAACACATTTATGCATCAATAATTACAACAGAGTATTTCTAAATACAAGTTGTAAAAATACTTATATGTATTTAATATTAACCCTTTGCAGTCGACCGTCACGCCGGCGTGATCAGATCACATGACCTGTTCAAGCCGGTGCCGCATAGAAACAACAGTCCGGACAACATTGCCGTGTGTTTCTGTCGAAAGTACTGGCTTGAAACTATATCCCAGTCTTTGTTTCATGCAAAAAGACCCAGTAAACACGGAGATACGATGATATAAAGTTAATACATTTCAAAAGTATGAAAAATGGAAGCACATATTTTAATATCTTCGCCGTATTTGATCATTTTACGAAACGGAAAATACTGGAAACTGTAGATCCTGCTCAACAGGATATATATGTGTATTTCTGTCGAAAGTACTGGCTTGAAACTATATGCCAGTCTTTGTTTCATGCAAAAATACCCAATAAACACGGACATACGATGATATAAAGTTAATACAGATATATTTCAGAAGTATGAATAATGGAAGCACATATTTTAATATCTTCGCCGTATTTTATCATTTTACGAAACGGAAAATACTGGAAACTGTAGATTCTGCTCAACAGGATGTATATGTGTATTTCTGTTGAAAGTACTGGCTTGAAACTATATGCCAGTCTTTGTTTCATGCAAAAAGACCCAATAAACACGGACATACGATGATATAAAGTTAATACAGATATATTTCAGAAGTATGAATAATGGAAGCACATATTTTAAAATCTTCGCCGTATTTTATCATTTTACGAAACGGAAAATACTGGAAACGAATGCTCAACAGAATGTATTTACCAGGGAGGGGATGAGCTAATCAGGTAAACGGAGTGATACGAAACGAGACGAAGAGGGACGGCGGGAGACTGCGATTTAAGTAAAGTGACAGACAAACATTGAGAATTTAGATATAGTTAGATAGATTTAGAGTTTTGAAGATTCAACTATGATGAAGAGAACTCTGAACGTGAGTCAAGCTTTAAGCTTGTTTTTTGACATGGAGGAGGAGGAACCTGTGATGTTGCCCTCTGTGTCGTATTGACAGAAACCGCTTTGAAGCGTGGCACAGATAAAGACAGAAAAAACTGATTTGTGTACATAATGTGTATATATATATTTGTATTATATTTATAATAACACTTTTGCCTTATCAGAATGAAATCCCATGCGATCTCAACCAAACTTTCACATTATCATAGTGACATCCCATGTATATATTTCCAGCTTTTAAATGGTTTCGTTGTGTATGTTTGTGTTATATATGAAAAATAATATCATTTTCAAAATCTGTTTTTACGTTTTTTTTTGTGATTTTGGGTCCAAAATGTTCATATAGTAGAAGATCACTGCTCTAAACAAAGTCAAAAATCCTACATCCAAACGAAATCAATATAATTAATTATGATGAATACATTAAGTCTTGTTCATTGTTTTTCACTTTTATTAAATGTTTGATATTTCCGGTGGAAATAGACTATCGGACATTCAAAATGCAGCATATTTTCACTCTTACACACATATATTCTCCTTTTACATACATACATTTTCACTCTTACACACATATATTCTCCTTTTACATACATACATTTTCACTCTCACACACGTATATATTTACACTCACCCATTCATACATTTTGCGCTCATATTATCATATTTCAATGCACACATTCATATATTGTCACTCACACATTCATGCATTTTGTTCTCATATTCATATAATTTAATGCTCATATTTATACATTTTGCTCATGCGAAATCTACTAAAACAAAGTATGTCATGGTAGTGGTCAGCTGTTAAACACAAAAGTGTATCTTAAGGGCTGTAAATATAATAAGTCCGTTGACAATTTTAGACACAGGCTTATTATATTTACAGCCCTTAATAACATTCATTTTCTGGACTCAATGTGTGTCTTGGCCGTTTTCTTTGTTCCAAGCAAACGAGTGCTTTTTGTTTTGAAATCACTTCCGCGAGTTTCGCGGGCCTCCCCCTCGCTCCACTGACCATTAGACCATTTAGTATGGTAAAAGGGCAAAAACGCCTCTCAGACGCTCTTCAGTTTACTTTTTTAATAAAGAAAAACAAATGGTCCGTAGATACACGGACTCATATAGCCTATGTATGTATACTGTAAGGAGAATGTATGTGCGTGAGAGGACCAGTATGAATTACGGGATAGAAATATGCAAACACAAACCTGAATTAATTGCGTTAAAATATTTAACGCATTTAACGCATGTGCAGAATGGCCCGCCCCATACGTGCCACCAGTGGCAGCGCCAGGGTATGGCTGGGGTAGGCTACACCCATACCAAGAAATGGCTTAGCCCCAAGTACCAACGTACTTGTGAAGCTTTTCCAGAAGGCGGTTAGATCACCGGACGACAGTCGGTCTCCATTTGCACAGACAGGGCTGCTGTTAACGTCGGTCTGTACAACGGAATTGTGCCAAAACTACGCCAACCGGCTGCTGAGGGAGACTCCCCCCCCCTTCACTGGAGAACTGCGCTAAAACAGCTGATCACAACGTTCACACTCTGTGATAATAAACATAGATACTGTATGTTAAATGGATATATCCGCCTTCTTTCATTTATCTTTCCATTCCCACAACAATATACATAAAGAAATGGCATATTTTGGACATAGTTCGAATGGTGATTAATCATGATTAATTAATTTTTAAGCTGTGATTAATCTGATTAAAAATTGTAATCGTTTGACAGCCCTAAATAATACAAAAGGTGCTTAAGAGGGAGGATCCTGTTAATACTAGATGCCTATTAAGTGGTTTGTATTTGGACACAAGTTTCAGTTTAATAATCTGTTGCTGTTATGGTTAGGTGATGGATCCATATTTCGATGGTCTGCTGGAGAGCCTGGAGAGGAGGTTCCAGAATCTGGACCTTTTAATAATAATAATAATAATTCATTTGTTTTATATAGGCGCCTTTCAAGGCTCTCAAGGTCGCCGTACAAACACATCAAAAACAAGATATACAATAGATAACACCAGCATAAGAAACATAAACAAGACAATGACAATGCAGTATATAAATCAATCAAATAACCAAATAAATAAAAACAGAGGATGTGTGATGGATAATGATCAGGGTGGATATGCGAGTGTGAAGAGATATGTTTTGAGGCATGATTTGAAAATGGGGAGAGAGTCAGTGTTGCGGATGTCAGGTGGGAGGGAGTTCCAGAGGCGGGGTGCAGAGCGGCTGAAGGCTCTAGAACCCATGGTGGTTAAACGGAAGGGCGGTGCAGTGAGGTTGAGGGAAGCAGAAGATATGCGTGTGCGGATGGGTGTGGTGATGTGCAGGAGGTCGGAGAGGTACAGAGGAGTGAGGTTATGGATGGCCTTAAAGGCGAGGAGCAGAATCTTAAAAAACTATACAGGATTTGACGGGGAGCCAGTGAAGTTGCTGAAGAACAGGAGTGATGTGGTTAATGGAGGGGGATCTGGTGATGATGCGGGCGGCAGAATTCTGGACCAGTTGAAGTCTGGATGGATTTGAGAGGGAGACCAAAGAGAAGGGAGTTTTAGTAGTCGATGCGGGAAGTGACCAGGGTGTGAACAAGAATGGCGGTGGTCTTAGGGTTAAGGGACGGGCGGAGGCGGTTGATGTTGCGTAGATGGAAATAGGAAGACCGAGTGATATTACTGATGTGAGATTTAAATTAAAGTGTGCCGTCGAGGATGACACCCAGACTCTTAACCTGAGGGGAGGGGGAGACTGAAGAGTTGTCTATTGTAATGGAGAAACTGTCAGATTTGGTTAGGGTGGATTTTGTGCCAATGAGGAGAACCTGTTTTATTATCGTTAAGTTTGAGAAAGTTAGAGGAAAACCAGGATTTTATGTCCTGTAAGCAGTCAGACAGGGAGGATGGAGGGAGGATGGTGGTTGGTTTGGAGGACAAGTAGAGCTGGGTGTCATCTGCGTAGCAATGAAAGTGGATGTGGTGTTTACGGAATATATTGCCAAGCGGAAGTAAATAGATGATAAAAAGAAGAGGCTCCAGGACAGAGCCCTGGGGAACACCGGTCGTGACTGGAAGTGGCTGTGATTTGAAGGTTTTGAGTTGGATGAACTGAGTGCGGCCAGAGAGATATGATTTAAACCAGAGGAGGGGTGTGTCAGTGATCCCGATGGAGGTCAGTCTGTCAATGAGGATGCTGTGGGAAATGGTGTCAAAAGCTGCACTAAGATCAAGGAGGATGAGGATAGTTAATATTCCGGAGTCAGCTGCCATGAGGAGGTCGCTAGTGATTTTCAAGTGCTGTTTCTGTGCTGTGATGGGGGCGGAAACCAGATTGAAATTGTTCGTACAGGTTATTGTCAGACAAGTGAGTATGGATCTGGGATGCAACAGTTTTTTCCAGGATTTTTGAGAGAAATGGTAGGTTAGATATGGGACAAAAGTTATTAAAATTGTTGGGGTCTGCACCAGGTTTCTTCAGTATGGGCGTGATGGCGGCTGATTTGAAAAGTGAGGGAACAAGACCAGAGGTGAGGGAGGAGTGTATGATGACAGTTATAAGGGAGGACAATGAAGGTAGACAGGCTTTTACCAGGGGGGTAGGAAGAGGGTCTAACTGACAGGTAGATAGCTTGGATTTACTGATGAGGTCAGATATTACAACAGCAGAGGGAAGTGTGAAACTTGAAAGAGAATGAGAGAGAGGGTCAGTGAAAACAGGGAGATATATACTGCAGGTGGTAATAGGAGTTAGTTGCTGGTGAATGTTTTCTATTTTGTCATTAAAAAATGACATGAGGGAGTTACAGTGGGCAGTTGAATACTGATGAGGTGCAAGAGAGTCCGGTGGTCGTAGAATGTTTTTCACTGTAGAGAACAGGACCCTTGTGTTCCCTTCGCCAGAGCTGATGAGAACTGCGTAATATGATGATTTGGCTGTAGAGAGAGTGTCCTTGTAGTGGAGAATGTGGTTATTGTACATCTCTTTGTGAACGACAAGTCCAGTTTTTTTGCAGAGGCGTTCCAATCGACGGCCTTTTGTTTTGAATTGGCGTAGTTCAGGTGTAAACCAAGGAGCAGAATGGGTAAAGGAAACAGACCAGGTTTTTAATGGAGCCAGGGTATTGAGCAGTTTATGAAGATTGTTATTGTAATGAGAAACCAGTTCATCAGGCGGGGATGAACAATTTATGCTGGGGAGGTTGTCAATGCCACTGGAGAGTGTAGTTAAATTAATATCCTTGATGTTGCGGAAGGAAATAACACGTGACAGATTTGGTTTGGACAGTGTTAAGGTGACTGTAAAGGATATTAATGAGTGATCAGAAATTGGAAGGTCAGTTGCAGTACATTTAACCTGTTAAGCTCCAAGGTCCCCGTCGGCGGGTACTTTTTTTTTTTTTTTCACGACACTGTGTCTCAGGGCATCTTAATATTTAAGAACCTATTAATGTGTTATACCAGATTAACGGGAATAATCTCAGCTAACTGACGATACAAACCATTTTTACCAAAACAAAACACAAGTCTCATAAGAAGCATCTAAATGACCCCTGAGCGAAAAATGCTAACGCACTTTAGCACAGAACTCAAGATAAAATATACCCTTATTACTTATCGTAGCTGCACCAGTGGCGAGCCGTCAGGGCCCTCTAGGCTCTCTAAAAAATTATATTTGAAAACATAAAAAAAAAAAAATAAAATGTAATATTATTTTTTATATTTTTTTGTTGTTACATTTTTCATTAGTTTTACCAAAATAACTTGATTTAAATTGTATTTAAAATAATATTTCCAAAGAAATAAATCCTTCGAATCTGCCTGTTCAGTTTATGTTGGAATGTGAAGGGTTAAATGCCGTCTCTTCGAGTTATGTGAAGACAGGAGGGCTTGTTGGTCCCTCTCTACATTCACAGAGGGCCAGCTATAGTAACTCAACGAGAGAGTAATGTCAAATGACAGTACAATTGACCAATCATATCTTCCCTCTAAATGGGCGGGCTTTATGACAAGTTCCGCCCGCTGTGAGGTCTATGCAAGTGGTGCAGTGACGCATCCTAAAACCCGGAAGTAAACTTCGCTCGGATTCCTTCGACAGAAAGCAATGGGATTTCTCCATAGGATTTTGGAAAATAGCTCGAAATAAGGTCTGTGGAAAACGAACCTGTTAGATAAATGCACGTTTTGTTCAGCCGGATAATATCCACATGTCTACCCTACTTTTATTATTTTCGAATCATAAATCGAATCGATAGATTTATGATCGATAGATTTATAATTAGCATAAGTTCGTTCATGATTGCTCACTTCAGTGATAGTGATGACATTGTTGCGAAATGATTAACCGGGGGGGTCATGGCTCGCCACTGAGCTGCACATACAAGATATCCGATTAAAGCTGTGGTTCCACAGATTATTTAGGTATATATATCATCACTGAGTGATCCGAACTCTTGACAGGGGAATCAAACACAGACATCACAACACGTACCTTTACGGAGCTTTTACGGGAGATCGTCTCACCGTAGCTGTCAATCTGATCAAAAGAGTGGTTCAATGGCATTAAAACGAGAAAAAACGCAGCTGAATTGGTTAATCCATAGGTTGATAATGTTTCTGGGTAATATTTTTTTTAATTTATAATCAATAATTCCATTTTTATGTAAAAATCGGAGAGAGTAAAAGTTAGCTGCTAATGGTAGCCACCAGAGTTATCGCAGCTTCCGGTCTTGGCTACTGTCTCACACACATTACCAAATAAGGAGTATGTGGGAGTTCCCCTCGATTCCATTAGCTCTGACGGTTAGAAATAGATGTCAATCAGCAAAATCGACCAAGGGGGGCCAGAGATATGGAAAATCCACCCAAATGACCCCAGAAGTGTTTCTTTTTGTTGCTAAATCTCTCTAAAAAGGTCAAATTTCACTTGTTTTGCATCAATCTTGATATAGGGTACTTATTATATGTTGTAGTTTGGAATCCTAAAGCTTTTAGTCTACCATCCCATCATTCAGTCTACCATCCCATCATTCAATGGGATCTGCGAATGGATCTGGCCCTTCCTACATCCAGGACATGGTTAAACTGTACACCCCAGCGCGTGCACTTCGCTCTGCATCAGCCAAACGGCTCGCTGCACCCTCGCTGCGAGGGGGACCCAAGTTCCCATCAACAAAAACACATGGGTTTGCTATCCTGGCTCCAAAATGGTGGAATGAGCTCCCCATTGAAATCAGGACAGCAGATAGCTTGCACATCTTCCGGCGCAGACTGAAAACTCATCTCTTTCGACTCCACTTCGAGCGATAGAATTACTAACAAAGAACTGCTAACAGAGCACTTATATACTAATAAAGGACTGGCTTATCTATAGCCAGTTGAGTAGCACTTGAAATGTTTGGCTCTATGAAACCTGATGTACTTACAGATGTAGCACTCCAGATAGGACTCACATGGGTGTGTCCCAGTCAAAAGCCCAGCAGATCCCAGTGGCTGGGGGTGTTGCCAAATTGCTAGAGGGCGTTGCCAAATTTCCCCATTTGTTCAATTACAGGATTTAACCATGAGATGGCGCTTCATTCACAAATACACAAAGACAACTGGGTGTTGTAGAACTTAGTCTGTTTGCAATGTTTGCAGCTCTGCATTTGTGTTTGTTGAATACTGTAGCATTTAATCACTTATTTGTGATGGTTTTCACAGGCTACTATGAAAAAACATCAATGTTTTAGATCAAATAAAGTATATTGTTTGCTTTATGCAGCATATTTTTTGTAATATTGTTGGGGTGTTTTTACACAGTACAGTAGATTGAAGTAAATCAACTTATACATTAAGATAAGATCAGATGGACCTTTATTAATCCCCGTGGGGAAATTTAGTAGTTCAAACAGCAACAGGGTAAGAGTGAAAAACAGGATAGCACAGATTCACACAGATTAATAAAATCAAAAATAAGATGAGCGATAAAAATAAAAATAATAATAATGAGAAACTATGTAATAAGAAATGAATAAAACTAAAATATAATTATCATATCATATATTATAATGTATTGTATTAAGTAATATCATACATTAACCCCATTATAGCAGATGCCACATTGAATGGATGAACACATTTATGCATCAATAATTACAACAGAGTATTTCTAAATACAAGTTATAAAAATACTTATATGTATTTAATATTAATAACATGATTAATTTCAGATGATAATACTTTTCAGGGTTAGGTCCGGTCTGACAGCGCTTAGCTCTCTGCTGCAGAGAAGATCACTGCTCTAAACAAAGTCAAAAATCCTACATCCAAACGGAATAAATATAATTAATTATGATGAATACGTTAAGTCTTGTTCATTGTTTTTCACTTTTATTAAATGTTTGATATTTCCGGCACAGACCCTTTCATACCGGCAATGCGTGATAGAAACAACAGAAAGTGCGACAGTTTAAATATGCTGTGTAAATTTCGTCAACGAAAGCTATGACGAAATGTTTTCGTCAACAACCTTTTTTACATGACTAAGACGAGACGATGACGAGCTAAAAATAGATTCTTGATAACGAAAACTATGACGAAATGTATATTTAGTTTTCGTTGACGAGACGAGACGGGACTAAGGTGTTAATGGTGGACTATCGGACATTCAAAATGCAGCATATTTTCCCCCAAGTGTCCATCTTGTCTGTCAAAATGCATCTTACGTTTCTAACTTGCAATATCATTATTTCCGCTCTCTTCACTCCAGAAGAGCGATCTCCCTGTGTCTCTCTGTGTGCGGGGGGCGGGGCGTAACAGACATGCTGCAGCGGAAACAGAGATCTGCCGGGGACGGAGCATTCAGAGAGTATAGAGACACATTTTGACTAAAAGTTGACTAAAATGTAATTTTTCATCGACTAAAAGTTGACTAAAACGTTTTGAGTTTTCGTCGACTAAAACTAGACTAAAACTACGAAGGATAGGAATGACTAAAATGTGACTAAAACTAATAACCATTTTCGTCTAAAGACTAAATCAAAAACAGCTGCCAAAATATGCGAACACAAACCTACAGACTGGGGGTTGGGAGATCACAGGAGGGGGGTGGAGAGCTGTGGAATGTGACCATCCCCCTTTGGAGACTTACTCCACACATTATTTTAAACAAAGAGTTTGCAGCATACAGCATAGGCAATATGGGGGGTGGGGGCTTCTCAAAAGATAAAATGCAGATATAATTCACTCTCTCGACTCGCTTGTATCTCGAGCTGAGTGCTCATTGGTGGTTTGTACCCCGTGCTGCTGATGAAACTCTCCATTGGCTCTGCAAAAGTATGTTGTTGTTTTGTGTCACTTTTACGTCGCCACTTCCATTCACATTTTTCATCATGAAATTAATATCCATATATTTTATACTATACTTGCACTGCTTACCGTTTTCATACTTTATATATCTTAACATTTTCATACACACTGTTAATACTGCTCACAGGCTGCTAGTGTATTCATACCCCTCACTGTTTATTCATCATTCAATTCATTCTATATTTTATTCTGTAGATTGTGTAATTACTTTTCACTTTACTGCTTGTTGCACCGTTAGAAGCTAAACTGCATTTTGTTGTCTCAGTACCTGTAATCTGTGCAATAACAATAAAGCAGGCATCTTTATTGTAGCCTCAACAATCAAGTTCTAAGTAGTGCAATATGAAATAAAAACAACTACACTCTTTTGGCAGTGTTGTGGTGCCGAGAGATGGGAGTCGGAGGCGGGGTATCAAGGGTACAAGCTAGACTTTTATTTAGCATCTGAAAACCATTGTACACAACTTCATTCCCGGGAAGCGAAGACCAGCAGAAACAGGAAGTCCGGTTCACTAAAATGTCCGTGCAGAACAATACCCCAACTCATAGATCCGTGGGTGAATAATGTCAATCACCACAGTGTACACATTAACAACAACTACACTATTTTGGCAGTGTAACAATTAAACAAGAACTACACTCTTTTGGCAGTAACAATTAGATAAATAATAAACTGTCAGACTCACACTGAAGACAAACAAACTATTTTCAGCAATCAATGTAAATTACATCCGCAGCGAGATTCGGTTCAGTTCCATCACATAATGTAACGCAGTAACACACCCATTTAAATCACAGTAACTATAACGGCGTTACTGAATGGGAATAGGTAACTAGTAACGTTATTAGTTACCGCAAAAGGTTGTTGCGTTACAGTAATGCGTTAGTTTGTAACACGTTAGTCCCAACACTGGTAAACACACACCTGATCACCTGAGAGCTGCCGTTTCATTCAGACTTTTAAAAAAAAAAAAACGGTCTGATTTTAACAACTCAATGTGTGATTGTTATAGCAGTAATATTAGACACTAATAATACAGTAAACTATTAACACTGTACATATTATTGTTTGCCCGTGGGATTAGGATGATCGGTAGTGAGAGCCGTGCTGCATTTTCCTCCGGTCGGATGTGATATAAAAATAAAGCGATTATTTTTGTTGTTGTAAACTCACGTGGATTAAACTACATGTATTAGAGCATTCATTTCAATTCGCGAACATATGATACATTAAATGATTGCGAGGATGATGATTGAAAATCGTTTGTTTGAGCCGGGCTGCATTTCCTGATGAAAAAACATAGCGATGGTTTTGTACTTACACCTACGTGAATTAAACAACATTATTTTGTTAAATAAAAACATGGTGATGTTTTGTAAATGATTACATGTCTCTTATTTAGCACAGAATATGATCCTATCCGTCACATATGGATCCTAACAAATATCCGATCAGATACCTGTAGATCTATCAGCTGTTTATTTCACATGAGTTCCAGTGTGGCAGCTTTTCACGGCTCCCCCTGGAGGATCCATGATCCATTGCAGCTGGTTTCATTCAAATTACATTTATTTATCAAGGGGGCGTATCAAGTCCTGCGGAGGGGGTTTTCCTTTTCAGCAGTGGCCCACCCCGTGCCGATCACGGACCCGCACGGGTAGGCGTCTGAAATGAAGCGCTACATCTGTATATGATTCTGTTTTCTTCAAGGTTGTATCTTCCTGGTCGAATGTACTTATTGTAAGTCGCTTTGGATAAAAGTGTCAGCTAAATGCAATGTAATGTAATTCAAGGGTGGTTTTCACTATAAGTAACTTTTCTTTTTTGGACGGACACAATCATTTGCATTTTTTTACTGTGTTCAATCTGAATTTACTTTAAAATAAAAACATCTATAATGATTCTGACACTTCTACATCCAACTCACAGGTGTAACCTTGCTTTGAGAAAAAAGATTATTAATTTAACCCTTTTAGAAGGGGAGACATGGTCATTTGTTCTGGGAATGTCGTTTTCGAGCCTGAGACCTGAAAAACAGGCTCGGTGCTTAACAAGTTAAAGATGCATACAGCCACCATCATCATTGGCATCATCATCATTTCAACACCTGAAAAATCATTTTATTACTGTATGATACCTGGTTTTCATAGTCACATCAGTGTTATTTTATAAAAATGTTAAGTATAATATATGTTGTTCTTTAGGTTTTCCATTGTAATTGATATAAAAACGTAACACAAAAAGTAGGAACATTTGTGTTTGGTAGATTATTTCTTTGTTGTAACAATGCTTTTTGGCAATAAATCATATACCGTTGGAAAGCCTGTTTTCTTACTTTTCAAATGGTACGATATTTGTGAGGAACAAGCATTTGTGGAATGAGCAGCAGATCTGAGTATGTGGGGTGCGCCCATGAAAAATGTGACAAATCTGCAGCAGCCAACGTCCGAGTCCTCAAGACACATCGACGTGCGGACAACAGCGGACCTGCGTGGATCGTCGAAGACTGTCTTATTGATATTAATTAGATTTATTATTTTTTAAATTATTCTATTTGACTTCTTGCATACTTTGAAGTGACTACTACGTACTTAATTTTGTTTTTATGATTCTGTAGCCAATTGATCAGTCAGCACTGTATCCAAAGAACTGATAGCAAATAATCCATCCATTTCTTTTAATGTACCCCCCCCACTCCTATTTGCTCTCCCTCCATGAGCCTGTCAGTCTAATCACTGCTCATGGAGGTTGGCTCACTAAATGGCAGCTGCTCAATCCTGGAGCCTGCATCTGCTATCTGTTTGTACCAATTACCAGAGCCACGGTACGCCACTGACACCTCTTCAATGGGTTAACAGATGCCACAATTAGCCACTCATTTGAATGGCTGCCTGCTTAGCGAGAGGGCCCTCGCTGCACCATCTCCGACTGCGGGGACCGCCTTTCATCTATTTGCCTTTTTTCTTGTTGCCTCTCAAATGAGCCATGGGAAGGCCAGGGATCGCCGTTGTGAGCAAACAGGCTTTGCACCAGATGCCTAAATTAGTCCTGCAGACTTAGTGCCGCATCTAAAGGCGGGCTGTAAAGTTGCATGGCAAAATACACCGTGCATGTTTTCATATTTGGCCCATCTCCAGCATGCTGTGAGAACACGTTCGATTTTCTGCTGAGTATCTGATTCTGATCACAGAAATCCACAGCAGTCCTGTGTCATTACCTCTGTGACATTTATCTTCTTAAATAATTTTGCAGCATGGCATTATTGCTAAATGAGAACAATATTTCTACGTTTCTTCTAAAGTATTGCTTGATTTTCCCACAGTTTTTAGTGTACTGTGGATGTGGAAGAAATTAACTCTAAACCTACACAGATCCTTCATAGAGTGGTGTTGGAATGAGTCCTAAAACAAGGAAATTAGTTAGCATTTCAATCAATCAATGTTTATTTATATAGCCCAACAGTGGTCTTCACAGTTTGTACAGAATATCAGTATGACAATACGACACCCTCTGTCCTTTGACCCTCACATCGTACAAGGAAAAACTTCCAGAGAAAACCCCACAGTTTAAAGGGGGAAATGGGAGAAACCTCAGGGAGAGCAACAGAGGAGGGATCCTTCTCCCAGGACGGACAGACGTGCAATAGATGCCGTGTGGAAATCGAAAAGATAATACATTTACAACATAGGTAGACCAAATCTTTGGAAATGCATGTGTCTATAATAAGAAGATGAATCCACGAGAATGTCAGCAATCTTGTGGGAGCCATCATGGAAGTAGTATGGTGAGAGTCAGGCAGGACCGCAGCGATAGGTTCAGCCACGACTCGGAAGTCCAGAACTCAGATCTAGTACTCAGGATAGAGGATCCAGGACACACGACCACAGCAACAGGATTAGCCTCGACTCAGGATCCCGACGTATATATATGGACACAAAAAAGAGATTTGGGGGAAGCTGGGTTAATCGGAACATGAGAGTACACAGGTACAAACAGACAGAAAGACGGAGTAAGGTGCCCCCCCCCAACAGTCCAAGCCTATAGCAGCTAAACTAATGTGTCTACATACATGCACTCCCTTAGGATAGGTTGAGGGAAAAGGGTAGCAAGTAAGAAGTAGGAAACAGAGGTGGAGAGGCATTGGCTCCCATTGTACTTTTAGAGACTCTAGGAACAACCAACAACCGTGCATTCTTGGAACGCAATGCCCTAGTAGGACAGTAGGGTATAATGAGTTATTTAAGGTAAGATGGCGCCTGCCCATTAAGGGCTTTGTAGGCGAGAAGAAACATTTTAAATTCTATCCTATGTTCTATAGGCAGCCAGAACAGGAGTAATGTGGTCCCTTTTCCTAACTCTAGTTAGTACACGTGCTGCAGCATTTTGAATCAGCTGAAGTGATTTAACTGACTTATTGGTACACCTTGATAATAAAGAGTTACAATAATCCATCCTAGAAGTAACAAATGCATGGACTAGTTTCTCTGCATTGTTTTGAGGCAAGATATGACTAATGTTGGCAATGTTGCGTAGATGGAAGTAGGCGGTCTTTGAGATAGATTTTATGTGGGCGTTAAAGGATAAATCCTGATCAAATATAACACCAAGATTCCTTACAGTCTCACTGGAGGCCAAATTAATGCCATCCATAACTAATATATCTTTAGATAGTTTGTTTTGTAGATTATTTGGGCCGAGTACAATAACTTTTAGTTTTAGCCGTGTTTAACATCAAAAAGTTTAAGGTCATCCACGTTTTTAAGTCCTTGAGGCAGTCTTATTGCATTTTATTATTTAGGTGATTGGTTCCATCAGGCTTGATGGATAAATATAGTTGAGTATCATCCGCATAACAGTGGAAATGTACAGAATGATTCCTTATAATATTGCCGAGCGGAAGCATAGTGTGAACAAAATAGGTCCAAGCACTGAGCCCTGTGGCACTCCATAGCTAACTTTGGTTTGCATGGAAGATTCATCGTTGACACACACAAACTGAGAGCGTTCAGTTAGATAGGACCTAAACCAGCCTAAAGCAGTTCCCTTAATGCCAACTAAGTGCTCTAGTCTTTGCAATAGGATATCATGGTCGATAGTATAAAATGCAGCACTGAGATCGAGCAAAACAAGAATAGAGACAAGTCCCTTGTCAGAGGCTATTAGAAGTTCATTTGTGACTTTAACCAGAGCTGTCTCTGTGCTATGATGTGTTCTAAAGCCAGACTGAAAATCTTCAAATAAATCATCGTTTTTTAATTAATCACACAATTGTTTTGCGACTGCTTTCTCAAGAATTTTTGAGTGGAATGAGAGATTAGAAATAGGTCTATAATTGGCTAAAACCTCTGGATCGAGGTCGTGCTTTTTAAGAAGAGGTTTTATTACTGCAACTTTAAATGATTGTGGAACATAGCCTGATAATAAAGACATTCATAATATTTAATTAAGAAGTGCTAATTAATGGAAAAACTTCGTTCAACAGCTTAGTTGGAATCGGGTCTAAGATACACGTTGATGGTTTAGAACAGGGGTGGCCAACCAGTCAGAGGTTAAGAGCCACATTTTTTTCTATGTTACTGCAAAGAGCCACATCAAACACACAGTCACTGATACCGCTTGTTTCAGTTTTTTGTTTTCTGGAGACAAGATTTCAACCACGTCACTGATGCATTTTTGTGGCATTGGGATATATATTTTTAAAATCCTCTGGAGCAGAGAGAGGAGCTGTGGATTATTGTTATTGATTAATGCATCAGTGTTTCTTAGGGTCAAAAACACTAAACTCACAACTTAAAATGAAAGCGTTTAGTTTATTTAATAAAAGAGCACATGTTCAATGTGAAAAGTGACAGTAGTTATAGATTATTTGCAATTTGGTGCTATATATATATTTAAAAAAATATATATATATATTTTTTGGGCGAGGGGCTCGGTTGGCGGGGCGCAGCGCCCCTCCAAGACAATGGTAGGGGAAACACTGGATAATGTTTAATCAACGATAGGTTTTCCCCCCCTCAAAGGTGATGGTTCACTGCATCGCAGGTATTATTGTGATTGTCTCTTGGGCCACATCAAAATTACCTGACACCACACATACGTGGGGAGATGGGGGAGAGCCGGGACGAAAGTAACACGGGACGAAAATAACGGAGCGATTTTATCCCAGCCCAAACAACTTTGACCGGCCAAATTACGTCAGAATTATCAACATTCAATACTTAACAGACCTACTAAATATCAGGTTTAACTGTCAGGAGTAGTGTTGTCACGATACCAAAATGTTGGTTTCGATACCAAGTCAAGAATTGCGATTCCGATTCTTTTTCGATACTTTTCTTTAAAAAAGGGAAACAGTCTTAAATGTAATTATTGTGCTTTATTTCACACCAGAACCATAACACAACCTTTTAAACAATGAGAACAATAAATGACAAGAATTCGTATTAAATAAAATTAATAAATGTCTTACAGACAGGCCTCGTGGTGTCCGTAGGCTTGCCCTCACTGTCAGAAATATAGCTAAAATACATCAAAATTTCGCTTCTGGCGTCTTTTTTGTCAACAAGCCGAGGCGCAGCAGCAGTTGCACTCCCACTTGCAGCCATGCTTCTCGTTTTCTCACATGCTCTGGCAGCTAGCGCGTGCATGAGAGAGGGGAGGGACTTAGAGCATGCTTGAGAGGGGCGGGACTGCAGGCACGGCTGCAGTGCAGGGATTGGAAGCAGAGCGCTGAACACACGGCTCTTATTAAAACGGCGCTTTCTCACCGGAGTACTTTTCCCCGTCATTCTTAAAGTACCGATAGGCCTACTAATGAAACGGAGGAATCGTAACGTTTTTAACGGCAGGGTATCGCGGTATACCTTTCAAGTATCGGTACACCGTGCAACACTAGTCAGGAGTAGCCAGGAATTATTGTGTGGGTGGGCCTGGAGAAATGTAGGTGGGCCAGGGGGAGACATATTAAGCGTGGGGTCTGAGCTGAAACTTCATTAATGATTTTAATGATTTTTTTAATGCACTAATAGAACATAAGCATAAATTAGCAGTGAAAACAAAAAACATAGGCACGGCGGCCTCAGAATGTGTGTAAAACTGACATCCACATAGGGATGGGTATCGTTAAGGTTTTAACGGTACTACTACTTTTATCGATAGCGCGTATCAATCCGGTCCTTTAACAGTACTTTTCTCGGTTCTTTTGGAGAAAAAAACAAGGTAAACTAACTAAACAAATTGTGAACAAAACTAACATTGCTTTTTATTTAAATTAAATACATAATATTTCACATCAAAAGAAACAACGTTTTAACAAATCGTATTACATAATCTGATGACAGAATTGTAAACAAAATAGCTGAAACTTTAACAAAATAAATACCTCAGTTACCTCTAATCATTAACCCATGTTTGTATAATGTAGTTAACTCCGTGTGTTGCTGCTAGCATACATAACATACCTGACGTGGAAACATTACTCGTGGATGGGGCTACAGAGCTACTAGAAAGACAGTCGAACCCGGTGCATTTCTCCGTCTGAATGTGGTGCACTTTTGCAAGATGTTTAGACAAATTGCTCGTGTTACCGCCCTTACATGCTAAACTCTTATTCCACTTTTGGTAACGAGTATTGTCCACATCGACACGGCTATAGTTTAACCACACCTCGGAGCGCGTTTTCTCCGCCATCTCCTCTGTGTGTGTGTGTTGCTGCGTGTAGCAGCTGCGTGTGTGTAAACTGCCCCGCCCCCTCGCACACAGACGGGGGAGAGAGATCTCTCGACTGGATTGGAAAGATCTAAAATACTAAAAATAATCAGACGCATTTTGCAGTCTTTTTGCATATTAGAAACGGAGTTGGCGACACTTAAACTGCAATGTAATGTTTGTGTAGCAATAATACATACGACATATATCGGGGGCCACAGGTTGTTTATCCTTGACAGTCGCACAGTGGGCACACACTGAGTGTTTGCATATTCAGCAAATGTGTACACGCTAAACTGCAGACCTCAAGAAGAAATAATACTTTCATTCACTCACGGCAAAAGTTACTTTACTTACTATAAAAACTCACGGTAAAAAAATGCACTCCCTATTCCATTGTCATGAAGGTGGAATCTAACTATATCCAGAATAAGTTTTATTGGATCCAGGCTAAAAACATGTTTATTTCTGCTGTAAAGTTGGGCATTTTAACATGGGGGTCTATGGGAAGGGGGGGGGAGTCTCCCTCCGCAGCCGGTTGGCGTAGTTTTGGCACAATTCCGTTGTACAGACCAACGTTAACAGCAGCCCTGTCTGTGCACACGGAGACCGACTGTCTGACAGTGTCTCTCCTCCAAACTCACACATATACAATTCGATATGAACTGAAGAGCCGCATGAAACTAGGCAAAGAGCCGCATGCGGCTCGAGAGCCGCAGGTTGGCCACCCCTGGTTTAGAAGAAAGAATCATTGAATTTAATTGTTCAAGGTTTATGGCTGAAAAGCATTCTAGTTTACTATCTAGTGTAATATTAGAGCTTACATTTCCGGGAGCTGTTGATAACACTATACTGATCAAAGGCAAGAGGTAATTGATTTTGTTTCTAAGAGTAACAATTTTATCATTAACCCTCCGGTATCTGTTAACTGTGATGGTTATTCTCGCGTCCAGGAAAGAGAAGCTTAAAAAGGAGACTAAATGGAGTCTCTGAGATGTTTTCAAATTGGTACTTTAATTAATAAAAGGCGCGGTACAGTCACAAACAGGATATTGTCCGACAGAAAAGCAGCTGTCTCTGGCCCTCGCTAGCAGAGAAAAGAGGCCGAACCGCTCAGGTGCTGCTCTTATATAGCTTCTGTAGGCTCCTCCCTGCGGGCCGGCCCTCCACATCTTAATGTCCGTTGTTACGTTTAAACAGAGGATTCAGGCATTGTACATTCAATATATACTTAAACACGACTCTTCTCCTCATATTGTCTTTCATCACTTTTCCTTTAACACATTCTAAACGTTGTAGTTAATATTCTAAAAAATACAGAAAATACTTCACGGCTGGTTTGGTTTCTGGTCATTCCGGATGTTGTCACATCTTACCCACGTCTGTAAACAATAACTTTATTCAATATTCAGCAATAATAATACTTCTATAGTTGCAGTGTTAAAATCAGTAGGTTTCGGTGTGCATCACTCCATGTCATTTCGCTACTAAATTAACCTTTATAAGAAATGGTAAACTAGCCACATGCTAACCGGAGATGAAGGATTTTCAGAATAAAAGCTTATCTGGTTGTGCACAATAATTTTCTGGTTTTTCAGTATAAAACAGCATTTAAACTGAAGGTACATTTAAGGTACATTATGCCATCAAAACATTGATTTTAATTTCTAACATATCACTGTGGACATTTTTGTCCATATGGGTAACTTTTCACTTTTCAATAACTTTGGTTGTGTTGGTGCAAATGGCCTGATTTTTTGTAACAAGGCTATTTTTTCCATCTATTTTTGGAATTTCAATTTTTCAAATCGGTCTTTAATTCACTGTGTAACAAATCGACTACGCAAATTAGTCATTCGAGACGAAAATGTCCACTGCAAAAGACTTTGATAAAAACATTATATTAAAAGTAGGGCTGTCAAACGATTACACATTTTAATCAGATTAATCACAGTTTAAAAATGTATTAATCATGATTAATCACCATTCGAACTATGTCCAAAATATGCCATTTCTTTATGTATATTGTTGTGGGAATGGACAGATAAATGAAAGAAGGCGGATATATCCATTTAACATACAGTAGTTTATTATAAAAAATGTCTGCGTGTCAAAATGAAAGACGGCCCACACACCTATCAATCATCAAACCGTGGGGTCTTAATTCATTACGTGTTGATTTCTATCAACGGGGGAGTACTTCAGGAAAGTCGACGGGGGGGGGGGGCTAGTGGAGTACTTCGTGACCACAGAGTGTGAACGTTGTGATCAGCTGTTTTAGCGCAGTTCTCCAGTGAAGGGGGGGAGTCTCCCTCCGCAGCCGGTTGGCGTAGTTTTGGCACAATTCCGTTGTACAGACCGACATTAACAGCAGCCCTGTCTGTGCACACGGAGACCGACTCTGTCGTCCGGTGATCTAACCGCCTTCTGGAAAAGCTTCACAAGTACGTCGGTACGCAAATGCGCTTTGTGACACAAGTGACGGTACGCATTTCAGATTACGCACATAACTTGCGTACCAGTTATGTGCACCCCTGTACTACAGCAAAAGTATTCTCCGTCGGGACTTCCTGCAACAACACCACGCCGTTATCTTGATTCTGATTGGCCAGAAGACATTATCAAAGATGTTCTATTGAGAAGACGATCACTACGTGACAAAAGTTTTCAAAACCGTTTCTGGTCTTCGGTATTTCCAGACAAGTGGCTACTGAAATCAATCTTACTAACTGCTGTCTGTGCAATTTACTCCTCTCGAGTTGGCAGACTTTATTTTGCTTACTTTAACATAATTTTTCATGGTGGGGCTAAGCCATTTCTTGGTATGGGTGTAGCCTACCCCAGCCATACCCTGGCTCTGCCACTGGTGGGATGTATGGGGCGGGCCATTCTGCACATGCGTTAAGTGCGTTAAATATTTGAACGCAATTAATTAAAAAAATTAATTATCGCCGTTAACGCGATAATTTTGACAGCATTAATTAAAAGGTTTTTTTCACAACTTGTTTGTGTTCAATCTTTAAAGCAACTTCCGCCCTAATAGAAAATACCAAAAATGTAATCATTTTCAGGATTTTAAACCTTTAAATGCCATTTTGAATACATGAAACCGCTGTTTTTTTTCATGATGAAAGCAGAGAAAATGTGTTATTTTCCAAAAAATACATAACTGGGGACTGGCTCTTTTTTTTTTTTTATAACAGTCTTGGATATGTCAAAGATTAGCAACAAAATTGATTTTTTTGCATTATTATTTTTTGCACAAAATCAGATTGAACAAAAAAGTTACAAATTAGTCATTCGGGACAAAAATGTCCACTTCCAAAAACTGCTCTAAAATGACAACAGATTAATATTTTAAAAAACTTTTTGGGGTTAAATCTTTCAATCAACTTCAGTCCTGATTAAAAATACCAAATGTTAACTTATGTTCAGGATTTTAACCCTTTAACTGCCAGTTTGAAAACATGAATTTGCGTTTTCTATGAAAAACATGCACAAAAAGGCAGTTATTTTCCATATAATAAATCTTGGGGGGGTGGGCTTTTTCTTTTTTAACAGAGTCTTGGATATGTCAAAGATTAGCAACAACATTGATTTTGGTTGATTATTAGTTTTTGCACAGAATCAGACTAAACAAAAAACTCAAACATTAGACACTCGCGGACAAAAATGTCCCATCCACTCCCATTATAACCACATCTTTTGATCTCTCCGCTATACCGGTATAAAATCATGCATTTCCCTACTTTTGACAGAGTCTACTATGACTATGACACTATTAAGCAGTGTGCACTGCAATGCACATAGAAAGCATTTTTGGCTACTTCTTTTATTTTCGCTTGAACACCAGCATGTGCCCCGCTCATCACTGCAGCGCCATCGTAGCCCTGACCGACAAGGCCAGGCAAGGCAAGTTTATTTATATAGCACTTTTCTGTACGCGACAATTCAAAGTGCTTTACAAAACAAATTAAAATACTTTTCAGGAATAAATACATTAAAAACACATTATACAATTTTACAACAGACATTACAAAGCAAAGATAATAAAATAATAAAAATAAACACCACAGGTAAACAATATGAGCATCTCAATTAAAAGAGATATGTTTTTAGTCTCGATTTAAAAATAGTAAGCGTTTCTGCGGACGTGCATGATTTGGGTAGTTTATTATTATATACATAATAGCTAAATGCTGCCTCTCCATGTTTTGTTTTTACTCTCGGAGCCGATAGCAGACCCGTCCCAGAAGATCTGAGGCACCTTGATGGCTCGTAATTATGCAGGAGTTCAACAATATACTTTGGTCCTAAACCATGTAATGATTTATAAATTAGCACTAGTACTAGCAGTACTTTAAAATCAATTATTTGGCCGACTGGAAGCCAATGTAGAGATTTCAGAACCGGACTGATGTGATCCACTCTTTTAGTGACACGTGCAGCAGCGTTCTGGATCAGCTGCAATTTTCTGATGGATTTTTTTGTCAGCCCTGTGAATACACTATTGCCGTAGTCAAGTCTACTGAAAATAAAAGCATGGACAAGCTTTTCTAAGTCCTGTTGTGACATTAGTTTTGTAATCCTCGATATATTCTTCAGGTGATAATAAGCAGACCTAATGACTGTTGTAATGTGGCTGTTGAAATTCAGGTCTGAGTCCATCACTACACCTAGATTTCTGGCTTTATTAGTGGTTTTGTAGTCTGCTGACTGCCCCAGTGAGATGATAGTGAACTGTTCATGAACTTGTCATGAGAAGTTCATGGAAATTCCGTGAACCATATTCATGAACAGCTCATAAACAGCTCATAACAAAGTTGATGAACTGTTCATGAAAGTTCCATGAACATTAAATGGCACTAGGGCAGTTCATGAACTACTCATGAAACTCCTGTGCTGGAATGGTTCATGAACAATTCATGGAATATGGTTTTAGGCAGGTTCATGAACAATTCATGAAATGGGAGTTTTCAGTGAGTGTAGGGATATTCAGTATTCAACCAAGAACATTTCAAGAATTGTTCATGAATTAACCATGGTTCATGAACATATCAAGAACTGTTCATAACAACTTCATGAACAGTTCATACCCAGTCACTGAATATAATTCAATGGCTGGCTATGAACTGTTCATGTACATGAACTGTTCATGAACCATTGACTGTGGGTCAATTGGCAACCATAGAAAACAACAATTATGTCAATCACAATGGAACTTTATTCAAATTAACAAACATACAAACATACATGTATACAGGTGGAGCACTACAATTAATCCCATCACTATTTGAAGCACAGTTCTTGACACTGAGCTGCACACATTTTTTTGTTACGGGTCCCAAAAGCTTGGGTACCACAGCAACAATAAATGATTTCTGTAGAAAACAGAAAAGTGCAGCAGCAATAATTATACACAGGATCCGGTTGATCGTCTGGATTGCTTCTTATTCAAAATTCAAAGTACACAGTTACATTCAAATAGCTGTACTTTACAAACATCACATTTCTCCATTTAAGTTATCCGTCTGTCACAGTCCATTACTGTATCTCAAGGAGAAATTCAACATAGTCAATATAAACACATAACGCTATCAAATAATACTTTCTATCAATATATCTATCTTTACCAAATATAACATATTATGGAGATCACAAAAATACACTGTCAATGTTAATAAACAAAAAACAAGGCAATGTGCCTGCAAGACTTCACTCAGGTAAACATAACATATTACCCGTGCGCAGCAGCTAACCTGCCTGCGAGCCTTCGCTCAGGTCACATTTACCCAGGCGCGGCTGAAGCCCGCGAAAATGGCATCTATTGTTGCCGACAGTTTAGTATTTTTAAAATACCGTTACTATGTCAAACATGCTCAAAACTTTCTGACACACTCTCCTAAACATCTCCAACATCATATCTAATTCACACAAGTTAACATCGATCATTTTCATCATGTACTGACCTGTAGAAAACAGAAAAGTGCAGCAGCAATAATTATACACAGGATCCGGTTGATCGTCTGGATTGCTTCTGACTGGAGGGGCGGAAGTGTCCCCCCTAAGATAACCCATATGTCACCGCTCACCTGCCAAAGGTTCCACCTTGGCGCTACTTACTCGTACTGCTTCTCAAACAGTACAGATAAACCATAAAATGATATGAATGTCACCAAAATAAATACAGATAATGTTCAGTTTCAAATGCACTATTGTTTTGTTTTAAGATTAAAAGTTTTAAAAAATAAAGAAATGTTCAAATAGTAGATGAATATTCAAGAGGTCTTTAAAATCATCACACTGATCATCAAAAGTTCATAAAATGCTCATGAATATTCAAAAATATTCTGAACTTGCCACAATCATCCAAAATTCATGAAATGCTCATGCAAACTTTTTGGGGTTTTAATTATAATTTTGTGATTGGCTGGATCATGAAAAGTTCATAAATTGCTCAAAAGTCTGTCATGAGCAAAACAGGAACTTTATATGAATGAACAATGTTCATAAACATTTCATGAACTGCTCTTTAAAATGGTTCATGAGCATTTTAAGAATTTTGGTTCATGAACATGACAAGTGAACATATAATGAGTTGTTCATGAATGTTTCATTAGTGCTCATGAACAGCTCATAAAGTCATGAACTCCATCTCGCAGGGGTGAAGCTCTACGATTAATTTTAATCGGTCCTTCTTTGCTCCAAAAACAATGATCTCAGTTTTTTGTTTGTTCAGTTGGAGAAAGTTCTGAGTCATCCAGTCAGTGATGTGCTCAATGCACTTGCTCAGTGTTCTAATCGGAGAACAGTCTCCTGGTGTGATTTTAAAATAAATCTGGGTGTCGTCTGCATAGATGTGATAACTTAGATCGCTCTTTTTAATAATTTCAGCCAGAGGTAGCATATAAATATTAAAAAACAAAGGTCCTAAGATGGAGCCTTGAGGAACCCCGCATGACATATTTGTCAAAGTTGATGTGTAGTTGCCTATTGAGACAACGTTTTTTCTGTCCTTTAAGTGGGTACTAAACCAATTTAGAGCTGTTCCTGAAACTCCCACCCAGTTTTCTAGACGGTGTAGCAATATGTTGTGGTCAACAGTGTCAAAGGCAGCGCTGAGATCTAATAATACTAAAACTGATATTCTGCCACTGTCTGTGTTTAAATGAATGTAATTTAAGACCTTAACAAGAGCAGTTTCAGTGCTGTGGTTAGGTCGAAAGCCTGACTGAAACACATAAAAACCGTCATTTAAAAACATGAAATGACTCAACTGTTGAAAAACAACTTATCAACCAATTTGCTTAAAAAAGGAAGGTTTGACATTGGCCTGTAATTATTCATTACGTTTGTGTCCAAGTTATGCTTTTTTAGGAGCGGTTTAATTACTGCAGTTTTCAGGGCCTGTGGAAATACACCTGATTGAAGAGAGTTGTTTACTATGTGTAGTATATCTGAGGCCATACAGGGAAAAACTGTTTTGAAAAATCCTGTCGGAATAATATCGAGGCTACAGGAGGAGGATTTCAGATGTTGAATAATGTCTTCCAGGTCTTTAGCATTTATCAGACGGAATTGTGACATGATGTCTGAATTGGCTTTAGGTGGACACAGGGACAAAACATTGGCTGTACCTGATGCAGAGGCACTGACTGCCTGTCTAATTTGCATGATTTTGTCAGTGAAGAAGGAGGCAAAATCATTGCAGGCCCTGATAGATAGAAGTTCTGAAGCTACTGACACTGGGGGGTTAGTTAGTCTGTCGACGGTAGCAAATAAAGCATGTGAGTTGTTTTTATTTTTGGTAATTGTTACAGCCGCTGGCTCCCTGGTGTCATTAACTCTGTTCTGGGTGTTGAAGAGTATTATCATCTGATATTTAAGAAGTGTGTTACATTTGAAATGGCAGAAAGTCTTGTTGCAAATTCCAGATAGATATTAAGAGAGGTCCCTTGGGTTTCTCGGGTGGTTATCAATAGTAGCAGTTAAGTGAATACTGTTCAAACAATACCTGTGTTTGATATTGATTTCTCTGTTTTATCCTTTCATAAATGTAAGGACTAAAAATGGCTATAAACATTCTGGGCTGGTTGGAGTAAACAGGGTTTTATTGCTCTGTGGGGGAGGTGTAGGTATGCAGGCCTTGAGAATTGAGTCACACAGATAAGAAAGACAATGGTCCTTTTGTTGTAAAGTGAGCCTGTTTGGTTTTCTGCTGGCCAGCGCTGAGTCACTGTGATACAGCATATTTTGCGTCTCCCAATGAGATGACCTGAAAAGATGACCAGCTGACCTAACCCCTACTTCTTATTCTGGTATATCTCCTGTTGATCCCTGGCGTTCGGCCTCTCTTCACATGCTGCCAGGACCGAAAGGATCTCCGCAGCACGCGAACCAGGGCAGGAGTGGGCCGGCATACTCCTTCAAGGCATTAGACATTAGTCTTTTAATCCTAGATATATTCTTTAGGTGATAGTAGGCTGATTTAGTAACAGTTTTAATGTGACTGTTGAAACTCAGGTCAGAGTCCATGACTACACCTAGATTTCTGGATTTATCTGTTGTTTTGAACATTGCACACTGAAGCTCAGCGCTAACTTTTATACGTTCTGCCTTGGCTCCAAAAACCATTACCTCAGTTTTATCTTTGTTTAATTGGAGAAAGTTCTGACACATCCAGTCATTGATTTGTTCAATGCACTTACTCAGTGTTTGAATTGGAGCATAGTCTCCTGGTGAAATTGTTACGTACATTTGTGTGTCATCTGCATAGCTATGGTAACTTATTTTGTTGTTCTTCATTATCTGAGCCAGTGGTAGCATGTAGATGTTAAAGAAAGGACAGGAGACCGACAGGTGACTATCAAAGAACTAGCAGCAGCAGCATGATGATGATGATGATGTTAAATGTGTTGTTTTAGGAACATCCATTGCAAATACATGGAATTCAATAAACATTGAATAGCATATCATGCAGTTTGTCTGTGCCTTTTCCTCCGTGTTGTCCTGGTTTGCTGTGCTGCCTCCTAGTCGCCACCATGGTTTGCTGTGCTGCCTGGGGATGCTCAAATCGCTCCGAGAAAGGAGTACGAATGTACGGCTTCCCCACTGACACAGAGCGGAGGAAAAAATGGCTGGCTCAAGTCAGCAGGAGCAATTTCACGACCAACAGCAACAAAATATGTGAGGTAATTATATACAAACACTGCATTTGCACTTTTTCACAAAACGAAAACCACACCATTGGGAAAGCTTAATGTTTTGTTTAATACAAAAAAACAGGGAAAGGCTTGAAAAACACAGAGTTGAGACTCAGGGTGCAGGGTGAGGGTCTCGGTGCAGGTATTCAGGCTCCATTGAATCCCCCTCTGGTTCTTGTGCTGAAAGAGGGATAAACAGACAGGAGAAAGGGTTATACACACCTATATAGCACACCTATTGGATGGGAAATTGCCTTGGGGAGATAAGGTGTGGTCTTTGTTCCCAACTGAAGTTATGGAACTTTATTATTTGTGAATTTAATAAAGTATGACAAATGGCATCAGTAACAGATGTGATATGAATTTCTATAAAGTTGTCTCACATTCTTGGTCATATTTTATATACAGTATGTAATGAGTATAACATGTCCAGTAAGTATAAAGTGTTTCCTAATACTGTGTATTCAACCACTATGGAATATGTATGTGGGCAGACAAAACTGAGTTGTTCTGTGTGTGAAGTAACCTCAAGTCACTCCGCAGGCACATTTTGATGCAGACCAGTTTGTCAAGACAAAAAAGGGCAAGACTAGGCTGAGAGCAGAGGCTATACGCACCATCTTCGTGCATCGCCCTGTGGTCAAAAAGAGAAGGGCCCCTGCACCACGATTCACCCCGGGACCTGTATCTACAAAGCCCATAGCTCATGATCACAGCTATAGTGTGAAAGGTGACACAGGTATAATAAGTATGAACTCTTAGTAACAAAAGTAATATTTCTTATTTTTAAGTGGTATAATATTTTAAATGTTCGAACATTTACAGTGCCATGTCTTCTACTTACATTAGTCTCAAAGATTGAGGGAAGAAGGGATGAGGAGACTGAGAGAAAGGAAAGTGAGGGTGAAGAAAGAGAGGACATGGCTAGTGAGGAGAGACAGGGAGGGCGGACACCACCCACTCAGCCAGCAGCCAGTCAGCATACGAGGGAACCAGCAGCCAGTCAGCATACGAGGGAACCAGCAGCCATTCAAACAGATCTATTACAACAATTAAAGAGAAAATTAAAGAGCCAAGAAGGAATCACCAAAAAAGCAAAGGCTGCACTAAGAAAAATCAGGAAGGAAAATGCAGCTCTCAAGAAAACAATGAAAATTAGGGACAAGAAATATAAGAAAACGTTTTCAAAAGACCAACTGAAGGCATTAGGCAGACTCACCACAAAGGGGATGAAATGGAGCAATGAGACAATTAAGAAGGCTTTAAAAATTCGCTTTGCGAGCGGACCAACGGGTTACAAAACTCTGCAGGAATTGAAGATTCCCCTTCCAGGAATAAGGACACTGCAAAGAAGGATGCAATGTGTTACGTTTGAGCCTGGTGTGTTGACAGAGGTCTTTGATTTCCTAAAATTGAAGGCAGATAAATTGACAGACCTTGAAAGGGAGTGTGTGTTGACCTTGGATGAAATGGCAATCACACCAAGTGTGGAGTTAGACATGATTACAGGCAAACTGTACGGTGATGTGACTTTACCAGGTCACACAGGGGTGGCAACACATGCTTGTGTGTTTATGTTGGCTGGAAACACAACACGGTGGAAGCAAGTAGTGGCATATCATTACACTGGCAATTCTACCAATGGAGCAGAGTACAGGCCAATCATTATTGAGATAATACAGAGGGCAGCATCCATAGGGCTACATGTGCTTGATGTCACCACCGACATGGGTAGCCCTAACCGAGCCATGAGGAAATCCTTTGGGGTGGACCAAAATAAAACATCGGTGCCACATCCAGCAAAACCAGACAGGCAGCTCTATTTCATGCCCGATGTCCCACATCTGGTAACAAATTTAAAAAGTGCCCTTGTCCGTGGGCAGGTCTTCATAATTCCTGAGGATGTTGTTAACAGAGAGAACCTCCCCTCTAACGAGGTTTCTGTGGTCCCCATTAAGGACTTATTGACCTTTCAGGAAGGGATGGCCTTAAAAATAGCTCCCCATCTTTCAGCTGCAGCCATCGAGCCAAGTCACTTTGATAAGATGAAGGTTGGTCTTGCTCTAAATGTGTTCAGTAAGGCTACAAGTGCTGGGCTGAAATACATGGTGCAGCAAGAAAACCGCCCTCTGTCATACCTGACGACAGCGTGGTTCCTGGAGCAGGTTGATCGTTGGTTTGATCTGATGTCATCTCGCCATCCAATTACAGCCCTGAGCAGGCTCAAGATGGAGGAGTACCAAAAGGCCATCACCTTCCTCCAGAACATCGTCCATCTGTTTCGTGGGATAAAGATAGGTCAAAAGGGAGCTTGGAAGCCTGTTCAAACAGGGGTGATAATGGCAACAACATCAATTTTGGCCATACAAGAGGAGATGCTTACACAAGGACACAGGTTTGTGTTAACGTCAAAGTTCACACAAGACTGCCTTGAAAATACAATCAGAGGTCTAAAAATCCTGTCCCAACTCCAGTGGAATTCCATCATGCACTGAGAATCATATCTGTGGGGCAGTTCCTCACCACCATCAGCTCTGGGAGCTACCAGGAAGACCACAGTAGCTTTTTGGCAGACTTCCTGGACACAGAGGAGCCAAAAATCACTCCATCAGTCAGAGTGGAACAGCTGATGGCGGTGAACAGAGCAGCAGCACCTGACCTCACAAAAACTGAGAAATGTATTCTCTTCCATCTTGCAGGCTACATCGTCCACAAAATCATCAAGTTTGCCAGCATCTGTGAAAAATGCAACAGAGCACCATGATGAGAGTCCTTCTGGTGACAACAGCTTGTTAGTGGACTTGAAAGACTTCAAGGCAGGTGCTCTTTGTCGTCCCTCCCATGAAGCCTTTGACTTCATTCACCAAATTGAGGAACTATTTAGGACCAAGACTGGTTCCTCCCTCATGCAGCTCCCCAACGCAGTGGGTGTCTTGGAGAAAGAAGCTCAGGCCCTCTCCAGCAGGCTTCCGTCATGCTGTGGAGTACAACAAAAACTCGTAAAAAGATTTATACGGCTGAGGCTGAGAATTGAGGCAAAACAAATCAGAAATGACAGGAAAAAAATACAATTAAAAGATGGCCATTTTGGAAGCAAGAGCCAATCCAAAAAGGTGAAAAGGAACAACAGCAGCCAAGCTACCACATCCAGCAACCCCCAAACAGATCCACAGCTGCAATCATTTCCATTAGCCGTTGCAATGGAAATATTTGGACTAAACATTGCTCTTCAACCTGCCAGCACCCAGCTAACATAACTGCCCCTCCACCTGCCAACATCACTGCCCTCCACCTGCCAGCACCCAGCCAGAGGAGAGCAAACAACAAAAACAAGCAAGGTGTCCCATCATGTACCTGGAAGTTTGGGTTGGCAAAATGGAGTAAGAGAGGGACTTGAAAAACCTTGGTGGCTCTCTACTCCTGTTGTTACAGTTGTCTTGGTTACAGCTCTCACGTGTTTTTTTGTTGCCATTTCCACATCTTTAGAAAATATGAAATAAAAAATTGAAGTGAAATCAACCTCTTCTCTGGAGAACAAACTTTGATTTCTCTGTCTTGTGAGTTTGCAGTCTTGCTCCTCCACCTGTAACATCACTGCCCCTCCACCTGCCATACAGTAGGTTACTAACAAGATTACTTATATAATACAGTGATAGAATGCATGTTTAGTATGCTTACTTATATAAAACAGTAGTATTAAACTTACCTTGTGTTTTCACACTCACTTAAGTCCCTCTCCCTTTGCCATCAATCCAAAATCAGCTGAGCTGCAACATTATACAGGCAGGTAATAATCAACATAATCACAAGGACACAATATGGCTCTGCTAAAAACACTCACTCTTACAGGCACCAAAGTTATATTTATCTAATATTTAACTCCCTCCACCCCCGCATACAATCCCGTTTAGAAGCCCCTCTTCTCTAATTCAACAACGTTGGACCAAATGACATTAAGAGAACGGAATTTACAATTAAAAGGTTGTTCAACGTCTGTTGCTAACTTGCTTCGGTATCCTAGCTTGATCTGTTATCTGTAAACGTCCCCTAAATCTACTAATTTAGGGATAATCCACTGACATCCTTTAATACACATGTTCATTTGAATCAGATGTACTGATAATATCCGCAATATCAATCTTTAAACTTCTTCTTACCTTTAAAAGTCCGTCACGAACGGTTATTATGCTGCAACTCTACCGCTCTGCTAGCCTTGGCGCTAACTTCCGGGGAACGATTGAGAGGCACCACGATCCGCCATTGCTGTAAAAAAGTGGTCCATTGGTGCGAACGGAGATGTCATAACTCTTCTATTATACGGCTCTGCCTGCACCCATCCAGCACACCTTCCGGGGGAGGAGTACAAAGGCCGCGGACTGACATCATTCGGGAGGGTCTGCTGTGCTAATCAGACGCCTCACACTTCTGCTCTCGCTGCGATATTTACGTCAACGGTGGTTGACTTGTACTTTTTGTTTGTTAGAGTGTTCCTGTTAGCTTAGCATTGTGTTGACTGGGGTCACATGATATAGTGTGTTTTCTACTAGTATAGAGAGGCGAAGTCCCTCCCCTTCCGAAAGCCTCCATGGGACCCCGGAAGCGGAAAATTATACATTGAAGTCAATGGAGAGAGAAAAGTTATCTTTTGATCCCGTTTGAATTGTGCCACGAATGACACATATGATGTTTGTCAATTTAAAAGAACATTTTGCAAGTCAAAAAAATAAAAATGTGTCATAAAACTGTGAAGTTACACATTTTTTTGTGTGAAACCGCTCAGTGAACTACAGGTCTCTGGTCTCGCATAATACGCGTCACCATCACAAAGATGGCCGTCACGTTAGCAAATTTCACCTGTTTCTTTCAGAATGAGGCGAAAAGTATAAAACGAGGTGAAAATCACTACAAGTCTGGGCATGTTGAGAGCTTTACATACACGAAAGGGGAGTTAGTCGGTTCTGTAAGAGCAGCGGGACCGGCTTTACAAGGTTTCGGTGAGTAATATGAGTGCAATGTGTAACGTTAATGTCAGCTAGCTAACAAGGTACACTAACGTGTTTTGTTTTAGCAACTAGTTTTCTCCTTAAGAACTTCGTGGTCTCTGTGTATGCTGTGGATGACATTAGTGTTCACAAGAACAAGATACACTCCCGTGTTTTGGTTGCTCTTCAGATTGAAGCGGCCAGTTTTATATCGACTATACTGTATGTGTGATCTCTTTTTACATCTCGTTGTGTCATTTGAGTTTATTTGCTGTGTGTAGATTCAAGGATTTTGGTTATCTTGTACATTTGTTTGGTTATCTAGGCACAGCTGTGTGTGACTCCCTCTGGTACACTGGTATGTGTTTTCCTAATGTAGAGAGCATTGATTAATTAATAAACTACACACCGGGTCTAGATCCTGAACAAATCCTTTCATCCTTTTTTTATCAAATGTTTTTCAAAAATGTATTCATCATACACATTTAGAAAAATACAATGTACAATCACAACCAATACAACACAAATTACAAAAAATACAGAAAAAACAAACAATCAGACAAGAGGACAAAACTATGGAAAAATAAACCCTCCCACCCCCAGATCCGGACCATCCTTGTATTATTGCTCATTCAATCTATTATAGCATGCTAACAAATGGTACTTACTTTATTTTTACAGATCTGCATGGGAGACGATGGCGCGATGCAGAGCTTTGTCTGATTGTGCACGGGGGATGTACAAATGCAGCCACGCTGCAGCATTGGCAATATTTGCCATGTGGCAGATCAGCTCCACAGATGTTGAGTGCCAGTGGAGGAAGCCTGGCACTTCAAAAGTCTCAACTTTAACCAACAGCGAGAGGAGACATACAACCCACTGGCCAGAGACATCGCCACTGAGAGCCGCGGCCTCAACATCAGGCCATGTTCACCGTGCCGGAGCTGGTAAAGGAGCATGGGGGTCGGGGGCTTGAGGCAATTCTTGCCTCAATGCGACTGAGCAGAGACCAGCAAGCTGCCATCCAGACAGCCACCGTAGGACAGCGGACAAATCCTCAGTGGCAGTTACACAGGCGGGGCAGGTTGACAGCCAGCAATTTTGGTGCTGTGCTGTGGTCGGGACTTTCATCCACTCCATGTGCGTCCCTCATGAAGAGGGTGCTTAGGGGGTACAACTTAGACGGAGTCATGGCTGTCAACTGGGGGGTTGTAAACGAGGCCTATCGGGTGACAGTGTTCGAGTCTGGTCTCTTTGTGAGTGAGTCGGGTGTTTTGAGAGCATCACCCGATGGACTTGTGCAGCCATCTGCCCTGCTGGAGGTGAAGTGTCCACACAGCCAGAGGAACATGACCATCGCGGAGACAGTCCAGTTACCATCCTTCTGTCTCCGTGAGGAGGGTGGGTCATATATTCTCAAGGAGAATCACCCATACTGGCACCAGTCCAAGGGCAGCTGCACATCACAGACCGGAGTCTCTACTACTTTGTTGTGTGGACCACGAAGGCGGCGATCATCATCCCCATCCCCAAAGACCCTGCATGGCATGGAAATCTCCTCCTCCTGGAAAAATTCTACACCCAGCATATGCTCCCTGTGTTGGCCAGTAGAGAGGAGGACATTTAAACAAACATACTCTTAACACCCTCGGACTCTGCGTTGTGTTTCGTATGTGTGATGGGGTGTTATGCAGAGGGGAGGAAAACAGGACACAGCAGATTGGGATTGTGGTGGAGATGCTGAGCAGTTATTTAATTGTTGCATGTAATTATTATTATACTGCGTGCTTCTTAGTTATTCCATCTTTTGCTGTAACATGGATCTGTATGTAACTCTATATTGACTTGTTATCTACCACACTTCCTTCTACATCATACACCATCATTATACATGATGGTGTATATAGGATATATATATTTGTATACATATCTGTAAATTGTATAATTTTATTTAAACGTCTTTTTGATCTCTCTGTCTATAAACACAAACTGAGTAAGATTGACAATAAAGTTGACTTTGAAAAATATATATATTCTTTATGAAAATAGTTGACTGTTGGAGAAATGAATCCAAATGAAACGTTGGACTGAACTACAACTACGCCTTTAAATCTCTACGGACTGTTTTTCAGTGGGATGGCAAGTTCCTATCTTTAAACATTTATTAGTTTTTTCTCAGAACAGATTTGATTTTCTGAAGTTAATTTAACTTTGCCGACCATGTAAGGTCATTATTAAAAAGGTACAATCAATTTGTTTAGGGTTGACTAAAATAATGAAAAACATTTCATTTGGATAATTTACTGACAGAATAAGAAACTCAATGATGCTCTACTCACCTGTTCCTTTTTTAGAAAGTGAAACAGTTGAAACGATAGATTTTAGTAAACTTAAAAACAACCTTCTCCAAAAGCTAATATACCGAATACTTGTTTTAGAACTTTGTTACATATTTTTATATAGTTTGAATGATCCATCATTGACAGAAGCTTGTGTTTACACTGACCTGTTACTCATATATTAATGTATTTGTAACTTCAGTAAACCACTACCTCACTAATTTATTTCATTCATCACGGTTCAGTAAACTAAGTGATACATGAACCAGTTTGAAAACAGCTAAGCTCCCTTTCTCTTTTCCATGTGGAAAATGGCAGCTGCATATTCTGCTTTTCTCATCTGCTCGACTACAATGAGAAAATTATATAATTAATTACTAATAATCATTTAAACCTGTTATTACCAATATTTCACAAATTCTTCATGTAAACTTAAGAGCACAGCTGTATGTTGAGTTTGTCAACTTTGCTTGGTTCATCTTACTAGGGGGCAGCTACATGGATGTCGGTGCAGTCCACAATCATTGTGCAGTTGAAGGCAGAATGAATGTATTATTGACTCAGAATGAAGCACAACTTCATGTCATACAATACATTGATTTTATTTGTAATTGTGTAAAAAAATATGAGCATTGATTAGCAAGCAGGACCTGCAGGAACAGAGAATGGTGATGGATGGAGCTGGGAAGAGAGAAGAATAAAGAAAACAGATCAACTTTATTATCGGATATTCAAAATTCAATTTCAAAACAAGTTGCCGCTCCTACAGTTTTCTAGTATGTAAAGATGATTTCACATGACCTATGCAAAATATCACACTCAATACATGTGTGTCTCTGGGGGGTGCATTGTGCCTTTGATGTATATAAATAATATACCATAACCAAATACTATTACGTACAGTGGAAATCAGGTTGCCTGAGCAGGTCAGTCCAGTGTGCATGTTCCTCAGGGTCTCAGCAGTTACAGGTGAGGTAAAGAAAATAAAAGAGAAAAAGGTCAGTAACAACACTTTAAAGTAACAACACTTCCTTTTGTGCAGATAGCATTAAGTAGAAAAGATTGCCGATGCTAATGTGCCGTTAGCCTACTTCCCGCCCCCTTAGCACCTGGTGGAGGGGGCGATAGGCTACTCTTCAAATGTTTCACAAAATACTTACCATCATGACTACTCTTACTGTTTAACATTTTGGTTTACTTCATGTTAAGGCTAATACAAATGACAAGGCTAAGTAATATAATGTAATGCTAACTAACGTGCTCGCTACTAGCTAGGTAGCTAACTTGACTATGTTCCATGCAAAACATGTATATTACCTGATATGTTTGGTCCAACGACTCCTGGTCCTTTCATCAGACGGGAAGCGATCGAACGAGCAAGTGGTATGATCACTTTTGTGATTCCAACCTGGTACAAAGCACACAGGCATCTTATAAAAGTGAATTTATTGGAGCAATCTCTTATATTTATTGGAGGGAATAAATCAGTTATGAGATCTTCTTCTTCTTCTTCTTCTTTGCTTTAATTGCGAGTCGCAACTAGTCTTGGAGCATTATCGCATGACATCACTTACGCGACCCAGAATGGGATTTGGGATTTGTAGTCTTTCTAGTTGCGTATTTTTCATAGTCTTATATTTCAACAGTTTTACGACAAACTGTGACTTTTTTTACATGGAAATGATTGTTTAAGATTGACAAACATCATATGTGTCATTCGTGGCACAATTCAAACGGGATCAAAAGATAACTTTTCTCTCTCCATTGACTTCAATGTATAATTTTCCGCTTCCGGGGTCCCATGGACCGGAAGTAGATGGGCGTGACTTCGCCACTCTATAGCGTTGTGTTTAGGCTTGTTTGAGACAAGCGAGACCTGCGCAGACCTGCGCAATTTCGATCAACGTCTTGCTCGTGCGTTGCATGATGGTTAGTCATTTTGTCCGACTTGCTCTGGAGGCTCGCCTACATGAGACGTTGAAATCTCGCGGGACAAAGACGCCCGCAGCCTTGAGAGCGAGGCGGCGCAGTTCCTCTCCACGGGCTGCGGAAGCGAAATGCTTGATGGGAAACGACTCGCTGGTATATCGAGCTGAGCGCTCATTGGTGGTTTTTTCCACGTGCTGGTGATGAAACTCTCCAATTGGCTGGGCAAGAGTTTGTTGTTGTTTTGTGTCAGTTTTACGTCGCCACTTCCATTCACATTTTTCATCATTGTTCCACAATATTTATCATCATTAAATTAATATCCATATATTTTATACTATACTTGCATTGCTTACCGTTTTCATACTTTATATATCTTAGCATATTCATACACACTGTTAATACTGCTCACAGGCTGCTGTGTATATCTAGTGTATTCATACCCCTCACTGTTTATTCATCATTCAATTCATTCTATATTTTATTCTGTAGATTGTGTACATTACTTTTCACTTTACTGCTTGTTGCACCTGGTTAGAAGCTAAACTGCATTTCGTTGTCTCAGTACCTGTAATATGTGCAATAACAATAAAGTTGAATCTAATCTTGAGTAGGAACAAATGTATTTACTTAGTACATATCTGACATTAACGATTAAACACATGTGTGCATTCTTTATAAATGCAAACCGAGTCAAGCCGACTCCGGAGGTGGCGGTATGCACCTTAAAGTTGTTTGCAATCCGCCAAAAAACCGAGAGAAGAAGAAGAAGAAGACGAAGCCGACTCCGAGCTGTCCGACTTCAGGCGAGCTTTTTGAGACCTCCCCCGGCTGCGATCGGCTATTCTCGTCTACTTTCGAGGCGAGCCGCAACGCGTCTCAAACAAGCCTTTTGTCACTACCCGATCTGCAGCTCTGCCCGATCTGCAGTGCGCATGTGCGAGATGGTCCGCCATATTGGACAACTCCGGACGGCAACCCAAGTAGGACAACATTGACACAGTGGCTTTTGGCAAAGCTCAAAAGGAAAACTCGAGAGAGATGAGTTATTGTTATTACAACGTGACTTCACTATTATTTAACAACTATTTTTATTGGGTTCTTTTATTTGGGGTTAAGTACATTGTCAGAATAAGTGAGAAATGAATGTAACTTCTGTTAGACAGCTATATGCCATACATTTTTGCACACATTCACAGTAAATATGTATTCAGTATAGGTGTATTAGGGTGTACGAGTTAGTCCCCGAAGCTTATCGGCAGAAGTTTAGGAACCACAGAAAGGGTTCTAATCAAACACATGTCGAGTTTGCCAAGGAGAAGGGGATGTTGTTTACTAAGTGGATTGATTAGTGTAACGCTGCCGAGTATTCTGCTTTGAAAGAATTAATCCTTATGGAGGAATTTAAGATGGGTTTGCCTGATCTTATTGTGGGATAAACGAACAGAAAGTAACTTCTCTCTCTGCTGCTGCTATACTGGCTGACGAATACGTGTTAACCCATAAATCGGTGTTTTCTCCGGCTGTTGCTGAGAAATCTCGCCGTATGCCAGGTGCACCTGTTGGTCAGCCAGCGAAAGTATTTACGATGAACAAAGAGGAGAGAGAGAGTGTTACTATTGTCATCAGCCTGGACATGTTATTGCTAACGGCATGATTCTTAAGCGTAAGGAGCAGCCACAAAACATGACCCGGCCGAAAGGCATCGGCTTAATTAACACCGAGTCACTCAGTATTTCCGCATCTGACAATGATGAGGAAATAGATCCCTGTTTTAAGCCCTTTGTGTTTAATGGATTTATATCATTAACAGGTGAGTCAGACGATCAGAGACTCGTCCGCATTCTACGAGACACTGGAGGCTCACAGTCAGTGATCGTTGCATCTGCCCTGCCATTTTCCGAACAATCAGTGTGTGGGTATGGATCGATATTATGTGGCATTGAAATGGGTTTTGTGCCCCGGCCCGTACACAATGTACATGTACAATCTAAGCTAATTACTGGATTTTTCCCTGTTTAAATCACAACAATATTCCCTTTTCCTTAAAAGTAGATTAGCGCAATAGTCTTTTTCTTCCACTTTTACATATAATCAAAAGGGTGGTTTTTTGGCTATTTGTGAGTTCTGTTTTGAGTGAAAAGATTACCCGTTAAGTGTTTTTCAGAAAGTCTGTGCAAATAACAGGGGGATTTCCCCCAGATATAAGACTATTGGAGCAGCTAGGTGAAGACTGCTCAAATAATACCTGTGTTTGTGTTTTATATTGATTTCTCTGTTTTATTCTTTCATAAATGTGAGGACTAAAATTGCTATGAACATTGTGGGGTGGTTGGCATAAACAGGTTTTTATTACTCTGTGGGGGAGGTGTAGTTATGCAGGACAGGGGGCTAGGTGGATGAGAGTACCTTCTTGTTAAGATCTCCAACATGTCAGTGAAGTCTACATACTTTGAATAGTAGATGTGTGTGTTACTTACTTTGTATTCATAATAAGCAGTCTGTGTAACCATAAGCTGGAAATATGTGATTATTAATATGTATTATCTTTGTGAGCAAGGGAATATTCTTTAGACTCAACTAAAGTCTCTGGAAAGTTGCAGGATGGGGGTGGGGGAAAGCTATGCAAGAATGTGTGATAACGGACACCAGATGTATTTGGCTACAACCCACTTGTTTATTATCTGCCTGGCTCGCGCTGATTCGCTAAGAGACGCCATATTTTTACATCTCCCAATGAGATAACCTGACTCAGCTCCTCCCGTGTTTTGTGGTATATAAGCTTGTTTTGTATTAAGTTCGTCCTCTTTTTCCTCCTGCTGCGAAGGCCGTAAGATCACAACAGCACGAGAAACTAGAGCAGGAGTGCTCCTAATTGTATTATATTGAATTGTATTGCATTATATTACCTTTTATAATTAAAACAGATTATTGTTTAACTGGTATCCTGGTGTTTTCTGATTTCCCTCCTGTTATGATTTTAAGCAGCTCGCCAAACGACACGCGGAGCCGAGGTGGGTTGTAAAAACCTCTCTGGCGCCTACAGAAATTGTGCAAGGCATACAGTAATAGTCCGAATAGTCGATTAATCGATAGATTAATCGATTATCAAATTAGTCGTTTGTTGCAGCCCTATTGTAGTTATCCCATGTATAAATAAAACGTGTTATTCAGCAACCCTTGCAATTTGGGATTTTATTTTTGGTTGGTAGACCTCGGTGAGCTGGTCATTTCAAAAGTAGCTCAACAGCCAAAAAAGTGTGGGCACCCCTGCTCCAGCCCATGTTTCTCAAGAAAACAAATAATCTTACCACTTAACGCAGCAGCATCCAGGCCTTCTACCACGTCAAACTCCAGAAAGCTCTCGTGAACAACACCATTGTAATAGTATCTCAGAACAAATTAAATGTGCTCTTTTTTCTGAAGATCTTTAGTTTCGTCTACAATAACTGCAAACTGCCTGCTCTTTTTAACCTCTTGAATGATTTCTTCCTTAACCATTAAAGCCAAACATTCCAGTATCTCATTTAGGATAGTTTTACTGGTGTATGTTGCATTTTTAGCTTGCTGTTCAAGTCTTTTTTTAATCATAGGATCATGGTTTCCCAGCAAATATAACATGGCTAAAAAAAAACACCTTTTTGTCTGAGTCAGGATTTTCCCTGTGACCTCGCTGGGCTGTGTTTTCTGTGGCAGTTAGAATCAGAATCTCAGCTAGTGTTTTAATGTAGTTTTGATTTTCAATCACCTGTTTCTTATTTTGCTCATCCATTATTCCCATCATTGAGGTATTTCTGTCACTCATTTTCTTGTTTTCTGCCCATGCAAACATTGCATTTACATGGCTTTCAGATCGGGCATGAGAACAGAAACCACTGTCTTTCATTGTGGCCTTTTTCCAGTTACGATACCCGTCAATTGAGGTGAAAACAGTCTTGGGGGCATCAGGTAAAGAGAAATGTCTACAGGGGAAACAATACGCTGAATCATTGGATTGTGAGTACTCAAACCATGAATGAGTTTTGTACCGGTCCGTTCTGAAGCTTCTTCTGGCTCCTCCCTGAAGGGTCTTGGGGAAACTCTCCTGTGTCGGCTGAGCTGGCTCCTCACACCTGGACTTGGATATGTCTAGAAAATGGGAGTAAAACATATTCAAACTGTAATGGAGCTTAACTGATTACAACACAGTTTGGAGCTGTCATTTATTCAATATGTGTTTAACCTACTGGCTGTGTTAATCCAGCACAACATGTTGGCCTGGGTGTGTATTGTTTTGGGTAATTTTAGAATTTCAACCTCAGCTGCTATAATAGGTCTAAAATACATAAATACACAACATACTCACTATCTACCCTTTTCCTCATACTCAAAACTATCTAAGTAAAGCAAACGTAATTTTTTTAAACTAATAATATATTTATTAGACTAGCGCTGTCTCTTAAATAAACAGTTTTGCAAAATGTCCTTTTGTGTGATTTTCGCATCTTATTCAGATTTTTGCATCTTATTCAGATGCTTATGCAGATACTTTGTATTAACAATTTTCATACCATGTGGACCAACTCGACTGGACATTGGTTGCAAGGGCTTAGGAATAGTCCTTTCCCCCTCACTGTGTGAGCTCTGCATGCCGTCTTGTTGTCTCTCGCTCTCTCCCTCTTGCACCTTGTCTATGTGATGCTCTCCCTCTTCCGTCTCTTCTTCTCTGTTGTGTTCTCCTTCCTCCTCCTGTCTCTGTTCATCTTTGCCTTCTATCTCATCACTGACACTTTCCTGTTGCTGTTCTTCATCTCCTACCACCTCCTCATGTCCCTGGTCATCTACCTTGTCACTTCCCTGTTGCTCAGCCTCACTTTCTATCCTCTTTGGTGACAAAAAACTTGCAATGCCACGTTTTGTTGGAGATGTGAGTGGTCTGAAACCCACCTCGGCTCGCGTGTCCTTTTGATGAGCTGGTTTAAATCATAAAAGGAAGGAATTTAAGAGCACCAGGATACAATTTTGAACAATAATCTGTTTTAATGGCAAAAGACACAATACAATTTACAGAGTACTCTGGGCTCAATTCCACTACCGTGCTACACCGAGACGGTCAGTCAGAAGGGGCGCAGAGCATCAAAATATCATATTATTTATACACACAAGTGGGGAGGAGTTGTGAGGTTCCTCCTCCCTAGCTATTTGTTATTGGCGATTTCACTTCTGGGCGAGCTAGCCAGTGAGTTTGCAGTTTTCCATTGGCCAGTTTCACTTCTGGGCGGACCCAAGACAATGAGTCAGCAGCCGTTGACTCCGTCTGATTCGCTCCCTCTCCTTACAGTGTGTGTGTGTGTGTCTAAAATAGGATGTTTCCTGCCATGCAAACTGCTCCTACTTCATACAGAGTAATTAAGCACACACATATATTTAAGCCAATTACTCCAAAATGTTGTGGCAATTTAGCACGCACGACATCCTCTGAACTTCCTCTAACCTTGAAGTCAGCTCACTTAACAGGAATACATGTATTGATAAATTCAGAACGACCATTATCCCAAGGCCATAGGCGACGCGTGAGGCTCAGGTTTGGGAAGGCTAAATAACTTTTTTTACCTGACGCTGCCTGCCTCCGGCGTCTATAGAAAAGAGATCAACTCAGTGAAAGCACCGCCTGCTGACCAATCAGAGCTCAGTGTGCAGAGTTTAAATCTATCAAGTCATATTACAGGATAAAGGAAATACAGTTTAAACTGCCGTATGCAGAGAAGACGCCGACGTGTCGCACTTATCATTCATATCACATCATCAATCACATCATCGATCATATAATATCATATAGGCCTATCATATATTTCCTTATGAGTCAGCTTCTCTAGCCGTATCTGGCCGTGCAACACAGTGTCACACTACTGTATGCAGAAGTATTATTTTAAGAAACACATTAGGTTGACAAAACACTCAACTCAAATGTAATTAAAGTCAGATCCACTCGTGTCTTAGACGGGGCAGTGATATCAGTGACAGTGACGCTTTCAAACACTCTGTAGTTTATTTATTTTTTAACCAGTTGTTCTGTATTCACCTTGCAGGTGCAACTAGTGGCTTGTATCCTGGATTATATGTTTAAGTCATGGATGTTTAAAGTTCATATTTGTCTAATATTAGTTTACTTTTCATTAATGAAGTATGACGCTTAAAGCACCCAGATATTGTTCTAAACTGTATTAAAGTAAACAGGTATTATCTTGAACTGTATTGAAGTGAACATGTATTATTTGGGACTGTTTAAAGTAATCCTATATATCTAAACCTTCTTACTTACACTCCATGACCCAGAGACCCTGACACACACACATACACCTCCTGTCTCCACACATATGCCTCTGCTTATCAGCATGCACACACACACACATACACTTTCCCTCACTAACACACACACATGTTCTTTTTTCAAGGTTCTTTCTGGGAATAATCCCAAGCACCAATATATCTGTGTACAATGTTTGATTGTTTGAAAAGAATAGTTTGTGTGAAACCTTCCCTGGGAAATTAAAGGAGTTAACCCAGGTATAAGATAAAAAGTGATTCTGACCTTGTAGTTCCGAGGCTCTCACGCTCTGTTCAGAAGAAAAATACTTTTTCCCAGAACTCTGATTCGCTGTATTGGGCCCGACCCAAAGTGAATCCAACCAGTAAGAACACCTAGGGGAGTGAGCAACCGACCCAAACTCCTCCCCACGGACTCTCTGATTCGCTTAGGAGTAAAATGGGACGGAAGAGCCGACATACATCTCCGCCCCAAATATGTCCATATATACTGTTGTTTCTTCATGCAAAATGCCCCCTGTTTCTGGCTGGTCCCGATATCTGTATCGCACGGCAGTAGAGCGGGGAGCCCGGAGTGTTCTGTTTCAGGGCACTCTGTATTTCGTATTGTGTTTTTTACTGTATTAAAATCAGATTATTGTTATAACTTTTATGCCGGTGTTTTGAACTCCTTTTATTAAATCTGACCAGGCTCATCTAAAGGACGGCGCGGAGCAGAGGTGGGCTTTAAGCCACCACTATTGTGTTTGCTCCTACATGCTGCGCTGTCAGTACACTTGTTTGTGATTGGTCAAATGTAGCTAACCCCGCCCCTTTCACGTGAACACGCTCTCAGCTGGAGAGAGAAACCCTGGCTTGATTTACCGAGTTGATAACCAGCGTCGTAGGACCGCTTAGCGAGATCTCGTTTGTTAGGGTTAGTTAAGATAACTCAAACATATCCAGGGTATGTTGAACTGGCTTCGTAGAAGAGGGCACAGGTGGCTGCATAGCAGCGCTAATGTCAAAGGCACAAACATTATACATTATATTTGTATTTTACCAGGATGCGACAAAAGTATTTGGGAAGGCTTAGCCTTCCCTAGCCTACAGTACCCGCCGCCCCTGCCATGGCCTCTCTAGGAGTCTTGCAGGATATTAATTATCCAATTAACTAACGTCTGCACTGGAGCGCACATACATTTTCCCCTATGCAGCTACGCACCAACATTGTTATCGTTTCTTAGCTAATACATGCTGGATATGAACCACTAATCAACAAGACTTTAATTGTATTAGGTCTGAGGAAGCCCCTCTCTTGGAGTTCCTCTGACCTCTTACCAATGCAATTAACATGGGTACATCTGCTGTTAATTTCAAAAGACCATTGATAATTAGCAAAGAGACTCCCATGCCTCTTCTACTGACTTTCTGAAAAATACTCATCCACGGGTAATCTTTTTACTCAAGGCAGAAATCACAGGCTGTACTGTACCTCACCTACTCACAAATAGCCAAAAAACCACCTTCTGTTTATTAACAAGTCAAGTGGAAGAAAAGACCATTTGCGCTAAATCTACTTCTACTAAAAATGGGACATCATTATAGGAACATCAATATAAAAAACCTCTCTATATTTAAGAGGAAAAAATTGATTTGTCCATCCAAGTTTTAACACACATAAATATATATAAAAACACACATATATTAGATGACATTAAAAATGAATATACCAGAAATACGCTATACTAAACGTTCTGCTTAATACGTTATTTAATACTTCAAATCCCCCTTTTTATCTCAACCTCAAGAGATCAACTTACACGAGGCATTTTGAAACATATCCACTGTCATTCTTTTCCACTGCGTCCATCCCCCAACATTATACAAATCCATCAGAAGCTAGGATTTTAGAGCACTTTAAACATTTGGGAACAGCCCATCATAACAACTTCTTATGACAGTGGAGAGAGACCAAAATATGTTAAAAAACTGCGTCCTTATCTGCTGAGTCATCATATCCGTCCTCTCCCTCCGAGGCATAAACCAACAGGGGCATTTGGTACGGAGGGGGAGGAGCAGCCTTTCCTTCAATGGTGGAACTGATTAATCTGACACATAATGAGCGGATGCACGACACACAACAACAACCACATGTTATTAAAATGGCCATAAAAGTAGCTACAGAAATAAAAAGAGACATTATTAAACCTTTCCATTGACCAAACATGTTAGTAAACCACTCTTCCAAGGGATTGTGTATCCCAGATTGTTCATGCATAGTTTTAGATGGGGTACGAAGGCTTTAGTCACGGAACCGTCCGGCACCTTGTTGTTGGGAATAAACGTGCAGCACATATCATTGAACATTGCGCAAACAACCCTTTTCTCCGCCAGAAGCATATCCAACACCATCCTATTTTGCACAGCCATAAGGGACATGGACCCAATTGTTCAGCCAGGCCTTCTACCGCGTCCCTAGTGAGATTGGCCAATCGGAGTATGTTGTAATTTTTGATAGGGGTCACAGGGAAGAAGGCAGAGATAATTGGCATACTTTCAAACCCTGCAGCTATTTGGTCAGCTAGTTTGTATTCGTTAGGGACCCCTCGTGGGATTCCTATGGAATTGATGTAGGTGGGAGTCGAGGGATAAATCAAACGTGTTTTTGGTGTCCCTTTTAGCCAGTACATGTCTTCTACGGCGGGTAATTTGGTTGTGGTTGAGGGAGGCTTTAGGGTCCGTGGGCACCAGTTTTTCGCCTAGTAACATTAGGGGTGCATGGAGGCGCACCATAGCACACAATCCTACAGATAGTTCGGGGATACGGGTGAACAGGCGGTGGCCCCCACAATAATAGTAGAGACCAGCCCTGGCCCAATGTCCTATACTAGTGCTAGACACGGTGTGGTTACACCAATCCGTAGAGACATTTCCTAGGTCAAAACGTGGAGATTTTTGGACCATGGTGAAACATGTGTACCCACCGGCGCCTCTGCTAGGCGTGAATAGGCCTGTCCTAGTATCATTATCAATTGGAGGGAAAACATTGGCTAGGGTGGTGCAGTTAGGAGGACTAGCCATCTTGGTCAGTTGTAACATACAGACGTAACCCCAGGCATCTGTGGGAAACAGGGGCGCAGGGTCAGTGACTAATTGCGGGCGGGCCGTAGTACAGGCTAGGCAATCCCCTGCCATTTGTTCTTGGGCTGTTCGGTGTTGGAGTTTTGAGGTTTTTACAACCCCACTCTGCTCCGCGTGTCGTTTTGACGAGTCCTGCTTAAAATCATAACAGGAAGGAAATCAGACAGAGAACACCCGGATACCAGTTGAAACAATAATCTGTTTTAATTATCAAAGGTAATAATGCAATGCAATATAATACATTACAATACAATATAATATACTACAATTATATTGTAATGTGTAAGGAGTATGCCGGCCCACTCCTGCCCTGGTTCGCGTGCTGCGGAGATCCTTCCGGTCCTGACAGCATGTGAAGAGAGGCCGAACGTCAGGAATCGACAGGAGATATACCAGAATAGAGAAGGAAGGGGTTAGGTCGGCTGGTCATCTTTTCAGGTCATCTCATTGGGAGACGCAAAATATGCTTTGACACAGTGACCCAGCGCTGGCCAGCAGAAAACCAAACAGGCCCATTTTACAACAAAACACATCTTATCACCCAAGTCATGTGTTTCTTTATGAAAGCCATACTTGTTGGAAATATAACAGTCATTATCCCATGACATCCTCAGAACTAGCTCACCAACAACGCCTGTCTTCATACCCCCCAATCATCTCTGAACTTTTATTCACCCGAAGTCAGCTCACCCATAATCTAGAAGGACCATTGTCTCTCTTAACTGTGTGACTAAATTCTCAAGGCCTGCATGATGCGCATAATTAACTTAGGAAGAATTTAGCCATTATATCTAATGGTTAACCAAGAAAAACACTCAAAAGGGTAATCTTTTCACTCAAAACAGAATTCACAAGTAATTCTGTATTTTACCCCTCAAAAATAGCCTAAAACACCCCTTTGATAAAAAGGGTAAAAGTGAAAGAAAAAGACTATTGCGCTAATCTACTTTTAAGAAAAGGGAACATTGTTTCAGGAATCTATAAAAAACCTCTCTATATTTAAGAGGAAAAATGTATTTTGTTCCTTCAACTATTAACACACAGGAATGTATATACCCACACATATATTAGGGATAACATGATGCAATACACCTCTTATATATTGGTGAGATTAAAATGAATATACCAAAAATATGCTGCATCATATCTTCTGCATAATACTCTTCATAAACTTCCACAATTCCCCCTTTTTATCAATTTCTCCAGAGATAAACTTTAAACAAGGCATTTTGAAACATATACCCACTTTCATTCTTACTTGAGTACTTGAAACCTTCATGGAGACAGAACACCACTTTCCATGGCAGTGAAGGAACCATGTGAAGGAACCACTAGCACTCAACCACAGCAGCTGAGTGCTAGTGCAGTCTCCTTGTGTGGTGAATCATCAGCCCCCCCCCCCCTCAGAGAAATACGCCAACAAGGGGCAGCTGATAGGGAGGGGGAGATGCGGCTTTCCCTTCACGGGTGGAACTGATCAGAGAAGTAGAGTCCTCTGCTGCCTCGACAAGTCCCCTGTGCCGTCCTGGCTTGCCGTGTCTTTGTCCCCCCGATCCGCTGACGGCAGCTTCTGGGCTGCCTGCTAGAGAGATGTCTTCCTCCTCTTCCTCCTCCGGCCCGCTGATGGCGGCTTCCGGGTCGATGCTAGAGAGATGTCTTCCCGATCCTCCTTCTCCGGTCCGCTGATGATGCCTCCCGGGTCGTCTGCTGTAAGGATGTCTCCAGGGTCCTGCTCCTCCAGTCCACTGATGGCTGCTTCCGAGTAGTCCACGTCTGCGAGGGCCACGTCCGTCCTGATGTCGTCCCCTGGTCCTAGCAGGTGGTTTCCCCGCCGCACACTGGCTCCCGTGGTACGAGCTGTCCCCCTTTTCTCCTAGGCAGACGGCATGAGAGGTCCGCTGGGTCACTCGGTCGGGGCCGGAGAGCCTGGGGTTGAGCCACTTTGTCCTGATGACTTTCAGCCAGACGAACTCTGCTGTGTCGGCTTCGTGCTTCTCGGGTCCCCCTTTTGGCACCAGCAACCTGTGTGGAGAAATATGATACAACTCCCTCAAGCCTACGCTCAGCTGTTTTGACCCACTTGGAGCCTGTTGGTGGGGTGTCTTGAAACAACAGCCGTCTGTGAACAGGTTTTCTAAATTAATTGTAGACCTCCTATCTGCCAGTGCAGCTTCAGAATCTTAATACTTGGACTGTGCCAACTAAATAAGAACCCCAACATCTTTAGGTAAACTAAATACCATATTTCAATAGCTCTGAATTTCTGACAAGCATCTGTGTTTATTTTTAAATGAAATCCTTGAGATCCTATTTAAAATCCAAATATAATATGAACTGCTAATGTTTCTGGTAAAGAAACACACTAATGTCATGGATTCAAAAACAACCAAAATCACGATACTAACAAAGTGAATGATTTCCTGGTGATACTGCTTCTACCTGTCAGTGCTTAGATAATATCAAGCTGAAAAAATGAATACAGAATTCCAACAAACTGTCATCAAATGTCTTTCTATTATGAATGTAGATGAAATGTATATCCCCATAATGACCTAAACAATAAAGTCTATGGCTTTTACTTCTTTACCAGGCTAGTTACATGATGTTGTCTAAATTAAATTCTGTCTCATTACATTACTATGTTTTAGCTTTAACTGTAATATGTTCTTTCTACATTTCAAACCTCAGTTACTTTAATACCTGTTGAAACATTAGTTGAAACATTACTCACAGGTCAACTTCTTCCGTATTCCATTCTGGAATTGCATCTCTCACAGTAGCCCCTTGGCCACTGATTCTGCATCTGTGTTACCTGTTATAACTCAATCAATATTAGAGACATGTCAACATCCATCAAACAGTATCTTATCCCCAAATATGGAGCAGGTCAATTCTAAAACCGTCAATCAATGGTCAGATTGAACAATCGAGTTGGGGCAGCAGTACACTCCCCCTTTTTACACATGACTCATGTGTAACCAAAATCCTGTATGGGAAGAAAACCTTCAGGTAATAATGGATTATAAGAAAATATCAAACATTTTTTTCCAAATGTACATCCATCATTTCCACAGTAAACACTTCAGTGAAATGAAGTGTTTCTCTCCATCCTTCAGTCCTAAAAAAAAACAGAATCTTCATGTTTTAGTTTGAGTTCCACATTCTGCAAACTGCCACCTCCTGTGGGAGTGCACAAGTGCGGTTTTCCAATTCTGTGGAATGTTATTGAGGCCCAGAAAAATGTGTTAGTCCAAAAACATGCTTGATTAGTCATTGTTTTAAATCATGCAGTTGCACTGATCACATGCAGACATACACTCACATTCACACTCACACTGTCAGGTTGTAAAGTCAAGTTTGGTCAGGTTCACCCCAGAGTCAGTCATTCACAGTGCCTTGTCAAGTTACACTGTCGGTCAGGGTCAAAGGTCAGTTGGTCTCAGTCTTTTTTGGCCATGTGTCGTGCTCTGCAGAGACTTTGACATTTCAGCATAGACCAGTATCCTTTGTCTACAAAAATATGTATGTATGGAGCGTCATCATTTATTAATTCACAATTATAACTATAATGTTCAAGATATCTCTAACTTTTCATTGAGACAGCTGCTTCCCACATTCCCTGAAAAGTGTTTAGCCAAAAAATGTCACTTCCTTATTGTACTACTACTGCAGTTTATCAACACCTAATCCATATTCAAATGTCTAATAAATCTATTTCAGAAACTTGTGCACATAATTATTATCTTGAGTCAAACCATTACTAGGATCTGTAAAGCTCTGCTATGTATTTCATAACTCATATTCACTCATCTTCAAATCTGGTCCACTTAAAGAACAATGCTAACCTCTTTAACAGTGCGTGGAACCTTGGGTGTCCGAATATGTAACAATCACTCCTTCCTTTATCAAGGATTCTAAAAACAGAAGTCATTTCATCAATGGTTTGGAGCCAAATTCAGGAATTATCACTTATGGTAGGTATGTTTTTACTTTTTAACATCTCTAAATGTCAGTTAATTACTAACTAAATTAATGTCCATTAGGAGGTGGTGACGCTAGTCTTCCAAACTCATAACCATGTGCTTCCTGTGAAGCTGCAAGTAAGATTTTAAAAACCACTGCAGGGTGGGTTGAGTGACCCCTCCTCCCTATTGGTCGTCAATAATATGCACCATTACAATGGGTGATTGAAGGCCTCACATTATGTCCAATTTCAGCATCAGTCTTCTTTACTCTAAAATTACTTATTAAATAGGAATATTTAGAAATGGAACAAATATTCAATCTTCAGAAAAGTTCTTAACCAAAGTCTATCTAGTGAATAGCCAACATATTTGAACATGTCAGATGTATAAAAATAAGCCTAAATACTCCCTTACCATCAAAGTCCAAATCTAGACATAAGGTGAACAGTTTTGGTAATGGACAATTTAATCTAAAAACAAAACAAAATTGGACTTGTGTCCTTGTTATTTGTTCTTCAAAATACATTAGCAAATACCTTGTGAAGTATTCGCAACATAACTAACCCTCTCTCGGATATAAAATCCATTCATCTTTTTACTCATAGTTAGTTTATATGTCAAGATTATTAGGTGTGACCTAATAATCAGATGTGTTGTTTGCTAAACAAGGATATTGAACTTTAATCTTTTCAGTATTCCAGACCATCGTTTAAACAATCAGCCTCCCTTCTCAAACACTAAACCTATTGTTGTACACCACCCTCTGGAAAACTCTTGCACAGTTATGCTGTAAAATCATCGCATAATTTCTTCAGAGTCTGAACGATCTGAGACAAGCCTGTCTCAGAACTTGTCATAATGTGAACAGTCAGTGATGTGTTGTCTTCTGCAGCTGTAGTCAATTGGATCAATGAAACTCTTGTTTTGCACTGGGATGTCCTGAGGGGGAAGGAACCTCTGGATCAATGTGGTACAATCAGCAGACACACGTTGTCCTCTGCACAGCAGGAATCCCCAAAAACTGCAGTTCCTCTTCACACCACTGTTGCCTTGGCAACGAGGCCCAAGCAAAAATGTCAAACCCTCCTCAGAGATGCGTTCTTTGCACAGTTCTTCTGTTTCTGTAGTGAGCAACTCTTCACCAACACACTGATTCAGAGTACAACCCAAAGGTGGCGCACAACTATCCAGTGCTGCTGTAATCACAGCAAATCAGCAACTGGAGAAAAACTCAATTTAAATCTCTCCCCCAAAGGGTTACAAAATAAAATGGCTGAGTGTCTATATGGTCAGGAATGCTGAAACATGTTAATGTTAAAACAAACCAATGGCAGTAGTCTACCCAGATTCTTTACTCCATTAAAAGTAGTAAAACCACGTTGTAAAATATCTTGTCTTAGTTGAAGTCCTGCTTCTAATATTCTAGTCAGAAACAAATAAAAATAAACTTCATCTTTAAAATCTTCTTTAATTTGAAACAAAAAAGGTCTTCCTTCTCCACCATGATCCTATTTCTACATCAAAGTCCAAACAAACTGATGATTTATCTTTAAAAACCATGAGGAATGACAGTTCTCATAAAACACTATTCTTCCTTACTTCAGTTCTAAATCAAATGAGCCAAACAGGAAACCCTCCTTAACCACTTGCTTATTCTGTTATTTTTCAAATTGTTTATCTAAGTTGTGTTACAAGCATGGTTAGATTTGTAACGGAACACAAAACTAACTGTATTTAGCGCTATATTTGAAAAACAAGTAATCTGATTACAGTTAATGAATATATATTTTGAACACTTATTATTGGTGGAAAAGTTTCCTCACAAAATGTAATCTCCATTACTAAAGCTAAAACCTTAAGAAATCATCACGGAACAGTTTTCTGTCCTTATCACTTAATTGTTTCAATACAAACTAAAAAGCGTTGTGAAAACTCCCACTCTTGAGAACATCTCAACACTTTATTCCAGGGGTGCCCAACCTTTTTTGAACCGAGAGCTACTTTTAAAATTGCCAGTCTGCCGAGATCTACCAGTCCAAATATAGAGGCGTAGCCATACAGCCTACTACCAGGTAAATACACACTTCTACTTGTATAAAACTGACCTTCGTACGATTAATACTCCATAAACTACTGCAGATCCTTTATCTTACCTCTTTCTAATCTACACACATACAAGTATTTAACTGAAGTTACACAACAGTGTTGTTGATACAGAGTTGGTGTTTATTCACACGTCACTACAGTGGGTAATGTTTTCAAGAAACATTGAACAGTGCTGCCACATATGACACATGGAAAAAAGAAAAGACTCTGAACCCTTTCTTTGCCATTATATAAAAATACTAGTGTTGCTACAAAAGTATAAATTAGGCTTACTAATAAGACAACTCAGATCTGAAGCTACACAGGAATCTGCTGCCAAAATGCAATAAAAAAGACAAAATTAATCAAACCCTTTTTTTGTTGCATTTTAGTAGATTATAAAAATAAATGCCTTTTTTAAAATAGGATGCAAGCAACATAGTTTCTTAACCTGAATTGATAATAGACTATAATCAATTTAAGTTTGCATTCTTATACCATTTTGTACAATAATTATAATGAATAAGTTCAAACAAACTCAAACTTACAGCTGATTAATAACGGTATCCAACTTGAGTTTTTATCATATCAAAAACCTGTTGAAATGCTACTGTTATTTTTATTACGCATCGGCAGCCTCCAGGAATGCTTCTTTCACAACTTCGCCGTCTTTGAAAGACTTCATGTGTTTCTCAAGAACGTGACTGACACGATAAGATGCTCTGGTATCAGCCTTGCTCTTGTTGTTGACCTGGTGAAAATGGACTGCTGTGCATTTAGCTGTCCTCTCAGGCCCCTCCCCTTTTGGAGCGTAGGGCAGAATCAGGAGGGAATTCCGTCTCGTAGCGTTTGTGCACTGTTTTGAAATGCCGCTCCTAAATGACCCTTCTTCGATAAAGCCACGCTCGCATTGCAGATGAGACAGATGGACTTTGAATTGGAATAGATACAAAAATAATCATCCTCCCACTCGGAGTGAAAATTATATATGTTTTGCTTCTGCCATAATTGCGGTCTTGTGTGTGTGCGGACTGTCACTCCTGTTGACACGGACAACGTTAGCGAACTAGTGCACTGCCCACTAGTGGCTCACCAGCCACGCCCCGACACATGGGGTCACGCCGGCGAATCACAAAGCTTTGATGCGTTCAAGTGCATTATTCTGGCACAGGAAGATTATGTTACAGGACATTAACGATAAAACAGAATATTGTTGTTCTATTTTTAGACACATCTCGCGATCGACTGGGAATCTCCCCGCAATCGACCGGTCGATCGCGATCGACTGGTTGGGCACCCCTGCTTTATTCCATCCGAGCACGAATGTTTATGACAGACACGCCCTATTAATCCAAAACGGTCTTTAATGGTATCAATTGTGAACTTTCTTAATATGAATTGTAAATGCAACGTATGTTCTCTTTGGAACACAGATAGGACAGTAGCTGCTGAAACTGGTTAATAGCAGCTTTCTGTTAACCTAGATAAGCATGTTGTTCTTATATTTTTACTTCATGTTTACTCACAAAACAATATAACATTCTTCAGACTAGTAGTTAACTTTATATAAGTTTTACTCTCTCTGAACTTCCAAAACATCTACTTCTCCTGTCTCTCTCTCTCTCTGTGCCCTGCAGCTGCCTGCTCCTGCACAAGCTTATCTCATCAATCACCTCTCTGTGTTTAGCCAACAGTGTGAGATGGCTTTTAGCCTCGTGCAGCACCTCTGTCATGTTTAAACATGAACAGATCCCTCCTGTTTACTTTCTACTCTTTCTTCATAAACTCAAAAACACAATTAATGATATTACAAAAACTCCCTAATGACAAATAGCACAAAATTCACAATGCAATGCAATAGTAACAATCAGTTCTCAAAACTTCTCATGAAAACCACAATGTGACGTAACTGCATCCCACAAAAACTATGCTAAAAACGACAAATTATAGTTTCTTATTTATTTAAATATCTACGACACATTGATCTATTAATTTTCAATGTTATTCACTCCAACTTCAGACCAGTCGTTGATTATTCACTCCTTGTTTTAAATTCAACGCTCAGCAGCCATTTTTGAGGCATTTTGAGAAGAAGCACAAGCAGTCACACTTCGGGCTGCTGCTTCAGCAATTAGAGGAAAGCTGTGAAGAAAAAGGGGGGCTTTCTTTAACCCATGGTGACCACGCATTTCTTTATCTAACTTTTCTCCCTTATCTATTAGTAATTATTCACAGAAAATTATTCCCCGTACAGTCTATCCAGCGTTATGGTGCAATGTTTATTTCAACAGATAATGGACGTTCAAACGCGCTTTGACACCGCTTTTCAGCGATGTGGCATTATCATGGGGCCTCATTATCTCTTTATCGTCACGTTTGGCCAGATAGATTAACCCCACAGAACAAGAGAACGAGATTCCGGTCCTTTCAAAATGGTTATTTGAAATTTGCGTAACTCTTCTTGGATTCACTTATAATGCAACTGCAGCTCATATGAGACTGGAAAACATTATTCAATTTTGTTCTGGATGGAATCATTAGAAACCACTGAACTCCCCGGATGAGTTAGCCGTGTCGATTTCTGAAAAAAACGCACGGGGCCTTTCACCTTCATCTTACACTCCTCATCGCTTCACGTGTAGCTAACGAGTTAGTCGTGCGATTCTGAAAAATCCACGAGGTTCCTAATCGTTGCTTTATTCATCTTATTGTTATTAGTTAGTTACCTACCTATTCTAAAATATGCATTGCATTATCTTTAGCGTGAAGACTAGACACTGAGAAATATTCCTGACAACTCTAAAAAAATTGAATATAGCCAAATCACAGATTTTGAGTGTAACGGGTATCCGTGCTTACCTGATATTTTGTATAGAGCTCTGTTTTTAGTTGTCAGAAAGTATTTCGAGGTGTCACCCCTGGACAGCTTCGTCCTCTGGCTGCTGATGTGACTCCCTCTGAACGCCCACTCGTAAACGTCTGGGTCACCACTTTGTTGGAGTTTTGAGGTTTTACAACCCCACTCTGCTCCGCGTGTCGTTTTGACGAGTCCTGCTTAAAATCATAACAGGAAGGAAATCAGACAGAGAACACCCGGATACCAGTTGAAACAATAATCTGTTTTAATTATCAAAGGTAATAATGCAATGCAATATAATACATTACAATACAATATAATATACTACAATTATATTGTAATGTGTAAGGAGTATGCCGGTCCACTCCTGCCCTGGTTCGCGTGCTGCTTCCGGTCCTGACAGCATGTGAAGAGAGGCCGAACGTCAGGAATCGACAGGAGATATACCAGAATAGAGAAGGAAGGGGTTAGGTCAGCTGGTCATCTTTTCAGGTCATCTCATTGGGAGACGCAAAATATGCTTTGACACAGTGACCCAGCGCTGGCCAGCAGAAAACCAAACAGGCCCATTTTACAACAAAACACATCTTATCACCCAAGTTATGTGTTTCTTTATGAAAGCCATACTTGTTGGAAATATAACAGTCATTATCCCATGACATCCTCAGAACTAGCTCACCAACAACGCCTGTCTTCATACCCCCCAATCATCTCTGAACTTTTATTCACCCGAAGTAAGCTCACCCTTAGTCTAAAAGGACCATTGTCTCTCTTAACTGTGTGACTAAATTCTCAAGGCCTGCAGGATGCGCATAATTAACTTAGGAAGAATTTAGCCATTATATCTAATGGTTAACCAAGAAAAACACTCAAAAGGGTAATCTTTTCACTCAAAACAGAATTCACAAGTAATTCTGTATTTTACCCCTCAAAAATAGCCTAAAACACCCCTTTGATAAAAAGGGTAAAAGTGAAAGAAAAAGACTATTGCGCTAATCTACTTTTAAGAAAAGGGAACATTGTTTCAGGAATCTATAAAAAACCTCTCTATATTTAAGAGGAAAAATGTATTTTGTTCCTTCAACTATTAACACACAGGAATGTATATACCCACACATATATTAGGGATAACATGATGCAATACACCTCTTATATATTGGTGAGATTAAAATGAATATACCAAAAATATGCTGCATCATATCTTCTGCATAATACTCTTCATAAACTTCCACATCGGGCAACCCATTTTAACCATAGATTGTCATCTGTGTATCATGTGGCCATTTGGATGACGTCTAGAGGTTGAAGTTGGCTATAATCCCCCATACATTTATCCGTACATGTGATTTTAGACAGGTATTTAACATTAGATGCTGCATGAGGAAGGTTTTGCTCTATCTTTGGTGTAACTTTAATTTAGAAGAGGCCTTGTGGCGAACCCTTCCCTGCATGTACCGCAAGGACATAAAGTCCAGCGTCGGAGAGCACGACATTCTTTAGCGTTATGAGTACCGGATTACAAAACATGGCGAAGCACGGGACGTCTGGGTTTCTCCTAACCACGTTCATTCTATATCTGAGGGATCTAACAATTTCCGCCGATCGGTAAGATGGCGTGTATCCGCAGTCATCAGGACCCAAATTTACTAGGACACTGGACCAGGACTCGCAGGAGAAACCGTAGGTGTATGTGACGGACACATAAGGGTCGCCTTTGGAATAGTATGCACTGCCTCTGTAAGTGTAAGGACCGCCTTTGACCTTATCTTTGATGCTTCTGTTACATACCGCAGGGGCTAGGCAGACGTATTTGGCTAGGTAGGAATAGGTCCTGTCGAGGTTTCTGCAGGGGGCAATTTTGCACAGGTCGATTTGTACTATTCCATCACTACCTGCTTGGAAAGTGAAGGTTTGTTTAGGAGACATTGTGGTAACTACTACCTCATATTTGGCCCGTTTGACCCTAGTTACGGATTCATCTGGCGGGGGAGTGGAGTCTGGGTGGTCAATGGAATCACATAAGATAAAAATAATGGCAACAGTCACATTAGAAATCAGGACTAAGCCTGTGAAACATTTCCAGTTCTCATACATAGTTATGCTGTTAGCTCCAATTCTTCTGGTATCAGTAAAATGTCTATGCCAACGTATGGTATTAAAACCCAAGTTATTCAGAGTGCTGTGGACCAATGGGTCATTTAACCATGACACTTTAAGGGTTACAATGTACATACAGTAGGGCGAACAAATACACTATTATTCCTAATACTAGTAGCAACCAACAGGTTATCAGGAAATTCAGGGCTCCTTCAGACTATTCTTCTCTGAAATGTTTTGGTCTCTGTGTCAGCACTACACGAGGTCATTAAGACGTAAAAAATCCCTTAAATATGGGTTAATAAAAGTCCCTCAAAAAATGGGTTAATAAATGAGGTGATATGTGTAGCTTATAGCAACCTGATCAGAGGGAAGTAGATTCCTCTGCTTCCCCGTGAACTCCGGTGTCTTTGTCCCCCAGCCCGCTGACGGCGGCTTCTGGGCCGTCTGCTGTAGGGATGTCCTCGAGGTCCTTCTCCTCCGGTCCGCTGATGGCAGCTTCCGAGTCGACCTCCTTGACGAGAGCCAGGTCCGTCCTGATGTCGTCTAGGGTCCTTCCAGGTGGTTTCCCCGCTGCACACTGGCTCCAGTGGTACCAGTTGTCCCCCTTTCCTTCTAGGCGGATGGCATGGGATGTCCTCTGGGTGACTCTGTAGGGGCCGGAGAACCTGGGGTTGAGCCACTTGGGCCTGATGACCTTCAGCCAGACGAACTCCGCTGTGTTGGCCTCGTGCCTCTCGGGTTCCCCTTTGGCGTCAGCAACCTGTGTGGAGAAGTCTGATACCAGCCCCTTAAGTTGCTGGAAATAAGGTTTCGAACTCATGACCTCTACTTCCTTTCCTACGCTCAGGGCTCCTGGGCCCGGAAACTGATGGCCATGGGTCAGCTCAAATGGGGAGAAACCTGTCCCTCGGTTAATAGAGCTCCTGATTGACATAAGGGCCAGAGGCAAGACGTCTAACCATTTCATGCCTGTCTCCTCACATGCTTTGCTGAGTTTCTGTTTGATGTTCTGGTTCATCCTTTCTACCTTACCCTGAGATTGGGGGTGATAGACGGCTCCGAAACTGTGTCTTAGTCCTAGAGACTGTTCTACGGTGCGTAGGTCATGGTTCTTGAAATGGCTGCCATTGTCTGACCTCACTTTCCTAGGAAACCAATGTAGTGGAATGTAATGCGTGACTAAGAACTTGATCACTGAGTCTGCATCTTCTCTCCTGCATGGCATAGCTTCTGGCCAACCTGTGTATGCATCTACTACAACTAGTAAGTACCTGAACCTTCTTACTTTGTCAATCATGTCAGTGTAGTCAATAATGATTTATTCTCCTGCCATCTTAGGTAAAGGAAACTTTCCCTGGTGTAGTTTTACAGTGGCTCTGATGTTATAGGTTAAGCAAATTACACATTCTTCTAGATAATTAGCTATCATGTCAGGTAGGTAGGGGTGCCACCAATGAGTGAGGTGTCTGTTCATCTGAGTTTTACCGCAATGCGTTGGGCCGTGTGCTTCTTTAAGCATTGATCTTACCCATCCTGGGGGTATCACTGGTCTCCCATCTGGGGAGTACCATATCCCGTCTTTGTTGGTAGCTCCTCTGTCTAACCATACTGTTTTATCTTGAGGAGACCCTGCTGCTTGAGCTTCTTTAAGAGTATCATCTGTTACTGCGGGCAGTAAGTCAGCAGATTTTGAGACCAGCATTTGAAACTGGGGTATATACCCTGCTTTGGCTAGTCTGCTGCATTGTCCCCAAGCCAAGTAGTTGTCTGCCGTGCTGTGACCTTTACACTTAAGTAAAGCTAGCTTGTTGGGCAACATTACTGCTTATGAAAGCCTTTTGATCTCTTTCTCGTGTTTGATGGGGGTATTGGTGGATGTTACAAATCCTGCTCGCATCCATTGGCGCATTTCCACATGTATGACACCATGAACATATGCTGAGTCAGTATAGATATTTACATATTGTTCTTTTAATAGCTCTAATGCGGCAATGACTCCCATTACTTCTGCCAACTGTGCTGAGACTTTTCCTGTTACTTTTCCTGCTGATCTTTCCTCAAACTGTCCCTCAGCTGTTTGACCCACCACTGCGTAGGCCGCTTGGAGCCCGTTGGTGGGGTGTCTGAAACAACAGCCGTCTGTGAACAGGTTTTCTGCATGTGGCATAGGCTCGTCTCTGAGATCTATTCTTATCTTCACATCCTGGATGATTCTTTCCTCACACCTATGGGGTTCTCCGCTGCCAATGGTGTCTGCGCTGTTAACTCCTTCATGTGTGTAGGTGATGTGTGCTTCTGTCAGAGTTTTCTCTAACCTGGTCTGTCTGGTGGAAGTCATTGTGAATGCACTTGAGTTCACAAAAGAGACAATGCTATGTCAGTACTGTCAAAGGGTATCTCATCACAATGTGTGACATTTTATTTAAGATACATGCTGTACCTGCTGCATGTCTTGTGCATGGAGGTTCTCTGTTCTCCACTCTGTCCAGTGTGATACTAATGTACATCAGTATTGACCTACATCTCCCCTTTTTCTGAAATAGAATACCATTTACTGTGTTTTCATTTTCAGAAACATCAAGGAAAAATGGCAATGCATAGAATGCAGCGGCGAGAGAGGTGACCTGGGACATGGATTGTTTGAGAGAAATGAACGCAGCTTCTGCAGCTTGTGTCCAGTCTAGTGTGGCAGTGAGATTGCGAATGCCCTTCTCATTGATCAGTGTTCTTAGTACAGCTGTTCTTGGGTTATACTCTGGGATGTAGTGTCTGCTGTAGCCTGTGAGACCCAGAAAAGATAGCATGTTTTTGACTGTCTTGGGTTTGGGGTGGTGTAATATGTTTTCTTGATGTGCTGCTGACATGCCTGTACCTGCTGGAGAAATAACTCTGCCCAAAAATGTCACTTCTTTACGGGTGCATTGTAGCTTTTTCTTGGAGACCTTGAACCCTGTTGCGTGGAGGCGAACCAGTAGGTTCCTGGTGGCCTCTAAACAAGAGGCTGCGGAGGGTGCTGCAATGAGAAGGTCATCTACATACTGGATCAATACCACCCCCTCTGGCAATGGAACGCCGCCTATCTGTTCCCTGAGTATTTTCTTAAATATTCCTGGAGACAAACTGAAGCCTTGGGGTAGTCTTTTGTACTGATGGCTAGCTCAGGACTGTTTCTAATCACTGACACTGATGCTCCTCTCCCCTCTTTTCGCAACTGTTTGTCTCCTGGCAGCTGGCATGTTTTTGGGACTCTGTTTTTCATTATGGTTCCAGTTGCTGGAAGGCCTTTTGCCAGCAATGCATCCATGAGATCAATCGTTGTGAAGTATCGGTCAAAAAATATATGACTTCCTGTGGGAACAGTTTCAACCATTCGTAGGACTGATGCAGCTGAAACACCCAATCTTTGCTCCCTGAATGTGTTTTTCCCCTGGTACACCTCAAAATCCAGCATCTGACCATTTGGAGAAGCAAGCACAAAGACCTTTAGGCCAGTGGGGTTTGGCTTGCCTGGAACGTGTTGCCTGACTGGACAGCGGCCTGTGAATGGGATGATTTGCTCATCGATGCAGACCTTTTGTGTTTTTGGAAGACTGAGACAGCCTTGCCTCACACGGTCAAGTAATGGCCTGACTCTCCAAAGAATATCTGCCTTCTTTGCTTCTTCCGTTACAGCCAAGTCATCAACCATCTTGAATGAGCTTCTCAGCTTGAAGAACCTATCCCTTGACATTTTGCTGCTTATTATTGGCACTTTTGTTTTTTTGGCCCAAAACATTTTCATTCTTGGATAGCCAGGCAGGCCATGTGGACTGACATACCGAAGAAGATCTTAATTTCTTCAGGATTTGTATGCAGAGACACTCCACTAGTTTGTAACTCTCTTTGATTGGTGAATGCTGCCAAATCTTCAAAGACTTTAATGTCAATGTATTGGGTAAAGTAATAAATTGGACTCCAGTCTTCATGGGTTGCAGGGTCATTTTGACAGTCAGGAAGCCCAGGTAACACAGGTGTGAATCTAGTTTGATGGAGGAAAAAAAACACCAATACATGAAAGGTAAGACGAGGAATACAAATTACCTACAGTTTATACTTTTTATTTATATACAGGGTTCGTATGGGTGCTTGAAATCCTTGAAATTTGACGTGGTGTTTTCAAGGTTGGGAAAGTGCTTGAATTTTGGGAATGGTGCTTGAAATTGAGATAAAGTGCTTGAAAATGTAAATGCTTTACTTTTATAATACATTGCTGTTTGACTGAATAGTTTGCTTTTTAGATTAAAAGAAAATAATTGCTTCGCTTCTACATAAAACAGCTCCGCTCCAGCCTTCCCGCGCTTTGCGCGCGACCTGCAAGTGTTTGTGTTACGTGTGACCTGGGCATTCTGATGAGAGTGATAGATGACTGTGTGCCAGGAGGTTGCAGTTTCAACGAGCGTTGGCTAGCAGAAGACAAGCCATGGCTAAGACGAGGGTCAAGCCCACGAGTAGCCTCCTGCAAAGTTTGCAAAAATAACGATGGGAGAGTCTGCGCTGACGAGCCACATGAAAGGTACGCCGTAGTAAAGCATTTTAGATTAGGCTAACGTTGCATGTTACGTTTGTTTAAGCTAACGTTAGCGAGCTGATTAGCGAACTCGATTGAGGGATAATAATAATTGCGGGGGACAATCATTTCAGAGGAGCGTACCTATGTTATGTGCGTTACAGTCGCCATTGTGTGATGTTCAGAGGATGAAGCACTCACGGCATTTCGTGTTATTGTCACGAAATATAATCTATTGATTCGACACAGAGCGATTTTGAAAGCAATGTATTTCTACTGGTAGTATGTTTCGTGCCTAAACCAAATGTGACTTGCTCTATCGAAATCAGTCACATTGACCCGAAGACACATTTTCGTTTGTATTACTGGTCTGGGGGAAGCTCGCGAGTGTGTTTGTGTATTTTTGCGTTTGTGTACCGGGGAAACACTCACAAGAAACACCGGCTGTTGTTATGCCTGCTGTGACGTTACATTAGTCCGTTCTCTGCTTGTAATTATGCCGTTACAAGCTTCAAAGTTGTATTTATCATCTGAATTTGCCGAAACAAGTTTAATATTCTGAAAGCCAATACTTTGTTTATTTGAAAACAGATGAAAACAAACTGTCTTTTATATAAAATTGAAGTATTATACAAGTAAAACTACATTTTGCTTTAATCCCATGTAATTGTAGAATGAACACAGTCTTCCTTTGAAGATGTATAAGTAAGGTGTCTTGAGTAGTCAAAATTACCTACAAATCATTGTACACATTTGTAAATATTATTTTCCACTTGTTACCATTGTGAGTCTGTTTTTATGCAGCTCTGCGTGATTTTGTGGCTACAATTCAGGCTAATACGCTACCAGAGGTAGGTAAGTACTCAGATATTGTACTTGAGTAAAAGTATAAGTACTCAGATCTTGTACTTGAGTAAAAGTAGAAGTACCAGAGTGTAGGAATACTCTGTCACAGTAAAAGTCCTGCATTCAAAATGTTCCTCAAGTAAAAGTAGAAAAGTATTAGCATCAACATATAGTGAAAGTAGCGACAGTAAAAGTAGTCATTGTGCAGATTGGTCCATTTCAGAATAATATATATGATGTTTTATAATGATTGATCATGAAAGTGTTCTCAAAGCTGGTAAAGGTGCAGCTAGTTTGAATGCCTTTGTATACTGCAGGGTAGCTGGTGGATTTACTCCAGGTGGAACTAAAGTCTGATTTAACACTTGATTAGATTTCACATCATTCATCCACATCTGTAAAGTAACTAAAGGTATTAAATACATGTAGTGGAGGAAAAGTACACCATTTACCTCTGACTTATGTTTACTGCTAACCTAAAAGTACCTCAAAAATAGTAATCAATAATGTATTGAAAAGTTATTTGGCTGATTGTTTTATATTGGCTCAGACAGGTTATATGGGAGGCCTAGTCTACGTACAGATCACTCATTTTGAAATATTAAACTTAGTTTTCTTTTCTTTAATTTTTCATCCTCGTGTAGAAGGCTATCACGAAACACACATTTGGTTGTTTATAGCATAAAGAACATCTGATTTAATGTGAGGTAGGGAAATAATCATTTGAGTATGTGTATATAAATATGTAATTTACAACAACTGTAAGATGCTTGAAAAGCTGGAAAATGCACCTTGAAAATGCTTGAAAAGTGCTTGAATTTGACTTTGGAAAAGGTGTAAGAACCCTGTATATAAAAAGGGAAAACACTAAACATATTTGAAACAGAATTAACATTGCCTTATTTTATCTAAAATAAATCAAATATATATTTTTTGTATTAAATCATTATGGACTAATAGTATTTAGTGCAACATAACATACCTGCAGTACATTTACGCAAGTTCGATCCAATGTGCAAGTTTATGTAGCAATAAAAAATAAGAAATCTATTTTATACATTTGTATTAATTTCTCCAGGACCAGTAACAAAACTGATAATGCTTCAGTATGTAAATACATACGTGCTACTCCTGGCCCACAGAGGGCGACGTCCTTTCTGCTCATCCCTATCTGTGTCTGAATCTGTCTCCTCATCTGAGCCTTCTGCATCGTTTTCCTCTTCTTCTTCACCCTGCTCTAACCCAGGTGTGAAATCCTCATCTCTCTCATCATCTGACAGCTCCAAGTCTGAATTTCCCTCAACTATCTGGTAGAGAATACGCTCTGCTTCAGTTCTGTCTCCTGCAAACATTTCGAGTCATTAAACCATGAAGATAGACCTGATGTCCACTAAAATGGACATTCATAAAAGAGCTGTTATTTCAAAACACAAATGATTTAACTGCTTTCAGAACTCATATCATTCCTAACATGTTAATAAACAAGAACATATATGATTTTCATAGTAAAAGAAACCATAGATTAACAATATTTGATTTACCTCTCCTCCTTGTATAAAATGTTGATGTTGGTATTCCCGCCATTTTGAATGAGAAGAAAGTGCAATTTCCCAGCATGCAATTATAACAAATGACACATCACTGGAAAGCCCAGGATGTCCTCTGTACAGTACACCAGGGATTGATAGAGCAGTTCAAAATAGTAAAATGATATGCATGATAACAAAATGTCCACTACAGAGGACATAATCAATGGGCTGGGTCTAAGGAGGATAGGGTAATTTTTTTAACTTAAAGATATCAGCTTGAAATCTCTCCCGTTAATTACTTACAATAAGGCAATTGTTTTTTGTATTACAAGTTTTCTGAAATAGCATGTTTAAATATGCAAATGAGCCATTATCTCATTAAATATGGGCATATTTGAACTAGGGCTGTCAATAACGCGTTAACGCAAAAAAAATTAAAGCCACTAATTATTTTAACGCGATTAACGCATGTGTATTTTTTCCTCGGCCGCCCCGTAGTTTCATAGCGCATCGAGTTTAAAATACCATCTACCAGCTGATGCTGACAGCCCCGCTCCTGCTGCCCGCTTGCAGCAGACCACACTTCCACGCTCACCGGCAGAAACCGACTGGCTATTGGGAGGACCGGGAGGGTGTGTGTATGTGTGGCCCGACCTTACGTGTATTGTTGTTGTTACCATCTGGCGCTAGCTAGCTGCGCTAACGGATATAAGGAGCTGTTTAAATGAAAACAGAGGAGCGACATTTCGCCACAACTGTGCCGTGCACTTGACTTTATGTAGGAAGCCAGACAGTGTGACATTGTACGAAAAGTCAGCACACTTGATCACACTTGATCACAGCGTCCAGGCAGCTCCCGTTCGAGCATATGCCTTGAGTTGCACATAGCTCCAACGATCCATCACACACACACACACACACACACACACACACACACACACACACACACACACACACACACACACACACACACACACACACACACACACACACACACACACACACACACACACACACACACACACACACACACACACACACACACACACACACACACACACACTTTGTATTGTATTATTGAATGAGAGAGATTCAGGTTGAATTGAGGCGAATATTTGTAATGTTCAGAGGTTGTTGTGTTTAATATTCATGATAATATTTGTCATTGTTCAAATGATAATAAACATTAGCATAAAGCATATTTGTCCACTCATATGTTGATAAGAGTATTAAAAACTTGAAAAATATTCCTCTAAGGTACATTTAGAACAGATCAAAAATGTGCGATTAATTTGCGATTAACTATGGACAATCATGCGATTAATCGCGATTAAATATTTGAATCGACTGACAGCCCTAATTTTAACACATTTCAGGAACCAAAATCTGAACTTTGGATAAAGCCAGGCTCAAAATTATTGTTTCATTTTGTAGTCATATTAGTATCCAAGGCTTTTACAGAAGGGATTTTGGATATCTCTTTTTAACACTCCATAAATCAGAAAATACTGTCAATAATTCAGGCTATGAATGATATATGAACAAACTCTTCAGTAAAAGCCTTCATAATATTGATAGGAATATAACTGGAAGGTTTGGTGTATGTACGTGCTACTGAAGTAGTGTTAATTTCGTTGACTATGACGAAATATGTTCGTCAACGACCTTTTTTTCCATGACGAAAACGAGACGATGACGAGACGGCACCGACGGCAGTAAACAATAACTGTAACGAAATCATCATGCAATATCGTTGACGAAAAGTGACGAGACGAAAATGTAGTTCACTAAATAAAAACTATGCCAAAATCTCTCTTTACTTTCGTTGACGAAAAATGAGGAGACGAAATATTATCAAAGATAACGTTACATCTCTGATAGTCAGTTTTTCTCCCAGCAGTTCCATTTCCGGTGCTGCGGCAGGGCAGCAGCTGTGTGTGTCTGCGGTGCGCGCGGCGGTAGATTTGAATTACACCGGGCAGCGGCACAATATGAACTGTCAGGAAGACTCGGGTCTAACTCATGGTCTAACATTATTTAACATGGTCTAACATTATTTAACAGAAAATGAAATGGCAACAGGGCTTGGGAGCAGTGGTCGCACTCGCGTTAACCGAATACCCCCCGTCAGCGCGAGTGATTGATAAATTGTGCACTCGACGGATAATAATGGATTATGACGGAAATGTTACGATCCGTCAAAATGACTGACAACGAAAAAGTCTAAAGCCACCACTGCTTGGGAGAAAGAAACAACGTGATATTTGGGCCCATTTTCGGTACAATGAGGCGGAGAAAAAAAAGCGAATGCATTGTTTTATCAGAAGGGAAGCAATGTGGCCATAACACAGCTGGTAAAAACACCACAAACCTGAGCAGATACTCTCTGCAAAGCTGCATTCTTAATCATTCAACCTGTGTTTTTCATCAAATAAGGACAAGATATAATCTTATTTATTTATATATACTAAAATGACAAATTATTGGTTTTGGCTAGACTAGTTTGACTGAAATGTTCTATATAATCTGATGACTAAAAAATACTCAACAGTTTTTATTGACAAAAAGTAGACTAAAATAATTAGTTTTCTTTGACTAAAATATGACTAAAATGCTCAGACTTTTAGTCGACTAAATCTTGACTAAAATGTTTACTGTTTTAGTCGACTAAAATAAGACTAAAATGCTCAGACTTTTAGTCGACTAAAACTTGACTAAATAAAAACAGGATGAAGGTGACTAAATATGCCTAAAACTAAAAAGGAAATTTAACACAGGACTAAGACTAAAACTAAATTAAAAAATAGCTGTCGAAATTAACACTATACTGAAGTGGACATTTCGAACTCAGAGTAGGAGAAAAAACTCATTTTGAGAAAACGACCTTTAAAGATTGCAGTGAGGCCCTAGCTAAACCCTCCTGTTCTTTGGATGACAGCTTGCGCATCGACGCACTCCGTGAAGGTATTTCATGTTCGGGATCATTTGTTTTTGTATATGCTTCGTGCAAGTGACAATTGTTGTCGTCTTCTCTGTGAACGTTTTTTTCGCCCTTCTTTTGCCATTTTGAGATTTAAATTTCTAGCGGAAAGCTAACAAGAAAGTGTTTTAGCACACCACGTAACGCATCTGAACGAATCACGTAGTCAGAAATTGACACCAGCCAATGAGATTTCGTTTCTTGGTTTAAGACCCCTTTGAACTTTCACGATTGGTTGCTGATGCAAAGGAAATGTCCATATGTGGATCCGATGAGATTGTGCAGGAAAGACCAAGCTTTCCAACGATATCTCTGATGACATGGTGCAAACAGCGGTCGCTGTACTTTATGTTACGTTAGAATGCTAACTTTTGGTGAATTTAGGAGAAATCTACAGACACAAATAGACAAACTATAGGAAAATAAACACCTACATATGTATTTTGTACGTTTCCTTCCTAAAAGCCTGAAAGAAAACATGTTATGGAATCAAAATAGCACAAAATCTCAAAATTGACCAGTGCATGAAAAACGATGCTTTTGCCTGCCGTGTCTCGCCTTAAAGCTCAATAAATAACAAAGAAGACCTTTGACCAGCACTTTTCTAATTTTGTCCGGAAGATTTAAACTTTAACGGACATGTTGACCGGCGAAAAAAATTCTAACGGAAACTCTGCCGCACGGTTCCCTTGTCCTTGGAAGAGGCGGAGATGTGGGTGTTTTTCATCTGCTGGTGGACTACCGGGGAGATTTACAGCAGGAGCACACGCTTGCCTATGGGAGGAAGAAAAAGAGCCAGAGCCCTGGCCCCTGCCTCTCCCCACCTCTGCTGCTAAATCCACCACGGAGAATAAACAGAAGGGCAACCATGCATGCTCATGATGTCTTCTTTGCTGCTTTTGGTGTATTTTGTGGCAGAAGTACAGAGCCACTTACAGGCCCGGCATATGTACTACAGCGTCTCCAGCGGGTCGAGCGGTCTCGTGTGGACGGACACGTTTCTGGTGCCGATTGTGTGAGGACGGAGGACTTTTTTGATATCTAATTCGTTCGTTTTCGTTATCGTCTCCGCTGCTGCAGATACACGCTTTACAACATCAGGAGGATACGTCCCCAGCTGACCCAGAAAGCGACGCAGGTTCTAGTCATCTCACTACTAGACTACTGCAACTCTCTCCTGGCTGGTCTACCTGCATGTGCCATCCAACCTCTGCAGCTCATCCAGAATGCAGCTGCTCGTCTGGTCTTCAACCTTCCTAAATTCTCCCACACCACGCCGCTCCTCCGCTCCCTTCACTGGCTTCCGGTAACTGCTAGAATCCACTTCAAGACAATGGTACTTGCGTACCATGCTGCGAATGGATCTGGCCCTTCCTACATCCAGGACATGGTTAAACCGTACACCCCAGCACGTGCACTCTGCTCTGCATCAACCAAACGGCTCGCCGCACCCGCACTGCAAGGGGGACCCAAGTTCCCATCAGCAAAAACATGTGGGTTTGCTATCCTGGCTCCAAAATGGTGGAATGAGCTCCCCATTGACATCAGGACAGCAGAAAGCCTGCACATCTTCCGGCGCAAACTGAAAACTCATCTCTTTCGACTCCACTTCGAGCGATAGAACTATTAACAAAGCACTTATATACTAATAAAGGACTGGCTTGTCTAAAGCCAGTTGAGTAGCACTTGAAATGTTTTTGCTCTATGAAACCTGATGTACTTATATGATTCTGTTTTCTTCAAGTTTGTATCTTGTTGGTCGAACGCACTTATTGTAAGTCGCTTTGGATAAAAGCGTCAGCTAAATGCAATGTCATGTAATGTAATGTCTCCGTGTGGCTAGGGCCTTAATCAAGTCAACACAGTTTAAGTGGAGGGACTCTTTAATTAGGGTTAAACGTTATGTAAATATTGTTGTGGAAATATTTTCCAAGGCCCATAACTTTGACCCAGTGTATCAGTTCAAACTGTCCTGACTGAGCACAGGCACCTGTAACCTTGGCTGCTGTGCTCTCAGTGTTTTGTCTCCCTGTTCCTGCCTGTTGGCGTCAGCTGATAGAGGTGTTATCATTCTATCTTGTTATGCAGCATGTTGATGATGCTCTCTGAACTAGCTAAATACAGGGGTCTGGGGTAGAGTTCTTCAGAATTGACGTGGCAACTCTACCGTGGAGTCAGAACCTCTGACTCTTGGACTTGTGATGTGAATCCTCCGGCCGTTAACTCCAAATAAACCATCATGTGTTTGACATCAAAGCTACTGCTCTTCCCGTGTCTCCTTCCTGAGTCGGTGACTCCCACTGCATAGCTACACAGAAGTTTCCTCTACAAATTGGCGTTGTCTGCAGGATGCCAACAGATCTTCAGATTCTGGTAAGTGTGATTTTCAAATCTACTTTGGACATTGCCTTATCAGAATCTGTGATTGACGGTATCCTAAAATTACCTGTGAAACTGATCGGCTGCGTTTCCTTTTGGTTAATGAACATTTGGGGATGATAAACCCAGGGAATCAGTGTCTGGGGACTCAGTCCTGGCTTATTTCCTCTGTGTGTGCTGCTCGGGACGGAAGTGCCATACAGGCATACACAGCTCATGTTTAGAGATACCTTAAGGAAAGGGCATCAGTGAAGTGGAGCTTCTGTGTGAATTGAAAGCAATGTAAAAGATTTGTATTGGACAAATCGCCGGATTTTGAGGGTCTTAGCGGCCAAACATAGCAGTTGAAAATAAGCAGCCAGAGATATTTACTGCTATCACCTCTCTGTAAAAACACGGCTCCAGCTGCAGCCTTGCGTGTGTGTGTAAAACCTCCCTGTGTGGGGCTGGAGCAGTGCAGGCTGAGAGGGAGAAAGTCACAGCTTATTGCCTATAGGTTTTAACTCACGGCACCGCCGTTCTTCAAACGGGACGGTCTAAAAGCACTCGTTGTTTAGGACCGCTTTTCTCATGGTTAGACGGGCCAGCGCGAAGTGCGTGCATCACCCGATGCGCTACGGCTCTCTGGAGCAGGTAGCGGTCAGGAGTGCATACATACAATTATAGGCTAATTGATCAGAGGTGTGTAGTGGCAAGCAAGCATAGGCAAACTGTGTTTCACCTTGAGGTGAACTCGATAGCAAGTGTATATAGGCTGGTCGTACGGACTACAGTCAACTGAGCTGTTGTTTGGATAGAAAGGGCAGGGGAAAAGTCTGTGGGCTCCGATCGGGGGGGCACAGCGCCACTAGAAACAAATAGCCTAGTGGTTGTCGCAAGAGGATAAGCTAGTTACCGCTCTTGGATGGCTTTCAGGCACCGATAAATCACTTGTATGCAAGGGTGAGGCGTGAGAAGACGCCGCACTGGAGAGAATTCCCACCCCCTCTAAGATCTCTAAAATCCGGACTAAATTGAGCTGAAGAGCTTTGCTGTCGCGCTGGTGTTTATTAAGAGTTCATGTTTTGTTTGTCTGATTGTTTGTATGGGGGTCTATATTGGTTTGTCCCGCCGTCTTGTGTATGTTTTGTAACAATAATTAATCAGTCCATAGACAGGGTAAAATGAACTAAACTTTAATTATCTCACCAAAAGTAAATGACCTGAGAAAAATAAAAAGAGTGTTTTTATGTCCTGCCTCTGAGTGCAGGGGAAAATGTAAACAAGAAGCCCACTGTTCAGGGTGAGCGCTAGGTGTAAGACGAAAAGAAGATTATATTGCTTTAAGAATCCATTCTTAAATGGTATTGCTGGTATGTTAAGATATCTTTGTGACCTTGTATAAACCCTATGCCCCGTCCTGCGCCCCGAGACCCTCAGAGACCTGCCTGAGGAGATCAGGGTTGCAAAATCTGTTTTTGTAGGTCAATGTTGTATTATTTGTTTCATTTATTCTTAATCTATGTATTGTATAGTAATAATGAATAAAAACGTAATGTATTGAACACATTCCGAAACAAAGCAGATAAGACAGAACAAGACTCAGACATAATACTAATTGTTGTTGAAACCTTTTGCGCTGTTGCAGCAAAATGGAAACTGTGTTAATTATTCTGTTCCAACTGGCCACTGGAATCAGGTAATTAATATAAGTTGAAGTTCAATTACAGTTTTAAAAATAGTTTAACATTCTTTATTAAACTGCTCCAAATTATTTCTAGTATCAACCAATTGGTCCCTATAGACAATACTAAAATTAAAATAGTTGTTAAACTACTGACAAGTTTTCTGAAACCGAGCTTATGAACAACAGAGTAAAGGTTGCTGGTTAAGCCAGGATCAATATATTTGTTGAAGTTTTTATTGTGTGCATAATAAATGTTAAATTAATTGAGCAATTCTTTAAAAGTATAATGTTGCAATTTCTTTAAAATAAGTAATTACAGTTACAAAATAGGTGTTGTTTTCCAAGGGCCTCTCTTTCACAGGCCCACACTTTGAATCATAACACTTCCAAGTCTTACAGAGATCAGTATCACTTTGTGTTGCAAGCCAAATCCAGGGGTTCTACTCGAGCCCAATTTTAAATACCATAAAGAAAAGTATTGAACCCAGCTCGAGCTAAATGTGAAATGTATGTAATTAATGTGCAAGTGTTTTGATTTATTTAAAATGTTCCAGTCTAGCTTCCTTCGAGTTTAGTATAAACAACAGATTGGTTCTCATAACATTCTCACTGCTGTGCTGTCCCAAATGTTTTAAACCTTGGGCAGACAAGCACACACACACACACACACACTTTGGATGAGTAATCACTTCATCCAAATTGTAAATTGTTGCCTTCTTTAAAGTTATTAGTAATTAAAGATTAATTATTAAATTAAATGTGGTACATAACATATAATAAACAAAATAACTTTGACTTGATCATTTTGTTCACAACATTATACCTTGTCCTCTAATCTCTACTAGAATAAGATAAGTGTGCATGTTTGGGTGTTTTAACACTCCTGTAATGTACCTAATCTTCTTATCCTTTTCATTACAGAGCTGGGGAAATGGTGTATTGATTAGATTCGGATCCGTGCAAAGTCCAATTTTGACTGACTTTAGTTCTAATGTTAATTTGATTTCAACCCATAAGGAATTATTTAGATTAACTCAACATTTCACATGATGGATTAGTGCTCCACATTTTTCCCACTAATTTGTTGTGTAATTAGGCCAATGGTAAAGAGAGACATTGATGACCTTGTGTCCCTTTTGTTGGTACGTGGTTCCATTCTGTCTATGGCCTTGGACGGCTTCACTAAGAGTCACCCAGTTCTGACAGTCCGGCTGAGTGCAGTCACAGAGATGCTATGGCTGCTCTACATGAAATGACATTAATGGTCTGGTCTGAGAATGGACACCATTACCTGCTTCCAGAGACAATGCCGCTCCTCAGACTGAACAATACTGTCTCACGTGGGCCACTCCCCCCACCAAGCCATGAACTGAAAGCTTGACATCCGCTTTGAACACCTGGAAGCCTCCCGGTCACACCAGCACCAACCCTTGGGTCAGTCAGATGGGACTAACGGCTTAACTTAGGGCATTTGGTTCAGAAATATGACTCTCGTTACCGCAGAGTGGGTTGTTTTTTTAAGGCTATTCATACTGCTATGCAGAGGATGCCTGTAGGTTGGCAAGCTGTTAAAAGCCCCTACTATTTTTTAAATAGGCCTAATGTCAGGAGCCTCTTAATGTCTAGTTCTACATGTATTCACATTATATGGACAATGTTTCCACCTGGTGAAACTGAAGGCTGCACGGTACTCAGGCTACAATACGACCATTCTGTTCTGCTCTAACAATTCAATTGATAGATTCTACATCAAAACAATTATCTTTTATTGTTTCCAATGATAACGTCATTTTAAGTGGAGGAATGCAAACCTGTTTTCAAATGTAAGGTTTTGAATGTGTTTGACATTTCTCAGTAAAAACACCCTCAGACACCCACTATCATTTATGCTATGCCTTCAGTAGTGACTCAGATGTTAAGGGGGATGAAGCTTTTCCTCCCAAATCAGATATGCTTTGTTTTTCAACAAAGGTATACAGTTCCTGCATAATATATGTTTCTCACAATTGTTTGTTTTTTTGTAAGCTGCACACAGGTGATACTGAGTCTTCTCGAGTAATAGATTACACCATGCTTAAATAGACTCCTAAGTTATTATTTCATATGAGACAAATGAAAGAAAAGGGTGGGAAGTGTCAATTATATTGAGTAATTGATTTTATATTGGAACATTTATTTCTCAAACCTGTTTTATGGAAGAGGAAAATATTTCTGATAAACTAATATGTTATCAAACGGTAAATGGTGAATTAATATAACATTTAGAATCATTGAGAAGGGGTGATATCCACAGGGACTAGCTCACCTTTAAATTACAATAACATTTCTCTACTTTGGACTGATGAGTTTATGATTCTTGCATGTTAAATGACTAACACAAACCTTACATTTATGCATGTGCATGTCTCAGGAAGGCTCCCAAATAATTCTGAGGGGCCTATCCTATTTTTGTATTTAAATGATAATGTGCTAATCCATTACCTTGAGTTGTCTGCACTCAGGAAAACATCCCTATCAAGTGTTAACCCAATAACTACAGTAGGACAGCTCTGAAGGCCAAGGGTCAGAGAGAGAGCTACGTGGGTCCACGCCAGCCACTGCAAGGTCCTAGTCACCAACAAAAGTAGATGACAACAAGTGATGTGTCCTAATCACCAACAAAAGTAGATGACAACAAGTGATGTGTCCTAATCACCAACTTGCACCACACTTGCACTACATACACCAAAACACACTACACACAAGGTGTCACAAGCAAGTGCCAGCTGAGCGGTTCCATATGCCCTCTGGTTCCTCGTTTGTGTTACCGGTGTGCGGAGTCTGACTGTCCGTGTCACAAAATCGACCGAAGGAATACACACACACACCCCATGGAGCATTCCCACCTCGTGATGACGGCTCGCCTGGGAAAACGATAACGCAACCGTGAGCAATACAACTGGCCTGGCCCAGTGATGTGGGGTTTAGCTCGCCACAAGATTACATTTGGTTGTGCGGCGACAAGCTCTATCAAGTTCTGGCTCCCCTCTGGATAGGTACATGCACTCTAGTGGATTTGAATCCAGCAATCAGGCTTAACAACACTACTCTTTAATGTATTATCCATGCATAGAAAGACCTACAATGATGTTTCAAGTACTGGATTAATTTCAGTTTTGGCCCAAAACAAATATTTATAATATTTCATATAACAATTATGTAGCATATTTGATCCTCAAATTAGAGAAGTATAATTTAAAGAAATTGATATTCTCAACATTAGATAAACACAGAAGAATCCTTTCCAAGTACCATAAGTAGCTCAGGTAAGTATGGCTAATAGGAATACTTGATAGACTTAATTTGGTACAGATCAGTGGTAGCATTCACAAATGTAATAATTCAAGGTTTAAAAATGTTTAATCCTTCCTTTCCAGGTTTTTACAAACGTCTTTGAATATTTGAACAATGTACTTGACTAAAATGAATGTATTGATTTCACTAAGTGCCTTACTCTTGACTAAAGCGTATTTAAGTAAACGTAAAAGTAATCCTAAAATTGAGGACACTGCACTTTTGCAGATTACAGATTGATCAAATCACCAGTGTGAATTATATACTCTAACTGTGAATTTTTAGCTGGATCTCTTACGATCCTGAGTTTTAAAATGCTTTTGACTAGTGATTGCCTTGAAGTAAATCTTTAAAGCGGCAAGCTGGTTTTGATTTTATAGTTTGATGAATGAAATTAACTAATGGTAAATGATAAAATATATTAGTTTAAAAACAAATATTTAGCCATTGTGCACCTGTGTTTTATGTGTGTTCATTATTATGCTTTTGACAAAAGATGATCAAACACTAATGAGAGATGATTTTTCCTATTATGATTGGCTGTATCAATCATTGTGATTTAATGTTTCAATCTTAATGTGATTGTTATTGATGTAATTGATGTTGTGTAAGTCCACACTCAAATCTGAAGATTCCCATTGATTTAAGTATTGAACTAAATATTATTAGACTAAGGGTTTTAGATTATCAAAATTGATAAAAAGAAAGAAACTTTAGATTATCAAAATTGATAAAAAGGAAGAAACTGTTGTGGAAATATTTTCCAAGGCCCATAACTTTGACCCAGTGTATCAGTTCAAACTGTCCTGAGCACAGGCACCTGTAACCTTGGCTGCTGTGCTCTCAGTGTTTTGTCTCCCTGTTCCTGCCTGTTGGCGTCAGCTGATAGAGGTGTTATCATTCTATCTTGTTATGCAGCATGTTGATGATGCTCTCTGAACTAGCTAAATACAGGGGTCTGGGGTAGAGTTCTTCAGAATTGACGTGGCAACTCTACCGTGGAGTCAGAACCTCTGACTCTTGGACTTGTGATGTGAATCCTCCGGCCGTTAACTCCAAATAAACCATCATGTGTTTGACATCAAAGCTACTGCTCTTCCCGTGTCTCCTTCCTGAGTCGGTGACTCCCACTGCATAGCTACACAGAAGTTTCCTCTACAAATATTACAAATGTTATATTGACTCATAGACCAGTACATTTTTTTTATAATTATTGTTTTTCTAACACTCAGAGTTCTTGTGAGTATATATCTCAGTATATAATATATTTCACTAAGATATATTTAGAAATTTAAAAATAAGAAGATAACTCTGAAAAGCCCATCATGTTTCTAGTTCCCTGGACGGATTGTAGACCTTTCTCTCATTGTTTTGATGAAGTTGTCGTGGTACGTCACATTGTGAAACCATACACACTGCTGTTTTAGGTGGCAAATATGAATATCTTCACAACAGTCGTATTGCACATCTCCTAACACAATTAATTCATGCTTATATTATGTTCTTTTGAAGAGGAAACAATGAATTGATAAAGTGCTATGAAAAATAAATCAGATATTTTTATAATGGATGATTAGTTTCAGTCATGTTTCAAGCAAGATTCAACAATACCAACCGCTCTCTGGTTCCGACCTCACAAATTCAAGCGTTTGTCATAAATTATTGTAATAATAATAATAATTAAAACTGCGGTCGCACTTGTGCGCGCAGTGATGAGCGGGCCCTCGCGTCCGTGCGCCTGTCGGGGAGGGCGGCAGGTCGTCCCGGCGTCAAGCAGACGTGCGCGAGTCCTGGGAAATTAGCCGTTTGTCATTTCTCTAATTTTCGCGTCCCAGACTCCCAGGCGCTCCGGCAGCGACCCGGAAACGGATGTCGAAGGAAAACAAATTTCTCTAAAGGGTCGTCGAGGATCGATTATCGAGTCAGGCTGTCTGGAGGAGCCGTAACCGAGGATACACTGATTTAGAGGAGAGAGGAGTGTCTCTGGAGGAGCTATAACCGAGGGTACACTGAAGTATTCTCCTGAGACGATTTAAGCCAACAGTGATGTTTAAAAGAGGCGTGACGCATGGCTGGACTTCTGTCAACAAAGCACAGCTCTGCAAACTGTTCCCGTTGTGATTATAAGTTATTTGAGATGATCAAATGTGCATCAGACTTTCTGCCCTTTACCGTTTGTTTACTCACTAATCACATGTCCCCTGGATGTTAGGTGATGTTACAGTGAGAACAGCTGCTGAGGGCAGTGCAGAAAGCAGAACAGTGTGTATAATATATATCGCTCAATAACAAATGTAACAGGCCTACATGTCACACTTTATTTGTAGGCTTTAGGAGATATCTACAAATAAACATTAGGGTTAGGGTTAGGGTTAGCGAGTGTCTTTTGTAATGAATATGCCGCCAGCAAAGGGCGTTGTTGGACTAACAGTAGGTGTGTGTGTTTGTGTGTGTGTGTGTGTGCGTGTGTGTGAGAGTTGATGTGCCAGGCAAACAGGCAGGCCTCATTAGCTTATCTGACATATAATTGGTCAAAAATGGTACATTCTCCGTTAGCCTACGAGCTCCCCGTTTGAGCGAAGGACTATTCCTTCTCAATGTAGCATGACATTGGATATGCGCTGAAGTTGTCCTGGATTGGAATTGTTCCGATCATTCCCCTATGAGGAGTTTGCAGAAATGTCCTTAAAATGCATGAAAAACGGCCAATTTTCAAAATGGCCGACTTTCTGGTGGGCGGGGCTAATGGAAGGCAATTTGAAATATGTGTGCAATCATAATAGCAATATGTATACAGCGTTTCGTGAATATCGGAAAAACTATATGCGACCAGTTTGGAGCAATTTGCGCCATGTGAATAGTCAAAAATGGTGTATTCGCTGTTAGCCTACGACCTCCACGAGTAATTTTTCAAAAATGTGCTCCTGAATTAAGTATCCTATTGGATAGGGGCTAAACCTGTCCTGCATTGGAATTTTTCTGATCATTCCCCTAGGAGGAGTTTGCAAGAACGTGCGTAAAATGGCTGAAAAACGCACATTTTTCAAAATGGCCGACTTTCTGGGGGGCGGGGCTAATGGAAGGCAATTTGAAATATGTGTGCAATCATAATAGTAATATGTATACAGCGTTTCCTGAATATTGGAAAAAGTATACGCGAGTATTTGGAGTAATTTGTGACATGTAAATCGTCAAAAATGGAAAGTTCTCCGTTCGCTTACGAAGTCGTCGTTTGAGCGATCAACTATTCCTTCGCAATTTAGCATCACATTGGAAATAGGCTGAACTTGTCCTGGATTGGATTTTTTCCGATCATTCCCCTAGGAGGAGTTCGCAAGAACGTGCGTAAAATGGCTGAAAACCGCACATTTTAAAAGATGGCCGACTTTCTGGGGGGCGGGGCTAATGGAAGGCAATTTGAAATATGTGTGCAATCATAATAGCAATATGTATACAGCGTTTCGTGAATATTGGATTAACTATATCCGAGTAATTTGGAGTAATTTGCGACATGTAAATCGTCAACAATGGTGTATTCGCTGTTAGCTTACGACCTCCACGATTGAGCTATCAAAAATGTTCTTCTCCATTAAGTATCATATTGGATAGGGGCTAAACGTGTCCTGGATTGGAATTTTTCCGATCATTCCCCTAGGAGGAATCCGCACGAATGTGCTTAAAATGCATAAAAAACGCACATATTTCAAAATGGCCGACTTTTTGGGGGGCGGGGCTAATGGAATGTATGTACAAATATGTCCGCAATTCCATGAGGAATATCTGTGCCAACATTCGTGAAGTTCTGAGAAACTATATGCGACTACCACACAATAGGGGGCGCTAGTGAGCAGTTTTTTTAAAAATGTACGTTTTTTGTTTACATTATGGAAAAGGTCGTGGGCTGTGACTCGTGTACGAATTTTTGTGTAACGAAAACCATTTTAGCTCATCGTCATAAAAAAAAAAGTACAGGCCACGCCCACATTTGTCATTCGTTGTGACACTTTGAATATAAGTCCATACTCATCCCCAGAGTATGTCTACAAAAAAAGAAAAATATTTCGTCCATCAGTTAATGAGTTAGACATTTGTCATGTTTTTGGCGCCCCCTATAGTCCAAAATGGAAATTACTTTTTGTGCTTCTTCCCCAATACAGACTGAACCTTACCACCAAAATGTGTGTTTTTTTGGTACATTGTTGATGAGTTATGAGCATTTCTATCTAAGCCCCGCCTTTTTGCGAAGACATTTAGAGTAATGACGACCACATATATCAATTGAACATGCTCATTTCCTACGATAATGTGTCTGACCCTCCGGCGATACTGTATACTGAGTTTGGTGTTGAAAAACCAAAATTTGAAATTTAAGTGAATATTTAACTGTTTTTCAAATTATGCTAATTTAAAAAAAAATAAAGTAGGCGGAGCTTAAGGGTACTTGGACATTATATGTAGAGCAGGTCCACCCGAGTAAGTGTGAAAAATTTCAGGTCATTTGGAGTTACGGTGCGACTTTGTACATCTTTCCAAAAACGGAAATGGCCATAGGTGGCGCTAGAGAGCATTTAGAAGAATGTGAAAAAATTGAGTCCAGAATATTGTAGTTTTCACCAATTCTGGAATGTGTGCAAAATTATACAACTTTGTCAGCATCCTAAAGGCCTCAAAAACAGGAAACGCCAGCAGAAAAAAAATAATTAAAACTGCGGTCGCACTTGTGCGCGCAGTGATGAGCGGGCCCTCGCGTCCGTGCGCCTGTCGGGGAGGGCGGCAGGTCGTCCCGGCGTCAAGCAGACGTGCGCGAGTCCTGGGAAATGAGCCGTTTGTCATTTCTCTCATTTTCGCGTCCCAGACTCCCAGGCGCTCCGGCAGCGACCCGGAAACGGATGTCGAAGGAAAACAAATTTCTCTAAAGGGTCGTCGAGGATCGATTATCGAGTCAGGCTGTCTGGAGGAGCCGTAACCGAGGATGCACTGATTTAGAGGAGAGAGGAGTGTCTCTGGAGGAGCTATAACCGAGGGTACACTGAAGTATTCTCCTGAGACGATTTCAGCCAACAGTGATGTTTAAAAGAGGCGTGACGCATGACTGGACTTCTGTCAAATGAAGCACAGCTCTGAAAACTGTTCCCGTTGTGATTATAAGTTATTTGAGATGATCAAATGTGCATCAGACTTTCTGCCCTTTACCGTTTGTTTACTCACTAATCAAATGTCCCCTGGATGTTAGGTGATGTTACAGTGAGAACAGCTGCTGAGGTCAGTGCAGAAAGCAGAACAGTGTGTATAATATATATCGCTCAATAACAAATGTAACAGGCCTACATGTCACACTGTATTTGTAGGCTTTAGGAGATATCTACAAATAAACATTAGGGTTAGGGTTAGGGTTAGGGTTAGCGAGTGTCTTTTGTAATGAATATGCCGCCAGCAAAGGGCGTTGTTGGACTAACAGTAGGTGTGTGTGTTGTGTGTGTGTGTGTGTGTGTGTGTGTGAGAGTTGATGTGCCAGGCAAACAGGCAGGCCTCAGTAGCTTATCTGACATATAATTGGTCAAAAATGGTACATTCTCCGTTAGCCTACGAGCTACCCGTTTGAGCGAAGGACTATTACTTCTCAATGTAGCATGACATTGGATATGCGCTGAAGTTGTCCTGGATTGGAATTGTTCCGATCATTCCCCTATGAGGAGTTTGCAGAAATGTCCTTAAAATGCATGAAAAACGGCCATTTTTCAAAATGGCCGACTTTCTGGTGGGCGGGGCTAATGGAAGGCAATTTGAAATATGTGTGCAATCATAATAGCAATATGTATACAGCGTTTCGTGAATATTGGAAAAAGTATACGCGAGTAGTTTGGAGTAATTTGGAGTAATTTGTGACATGTGAATCGTCAAAAATGGTGTATTGGCTGTTAGCCTACGACCTCCACGAGTAATTTTTCAAAAATGTGCTCCTGAATTAAGTATCCTATTGGATAGGGGCTAAACCTGTCCTGCATTGGAATTGTTCTGATCATTCCCCTAGGAGAAGTTTGCAAGAACGTGCGTAAAATGGCTGAAAAACGCACATTTTTCAAAATGGCCGACTTTATGGGGGGCGGGGCTAATGGAAGGCAACTTGAAATATATGTGCAATCATAATAGCAATATGTATACAGCGTTTCATGAATATCGGAACAACTGTATCCGAGTAGTTTGGAGTAATTTGCAACATGTAAATCGTCAAAAATGGTATATTCGCTATTAGCCTACGACCTCCACGAGTAATTTTTTAAAAATGTGCTCCTGAATTAAGTATCCTATTGGATAGGGGCTAAACCTGTCCTGCATTGGAATTTTTCTGATCATTCCCCTAGGAGGAGTTTAAAAGAACGTGCGTAAAATGGCTGAAAAACGCACATTTTTCAAAATGGCCGACTTTATGGGGGGCGGGGCTAATGGAAGGCAATTTGAAATATGTGTGCAATCATAATAGCAATATGTATACAGCGTTTCGTGAATATCGGAAAAACTATATGCGACCAGTTTGGAGCAATTTGCGCCATGTGAATAGTCAAAAATGGTGTATTCGCTGTTAGCCTACGACCTCCACGAGTAATTTTTCAAAAATGTGCTCCTGAATTAAGTATCCTATTGGATAGGGGCTAAACGTGTCCTGCATTGGAATTTTTCTGATCATTCCCCTAGGAGGAGTTTGCAAGAACGTGCGTAAAATGGCTGAAAAACGCACATTTTTCAAAATGGCCCACTTTCTGGGGGGCGGGGCTAATGGAAGGCAATGTGAAATATGTGTGCAATCATAATAGCAATATGTATACAGCGTTTCGTGAATATCGGAATAACTATATCCGAGAAGTTTGGAGTAATTTGCGACATGTAAATCGTCAAAAATGGTGTATTCGCTGTTAGCTTACGACCTCCACGAGTAATTTTTCAAAAATGTGCTTCTCAATTAAGTTTCATATTGGATAGGGGCTGAACGTGTCCTGGATTGGAATTTTTCCGATCATTCCCCTAGGAGAAGTGTGCAAGAATGTGCTTAAAATGGCTGAAAAACGCACATATTTCAAAATGGCCGACTTGTTGGGGGGCGGGGCTAATGGAATGTATGTACAAATATGTCTTCAATTCCATGAGGAATGTCTGTGCCAAAATTCGTGAAGTTCTGAGAAACTATGAGACTACCACACAATAGGGGGCGCTAGTGAGCAGTATTTTAGCAAAATTACGTTTTTTTTTTACATTCTTGAAAAGGTCGTGGGCTGTGACGTGTGTACCAAGTTTTGCGTACCGAAACACATTTTAGCACATCGTCATAAAAAAAAAAGTACAGGCCACGCCCACATTTGTCATTCGTTGTGACAATTTAAATATAAGTCCATACTCATCCCCAGAGTATGTCTAAAAAAAAATATATATATTTCGTCCATCAGTTCATGAGTTATACATTTGTCATGTTTTTGGCGCCCCCTATAGTCCAAAATGGAAAGTACTTGTTGTGCCTATTCCCCAATACAGATTGAACATTACCACCAAAATGTGTGTTTTTTTTGTACATTGTTGATGAGTTATGAGCATTTCTATCTAAGCCCCGCCTTTTTGCGAACACGTTTAGAGTAATGAGGGCCACATTTATCGACTGAACATGCTCATTTCCTACGATAATGTGTCTGACCCTCCGGCGATACTGTATACTGAGTTTGGTGTTGAAAAACCAAAATTTGAAATTTAAGTGAATATTTAACTGTTTTTCAAATTATGCTAATTTAAAAAAAAATAAAGTAGGCGGAGCTTACGGGTACTTGGACCTTATATGTAGAGCAGGTCCACCCGAGTAAGTGTGAAAAATTTCAGGTCATTTGGAGTTACGGTGCGACTTTGTACATCTTTCCAAAAACGGAAATGGCCATAGGTGGCGCTAGAGAGCATGTTGGACAATTTGAACACATTGAGTCCAGAATATTGTAGTTTTCACCGATTCTGGAATCTGTGCAAAATTATACAACTTTTTCAGCGTCCTAAAGGCCTCAAAAACAGGAAACGCCAGCAGAAAAATAAGAATAATTCCACGAATAACAATAGGTATCCTTGCACTTCGTGCTAGGACGCCGTTGGGTCCTAGCACTCTCGTGCTCGGGCCCTAATTAAAACTGCGGTCGCACTTGTGCGCGCAGTGATGAGCGGGCCCTCGCGTCCGTGCGCCTGTCGGGGAGGGCGGCAGGTCGTCCCGGCGTCAAGCAGACGTGCGCGAGTCCTGGGAAATGAGCCGTTTCTCATTTCTATAATTTTCGCGTCCCAGACTCCCAGGTGCTCCGGCAGCGACCCGGAAACGGATGTCGAAGGAAAACAAATTTCTCAAAAGGGTCGTCGAGGATCGATTATCGAGTCAGGCTGTCTGGAGGAGCCGTAACCGAGAATACACTGATTTAGAGGAGAGAGGAGTGTCTCTGGAGGAGCTATAACCGAGGGTACACTGAAGTATTCTCCTGAGACGATTTCAGCCAACAGTGATGTTTAAAAGAGGTGTGACGCATGGCTGGACTTCTGTCAACAAAGCACAGCTCTGCAAACTGTTCCCGTTGTGATTATAAGTTATTTGAGATGATCAAATGTGCATCAGACTTTCTGCCCTTTACCGTTTGTTTACTCACTAATCACATGTCCCCTGGATGTTAGGTGATGTTACAGTGAGAACAGCTGCTGAGGTCAGTGCAGAAAGCAGAACAGTGTGTATAATATATATGGCTCAATAACAAATGTAACAGGCCTACATGTCACACTTTATTTGTAGGCTTTAGGAGATATCTACAAATAAACATTAGGGTTAGGGTTAGGGTTAGGGTTAGCGAGTGTATAGGTTAGGGTTAGGGTTAGGGTTGGTTAGGGTTAGGGTTAGGGTTAGGGTTAGCGAGTGTATAGGTTAGGGTTAGGGTTAGGGTTGGTTAGGGTTAGGGTTAGGTTAGAGTTAGGGTTAGCGAGTGTATAGGTGTCTGTTGTAATGAATATGTCGCCAGCAAAGGGTGTTGTTGGACAAACAGTAGGTGTGTGTGTGTGTGTGTGTGTGAGAGTTGATGTGCCAGGCAAACAGGCAGGCCTCAGTAGCTTATCTGACATATAATTGGTCAAAAATGGTACATTCTCCGTTAGCCTACGAGCTCCCCGTTTGAGCGAAGGACTATTCCTTCTCAATGTAGCATGACATTGGATATGCGCTGAAGTTGTCCTGGATTGGAATTTTTCCGATCATTCCCCTATGAGGAGTTTACAGAAATGTCCTTAAAATGCATGAAAAACGGCCAATTTTCAAAATGGCCGACTTTCTGGTGGGCGGGGCTAATGGAAGGCAATTTGAAATATGTGTGCAATCATAATAGCAATATGTATACAGCGTTTCGTGAATATCGGAAAAACTATATGCGACCAGTTTGGAGCAATTTGCGCCATGTGAATAGTCAAAAATGGTGTATTCGCTATTAGCCTACGACCTCCACGAGTAATTTTTCAAAAATGTGCTCCTGAATTAAGTATCCTATTGGATAGGGGCTAAACCTGTCCTGCATTGGAATTGTTCTGATCATTCCCCTAGGAGGAGTTTGCAAGAACGTGCGTAAAATGGCTGAAAAACGCACATTTTTCAAAATGGCCGACTTTCTGGGGGGCGGGGCTAATGGAAGGCAATTTGAAATATGTGTGCAATCATAATAGTAATATGTATACAGCGTTTCCTGAATATTGGAAAAAGTATACGCGAGTATTTGGAGTAATTTGTGACATGTAAATCGTCAAAAATGGAAAGTTCTCCATTCGCTTACGAAGTCGTCGTTTGAGCGATCAACTATTCCTTCGCAATTTAGCATCACATTGGAAATGGGCTGAACTTGTCCTGGATTGGATTTTTTCCGATCATTCCCCTAGGAGGAGTTCGCAAGAACGTGCGTAAAATGGCTGAAAACCGCACATTTTAAAAGATGGCCGACTTTCTGGGGGGCGGGGCTAATGGAAGGCAATTTGAAATATGTGTGCAATCATAATAGCAATATGTATACAGCGTTTCGTGAATATCGGATTAACTATATCCGAGTAATTTGGAGTAATTTGCGACATGTAAATCGTCAACAATGGTGTATTCGCTGTTAGCTTACGACCTCCACGATTGAGCTATCAAAAATGTTCTTCTCCATTAAGTATCATATTGGATAGGGGCTGAACGTGTCTTGGATTGGAATTTTTCCGATCATTCCCCTAGGAGGAATCCGCACGAATGTGCTTAAAATGCATAAAAAACGCACATATTTCAAAATGGCCGACTTTTTGGGGGGCGGGGCTAATGGAATGTATGTACAAATATGTCCGCAATTCCATGAGGAATATCTGTGCCAACAATCGTGAAGTTCTGAGAAACTATATGCGACTACCACACAATAGGGGGCGCTAGTGAGCAGTTTATTTGAAAATGTACGTTTTTTTTTTACATTATGGAAAAGGTCATGGGCTGTGACTCGTGTACGAATTTTTGCGTAACGAAAACCATTTTAGCTCATCGTCATAAAAAAAAAAGTACAGGCCACGCCCACATTTGTCATTCGTTGTGACACTTTGAATATAAGTCCATACTCATCCCCAGAGTATGTCTACAAAAAAAGAAAAATATTTCGTCCATCAGTTCATGAGTTAGACATTTGTCATGTTTTTGGCGCCCCCTATAGTCCAAAATGGAAATTACTTTTTGTGCTTCTTCCCCAATACAGACTGAACCTTAGCACCAAAATGTGTGTTTTTTTGGTACATTGTTGATGAGTTATGAGCATTTCTATCTAAGCCCCACCTTTTTGCGAAGACATTTAGAGTAATGACGACCACATTTATCAACTGAACATGCTCATTTCCTACGATAATGTGTCTGACCCTCCGGCTATACTGTATACTGAGTTTGGTGTTGAAAAACCAAAATTTGAAATTTAAGTGAATATTTAACTGTTTTTCAAATTATGCTAATTTAAAAAAAAATAAAGTAGGCGGAGCTTACGGGTACTTGGACATTATATGTAGAGCAGGTCCACCCGAGTAAGTGTGAAAAATTTCAGGTCATTTGGAGTTACGGTGCGACTTTGTACATCTTTCCAAAAACGGAAATGGCCATAGGTGGCGCTAGAGAGCATGTTGGACAATTTGAACACATTGACTCCAGAATATCAAATTTTTCACCGATTCTGGAATCTGTGCAAAATTATACAACTTTCTCAGCATCCTAAAGGCCTGAAAATAAGCATTGAAATATGGAATAATAATAATAATACCACGAATAACAATAGGTATCCTTGCACTTCGTGCTAGGACGCCGTTGGGTCCTAGCACTCTCGTGCTCGGGCCCTAATAATACCACGAATAACAATAGGTATCCTTGCACTTCGTGCTAGGACGCCGTTGGGTCCTAGCACTCTCGTGCTCGGGCCCTAATAATAATACCACGAATAACAATAGGGATCCTCGCACTTCGTGCTAGGACGCCGTTGGGTCCTAGCACTTTCGTGCTCGGGCCCTAATAATACCACGAATAACAATAGGTATCCTTGCACTTCGTGCTAGGACGCCGTTGGGTCCTAGCACTCTCGTGCTCGGGCCCTAATAACTTTATTTATACAACACTTTCCAAAACAACGTCACAAAGTGCTTAACTTAGGTTAAGAACAAACCGTTCAGAAGGCAACAAAGCATGAGGTCAAAATTCCCCAAACCCACCCAATAAAATATACAGCATTTCAACAATAGCAGTAGTAATACAACAAAAGTAAGTAAAACAAATAGAACATGGATGTCGAGTCAAACAGAGTGTCATCATTAGTTAAAGGGAGGACATCCTCATGACACGCATTTTTAAATAATTATCATCCGATAAAACAGACCAGTCTCTGCCAGTCTTTTTTCTTTTTTTTTTTAATCCGATGATGTTATCAGTGATTTTAAGCTGATTAATTACCGAAATAACATCAACCCTGTGGGCGGCGCCATTTTGACGAGTCACATTACTTATTTTACCGGAAGTGACGTGAACTATGCGTTTGGTGTCGAGGACAAATTGACGTATGTGCCAGAGTTCCCGTTAGAATATTTGTTCGCCGGTCAACAAAATGAGAAAAGTGCCGGTCAAAGGTCTTCTTTGTTATTTATTGTGCTTTAAAACAAATTGATATGATTCGATATTAAACAAACTAATCATAGTAGATTAACTATTCAAAAGTGTACAGTAATTTATAATAACACGGGAATAATAACACGGGAATAATAACATGGGAATAATAAACGGAGCGCTCTCTCCTTCTCCTGACAGCCCGTCAGTATCATGCAGCTCGCGGATCAGTAATGAGTGACCCGACAGTAAAACTAAACATATCTATAACTAGTTTAGGTAGTTTGAGAGGTAATTAAAATAGCTACGTGTGATATTCTAACCTGAAGTGTGTTTTGTCCGCTCACCGCTGCATGTGATCATGCAGAGCTGCGTGTCGACTCGTCAGCAGCAGCTGATCTCTCTCTCCCGCCAGATTAGACTTTACTCGCGTTTATGTCCATATCGATCAGATCCAGCTAGTTCTAGCTAATGATAGGACTACCTGCTTATTAAAAGACACCTAAACAATAAGTGTCACTATGCAACTGGGTGAGGCCACAAAGTATAGCGCAGCATTATGTATTTGTTTACATGCCGGTGGGGATCAACGCACAATCAACCCATACAGGACATCTCTTTCTCCACATTAAGTGTTAAACATTATAATGGACTATTCTTGTCTGTCACATCAGTGGCGTAGCCAGGAATTATTGTGTGGGTGGGCCTGGAGAAATGTAGGTGGGCCAGGGGGAGACATATTAAGCGTGGGGTCTGAGCTGAAACTTCATTAATGATTTTTTAATGCACTAATAGAAGATAAGCATAAATTAGCAGTGAAAACAAAAAACATAGGCACGGCGGCCTCAGAATGTGTGTAAAACTGACATCCACATAGGGATGGGTATCGTTAAGGCTTTAACGGTACTACTACTTTTATCGATAGCGCTTATCAACCCGGTCCTTTAACAGTACTTTTCTCGGTTCTTTTGGAGAAAAAAACAAGGTAAACTAACTAAACAAATTGTGAACAAAACTAACATTGCTTTTTATTTAAATTAAATACATAATATTTCACATCAAAAGAAACAACAATGTTTTAACAAATCGTATTAAATAATCTGATGACAGAACTGTAAACAGAATAGCTGAAACTTTAACAAAATAAATAACTCAGTTACCTCTAATCATTAACCCATGTTTGTATAATGGAGTTAACTCGTGTGTTGCTTCTAGCATACATAACACCTGACGTGGAAACGTTACTCGTGGATGGGGCTACAGAGCTACTAGAAAGACAGTCGAACCCGGTGCATTTCTCCGTCTGAATGTGGTGCACTTTTGCTAAATGTTTAGACAAATTGCTCGTGTTACCGCCCTTACATGCTAAACTCTTATTGCACTATTGGTAACGAGCATTGTCCACATCGAGACGGCGGGTAAAGTTTAACCACACCTCGAAGCGCGTTCTCTCCGCAATCTCCTCTGTGTGTGTGTGTGTTGCTGCATGTAGCAGCTGCGTGTGTAAACTGCCCCGCCCCCTCGCACACAGACGGGGGAGAGAGATCTCTTGTCTGGATTGGAAAGATCTAAAATACTAAAAATAATCAGACGCATTTTGCTGTCTTTTTGCATATTAGAAACGGAGTTGGCGACACTTAAACTGCAATGTAATGTTTGTGTAGCAATAATACATACGACATATATCGGGGGCCACAGGTTGTTTATCCTTGACAGTCGCACAGTGGGCACACACTGAGTGTTTTCATATTCAGCAAATGTGAACACGCTAAACTGCAGACCTCAAGAAGAAATTACTTAAAGTTACTTTACTTACTATAAAAACTCACGGTAAAAAAATGCACTCCCTATTCCATTGTCATGAAGGTGGAATCTAACTATATCCAGAATACATTTTATTGGATCCAGGCTAGAAACATGTTTATTTCTGCTGTAAAGTTGGGCATTTTAACATGGGGTCTATGGGAATTGCTCCTTTTTGCATCCATCCCCTGTCGGCCACTAGATGAACTGCAGTTTGTGGCACTTCCTTCTGGGCTTCCCGGCTCTGCGCTATGAAGCGCTGATTGGCTGTGGGTGGGCCAGACGTGCATGTGGGTGGGCCCAGGCCCACCCGGGCCCACCCACAGCTACGCCACTGTGTCACATACTCTTTTGTCTGTCACATAAGTGGCGCAAGTTGCGCAACTGATGCGGTATTGCGCTAAACGGAAATCATTTTGAACGGACACTTTGACTGTGCTGTTCTCAATACAGCTTTTTCTAACACCACAGTGTCGAATTCCCTGTGTAAACATATGCAATCCAAGTCGTCTGTGAACAGTTTATTTTCAAGCTCTTCAAGCTCATGACAACATATGTTCATAAGAGGATTGTCCATACACACCGATGGCAAGTACATGAAGGATAAAGATAAGGCAAATGTGGCAGTGAATATAAGATATAGTGGGCCTATCATGGAAAAGCTAAGACATTGAGCTGTCTGAGTGGAAAAGTACAGTACTGTGTTAAAGTCCAACTGCTGAGAAGCCTCAGTGGAAATATACTATGTGAATACTGTGTGCAACAAAAACGCGGGGTCAACCAGATTAAGAACAGAGGCATCCTGTTATGTCCAAACTGATAAGCCACAAGGTTGCAGAACTCATTATTCTCACACTAAATCACCCACCAAGCAGGCGCAACAGTTCACAAGGGCAGTCTTGTGAGTGAAACCAGATAAGGAAGTGAGTGAAAGCAAATAAGGAAGTAACAAAAGCGCGCCGAAGGCTAACCTAAGAGTTGCTAGGGTAGCAACGGCAGATTACACCACAAGAAAGCAGCGAAGGTGGGGGCTCCGCTAGGAACAGTATATAAGCAGGATGTATTCAGTACTCGAGGCTCTCTTCGACTGGGATTCACTGACGAGCTTGTCACGGTGAAAACTCAAGAAGGAGTCCAAGGCGCTTTGTGGTATAGTATCAGATTGATGTATCTTTGTTGAACTGTGTAATAAAGTGTTTATTTGAAGAAACAATCCATTGGAGTGCAAAGTCTAGTTTTGTACAGCTAACAGAGAATAGTGTCTAGGACACAATTCCTTTTCCCTCAGAACTAAGAACGGTCATCGGCAGATCCGGACAGCGACCCCGCTCTAGCCATATCCAAACGATCTGCGCGGAGGACGGACCTGGTCCGGTAGACTCCAACAGCTTGGTGACCCCGACGTGATGGTCTAGAGCAGGTAGTCTGGACACCGATGACCTTCTGAGAGGACACCAAAAAACATTGAGTTTACGGCTTTTACAAGAAACCATCTCACACAATCAAAAATCCGGGTAACTCAGAATCAAGGTAAGCATCTGCCTGTTACAACAAATAGATGTGTTTGAAATACCACAACATTTTAGGATTGTCTGAAAATGGCAGAAATAATTGTCTCAGCTAAAAGTAAAGATAAAACGTAAATAAAATTGTGTGCACTAAATAGATCAACAAGGGCATAAACAAATCTGTGGTGAGAAGCGGGTGAAACCCGTAATTTATGAGGATCCGCCGCGGTCCAAAGGGAAGGTGTAAAACTGGTCGCCGTACCAGTAGCCATAGCACAGTGTAAAACTAGGCGAGGCCCTAGTATCTAAGGGAAGGTGTAAAACTGGTCGCCGTACCAGTAGCCATAGCACAGTGTAAAACTAGGCAAGGCCCTAGTATCTAAGGAAGGTGTAAACCTGGTCGCCGTACCAGTAGCCATAGTACAGTGTAAAACTAGGCAAGGCCCTAGTATCTAAGGAAGGTGTAAAACTGGTCGCCGTACCAGTAGCCATAGCACAGTGTAAAACTAGGCGAGGCCCTAGTATCTAAGAAAAGGTAGAAGACTAGCAAAAGACGCTAGCAACCAGAGAATCTAATAAAGAAAGATAAGGAAAAGTAGAAAATGGAAGGCAAATTTGCGAGAGAAGAAGCACTAGGCTTCAAAATCCCAGATGTACGTCGCGAGGTTTGGAAAGAATGGGTGGAAGAAGGACAAAAGGAAGTAGAGAGAAGGGCTCAGACTGAAACAAGGGTGAACGAGGTACAGCTAACGACCGCTCTAATTACCCAGTTAGGTGATGCAGTCCGAACCAAGTGGCCCACAGAGCCAAAAACAATCACTTTCGCATTGAAACATGGGGAGGACTGCTCTGCCTTCCTGAATAGAGTAGAAGGAGAGTACAGAGACATAACAGGGGCGCACCATGCCAGTGATCAGACGCACGCCAACCTGTTCAAATCAGCAGTGTGGGCTGCTTTACCAAAGTCTGTAAAAGACGCTATGGAAGACAACCCAGAGACCCCATACCACACAATGCCTACCTGGAAAATACATGTTTTGTTCCATCACAAGAAAACCACAGACAAAGTGCAGAGTTTAGCATCCAAGAAAGAGGAGCTAGAGCTCAAATGTTAAGAATGTCACGAGGCTCAGGACCCAAATGCACAACACCAGAAACAGATTAGAATTAACAAGGTCTTTTAATTAAGGTCAAATACAAAACGCTCACTTGGAGGATCAAAAACTCTAAACCAAAAAACATCTACATGACTATCAAAAATATACTTCACACGATCAAGGGATGACTGGCAGGCTTGACGAGACAAGACGAACTGACACAAGACAAAGGGAGACGCAGACTATATATACACACTAGGTAAGGGGACACAGGTGGCAACAATTAAGGGAGGGGCTGACAATCACACTGGTGGGAAAAACACACCAGGGCAGGAATGCTCTGAAACGAGAGGGAAAGGTTACTACAAAATAAAACAGGAAATCACAAGACAAGGCAAAAGACAAAAGGACTGAACTAAATAAATTAACTTAACACAACTGTCTAGACACCACAGTACCCCCTCCTTTACGGACGGCTCCGGACGGCCCAGCGAGTTCAGGATGGCTTTTGTAAAAATCCTTTATCAGGTTCTGGTCCACGATGAAGCTAGACGGGATCCATTCCCGCTCTTCCGGTCCATAACCCTCCCAGTCCACTAAAAACTGCTGACCCCTTCCTCGTTTTCTGACCTTCAGCAGACGCTTGACAGTGTAGACCAGACCTCCATCAATGAGCCTGGGAGGAGGGGGGGGCTTGGAAGCGGGAACCATTTTGCTTTCCTTGACCGGCTTGAGTTTGCTTACGTGGAATGTTGGATGGACTCTGAGTGATCTAGGCAGGCGCAAACGAACAGACACAGGGTTAATACACTTTTCCACAGTGAATGGGCCTACAAATCTTGGTGCCAGCTTCCTAGAGACTACGTTCAGGGGCAAGTCTCTGGTGGATAGCCACACTTTCTGACCCGGTCTGTACACAGGTGCAGGACGGCGATGCCGATCAGCCGCTTTTTTCATGCGGGCCGAAGTCCTAAGGAGGACCCGACGTGCTGAAGCCCAAATGCCATGACAGCGCCTGACCAGTGCGTGTGCCGAGGGAACCATGACTTCTTTCTCTGTCTCTGAGAACATGGGAGGTTGGTAACCGTAGACGCACTGGAACAGGGTCAATCCGGTGGCAGAGGTAGGCAATGAGTTGTGGGCGTATTCTACCCACGTGAGGTGTTTACTCCAAGAAGCTGGGTTTTGGGACACCAGGCACCGGAGGCAGGTTTCCAGTTCTTGATTCAGTCTCTCCGTTTGTCCATTTGATTGGGGATGGTAACCGGAAGAGAGGCTGACAGAGGCCCCGATGAGGCTGCAAAACTCCCTCCAGAAACGGGAGACAAACTGAGGACCCCGGTCTGACACGATGTCCTTGGGAAAACCGTGGAGACGACAAACATGGTGCAACAACACTTCAGCCGTTTCTTTGGCCGATGGCAGTTTAGGCAAAGCAATAAAATGTGTCATTTTAGAGAATCTATCCACCACCGTGAGGACGGTGGTGTTACCTTTGGATTCTGGCAGTCCGGTGACAAAATCCACTGAGATGTCGGACCAGGGCCGACTGGGGATAGGCAGCGGCCTGAGCAGACCCATCTGGGGCCTGGAAGAGGTCTTATTCCTGGCGCAGATGGTGCAGGCGGCCACATACTCCTTGACATCCTTCTCCATAGATGTCCACCAGAACCGTTGCTTGATGACGTACATGGTTTTTTTTACCCCAGGATGGCAGGTGAGCAGCGAGGTGTGAGCCCATTGAATGACCTTAGGACGCACAGTTTGAGGAACAAACAACCTATTTGGGGGGCAACCCCTAGGTGTCGGGCTCTCACCGTTAGCTCGTTTCACCTCTGTTTCTATTGGCCAAGTTACCGCTCCAACCACACAGTTTAGTGGAAGGATGAGCTTTGGTTCCTTTGCCGAGGGTTCAGGATCAAAAACACGAGAGAGTGCATCTGGCTTGACATTTTGTGAACCGGGTCTAAATGACAAGGAAAAGTTAAAACGAGTGAAGAACAAAGCCCATCTTGCCTGACGTGAGTTCAGTCTCTTAGCTTTTCGGATGTACTCAAGATTTTTATGATCCGTCCAGACTATGAATGGTTGCTCTGACCCCTCCAGAAAGTGTCTCCATTCCTCAAGCGCTGTTTTGACTGCCAAAAGTTCTCTGTTGCCTACATCATAGTTGCGTTCAGCAGGTGTTAACTTACGTGACAGAAAAGCACATGGGTGAAGTTTGCTGTCCTTGGCTGAACGTTGTGACAACACAGCCCCAACTCCATCATTGGAAGCATCCACCTCCACCACAAACTGCCGTAGTGAATCAGGAGTGATGAGAACAGGAGCAGAGGTAAACCGTCTTTTCAATTCCTGGAAAGCTTTGTCGGCCTGTAGAGTCCACAAAAACTGAACATGGGTTGAGGTGAGTGAGTGGAGAGGTGCAGCTATGGAGCTAAAATGTCTTATGAAACGTCTGTAGAAGTTAGCAAAACCGAGAAATTGCTGTACCTTCTTCCTGTTGGTGGGTGTGGGCCAATTTGCGACAGCACTGACCTTGCTTGGATCCATCTTGACCTGGTCCGGAGCAATGATGAAGCCCAGGAATGAGACAGTGGTCTTGTGAAATTCACATTTCTCCGCCTTCACGAATAGTTGGTTTTCCAGAAGGCCTTGGAGGACCTGGCGGACATGCTGAACATGGGACTCTTCATCAGGAGAGAATATCAATATATCATCCAGGTAGACAAACACAAAATGATTCAAATATTGTCTGAGCACGTCATTCACAAGAGCCTGAAATACAGCAGGAGCATTAGTTAGCCCAAATGGCATTACTAAGTATTCATAGTGGCCACTGGGGGTATTGAATCCAGTCTTCCATTCGTCCCCCTCCCTTATCCTGACCAAGTGATAGGCATTCCTCAAGTCAAGTTTAGTGAAGATCTTAGCTCCTTTTAACAGTTCAAAAGCAGTGGAAATGAGGGGGAGAGGGTACCTGTTTTTTACCGTTATATCATTCAGGGGAGAGTAGTCTATGCAGGGTCGGAGGGATCCGTCTTTTTTACCCACGAAGAAAAATCCGGCGCCAGCAGGAGATGACGATGGACGAATGAGGCCCGCCTTCAGAGATGAGTCAATGTAATCCGTCATAGATTGTCTTTCAGGACCAGAAATTGAGTATAGACGTCCCTTGGGAATGGGGGCACCCGGTAGTAAGTCAATTGCACAGTCATAAGGTCGATGAGGAGGCAACGTAGAGGCCCGAGTCTTACTGAAAACCTCCCTCAGGTTGTGGTAACAGGAGGGAACATTGGGCAGGTCTGGTAAGTCAGAGGCATGGTCATGAGTTACTTCCTTCGTCTCCACCTCACTACCTGAAGTAACCCTTCCTACAGACAGCCCTTCAACTTCTCCTGGTGAAACCAAACATGTATGATTACATTCTCTTCCCCAACCCTTCACCCTACCAGAACGCCAGTCAATGTGAGGGTTATGTCTTTTCAACCATGGGAAGCCTAAAATCATAGGGTGTTGTGAGGAGTCGAATAAATGGAATGTCATGAATTCTGTGTGGTTGTGATTTATGATAACCTGGACGGGTTCTGTGTGGTGAGTGACTTGAAACAATAATCTTCCATCAAGGGCACTGGCATTTAAAGGTTGAGCTAAGGGCATGGTGACAATGTTCAAGCTTTTGGCAAAATTCCAGTCCATAAAACTTTCGTCTGCTCCTGAATCAATGAGAACATTCTGTGTTAAGGTTTTCTTACCTAATTTTACTTGGATAGGAGTCAGCGTACGAGGAGAGTAGTCAGAAGTTAGTCGGCTCACCAGCGCCCTCCTCTTGCCTGGGGAGCCCCGTCTTTTAGTGAGCAAGCGGCCATCAGGTGTCCACGATGCCCGCAGTAGAAACACAGGCCCTGGCGGAGGCGCCGTTCCCGCTCCTCCAGTGAAAGTCTTGCTCGGCCATGTTGCATGGGTTCCTCTGATGTGGTGGATGGCGTTGTCAAAGGAGGCTTGATCCAGACCCCTGGAAACGAATCCTCCCTCATCCGGATGCCACGAGGAGGCCCCCTGGAGCTTGGTGAACGAACTGCAGGATGTTCTCTTTCTTTTTGTCTATCCCAGAGCCTATTATCTATTCGTATAGCCAGAGCAATCACAGAGTCTAAATCTTCTGGAAGATCTAATGGGACTAAGTGATCTTTGACAAGGCCTGAAAGTCCATTTACAAAGGCGTCCAGCAAGGCCAGATCATTCCAGCCACTGTCTGCTGCTATTGTCCTAAACTCTATGGCATAATCAGACACTCTTTGATTTCTTTGCTTGAGTTGAACTAGAGCTTTAGCCGCTTCTCTCCCTGGCGCTGTACGATCAAAAATATTTTTAAGGGAATCAGTAAACAGTCCGAGTGATCTGCAAAGGGGAGAGTCTCTAGCCCATTCTGCTGTAGCCCACGCTGCTGCTCTACCAGTCAAGTGTGTTATCATGAAAGCTATTCTAGACTGGTCTGTTGGAAAAGCAGAAGGCTGATGTTGATAATGCAGGTCGCATTGGACTAAAAAAGGACGACAGTCACCTGAGTCACCGGAGAATTTCTCTGGAGATGCGAGACGAGAGCATGAAGAAGAAGTAGGTCCTTGGATCACAGCCTCAGGCAGGGGTGCAGCCGCGGAAACAGTTTGAGATCCAGCTTCCAGGTGGGCAAGGACACGAACAAGCTGATCTGCCAGGTGGTTTACTTGGCTGTTCACAGATGTTTGGAAGCTTTCTTGACGACCACTCAATTCTCTCACTCCCTGGTCAATTGATTTCAGCTGATCGTCATGCTGAGACAAAAGCGTGCCTTGTGAGCGCAGAGCTGCTCTGAACCTGTCTGGGTCGGCTGGGTCCATTCTTTGGTCAGTTCGTACTGTTAAGAATGTCACGAGGCTCAGGACCCAAATGCACAACACCAGAAACAGATTAGAATTAACAAGGTCTTTTAATTAAGGTCAAATACAAAACGCTCACTTGGAGGATCAAAAACTCTAAACCAAAAAACATCTACATGACTATCAAAAATATACTTCACACGATCAAGGGATGACTGGCAGGCTTGACGAGACAAGACGAACTGACACAAGACAAAGGGAGACGCAGACTATATATACACACTAGGTAAGGGGACACAGGTGGCAACAATTAAGGGAGGGGCTGACAATCACACTGGTGGGAAAAACACACCAGGGCAGGAATGCTCTGAAACGAGAGGGAAAGGTTACTACAAAATAAAACAGGAAATCACAAGACAAGGCAAAAGACAAAAGGACTGAACTAAATAAATTAACTTAACACAACTGTCTAGACACCACATCAAACTACTGCTATCTCAGCTAGCGGTATCCACCAAACAGGAGCAGGAAGGAAAATAAACTGTAATGATGTTCGTATACGCCGATCAGAATGCACCAAACTTAATGTGGAGTCGGTGTGTAGTTATGCTAAAACAATGTCGGACACCGTAATCTTCTCTGGTCCCCTCCCCAATCTGATCAATGATGACATGTATAGCCGCATGTCATCATTTCAGCGCTGGTTGTCTTGGTGGTGCCCAGCAAACAATGTGGGCTTCGTAAATAATTGGACAGCCTTCTGGGGAAAACCTGGTCTGATTAAGAGAGACGGCATTCATCCTACTTTGGAAGGTGCCGATCTCATTTTGGCAAACATTTCAGGGCTTTGTGGACTTAATCCATGACAAACTGGAGTTGAGACCAGGAGGCGGAGTCGCAGTCTTACACGCTTCTCTGCGCTCTCTCCTAGGCAGTCATCCATAGGAATCCCGAACCCAATAAAATACCCAATATTAGCGGTGTTTGTGTCTGCCCAAGGACAAGTTAAGGTAAAACCTAATAGAGGTGTCATACATAATAACCTAATCAAAGTAAATGTAACAACTACTACAGTGCAACAAAACAGGAATATTAAATGTGGTCTCTTAAACATAAGATCTCTAGCATCTAAAGCAATATTGGTAAATGATTTAATATCAGATTATAATATTGATATATGCTGTCTCACTGAAACTTGGTTGAGACATGAAGAATATGTCAGCATAAATGAGGCCACTCCACCCAGCCATATCAATACTCATATTGCCCGAGGCACGGGCCGAGGAGGTGGAGTTGCAGCCATCTTTGACTCAAGTTTACTTATCAATACTAAACCAAAATTAAATTATACCTCCTTTGAAAGTCTCGTTTTTAGTCTTACGCATCCGACCTGGAAAACTTTGCAGCCAATCTTATTTGTTACAGTGTACCGTGCACCAGGTCCTTATTCAGAATTCTTATCTGAATTCTCTGAGTTTTTATCAACTTTGGTTCTTAAAACAGATAAAGTAATTATCGTAGGTGACTTTAATATTCATGTTGACGATGATAAAAATAGCCTTACTGTTGCATTTAACTCTATATTAGATTCTGTTGGTTTTTGTCAAGAGTGTAAATAAACCAACCCACTGCTATAATCACACTCTCGACCTTGTTCTGACTTATGGTATTGAAATTGAGCAACTATTAGTCGAACCGCATAATCCTGCTTTATCCGATCATTTCTTAGTAACTTTTGAAGTACTGTTACGAGACTACAAAGCATTAGTCAAAAGCTCCTGCAGCAGAAACCTATCTGTTAGTGCTATAGCCAAATTTAAGGAAGAGATTCCACCAATACTTAACTCGATAGCATGTCTGCATGTAAGGGAGGAAACTTATACAAAATGTACACCACCCCAAATTGATCATGTTGTTGATAGTGCTACAGATGCGCTGCGAATAAAATTAGACTCTGTTGCTCCTTTGAAAAAGAAGAAAATAAAACAACATAGACTAGCTCCATGGCATAATGCCGAAACCCGCAAAATAAAGCAAAAGTCGAGACAACTTGAAAGGATATGGCGTTCTACTAAACTTGAAGAATCTCGTTTAATTTGGCATATTACTCTCAATGAATATAAGAAAGCATTGCGTAAAGCGAGAGCAGCCTACTACTCTTCATTAATAGATGAGAATAAGAATAATGCAAGATTTCTTTTCAGCACTGTAGCCAGGCTGACAGAGAGCCACAGCTCGATTGAGCCTTCTATTCCCATAGCACTCAGTAGTAATGATTTTATGTGCTTTTTTAACGATAAAATTGTTACTCTTAGAAACAAAATTAATGACCTCTTGCCTTTGACCAGTATAGTGTTATCAACAGCTCCCGGAAACGTAAGTTCTAATATTACACTAGATAGTAAACTAGAATGCTTTTCAGCCATAAACCTTGAACAATTAAATTCAATGATTCTCTCTTCTAAACCATCAACGTGCATGTTAGACCCAATTCCAACTAAGCTGTTGAAGGAAGTTTTTCCATTAATTAGCACTTATTTATTAAATATTATGAATATGTCTTTATTATCAGGCTATGTTCCACAATCATTCAAAGTAGCAGTGATAAAACCGCTTCTTAAAAAGCACAACCTCGATCCAGAGGTTTTAGCCAACTATAGACCTATTTCTAATCTTCAGTTCCTCTCAAAAATTCTTGAGAAAGCGGTCGCAAAACAGTTGTGTGATTACTTAAAAAACAATGATTTATTTGAAGCTTTTCAGTCTGGCTTTAGAACACATCATAGCACAGAGACAGCTCTGGTTAAAGTCACAAATGACATTCTAATAGCCTCTGACAAGGGACGTGTCTCTATTCTTGTTTTGCTCGATCTCAGTGCTGCATTTGATACTATCGACCATGATATCTTATTGCAAAGACTAGAGCACTTAGTTGGCATACAGGGAACTGCTTTAGACTGGTTTAGGTCCTATCTATCTGAACGCTCTCAGTTTGTACGTGTCAATGATGAATCTTCCACGCAAACCAAAGTTAGCCATGGAGTGCCACAGGGCTCAGTGCTCGGACCTATTTTGTTCACATTATATATGCTTCCGTTAGGCAATATTATAAGGAATCATTCTGTAAACTTTCATTGTTATGCGGATGATACTCAACTATATTTATCAATCAAGCCTGATGAAATTAATCATCTAAATACAATTCAAGACTGCCTTAAGGACTTAAAAACGTGGATGACCTTAAACTTTTTGATGTTAAACACGACCAAAACTGAAGTTATTGTACTTGGCCCGAAGAATCTACGAAACAAATTATCTAAGGATATACTAACTATGGATGGCATTAATTTGGCCTCCAGTGAGACTGTAAGGAATCTTGGTGTTATATTTGATCAGGATTTATCCTTTAACGCCCACATAAAATCAATTTCAAGGACCGCCTACTTCCATCTACGTATACATTGCAAAAATCAGGCATATCTTGCCTCAAAACGATGCAGAGAAACTAGTCCATGCATTTGTTACTTCAAGGCTGGATTATTGTAACTCTTTATTATCAGGGTGTACCAAGAAGTCAGTCAAGTCGCTTCAGCTGATTCAAAATGCTGCGGCTCGTGTACTAACCAGAGTTAGGAAAAGGGACCACATTACTCCTGTTCTGGCTGCCTTACACTGGCTCCCTATAGAACACAGGATAGAATTTAAAATTCTTCTTCTCGCCTACAAAGCCCTTAATGGGCAGGCGCCATCTTACCTTAAAGAACTCATTATACCCTACTGTCCTACTAGGGCATTGCGTTCCAAGAATGCAGGGTTGTTGGTTGTTCCTAGAGTCTCTAAAAGTACAATGGGAGCCAGAGCCTTTTCTTATCAAGCTCCACATTTGTGGAATCAGCTTCCAGTTTGTGTTCGGGCGGCAGACACCCTATCCGTTTTTAAGAGTGCGCTTAAGACCTTCCTTTTTGATAAAGCTTATAGTTAGGGCTGATTAGATCCAGCCCCTAGTTTTGCTGATATAGGCTTAGTTTGTCGGGGGGACATCTTACTTCTTCCTTCTCTCTGTCTATACCTGTGTACTCTCATGTTCCGATTAACCCAGCTTCCCCAAATGTCTTTCTTTTTGGTGTCTATATACGCCGGGATCCGGAGTCATGGATGATCCTGCGCTCCTCTGTCCTGGATCGCGAGACCTGGATCTTGAGTCGTGGCTGTGGTCCTGGATCATAGGTCCTGGATGGATATCCTCGTGGATTCATCTTCCTATTATACACACATGCATTTCCAAACATTTGGACTACCTATGTTGCAAATGTATTATCTTTTCAATTTACACACGGCATCTATTGCACGTCTGTCCGTCCTGGGAGAGGGATCCCTCCTCTGTTGCTCTCCCTGAGGTTTCTCCCATTTTTCCCTTTAAACTGTGGGTTTTCTCCGGAAGTTTTTCCTTGTACGATGTGAGGGTCTAAGGACAGAGGGTGTCGTATTGTCATACTGATATTTTGTACAAACTGTAAAGTCCACTGAGACAAATGTAACATTTGTGATATTGGGCTATATAAATAAACATTGATTGATTGATTGATGATTGATAAACTAAAGGAAAGAAACAGATGGCCCAACTTCCGGTTCCTATTCCCACCCCCACTCCAGCCCCTCAGATAATGGCACCAGTACAACCATATGTGATGGCCCCAGTCCAACGGTATGGACATCCCCAGCAGATGGGAGCCCCCCAGGTGGCTTACACCGTTCCTAATGGCCACTATACCCCGGCACCATACTATCCTGGTGGACCGGCAGTTCAGGGCGGCTGTCACTAATGTGGAAAACCAGGGCATTATATAGCAGCTTGCCGAGCCCTAACAGCAGATAAGAACGCAGGTACGGTAAAGGCCTATGCACATCCCAGACCTCAACAAGCAGGGGGATTCAGAGGAAGGGGAGGACCTGGCCGAGGGGGACAACAGTCAAGAGGGGGCTACCAACCGGAGCAGGTGGCCCAAGGCGTTTATTATCCAGCAGGACCTCCACAAGCACCCCCACCGGCATTTCCCCAAACCCAACCCCCTCCACAACAGTGTCCCGTATTCGGAGATTATGAGTACGACCAGGACCAGTACATGACATAGGGAGTCCTAGGAACCCCCACTATGAGAGGCCTAGCGGAGCCACTCATACCTGTCACAGTGTTAGACAAACAACTGCCTTTCTTGGTGGATTCAGGGGCCAGGTATTCTACCCTAAAATACCCTAAGTACCAGTCACAGGCGTCACACAACACAGTGGCAGTAGTAGGATTTTCAGGACAAATAGAACAACTTCCGCTTACCCATAAACTCCCATCTAGCATCGCTGGGCAGACATTCCAACACCCATACCTCCTCTCACCCCAGTGCCCAGCTAACCTGTTAGGAAGAGACATCCTCATAAAAGCAAATGCCTCCATCTTGTGCTCCCCAGACGGATTGAAAGTCACATTCCCCAATGGTGCATTCTATAACTGTTCTGCAACCATATCATCGCATTCCCAGATGTTGTTAGCACAATCCTGTAGTCCAGCGGCCTTCCAAGAAACAACCATATATTGGGGTCTGCTGACCCGCCCTCTGGAAGAGGCTAAGGCCAGAGATTCGTTATATGGGAAGTTCTCCCTTTGGAAACCTTGGATACAGGCCATACATCCCTACAGCCCCCCAAAAGACCCTCCCCATGTCACCTTCTTCTACTCTCGCTCACCATTTGACGAAACGTTTGCTGAAGAATGGGATGACAAAAAGTATGACCAAACTGATGGGGTATGCACAGGGATAATTTTCATATCAGAAGTAGGGGTGGCAGCGGAAGTATTCCTCGACCTTGATCAAGACTACTGGTACAGAATGGGACCAGAGTCGGTTCCCCACATAACCCTATTGTTAGGCCCCGCCTCAGAAGCAAGATCATTGGGCCCCTTTGTAAAAAAGGCCCAAACAGCCACAGACTGGATACCTACAGACATCCCACAGGTCGAATACTCACCCTCACTCAAAGCACATGCTATCTCACACTCATCAGAGGAAGGCATTAACTATGAGGAAGTCCCGGTGGTCAGAGACCACCACATGGATAAACAGGACCATCCCGACACACAGAGCATGTTTGATAAACTACCAGGACATCTTTGGTCAAAAGATCCATACGACGTAGGACATTGCATCCTGGCCGAACCAGTGCGATTCCAATACACAGCTGACCCACCAGTTTACGCCCCCCAATACCCTATGGCCCAAGCGGCGAAAGAGGGTATTGATGAAACCATAGACGGACTAATAAGATCAGGGGTATTGGAAGACTCAACAGACTTACAGTGGAACACTCCCATACTCCCAGTAAAGAAGGCAGGGGGTAAAACATACCGAATGGCCCATGACCTAAGACGCATAAACTCTAGAATCACGACACCTCCCATTCCGGTACCAAACCCACATGTGGCAATAGCCCAGATTGGTCCAGGACACCGACATTTCACAGTTATAGATTTAGCTAATGCATTTTTCTGCATTCCCCTGGCAACAGACCTAAGACACACCTTCTCATTCGTTCACAAAGGGCACAGGTTTCAGTACACAAGACTACCACAAGGATTCAACCTGTCCCCAGGAATATTTAACAAAGTGTTAAGGGAACAGCTACAAGACTTAGACCTACCCAAAGACACCATCCTGGTACAGTATGTAGACGACCTACTCTTAGCCAGCCCTGACGCAGACTCCTGCCTAAAAGCCACACAAGCCGTTCTAACACGACTGGCCGAGAGAGGGTTCAAAGCATCCAAAGCAAAGATCCAATGTGCCAGAAAGGAGGTTACCTTTTTAGGGAGAGTGCTGTCTGAAGACGGCACCGCAATGTCCACCACCCACCAGGACTCAATACTGGCCCACCCAAAACCAATACTGGTCAAAGACATGCTCTCTTTTTTGGGCCTGTGTGGGTACTCCAGTATGTATTTAGCGGACTACAAACTACGCACAGCACCACTCAGAGCACTGATAAACGAGAAAGGGCATAGGAACATGACTGCCAAACTAAAATGGGACTCAGAACACGCTTTCATAACTCTCAAGCAAGATATGTCTACAGTATGCGCACTGGCCTCAGCAGACTATCAACACCCCTTCTTCTTGGATGTTTCTGAAAAAGAAAACACCGTAAACGGCGTACTTTTCCAGAAAAAGGGGGATCAGAGTCCAGGCAGAAATGTTTTGCTGTATGCTAGCGTAGCACTAGATGCAGCAGAGGCAAAAGAACCCCCATGCATCAGACATGCAGCTGGAGTGGCTAGAGTACTAAGGAAAATCCAACACATAGTGATGAGACACCCACTCACAGTGCTCACAAGCCATAGCATTGTAGCCCTAGTCAACTCAGCGGCCTTCACCATGACATCAGCAAGACAGACCAGGTTAGAAAAGTCTCTGACACAGCCACACATAACCTACACACATGAAGGCACCAACATGGCAGACTACTTACCAGGAGAAGGAGTCCCACACAGGTGTGAGGAAAAAGTAGTACAGGATGTAAAAATACGCCCAGACATGCAGGAAACGCCAGTAACAGGGGCAAGAGACATGTTCACTGATGGATGTTGTTACAGACACCCACAGGACGGACTAAAAGGGGCCTACGCTGTGGTAGGACGAAGTAATGAGACAGGACTTTTTGAAAACATTGACTGCTCCCCCATCAAAGGAAAAGTGTCAGCTCAACTAGCTGAACTAAAGGGCGTAATCGCCGCTTTGAACCAAGGAATAGATCAAGACATCAATGTGTACACAGACTCAGCATACGTACACGGGGTAGTGCACCACGACCTAAAAAGATGGCTCAGGGGAGGATTCGTAACTAGTACAGGAACACCAGTGAAACACTATCACGAAATCAAGGCGTTAGAGGAGGCTATCATGAAACCCAACAGAGTAGCTGTAATCAAATGCAAAGGACACTCCAAAACCACAGGGTACCTAACCGATGGAAACACTGCCGCCGATCTGGCCGCCAAGCAGGCAGCCGGATACGAAGCCACATTCTCACAAATGGTTGTACGGGCTCCCCAAGAAGGAATACTAGAAGCCAGAACAGATGAGGAGTTGGCTAAAGAACAATCTAAAGCTTCCCCGCAAGAACTAACGGCCTGGAGAAACAAAGGAGCAAATGACATTTGGTACTCCCCAGACGGGAGGCCAGTGATCCCACCAGGGTGGGTAAGAGCTATGATGAAGGAAGCACACTCAATGGCACACGTAGGAAAGAACCAAATGGTTAGGGCCCTGACCCATTGGTGGCACCCTTACCTACCAGATTTAATAGCTAATCATCTTGAAGAATGCAGTATTTGTGGACGCTACAATGTGAGGGCCACCATCAAACCACATGAGGGAAAGTTTCCTGCAGTAACAATGGCAGGGGAGGAGATAGTCATAGACTATACAGACATGATAGACAGACACAGGGGAAAGAGGTACATACTCATGGTTGTGGATGCCTACACAGGGTGGCCAGAAGCCATCCCCTGTGCAAAAGAAGACAGCCAGTCTGTAATCAACTTCCTGGTACAAACCTACATTCCAAGACACGGGTTCCCCAAAAAGATTCGCAGTGACAATGGAAGCCACTTCAAAAATCACGATTTAGCGGTGGTGGAAGCCTCTCTTGGGCTAACCCACAGATTTGGAGCAGTGTATCATCCACAATCACAGGGAAAGGTTGAGAGAATGAACTTAAATCTAAAACAGAAACTAGCAAAGGCGATGGAAGAAACAGGAATGACATGGTTGGAGGCACTACCTCTCGCCCTATTGGCTATCAGGAGTTCCATTTGCAGAACCACTGGGTTCACTCCATATGAAATGACTCATGGGCACCAGTTTCCAGGCCCAGAGGCGGGAGCCACGGTTTCAAAGGAACTGTATGACAAAGTGGGGCACCAGGCCTACTATAAACAACTAAAATGCCTCGTTGCAGAGTTCGCGGACGAATCCACAGCAGCCAGAGCCAAAGGACACACAGAGGAAGCTGAGGGCAGCAGGGACGCTGAATACGTCCGCCTGAAGACGATCAAACCCAAGTGGTGTGCTCCAAGGTTCTCTGAACCACTCAAGGTAACCCAGCGAACAGATCATGCAGTCAGAGTAGACGGAAAAGGAGACACGTGGTACCACTGGAGCAGGTGTGTGGAAGCACCAGCACCTACCAGGACCCTCGCTGACACCATCCAGGACCTAGGCCAACTGAACATCAGGCAAACAACCGAAGCCCCCCAACCCCCAAGTGTGGACATTGACTCCACTTCCGAGGAGGAGGAGACAACAGGGGAACCAACAGCAGCCCAGGAGATAACAGCCGGCGAGGAGGCACAACAAGGGACCGCTCCCCCAAAGTAGGCGGTACACCACACGCATCACATACACACACCACACAAGAGACACTCACCTACACTGATACACCAAAGAACTTTTACAAGAAAAACAAAGATGAAGAAGAACTCAGGACCTAACCAACACCTCTATTGCTTGGCCTTAACACTGTGTTTTTTCATTATTGTTGGAATAATCATTATCATAGTGGGTGAAAGGGGGAGGCAAATCATTGACCAAAGTAATAATCCAAATTCCCCACAAAATAAAACTACACAAGATACCTTTTCTCCTCCAAAAAAACAGCCTAACTAGACACGTCCGCAATGTGGCCGGCACAGTAGATACGGCAAATTTCACCCAATGTAACCAGAAAGATGCATTGAGACACATCTCGCTGACACTTTGCCTACCCTCGGACTCAAGCACCACTACCCTCATCCCGTACACCAGTTTGTCAAACGAACTCAACCAAAAAGGAGGGTCGTGGGGAAACAAATACCAATGGTACATGACGCTAGACTTTTGGTTCGGAAAAGGCGATCCCAATGAAAGATATAGCTATGGTCGAGCGTGGACCGACTTGGTGGGAGAGACAGGGGCGGATTGGAGTTAATCGTCAACAGGAACAGCGAAAAAAGTAAGGCAAAGAGTACACCTGGCAAAATCCTCATCTGGCCTCGTAGTACAGTTAGATTTAACGGGGGTACCCCAACCCAAGAAAGATGAACCCCCTTGCGCATCCTTTTATCTATGGCCCAAGACATCGCCAAGCCCCCAATTCTCTATATACGTATGCATGTCCAGTCGCATTAAAAGACCACAATCTGACATAGTATCCGTCCAAAAGGGGGTGGTGATCCACTCCACTAAGGAGTGGACAACTGATCAAGAGTTCCAAGCAGCAACTGGAATCTCGGGACACACAGCAAACAGCAACAACTGGTTACTGATGGCACAACAAGCCGCGCTAGACACAGGCGATGACTGCCTCGTTTGTATGGGAGCCAGACCCCTGCTCCACATAATTCCTGCCCCGGTAGAACCAAGGTGTGCCACTGAAATAATGGGGACAGACAACCCTCAACACAATTGCTCTAAATACGACGTTTACTTCCCTTTAGCCAACGCGGAATTAAAAAAGCCCTTATTCTTTGCAAAAGTTCCGAGGTTGAATTACACCTGTTTCCACACCACAATCAGAAACACCGGGGGGTTCAACAAAACTCTCTGCAACCACATAGTGACACCAACTACACCTGGACGTGGTGTAATCCGAGCAGACATATGGTTCCACTGCGGTGGCAACCAACTCCACGATCGCGTCTCATATAATGCCAGTGGTCTATGTGCACTGGTCACTTTGCTTCTACCAGTGAAAACCTACAAATTAAAAGTAGGGGACATAACTAACCTGGCAGAACAATACCCCTATCATACTACAAACAGAGTCAAACGCGAAGCCATGATTGACCCAGATCCAACGTACATAGACGCAATAGGGGTACCACGGGGCATACCAAGTGACTACAAAATAGCCGATCAAGTAGCGGACGGCTTCACATCCATCATCTGCCCCTGGTGTGTCATCAATAAAAACTAGACATGCTCCTAGCAGAAAAAGGCGGAGTATGTGCAATGTTCGGAGAGCAATGCTGCACCTTCATTCCCAACAACACCGCTGCAGATGGCACTCTACAAATAGCACTGGACGGTCTGAAAACCCTCAACTCCCGCATGAAAGATCAATCTGGTATCGACGGTAAATGGGACGAATGGATGTCAGTGTTCGGTAAATACAAAACCCTGGTCACCTCAGTATTGGTATCAATGGCCGTGTTTGCAGCAATTTTGACCTTGTGCGGGTGCTGCTGCATCCCATGTATCCACTCAATGGTGGACAAAATAATTAGTACCGCCATAGCACCTTCTACTCCCCTGGGCCAACAACTCGCCTTGCTATCCTTAGAAAACAACCCAGACATTGAAGAAGGCGAGGAAGAAGCGGCAGCAATGGACACTTTCCCGACAGCACCACCAGTACCACCGTATGGCAGAATGTGGGAAAGAGAGACAGAAGCCTAAAACAGCTGACATAAATGTACATAAACAATAGCGTTGTTTTGTTGCCCCAATCATTAGAATGGGGCAAAAGGGGGATTGAAGGATAAAGATAAGGCAAATGTGGCAGTGAATATAAGATATAGTGGGCCTATCATGGAAAAGCTAAGACATTGAGCTGTCTGAGTGGAAAAGTACAGTACTGTGTTAAAGTCCAACTGCTGAGAAGCCTCAGTGGAAATATACTATGTGAATACTGTGTGCAACAAAAACGCGGGGTCAACCAGATTAAGAACAGAGGCATCCTGTTATGTCCAAACTGATAAGCCACAAGGTTGCAGAACTCATTATTCTCACACTAAATCACCCACCAAGCAGGCGCAACAGTTCACAAGGGCAGTCTTGTGAGTGAAACCAGATAAGGAAGTGAGTGAAAGCAAATAAGGAAGTAACAAAAGCGCGCCGAAGGCTAACCTAAGAGTTGCTAGGGTAGCAACGGCAGATTACACCACAAGAAAGCAGCGAAGGTGGGGGCTCCGCTAGGAACAGTATATAAGCAGGATGTATTCAGTACTCGAGGCTCTCTTCGAGTGGGATCTTACACTGACGAGCTTGTCACGGTGAAAACTCAAGAAGGAGTCCAAGGCGCTTTGTGGTATAGTATCAGATTGATGTATCTTTGTTGAACTGTGTAATAAAGTGTTTATTTGAAGAAACAATCCATTGGAGTGCAAAGTCTAGTTTTGTACAGCTAACAGAGAATAGTGTCTAGGACACAATTCCTTTTCCCTCAGAACTAAGAACGGTCATCGGCAGATCCGGACAGCGACCCCGCTCTAGCCATATCCAAACGATCTGCGCGGAGGACGGACCTGGTCCGGTAAGGCAAGGCAAGGCAAGGCAAGGCAAGGCAAGTTTATTTATATAGCACTTTTCAACACAAGGCAATTCAAAGTGCTTTACAAAAAATGAAAGAGATTAAGAAAATGGTAGACTCCAACATACACCATTCATGTACAGGTCTCCCTACTCGCCCCCCAAAATCAATTGCACGAGTAAAGGGATCGTCTCCAGCAAGATCACCGTGCTGTTCATCCTCATCGTCACTGTCCCTGGATTCCTGACAGTTCTGGCCACTTGGCTCGAACCTGTATGGCTGAATTCCCCCATCCAATCTCTCCACATTGCTCAACACTTCTTCCTCGGCTGACGAGTCCGAACTCAAATACTCCGCCATGTTTTCGTCGAATGAGCTGTTCGTGTGTTTACAAAGTGAACGCATAGATGACATTACGACCTCGTTTTTCGGATCATGTGACTACTGAAAATGGCCAAAATGGCAGCTGCCTGACGGAATATACAGGTTTTGATAAAAAAAAGAGCTATAAAATCATTATTTACCGGGGAATATCGCTGATTTCTTCAGGGTATGGTTTAAACATAATGTTTCACTAAATACTGAAGTTTTTATTAACTATCTAATGACTGGAGCCTTCCTTTAATACCTTTAAGAAAAATGTGAGTTTTAAGAAGTGATTTAAAGATGTCACTAATTCTGCCAGCCTCAGATTCTCTGGCAGGGAGTTCCAGAGCTGCGGAATTCTACACTTATGTCTTCAGGTTATAGACAAGTATTTTAAGATGCAACGTCAGGCTGTGTGATTAATACATATTATTTTTAGACATGTTTTAGCTTGACAATTAATTAAATGAAAAAGTAATACTCAGACATGATTGAGACTTTTGATAGCGACCATATTGCCTTAATAAAAACTAAAAACATTTTCAAAATAAAAAAATAATTCTAATAGAGAACCTGTTTGGATCACCTCTTTTACACTCAGTGAGCTGCAGTCCAGCCATTCTTTCACACACACATACGGGTATTGGACCGAGGGCGACACCGTACTTCCGGTATCCACCATTTCACACGAGGTGCAAGCAGAATATCATAGTCTATTGCCTTAATCAATATCTAGTCAGCTCTAAAATACCACATATATGCAATGGCATGATAATATTATTGTGACAAGTGGGGTATTCACCTGGTGTTTGCAGAAGATAGACGTAGATGCTGCCAAAATCGACCGAAGGCCACTTTCGAGGGTCGTTTTTCCATACATCTGCAGGCAGTCTGTAAGGGCAATCGGACAACCCACACAGCTCTAGTTTACGCCGGTAACGACCTAGAGCACACCCCTCAAGTCCAGAGATGTAATCCGAAGACATGCAGCGATTTCTTCGGTCGTTAATTCAGAAAAAAAACCTAGTGCGCTCTGCCTGGCTACATTACCTAGCTGTTTATATTAGCACCTCCAGGATATTAGCACCTCCAGGAAAATGGCGTATTTATATATATATATATGGCGCGCGTTGCATTGTGGGTAGCTCGTGACGTCACTGTGTGTGAAAGAATAGTCAGCAATACATGTTCTTAATTTAAAGCACAAACGATGGCTGTTGTGAGAAGCAGCCAATGGATGGAGAGGAAACAGGGTTGACATTAAGTATGAACCAGGATATTCTCCAGGACATTCTCTGAGGACATTTGAGTAAAAAAAGAGGCTTACTGGTGTGATTCTGCCCTAGTTCTCACCAACACTTTGTTACGACGCTGAAGTTGGCTTCCGATTCAGAGCATCCGATTCGGCAGTTAAGGGGAAAGTTAAGGGACATTTAATTTACAGCGCTGAGCGAACAATCCTCCGTGTTTGAACCTCTTAAATCGCTGCATAGCCGATTTATTTGGACTGGATTATCCCAGAGAGGCTAAAGATTCTTTATAACCCAGTTTGAGATTTGTGAAACCTTTATTCTATTTGTGAAAATACAAACAAGGGAGATTTCAGTGCTTTTTTTACATGTAGACCACATTAGACCAGGTCCTGATCTAAAACCACTAGACCTACACTCATGAAATCTGGACTGGATTATCCCAGACGGTCTAAAGATTCTTTATAACCCAGTTTCAGATTTGTGAAACCTTTATTCTATTTGTGAAAATACAAACAAGGGAGATTTCAGTGCTTTTTTTAATCTAGACCACATTAGACCAGGTCCTGATCTGAAACAACTAGACCTAGACTCATCAAATCGGGTAAGTATGGACAGCTAATTAAGGAAGAATAAAGTATTTACTTCTCAAATGTATTATAATTTTTTGTTGCAAATAAAAATTCAACAGATAAGTAGGTATACTTATATAAACTTAATTTATTTACAGTTGCAGGCAAAACATTTCAACAGGAAATTAAATATAGTCTATAACTAGCATTGTTCAAGTTTACTTTAAGCAACAAGCTTTACCTAATTACAGTATGTCATCTTGAGTACGATTGCTTGGAATGTGAAAAACATTACAAGATTAGAAAATAACACTTCGGTAACAATGGTATGAGAAAGTTGGTTCATTGTAATCCTGTCTTCTCTCTCAGAAAAATAATTGCTATTCATATTTTGCTTTAGGACAAAGCAGCAGAAGCTGTTCAAAGTGGATGAAAGACTGAAGGTTAGCCTTTTTCTTTATCTCATGAACCTGAATTCCTTTAACATCTCTTTCATGTTCTTGTTTGCTATGAAACAGTATTTAAGATACGAAAACTTTGTAGCTAAAGAATTATTACCTAAATGAGGAGCATACACTTATTTGTATGTATTTATTCATTTGTTTAACAGGGACGGTGCACATTAATTAACATTCCTGTAAATGTGCCAGAGTTAGCCAAGAGGCTATTTTTCATCTGTTGTCCCTGGACAGATTTTCTAAGTGAACCTAAAACAAATTTCATTTAAACAAGTAAATACAATCAAATTAAAACATGCAACATACATTACTGGAATACTTAAATAAATAAAAATACAGAACAATAAAACAAAACAAAAGAACATGTTGTGACGACCCCTCCCCCCTTTTGCCTGTCTGTGCTCCCTGCCTTGCTGTACTCTGGCAGGTACTGGGAGTGTTGTCCTGTTTGTGCCCGCCCATCTAGAGGCGGAGCCTCAACAAGGCATAAAGGCTTGCCCAGCTGGCAGGTTCACTTTCTGATCCTGATCCTGGCCTGCTGCAGCAACCTCAGCCTTCCACCTGTGTTTGTATTTTCACAAATAGAATAAAGATTTCACAAATCTGAAACTGTGTTATAAAGAATCTTTAGACTCTCTGTGTGATAATCCAGTCCAGATTTCATGAGTGTAGGTCTAGTGGTTTTAGATCAGGACCTGGTCTAATGTGGTCTACATGTAAAAAAAGCAGAAAAAACTCCCTTTTTGTATTTTCACAAATATAATTAAGGTTTCACAAATCTCAAACTGTGTTATAAAGAATCTTTAGACCCTCTGGGATAATCCAGTCCAGATTTGATGAGTGTAGGTCTAGTGGTTTCAGATTAGGACCTGGTCTAATGGTCAGGATGCGGAAAAAGCACTGAAATCTCCCTTGTTTGTATTTTCAAATAGAATAAAGGTTTCACAAATCTGAAACTGTGTTATAAAGAATCTTTAGACCCTCTGGGATAATCCAGTCCAGATTTGATGAGTCGAGATCTAGTGGTTTTAGATCTGGTCTAATGTGGTCTACATGTAAAAAAAGCATTGAAATCTCCCTTGTTTGTATTTTCACAAATAGAATTAAGGTTTCACAAATCTGAAACTGTGTTATAAAGAATCTTTAGACCCTCTGGGATAATCCAGTCAGGATTTGATGAGTGTAGGCAGGCCCGGTTCTACGGGGGTGCATAAGGGTGCATTGCACCCTCAGTTGAGTCGTTATGCACCCTCATTTGAAAAATGAAAAGTGAAAAAAAAAAAGTGAAAAATATTACATATATAATAATAATAATAAGAAGAAGAATTTAGTTGAAATAAAATAAATTGTAATTGTGATTAAATAACATTGTCTGCTGCATTTGGTCAATTTAAACGGTAAGTAACGTTATTATGTCAGGTGCGCGTGACCTGTGCCGCTGCGCGTTTGTCATCTGCAAGGTGCTTACACACATTGTGGATGTTGTTTCAACTGTCCACTCACACCTACGCTGTCATTGGAGGCAGTCGCAATTTCTACAGGCTCGCACTTACCTGTTAGCATCTGGCATCTGTTAGCATCTAGCAGCATCTAGCTCTCCTGCTTACAAACTTTTAGCCATCCCTGCTTATACAAGTAGTAGTTTTAGTTGTCTGCGAACTGTGGAGGCCTACTCCCACCTGTCGAGTGCGGCTGTACTGAGGTGTTTTTCCTCCGGAGACGTCGCGAAGAGACGGAGCAGCTCCACCTGTTGCTGCATGCGATCTGCGATTTACGGAGGCCTGCTCGTCGCGAAGAGACGGAGCGGCTCCACCTGTTTGCTGCCTGCGATCTACGGAGGCCTGCTCCCACCTGTAGAATACGGCTGTACTGGAGAGGTTTTTACCCCGGAGTCGTCGCGGAGAGACGGAGTGGATCCACGCTTCGGGCTTGGCCTGCTTCCACCGGGCGTGTGCTGCTGTGCGGAGGAGGATTTTACCACCGCTGGGGCCTGCTTTCCACCTGTCCTGGTTCTGCTGTTGCAGAGGCCTGCTTTCACCCCGGGGATACCACGGAGGGACCGGAGCGCTTCCACGCTGCTGTTTTCGCCTGTCCTTTGCTGCTGTGCTGATTTTGCTCCAGGAACATCGCGGATACTGTGTGCTGGTCTGGGAAAATGGCCCATATCGGGATTCTGCTGTGCCTGTTAACTGTTTTGGACTATGAGAAGATCTCTAGTCATTCTGAGAAGACTACTGGATTCAGGTCTGTTCTGCCACCCGCAGTGGGCATCCCCTGCAAAGGTTCGGATGTGTTGCTCAAACAATTACCGGTCGCCTTGTCACAGTCAATCTGCTCGACAAAATATGTTTGTCTTTTTTATTTTCCTGCGATGATGGTTCTTCAGGACTGCTTCTTAAGCTCTAATCACACTCTCGCAGACTTTTCTGGTGTTTCTAAATGAGATGACAATGTATTTGTGTCGTTTAAGAGAAAAAGATGCCTGTTTTTTTTGTTGTTATTACTGTCAGGAAATGTACAACCTAACCCTGGTCCGCCCAGTAGTAGTAGTCAGATCGCTACTCCTGCTGATTTTAAAGCTAGGTCTGGGTTGGGTTTCATCCACTTGAATGTGCGCAGTCTGTTAGGTAAACTAGATTTTGTCCGTATCTGGGCAAAATCGACTGACGCTGACGTCATTGTCTTATCTGAAACATGGCTAAACAAATCTATTTTGGCCTCTGACATTGCCTTAAATGGTTTTAATGTGTATCGTACCGACCGGCCTAATAAAGGTGGTGGCGTTGCCATTTATGTTAAGAATAAGTTCAGTGTAACCACATTAGTTTCCAAATCAATCAGTAAGCAATTTGAATTTTTAGCCATAAATATAGAAGTGGCAAAGGGTCAACAGGTCATGGTAGTGAGTTGTTACAGACCCCCCTCAGCTGTCAAAGACTCCTTGTCTTCACTAGCACATCTTTTATCACAACTAGACTACAAGGAAATAGTGCTACTTGAAGATTTTAACTGGGACTGGTTAACTGCAGTGTCAGAGGATTTTAAAAACCTTTGTATCTCTTTGAATGTTACTCAGATTGTTGACAGTCCTACTCGCCCTAGTATTAAGTCCCCTAATAAATCCTCCCTAATTGATCTCATTTTAACTAATGTTCCCCATAAATATTCATCTGTGGGAGTATTTGCAAATGATCTGAGTGATCACTGTGTTGTAGCCACAATTAGGGACACTAAGGTCCAAAAGGTTAAACCTTGCATTATCATTAAGAGAGACAAAAAACATTTTGTTGAGCAGGGTTTTGTGCATGATCTGTTTGATTTTGATTGGGGTAAAATCGATCTGTGTGCTGATGTGGAAACCGCATGGTCTTATTTTTATCTTGGTTTTATGGAGATCATTGATAGACATGCACCTGCGTACATTTAGAGTAAAGGGACGAGACAATCCTTGGTTTTCTGCTGAGCTGTCTAGTCTCCTTCATGAGAGAAACAAGGGCAAAGGCTAGGCAATCAGGCTCAGAGGTAGAGTGGCTGCGTTTTAGGCAGCTAAGGAATAGCTTCACTTCAAATGTCAAAAGTGCAAAGTCGAAGTACTACTTGTCAGTTACCACAGAAAACCTAAATAATCCTAGGACATTTTGGAAAGCAATAAAAATCGATATCCACCGGTGAGATCCGTAATGAGCTACCTCCGTGCCTTACCACAGCATCTGGCACTATATTGCTTTAATGAGCATTTTGTGTCCTGCGGTTCTATGTTTGATTCTGTGAACACCCCAATCCGTGACTCTGAACAATGTGTTCTGGAAAACCCTTTCAGTTTTACTCCTTTTACTGTCAATGTTGTTCATGAAGCCTTATCTAAGCTAGATCCTAAGAAACCGGCTGGCCCGGACAACGTAGAACCTTTCTTTTTAAAGATAGCTGCAGATTTTATTGCTCTTCCTCTTACTACTCTTTTTAACCTCTCCCTCAGCACAAATGCAATTCCAAAAGTATGGAAGTCAGCTTATGTCTTGCCTTTACTAAAAGGAGGGGAGGCAACTATTTTAAATAACTATAGGCCAATCTCTAAATTGTCAGTTCTGGCGAAGGTGCTCGAACGCCTAGTGAGTGAACAGGTAAAGGAGTTTTGATGTAAAAATGATATCCTGTCTAAACATCAGTCAGACTTCAGAAAACAACATAGCACCATCACTGCCACAATGAAAGTGGTGAATGACATTACGAGTATTTTAGACAATAAGCAGAGTTGTGCAGCTCTATTTATTTACCTTTCCAAAGCGTTTGATACCGTCGATCATCGCATCTTAAAGCAGAGGCTACTCAGTATCGGCATATCCAGCCATGCAGTGGGTTTGTTTGTGAACTACCTCTCTGAAAGGTCCCAATGTGTTCACTTTGATGGGCTGTCTTCTGAGTGGTTAAACATTGCTAATGGTGTTCCTCAAGGTTCTGTTTTAGGTCCACTTTTATTCTCCATATATATCAACAGTTTAGGTGAAAATGTGGATGAAGCTACTTTACATTTTTATGCTGATGATACCGTGATGTATTGTGTAGGTCCCTCCATTAAGAAGGCTGGTGTTAAATTACAGGCTGTTTTTAACATTATTCAGACTCAGCTTGCTGAACTTAAGCTTATTTTAAATGTTGATAAAACTAAGGTAATGCTATTTTCAAAAGCTAAAAAGACACCAGAGCCTGTTTTGGATATTGTTACTATGCAAGGACAAGTACTTGAAGTGGTTACCAGTTATAAATACCTAGGTATCTGGCTTGATGATTGTCTTACTTTTAAACTTCATGTCAATAACCTGCTTAAAAAGCTGAGGGTTAGACTAGGTTTCTTTTTCAGAAACAAGTCCTGTTTCTCTTTTGAAGTCAGGAAAAGGCTAGTCACTGTGACCTTTTTACCTGTGCTGGACTATGGTGATTTGATCTATATGAATGCACCTGCCCATTGCCTGGAAAAGTTAGATGCCGCCTATCACAGTGCCCTGAGATGTGTTACTAACTGTAAAGCACTTACTCATCACTGTACCCTGTATGCCAAGGCAGGTCTGCCTTCACTAACTGTATGGAGGCTCAGTCATTGGTACATGTTCATTTACAAAGCCATGTTGGGTAAACTACCTTTTTATATCTGCTCTCTGATCTCTCGACGAATTGAAAGTACATATTGCCTGAGATCTCATGATGTTGTTTTATTAAATGTGCCAAGTGCTAGGACTGTCTTAGGGAAGAAAGCTTTTAGTTGTGCAGCTCCACTAAATTGGAACAGTCTGCAAACATGTTTAAAACTGAGCACTTTGGTTCCCCTGCATCATTTTAAAACTCAGCTGGGTGACATGCTGTTTGATACTCATGGTACCTGTCTCTGTAAATAGAGTTTGTAAACTGTACCCTGTACATTAAGTTGTATGTCATCCTTATTGTTGTTCTGTTGTTTTTATGTTACATGTGTAACTAATGTCCTGCAGGTCACCCTTGAAAAAGAGATCTTTTGATCTCAAGGGGCTTTCACCTGGTTAAATAAAGGCTAAAAAAAACAACAACAAAAAAACACAGCAGTCAATGATGGACATCAGAAAATGGTTGAAACAACCAGCCCTAATCGCCAGCAGTAATACTGCATCTACTGCAGGTAATAACAGTTCAGATCATGGGGACATTACGTTACCCGCGGCCACTGTCGTGGACAGTAACGTCCTTCCGCCCGACTTGCCGGCTTTGCCCGCCTCGCCCACGGAGGCGGAGCAGCCGCAGCCATCTTCGTTACCCCAAACACCGCCACCCCTCAGCGGCCCGCAAGTGCCAGAGGACCTCGGGAAAACAGAGCCTGCCCAGGTATATTTAAAAAAGTACCCAACTCGCCTGTACAGTGGGGTGAGGCGCTCATTTTGCAGCTCATGGTTTCAAAACAGAGATTGGCTGGAATATTCATGTAAAAAAGATGCCATCTTCTGCTATGCATGTAGACATTTCGGTTTAAGTAAGTCAGATGCCTTCACCACAACTGGCTACAACAACTGGCGCCATGCTCTTATAGGCTACGTGATAAGGGACTGGGAAGGCATGAATCAAGCAAAGAGCACATACACTGTAGATCCATAGATCTCTTCATTTTGCACTCTAAGTGCACCAGATTGATGCTTTTAACTTCAATATTTAAAAACAAATCTTCCCGGGGAGCATGCCCCCGGACCTCCTTAGAGGAGGTGAGGACCCCCCTAGAGGGTGTTGGGTCCACTCCCCACTTATAAAAATAGCACTTTACCACTGCACCCTCTCTAATCTCAGATGCACCCTGAGTCATTTTGTTCTGGAACCGGGCCTGAGTGTAGGTCTAGTGGTTTTAGATCAGGACCTGGTCTAATGTGGTGAAGATGCGAAAAAAGCATTGAAATCTCCCTTTTTAAAATTTTCACAAATAGAATAAAGGTTTCACAAATCTCAAACTGGGTTATAAAGAATCTTTAGACTCTCTGGGATAATCCAGTCCAAATAAATCGGCTATGCAGCGATTTAAAGAGGTTCAAACACGGAGGATTGTTCGCTCAGCGCTGTAAATTAAATGTCCCTTAACTTTCCCCTTAACTGCCGAATCGGATGCTCTGAATCGGAAGCCAACTTCAGCGTCGTCACTTTGTTAGTGTGTGAATGTGAGATTGTGTGTGTGTGAAGATGATAGTGTGCAGTTCTTAGCCTCAGAGTGTGCGTGCGCTCTCACACTGCAAGCTGCTGCTGTGTGTGAGCGTTTACTGTAATCCTGCCTGTGTGCGTGGATCAAAACCACATGTGTCAGTTTTGCACAAAGAGTATGATCAATGCAACGTTCCTCAGCAGCCAATGAGGAGCAGGCCCTTGTTACTGGGCAGTTATGTGTTTATTTCCCCCCCTGTTCTTTCGCGAGGTCGATGTCACGCGTCAAGCCTCATAGCCTCTCAAATCAGTATGAGTCTTTATGACACACCAGGGTCCTCACTAGTGAGGAACATCAGCACTCTCACTGGTTTTGTAGGTCAACCAGTATTGAGCTACGGGTGCTCACAAAACATGTACTTTATACAGCTTTTATACACTGAGGTCATGCAAAAAAAGTACAAGATGTTGGAAGTAGTTGGTGAAAGAAATCTGCATACATTTGTTTTTCAAGTTTTATATCTCCAATTCCATACTAAACTCAGTATCCTTACATGGGGAACCCAAATATTGTCCTTAATATACATTTGTATTTGTGTAAATATTGCATTACTGTCTGATGCGTTAATGTGTGAGAAGTATTTTAATAAGATAAGATAAGATGGACCTTTATTGATCCCCGTAGGGAAATCCAGGTTAATAGAATAAGAGTGAAACACAGAGTACACACGAGAATACACACAAGGATAATAAGAATACAAATAGAAAAAAAAGCAATAATGAAATAAAAATTAAATAGGAATAAACGTAGTAACAGTATGTTGTAGCTCCTTGAACAAAACGCTATTTGAATCCATTTAAATATTGTAACATTTGATTGTCCCAGCTACTAGCTTTTTATATCACCGTAAATAATATAGGATTAAATAATCAGTTAACTAAATCACAAAATGTAATAATATTGATTTCACTTTGGAATGGTGTTGTGGTGCCATGAATGGAATTCTGATGGATGCTTGATAATAAAATGGTCAAATGTGGTCTCATAAAAAATGGTGAGCCTTTAAAACAAGTCATATCATGAAAGTGTACAATTGAACCTCTTCACTACATTATAAAAAACTTCAAAAAATTATAATTGATTTAAAATGTCAATACCCATAATAAGGAAGTACCTCAAGTTTGCACTGAGGTACAGTACTTAAGATGTAGTTACTTTAGAGACACAGAATGAATAGCAGGCAGTGACTAAACTGAAGTAACTAACTCACAGTTTGCATCCATCTTTCCTTTATTTTGATGTATAATTGTAATAAATACAAAAAAACACCAAAATCCCCCTACAATATTAGTTACATAAACTTATCTTGCAAACTATGGCTTCAGAAATGTCCAAATGTGATGAAACAACAACAGAAATACAGCTTTTATTCAATGATCTTGATGCTGCAGGAATTATGGTGTTTACCAGCAGTTCTCCCCCTGACCACATGGTGGCATCAGTGGTCACTGACTCTGATAATGCTGCACCAACCGCAGATGATGAGCTGACTGGAGAGAAATCTTCTTTACTGGAAGGGTTAAACTCTAATCTTAACAATCTCTTTTCACCCTTCATGTAAAATCCATACGTGGATAACAATAGGCCATAAACATCTGTCTTAACCGCTTAAGATAAGTAAACAAGAAGAACAACAAAAGGTTTTATAAATAAGACAGCTAGTTATTAAAAACCTGATCTTCTTATGCATTGACGTCGATGTTCCTTACTGAAAACAAAAACATGTATTTAGCAGACCCAAAGCATCAACCATATTTTGTACAGTGTAGTGTTTCTCTGGTGTGCTTGATAGAACGTTAAAACAACCTTCAGATGGATTCTCAGGTGAGGTATTTTAAATGATTTGAGTTAAATGTTTGTCTCCCCAGTGTTCTCTTTTGGTTTGGTCAGTAGGATGGCTGTTGACAATTTTGTATTTAGGTCAGTGTGGCCCCCTCAGGGTCTGACAAACCACTTTCTCCCGAGTCCCCGTGATTGACACGTTTTCTTATAGCAAATGAAGTCGTGCTCCTCCGGTTTGAAATTCTTGTTGAGTAATGTTAAAAGTTATCAAATGCAACGCCATTGAGTTATCTCCCTGATAATATTCTCCATAATAATGACATTGTAATGATCTGTCTACATGTGCATTGCATCTATCTGTTTTCTTCTCTTGTTAGTCATATATTACAAACAGACATATGTCGCCTCTGGGTTTTGCATTGACCGCAGCTCGCGGGACACCCCCCTCCTCCATGAGGGATAGCTACCTGTTGTCCTCAGTGCTGCCTCTCATCCTCACCACTTCTAGACAGCGTGCTAATAATCAGCAGCCTGGAAAAAAAAACAGAATTACAAGGACATCCTCTAAGAACATAATGCCTGTCTTAGACACTGGGCATCTGTTGGCATTTCCTCGCGATATGCTGGATGCAGCAGAGGGGGGTGGGGTGACGAGGAGGGAGGGAGGGAGCTTCAGGCTGGGATTAAGGGGGGAGCTGTGAAGGAGGTGAAGGGAAGGAGAAGAGATGACCTGACCACATGCTACACCCGTAAAGCGCTTTTCTTCCGTGTTGGCCCCATGCCCTGGGAAGTCATTCCAGGGCGAACCCGGAGCCCCAACCGGGCCAAAAACACACGAGGGTAGAAGATTAACGCATAAACAAAAACTAAGAAATGCTTAAGGTGACAACTACTAATACACTGAGAAAATGTAAACGTTGACTTAAATTGAATGTATTATGTCAGAAGAAACACAGATTTCATGTAGCCTAACTGTATTAGGTTAGTTAATCTTTAAATAGGTTAAACTTAAAGTGGACCTATCATGCTATATTTGAATAATATATTGTAGGGCCATACCTATATAAAACATGTCTGTCAAGTTTTTTTTCAAAATACCAAACAGATCATGCATTTTAGCCATGCCTCATTTTGCTCTATTTGCTCTTTTTTTAGCACTGTTTTTGCAAGGGCTGAATCTGTGAGAAGTCTTCTTCGCTGCTTTTGTGGCAGACTACAGCGCCACCTACATGCCTGGCATATGTACTACACCGTCTCCAGCGCTTTCGAACGGCAATGGCCGTGGCTGTCTCCTCCTGATAGGTGGAGAGTTGCCCATATAGGCGGAGCTCCTCGTTTCTGACGTCAGAGATATTTCAAATCTGAATCAGCTCCGTTGCAGCCCCGTTTTTAGAGATTTGGGTATGGATGAAAAGAGAGGGTTGTGTTTTCTGACACTTGGTGAGTTCCCTGACACACCGGGGACACATATTCGTGCATTTTGCATGATAGGTCCCCATTAATATAATTGCTTGTAACTAACCTAATACAGTTACTGAATGTGAAATGTTTGGACATAATACATTTAATTAAAGTCAACATTTCATTGTAATTAACTGATGTAATTGAATTAAAGTTTGAAAAATAAAAGCATCTTCAAACTCAGTACATTTGTGTTTTATTTGATCGGAAAACGGCACACTGATTATGATCGGGCTCTCAGTGACCCCCAGCTGTAAAACATGGTTATATTAAATGGATTTGAATTCTCTTTAGATCCCATTCCATTCTGTATATCTATGACTCGTGGTGACTGAACTTTTTCAACAGTACTAACTGCTCTCCTCCAATGCTGAATATAGCAGAAGACAGGCACTGATTTTCCTTGCTGGGTCATAACACTTTTCGAGAATTTCTTTGAGGTCAACCTTTAGTCCACGTCCTGAACTCCTATCACAGCCAGGATTTGCTTTGTTAACAAAGTTGGAGCCGATTTTACAAAAGAGGGTTTGAAAATGACCTATTTAGATTACGAAACCCCAACAGCTAAGCTTAAGGCGGCTTATGTTTGCCGTGATTTGTTGAAAGCTCATTGAGTCACTTGTCAGCAATCACGGTTTGTATGACACAAATTAGAATCTGACATTCACTAGTGGAACAAAACATGAAAATGATCTAACCAAAAACACGTTCTAAAAACGTTGATTTTAAGACGAGGGGACCCTACTTGAAAAAACACTAACTGTGTTTTAGGACCCATTCCACCATTCTATTGTTGCCCACAAGTCCCCAGCAGAACTAGGAGTGAGGTGGTATCATTTATGGCGCGTTTCCACTGCAGCGGGTAGCTCGCTTTAAGCGTGCCGAGCCGTGCGGGGCCCGTTTTTGGTTGCTTTTCCACTTGGCCTAGTACCGGCTAGCGGGTCCTAATTCACAGTTTTTCTGGCCCCATAAAATCGTGGTTCTAGGGCCAGGAACAACCAGGCTGAGTCGGGCTGAGTATGCTAAACTAGAGAGAATCGCTGGCAAGGGGGCTACAACTACAACAAGATGAACATATTTGACCGTGATTTAATTGTAATACACGTTTCAAAATGATGCCGAAGTAACAACATACTGATACCGGTTAGTAAAAACCATGAATTAATGCTTTGACAAGTCTGCAGACAGACGGCAGGCGAAAAATCCTTTTAAAATGCGTGTTTTCTAAATGGAGCTTGGCTAAGCTCACATTATATATGCTCCGACCGTCCACACTCACAACAACGGCCTATACAGACATAAATAAACCAGCGACTGTATTCGCCATGACACAGACAGTCTGTGGTTTGTACTTGTTTAACTTTTGTCTAGTTTCTGAACAGATATGAGGAGCTGTGAGCTCTGAGTGATAAGAGCTAACGGCTGTGTTGTTTTTCTGGGGCTCTCATTGAAGATGACGTCACGGCTCCGCCTACACTGCGTTACTATAGTAACTACCCCAGTTCCTAAACTGTAATGGAAGCGCAGCATTAAAGTGAGCCGGGCCTAATAAGGCCTAACCAAACCGAGCGAGGCCGAGCGAGGCCTGCAGTGGAAACGCGCCATTAGATCCCACCAAGAGGCTCCAGGAAGGCCAGACACTCAGGATAAAGCAAAGGCACCAAAAATGGTCTACAGCCTTCCTTTCGCCAACCTTCTCCAGGGAAAACTCCAACACAGAGTTCTCACATCATGAAAAACTACAGAGAAGGTGGTCCTGCCCCTCTCCGGAGATATTGTTCCAGACCCAGTGCCATGCACATGTGAGCACAATCATTTAATACTTCTAATTATATGAATCACGTTTTTGGCAGATTAGTCAAAGGGTAAACCCACCTAGCAAGAGGAATATAATACAATAATAAATGTATAAATGCCTTCATGTTATTCATGAACATTTGTTTCTTGTTGCAATAGCCAATTAGCATTTTCGGGAAGGCTGAGCACCATTTCACAGAGGTTTGAGCTTTTTTCCTTCTTCTGATTTGTGAAACTTTTTAAAGGAGGTCTTATTTACATTTATGACATGGTTTAGTTGAATACTCGATTCTGATTGGTCAATTCAGAACACGTGGCACGTTGTTAATCCAGAACAGACAGACCGCTGTCAAGGATTTATTGACCGTTGTTAAGGATGCTCACATCTGCACAAAGAAGTCCGTTCGATTTAACTGTATACAGTTGGGCTGAAAAGCAAACTGCATGCAGTTTGCTTTTCTAACTGACAAGACAAGAGCGACAAGAAAACAGCGGAGAAGTAACGGGGCAGAAACCCTCCTTTTTACGCAGCGGTCCAGACATAGACATCAAACGGCAAAACATATTCAGTTGCCAGTTACTTTAGCATTAGGGCAGGGATATCTAGATACTTTCCAAGGTTTGACATTATGAATTGTGCTACTTTTAAAGCAAGCAGCGATGTTTTCAAATCTGTAATCAAAGAGGTCCGCAAAAACGCTATCGAAGCAGTTCCTGCCGTTGCTAAGGAGGATCAAGAATGAGAAAGTAAAATACGGAGCGCTGGACATCAGATAAATCACCAAAAGAAGGCAGAGAGGAAGTAAACACTAACAGGAACACGGTATGGGCTCTGCAGTGTTTAGGGACTTGTTGTTGTTGTTGCAGTTCCAGCTGTTGGTACGCTAGAGTTTTTTTTTCTTAGCGGAAGAAATACGATCATTTTTAAGTCAATACAATCATTTCAATTAACATTGGGAGTCGAGTCGTTAGTTTGTTTAGTATCTGGCCATGTAATAAGTGAGATAATGTGCAGCGACTTGGTCATTACCCTTCAGTCTCATCAAGAACCCTTCACTTCGCGTCGGGCTCTCTGATGAGCCTGTCGGGTGTTCTTTTCCCCATAATGACTGCCTCGCTGCACATTATCCCTTACATAGTGATCACTTTCTCACCATGAAACACAATATTTATTTCTGGTTTTGAACAGAAGTTTGTGTTGTATTCCCAATTTGTGTTCTAAGGAACCTAGACCAATACAAGACCACCAACACACACATTCATAAACTGGCAGAAATGTCACCTGTTCAGCAGGAGCAATCAAACACACACACACACACACACACACACACACACACACACACACACACACACACACACACACACACACACACACACACACACACACACACACACACACACACACACACACACACACACACACACACACACACACACACACACACACACACACACACACACACACACACACACACACACACACACACACACACACACACACACACACACATTTTGGGGTCCATAATCTTGCACATGTATGCTGCAGCGGCCAGGGATCGAACCAATACCTGTCTGGTTAATTGGCACCAGCTCTACCTCGAGAATATAGAGAAACATTTACACAGAGAGAATCTACACAAATAATGCACTCATTTATTATCAATGCTGGATTGCTTTCTCTTTATACATTTAAAGTAAAAGAGAATAAAAGCCTCTTTTAAGGAATCAATGTTAGCACAGTTGCTACTAAACTCTTAGCAGTGTCAGCTACACCTAACATTTCAGATTTCTTTGGCTTCTGGCTAAATCTAACATGAGGCACAGGCCCGCCCCTCCCTACACGCAGACTGCGTGGGGCCTCATCGTGCGGAGGGAGCCTTATCTGATCCACAAATGCGGCGCACTTCAGTTTATGCGCAAATGCGGCGCAATTAAACGCGCCACTGTTTCGCAGTTAACGCGCACGCTCCACTATCACATAACTTTGCGTGGGGGCACAACTTGGCCAGGGGCAGCCCTGATGACGCAACACATAATAAGACGATTGTTGTTGGACAGCAACATATTACCTCACCAGAACCAGGCTTATAATTAGGCAAGCTGTTGTTTTGGGATAAATTATTTACACCCATTATTTTTCCCTCATGTAGGCTATGTTGAAATGAGCTCGGATTGCAGCATTTGCATTGATCTCAAGAGAGTACAATGTTTTCCGCAAGGTGACTCCCAACTCCTGACAGGCTTTCTGTCGAGTAAACGTTGAAGATGCCCCGGGGCAGAGTGCCAGCACCGAGGCCAGATGGGAGCCATAGTCTCTACCTGCCACCCCTCCCACCCGGTGCCAGTCCCCTGACACCCCTCCTGCCATCTGTTCCGACCTGCCCCTAGCTGTCAACAGTTCAAGAGCAGGTTTTGGCGTTCCCGCCTCTACGTGGCAGCAGACAACACAGCTGTGTAGATGTTGTCGGGGCGAATAGACGGCGACGGTGGCGACAGCAAGGCCAACATCTGTGCTCCCTGTGAACAACAGCAGCACTTTGCTGTGACGCTGTGTCAATGAGCCGACATACGGCCACCACCGCTTAATACTGAGATCCATAAATATGTTCTAGGGATTAAAGTCAGATTAAGACACTGTAAACAAAACAGATTTATATTCAACTAAGTAGATCACAGTGATTTGATACTGAAAACACCCGGATCATATGTTATACAACACATAATCCAGATATCATAATTTTCTTTTTTTTATCTGCCTCCCTTGCTTGTGTGTACTGCAAGTGTACTGAAAAAAACTGAAAGGTTGACTTTAATTACATTTATTTCAACAAATTTCACGTTGAGTTTGAACCTATTTAATCGTAATATTATTGCTTTCAACTCATCTAATACAGTTAAGTGACATTTGTTGACATAATACATTTAATTAAAGTCAACGTTTCCGTTTTTTCAGTGTATCTTTATTGGCTTGATGAAGATTTTCCAGCTGCTCTCACACTTTTCGAATTTTCTTTCTGTTTTCCTGTGACTGCAGATTTTCCTGTCACTAGATGCTCACCCCCCCTCCCTCTTCATGCTGCTGGATGCAGTCTGTGGCATGTGTCAGGTATAGCCCTTCATTACCACCCTGCTGCTTCCCCCCCCTTCCCTCTCTCTCAATCCCTCTATTTCTTTCTCTCTCTCACACACACACTAACAAGAACAATGCATTCAGGCAGCAGGATGTGTGCATCTACATTGTGTGTGTATTTGTATGTGTGAGAGAGAGAGAGCAGAGCAGAGAAGGGAAATGAATAAAAGGACTTCATACATTTTTATGACCGCACCGATAAGGTCAGTCATGTGCTGTGGTTACTAGGCAACACTGCCACCCCATGTTGGACAGTTACGGACCAGAAGAGTCAAACTCTAGTATGTTTACTACAGCTCAGTGAATGACAGATATTTCTGCTCAGTGTTATCACAGTCACAACGAGATGAGGACAAACAGCGTGACATACATAATCTCATCCCAATGTTTTGTTCAAATTATGAAACAATGGCTACAGTTTAATATCTCCAGAAGATACAGTAAAGATGAGTGGAAAGGTTAATCATGGCTAACGTTCGGAATATTTCTAACAAGGCATCAAAGCTGTTCTGAAGTCAGTGTTATGGTCCAATGTGGCTCACTAAAGGCAAATATTGTGAGATTTTAAATTGACTAAAAGCAACATGTTAAATTAATGGATTAATTGTTGCATGTATCACATGATGATTCAATGCTTCAATTATCAAACCAGTTGCAAGTTATAAATGAAACTCCCTAAAGTCTTGAAGGACCTGTGGACTAGCCTGCCTTCCACTCAGCTGTGTGTTGAGCCGTGAGATGGAAAGAAGTCAATGAGTGTAATCAATGTAGATCAACTAAGATGCTCTGCTCTGTCCACTCAATTGGTCGCTACCTTTAAAGCTAGGTGATTATAGTAACCAGCAAGGGGAAAATTAGAGTCTTTCAGCAATTATCACAGTTCGAAGATGAAAGAACAGGTCAGGTCAGGTGTACAAAAACAAAGACATGTTACTAACAAAACTACAAGGATACAAAAAAATCCAGGAGGGAAAACTTTGAGTGATTTCGTAAATACTGTAGTCACTCCAAGCAACAGAGGGCACTTTTGGCACAATCTATAATGGGTTTCATTTATAACAATCTGGACCGTTCGTAAACTCTGAGCGCCGAATGTACCATTTGGATATTCAGAGCAGCTCAAAAGAGGGTTACAACGCACTCTGGGCACTCCGTCTGAAGGGCTGGAAAAGCAGAGCACACACAGAATGTTTCACAGATCCTTCTAAGCCATATTACTTATCAAAACGATTAACTAGTTAACTAGCTTACATTTTACATTTATATAACTTCTAACATCAGCTTCAGCCTCCTTAAATAAAAAAATAGGCATATTGTTAAAGGGTGTTGTTACGCATCATGATCATCTGTGACACTACTTTTTTAGATTTTATGTATTGATATAAACCTTTTTCCTTCATGCATTTAGACTTACCTGTTCCTTAATTCATATAGAACCAAGCGGCAAACTGTGGGGTAGAGCCGGGAAGCCAATACGGAAGTGCACACTGCAGTTCATATATTGGCCGATAGGCGATGGCTGCAGAAAGGAGCAATTTCCATAGACCCCCATGTTAAAATGCCCAACTTTACAGCAGAAAAAAACATGTTTCTACCCCTGGCTCCATACATTTTATTATCGATATAGTTAGATTCCACCTTCATGATTATGGATCTGTGAGTGAATTGTTTTCTAACGCGACCCTTTTATTTATATTAGGTCTTAAAGTTTGTGCATAAATTAGGGCGTGGTCACATTGAGTGACGGCTATGTCAAGTGCCTGCCGCTGTTAGCTTCTTGTCTCTCTGCTAGCTGCTCCGTGAAGCTACAGGGACTCTGCCTGCTCAGCTCATCCAGCAAACACAACTTGTAGCCGGCCGTGGTTGTTTGTTCTTCATGCTTATATATCGGACTATTGTGACTCGCTCTGCGGTTAAAACAGACGGTGCATGAATGCGGTTTTGCGGTAAGTGAAATTCTAGTGCTTTATTTATGTGTTAATGATTTTAATCAGCCACGTAATGAATGGTAAGGCTTGGGTTAGCATGTAAGCTAGTGGTAGCTACATCGGTGCTAACGATTGTAATCGTAGCCTCCAAGTTAAAATCATAGACTGTATATAAAGGTTAAAACTAAATAGACAAGTGTTAAGTGGGATAATACTGTTGAACAAACGGCTTCTGTTTGAGGTTGATAAAATAAGGTTACATCCTTGTAACTTAGAGATATTTTATTATATAGGTAGAACTGTATGCATCTAAGGTTAATTTAAATTGGCTATGCTCAAGTATGTAGACAAGCTAATGTCGAAGTAGTGTATGTGAAATCAACCTCACAATAACATGTGTGTATATTACAATTATTAATGTCATATTTCAAGATGATTACTTAGATATTACAATATGGTTGGTTGAGCTGGAGTTCATTATTGAGCTTACACGTTAACGTCACAGTCATCTGAAGAACGAACCCAAACCTTGTTGTTTTTATTAATTGCATTACCAAATAGGTATCAAATAAACAGTAAGCATTGGTAACACAACTTTCAAAGTTACAGTAAAATAAAAAGGACCCTGACTCGGACAATACACAATCCAACATGTTCAACAGAAGAGAATCAGTTATATTGTTTGTACACATGGTACTTTACATATATATATATATATATATATATATATATATATATATATATATATATATATATATATATATATATATATATATATATCTGTTTGTTTAAGGTGTCCAGGTGATGCAGACAGGCTGGACCAGAGAGTGAGAGACAGAACTGGACTCCTCACAGCAGTGAACTTCAGCACAGGTACAAAGACTCTTTTTTCATACTGTACAAAGAATCAAGAAATATATTGGTTTAAATAAATGAAGTATTGACTTGAATACACTGATATACATTCCATTAAACAATACTAAATACTAGATCACCTACACATCAGTTAAGTTGAGGGTTTTTTCCATGCAAAAAGTTACATTTAGATATTTAGCAATATGACTTTGTCAGCTTTCTAATTTAATGTATTGAAGGCAAAGATATTTAACACATAGTGAGAACTGCTACTATTTATCTCTCAATATTGTCTGTAAAAAACGTGGTAAAAGTTATTATTTCAGTGAGACAACAGAGAAAGCTTCTACAGTTGCACTACGTTTTGATAACAGTTAAATATTATTTTGATAACATGTATTTCAATGTTGATGAACTTCATACTGTTCATTCATAATCTGATGTTTATCACTGTTGAAATAAAATAAAAACATTACAATTACAAAATAATTATATCTACAGCCCCTAAACACACAAACACACCGCTTTCATAAATAACACACTTGTTCTGCAATAATATGTTTTATGTTTCCTGTCATTTTTGTTAGGAAAGGACATGCCTGAAAGACACGACATTTTCTCCTTCTCTGAGGGTCAAGAAGAACATCCAAGAGGAACATTAAAAGCTGATGTTATGAGATTTTAAGACCAGTACAGGACATTCACTAAGAAACTACTTTTATTGTAAAAACAGTCAGCTGATCGAATGCAGCTATTTCCACATCTACACTCCATCAGCTGATTATTTCTATTTGCCTCACTTTATGAGCTTCACAACATGTACCTTGTTTTGCAACGTCACAAATAAATGGGGCCAATCTTCAGTCAGATGTGAATGTGTAATCTAACATTTTCAGTAAGAATAATGGACAAATACAAATACAATTTATTGAAATGTGAACCAAAAGTTAATCACATTTTTTAAATAAAAAGCACACATGGACAGAAGGTGTAAACCTATTAAATGTAAACACATTTAGTCAAATAAAGTGACAGACTAGGCCTGTGCAGTTGGTATCAGCTTTGCCCAGCATGGGCTCCTTCATCAGCCCTGGTCCTCCTCGCAGAGGAAAGACCCTCAGTCCTCTCCAAACCAACAGACAGGACGTCCATCACACGGAGGTTTCTCCCTGAAGTCTCTGCAGCTCTCTGGACACCATGCTGTCTCAATCCGTCCACACTGAATATGAGATTGGGAAAATGAAAATAATAAATGTTTTAGACAATAAGAAACATAAAGTTGACTGTTGAGTTGCTCAGTTTTTTTAGATTGTCAATACTATTACTGTATAACTAATATCTCAGGTTAAGAGGCACATTCAAATAAAGATTGGCCTTTAAATACATTTTGTCTTTTGAATTGTTTGTCTAAAGTCAAGGATCTATAACTGGTACTTAGTTTTAATGATACAGTCTGGTTATTATGCTGTTTGGAGGAGGCCTCACAGGTAAGAGCATTAACTAGCTACCATCACATGTACCTTAGCTTGACTTAAATATATTAAACGTATAGTTAAGTGATATCAAAATATAAATAACTAATGTCATGCAAACATATTAATATTTGCTTGATTCCAGTGTTGAATTTAGCACAATTGCATACAAACGTTAAGGGGTTTTAAGATTCTGAAGTATTATGTTAAAACTCGATAACTTAGATTATTATTTATAGTTTTGCTGAATAGTTTCATGTCCGCTTACCTTAGAAACGTAAAATGTGACGGCAGTGTGCAGATGGGGAGCTTGGTAGCTTCAGCTAGCTCTGGCACTTCCAGTTCGGTGGCAGGAGGTCCCGCCTCGGCTCCGCCTCTTTGCCCTTATTTGGAGCAGGTGGGAGTTGAACTCTGACCTCACTGTCGAGCCGTTAGTGGCCGACTCCGCCTACTAAGGGCTTCACGGCAACTCTGCAGAATCCTATGGGTGACGTCACGGACCGTACGTCCATTTATATACAGTCTATGTATAGAACGCTCTATTTCTTAGAACGACAACACTCATTTTGGTGTAGAGAATAAAATTGGATAAACAAATGCACTACTAAAACGCTAGGCTGGACCCCAATTGCCAACCGTAGGAGAGCTTGAGAGGACCACTGCAGCTTCCAGCATCAAACAACTCTCTGATCATTGGACTGTCCTGTTTTAATGGCACAGACGCAAGCGATTGCCTAAAAGTCTTTAAGGTTACCAGCTCTGCTAACTGCAGCAAACAAAGTTAACCACAGCTTTCTAAACTTCACTACACATTAATCATGAATTGGCGAAAATGTTAAACAGAGCAAGTCCTTTGTCTTCTTTACATGTGTGTACGCACGCAGAACACGCATTTGAATCAGATGGCTCATACAGTATGAAAACACATACATGTTGGAGGCCCTTTCACAAGTACTGTCATCTGTTGAGGCCAAAAGTGAAGCGTTGAGCCCAGCACAGTTTTTGTGCAACCTGCTCATGGTTACAGCTTACTTTAAAGCAGACAGCTTGTATCCTCTAATGGCATTGAATTATACTTCTCTTAAAGGTAACACGATTTCTCAATTTCTTTATTCAGGAGAGATGTCCACTCATTAAACTTGAATTGTGACTTTGCTTCACGTTCCAGAGGATTCAGATGAGCTAATAAAAGAAGAGTCTCAGGATGTACATTGATTAGACTACTGTTCCTCCAGTTCTACCTCGTAACGTGGTTTGAATGATTCAGCTGTCCGCCACCGGCAGCAAAGCGCTCTTATTCCTGATGAATCGCAGATTGAGAGGAAGCTGCATCATTTTCATTTTTAAGACATTATCAGGTATATATTTTATGAGGTTGTTTGCATATAATCATAGTGCTTGAGTGGATTTTGTTAATAAAACCCATTAAAGTTTCACTTGGGGAATCTGGCTCTTTGTAGTTAAGAATAATGGATATTATTACTCTCCATATACACTGGCTTCTTGTTGAAATTATGTACATACATTATGTCGGAAAATAGCTGCTACAAGCCTGAACAACACAGGGGACTGTAAGTAAACAGGATATTAATATAGAGAAGGCTCTCTACAGAACATTCTTCTGTAAATCTAGAATATACAGCTTAGAAAGAAGAATATAAACCTGCCCAGAGAATCCGTTAATGACTATCAGCTTCACAACTCTTATACAGTATTTGTTCTGGTCTCATTACAACTGTAATGTGAAAATAAAGTGTAAAAACAGTGGCTGTCTCAGTATGTGCTTTGTGGGATATTTAAAGGTCTTTCTCTGCTCTCTGTTTAATAACCAGTCCAGACTTGCTGTTTTACCCACATTTTACTAGCAGATTGCCTCTATAAAACGTCCCTTTTGTTGTTTTCCACTACCTCTAATCTATGTTACTGTATGGTGATGTGTGAGTAAATATCCACCATGTTTGTCGAGACCAACAGTAATAATTTTGGTACCTTCTGACTGTTCACACTATAGGTCAGAAATAATTTGTCCAATGTGTCCAGCACTAATAAGAAAATTAAGAATGTTCATGTAGCAAACTAAGATGATGAGCAATTAAAAAAAAATTAAGAAAATGGTGGCATTTGCTTCTCCCCATAGACCCTTACTATTGATCCAGAGCCATATCGAGGGATGGTTTTGATAGATCATCTTCTGGAGTGATGCCAAATAAAGCTTTCACCAATGGTTCACCACAGTCAACCAGCCCTCCAGCTCCTGACAGGTTGTCTGGACTGATGTTGTATCCTTCAGGATGCAATTGAACATTTTGCCAAGACTTTTTACTGGCTTTTCTGAGACAGTTGGGATTGGTGTCCCTTCAATGCTGATTGGTGGTTGGCGTATCCTGACTTGGGCTGCGGGACTGAGGTTCAGCAGAATTGACTCATCACAGAGATTGTACACCCCATGATGATTCCAACTTTGAGTCTTTGCCATACTGATATTAATGACCCTGATGAGATCCCCATACTGAACGCTGCTATTTGACCCAGCACATGATGCTTGAGCTGACTGTCTTGATCAGCTGGTGTGGTGTTTAGACCTATAGGCGTTGGCCAGGTAGCCAAAGCATTGTTAGGTCTCATTTCTCAGATGAGCAGGGTCAACACACCAGGGTGATCTAGACATCCTGGGATTCCAGAAAAGCCTCCCTTCTGTACTGAGGTGTCAATGTAGCCATTGTAGGACAGGAAGTTGGTCAGCGCCTTGCATCTGTTATGGGGGAATAGCCACTCGGAGGCTCCAATCCTGAGAAAGAGTCGATTTGTACCTTGGTCTGGTCTTCTTCGCTCAGAGGATGCAGTTTTGGTTTCCAACCCATTCCGCCCTGATGGTCGTCTTTGTGAACTGTCCACTGTCTCTCCAGTAATCACCAACCTATTCATGGTTGGCGGTTATCAAGTATTTTTCTGCCACTAATTTCTAGAACAGTAAATATCCATCTCTTTAATGCTCCTGAACACAACATGGTGTGACCAGGGGTCATGGGGTGTTTCAGGTACAGACAAACCACAACTTGTGTTTGGGTGGCATTTGCTCCTCGCCATGATCCAGAACCATCTATAGGCTTTCTCTGTTGCTTTTGTGATGGTTTTGATGACTCTCCTCTTCTTCATACTAGTGATGCCCAGTGAACTAAGGGCTTTGAAGATTGATTGCCCCTCGAAGCCCCTGCAGCCAACCTTGATGGGCATATGCTTTTGCCTTCCAGTCCCACCTGTGACAGTCTTGGAACTATTTGGTCATTGTGAACATCTTAGCATTCTAACATGAGCATGTAGCTAAAGCATGGCTTTAGACTCTTAGATTGTAAACCCTTTGTCTCAGATACACAAAGATACAGATACACAGTACACAAAGTTTGTCAGGGAAATCAATTATTTACAAAAGGTCCTGTGAAGATGTAATGTTTAAATAACAGAAGGGTGTACATATAAAGAAGATAATACCTTTGGATTAGATCATAACCTCATAACATATCATGGAGTTAAAGCAGGGATTATAGAAATAGGGATTGACCTCTTTATGACCATAAAGCCAGTCATTTTAATCCAATATTTGTACTGTTAACATATGGCTAATAAATTGGACATAGCAAGCCAATACAACTTAAAAAGACAACACATCAAGAAGACTGATGGGGAATGGCTCAAGGTCATTGGAGCTCTTTGCTTTGTCTTTTGTGTCTATTTTAAATATTTTAGATTTTGTTGTTTGAATTTGGATGAATCATATAATTGCTTACAAAAATTAGCTGCAATTAAACGATGACATGGTCTGCTTGGCATGCAATTCAGGTTTGATGCAAATGCTTTTGACTTGACTAAAAATGTATGAAATAAGGGGAATGTTGGGATCTCAAAGTACATCACAGAAATAACACAAACAACCAACATTTATAGATGTCACTGTGTAAACCAGTTTAAGTAGGTCCTACTGTATATCTGTCATAAAATGGTTTCTAACACATTGCAAAGAGTGGTGAGGTGCCAGGCTGCAGGCCAGAGCTGTACACAATCCTCACAGAAGCAGAACTGGAAGAACAACACCCCTCCTCCCTGCAGCGAGGGGGATTAGGCAGATTCAACACAAACACATGTATTTAAAGTGTGAGGAATACAGCAGCATGTTTTCCTCCAGTCTGACGCCTTGGTTGGGATGGGATCAGTGCTGATGATGTGTTTTATTTTGGGGTTGCCTGGCTGTTAGTGCACACAGGGGCCAGACAGGCAGTGACAGGTCCTGTGTTCCTGGTGCAGAGTGTGTTCATGTGCAGGTCTGATGTGGACGCTGAGTCTAAGAGACAAACAGTGTATCTGGGCATAAAGCCTGGCTCGCCTGCTACAGTATTTGAACATAAATGGGCCACGCTAGATTCAAACAGTCACATGGCAGCGGATGTCACTGCATTTCAATTCCCACATATAATGCAAATGTGACTTTCTTATCACAACACTGTGCCTGAAAAACACAACAGGGATGTGTGTTTGCTGAAGACTCAAAATTGAAATACAGTTTTGTGTTTATGGTACCTTCATGTTCAGGATTTTTGACTATTTTAATATCAAGTCACCTTATTATCCCAAATAAAATATATTTACAATACTATGTCGAGGAGGGCTTTAGATGTTACATATTAATCCACAGCCTCCTCCTGTGTGTCTTGGATGGAGGTGAACTCATGCAGGGGGGCTGTGGATGTCTGACATGGCCGCTGTTTGATGCCCCCTGGTGCATTAGGGGGGTTGCTGCTTATAGCTGTCAAGGTCAATTAATGAATGCAGGGGTTAGGCTGTCAGGATCCCCACAATGCCCCCAGGTCTCATAAATTATCCAGAAAAACACATTAAAATACAGGATCTGAACTCCTGCAATTAAGATATTTTAGCATGTATTTCCCTCAGCAAAGCGTACACTGTATCCAGTCAGGTGAAGCCTACATCACTCCCTCTCCCTCCATCCCTCCCCCTTCTGCATCCATCCTCCAGCCTGCTACACCACAGCAGCACCAGCAAATCATAGAAAGGAGGTCCTGCATGGGCTAATTCTCTCTAGCTTGTGGTATTGTATAGTTTTCCCTGTTGTTAACGTGGGCCACCTTGATCCTCCACCTCTGTGTTGAAACAAAAGACACTTTTTTTAAAACCAGAGGCTCAGCTGTGCGCCCCTCACCCCTGCACCTTTAAGGCAATGGAGAGCGAGAGAGTCGGCTGCGGAGTAGGAGGCGAGGGTTTATTCCACAGTGCTCTGAGGCAGGGCAGCTTTTAAGCGCATGGACCAGTGTGCGCAGTTTGTGTGTGCGGCTGCGGGGGGAAGATGCGTGTGCTTGTTGCTCGCCGGACGGAGAGAGGCGGCGAAGAGAGAATGAGTTTCCAGCGCAGCTAACAATCAAATCCAACTTTACGCATTTTATTCATTTACCTGAGAGGACATGTGTGTCTGTTTTCAGTGAATTTATTTATTTCATTTATTGATTATTTTTCCGATTTTGGAACCTTTTGGGTTTTTTTTTTGCTTTAAATTGTGGAGTTGGGTGTGCGCACAGGTAGTTTGTCCTATGCTTCTCCAGCCTCTGACTCAGCAGCAGCCGCGGCACAGCTCACCTGGACCGGAGCATACCGAGTCGAGATCCCTCATGTTCCAAGCAGAACAGCGCTCCGACACGGGGGGACGGCTGCGCTGAGGCCCGGCGCGGTGCGGTGCGGTGCGGTGCGGTCAGTCCAAAAATAAAGAAGCGGAGACGCACAGTTGTGGATCATACACTGTCTCCCGTACCAGCAGAAGGAAGAAGCTCAAACCTCCTCCTTTTCATCTCCTTCTTCCCAACGTGAAGGATTGAGAGGAAGAGAGGGAGAAAGAGAAACAGAGAGAGGGAGAGAGAGAGATTTGCAAGCTCCCCTTTCTTTCTTTCTTTCTTTCATTGCAATTGACTTGTTGAAGAAATAAAAGGAAGAAATAACAAGAGGAAAGAGTGCGGGGAGAGAAGAAGAAAAAGCATAAGCTTGGATATTGAACGGAGCGGGGCATGTGGATATTGGCTCTTATCTTTTCCCAGTGCATCTTGAATGGTAGGTGATGCATTTGTGCACGTTAAACTTCAGGTGCAGGTTAATTACGCCACCAGACACAGTGTTCACATAATATCACAAATAGCTTTTAAGCATTTGCACATTGGAGATATTGATTTTTTTTGTCCTGGAAAATTGGACGGAACAGGCTGTTGCTGTGTCCTGCACACACTGCGGCTCTTTACTTCAATCCACATTAACCTTTATTAAAATGAAGGTTGTGGACGTGTTACCACTCAGTTTCCACATTTAAGATTAGCCTTTTATCAAATAGAGCGAGGGAGAAATACACACACACCACACACACACACACACACACACACACACACACACACACACACACACACACACACACACACACACACACACACACACCACACACACACACACACACACACACACACACACACACACACACACACAGAGGGAGAGGAGCAATGTAGGTTGAGCGTTAGGTGCAGCCTGCACTGCATGAGGAACAGGACATTTTGTATGTGTTTGTTATTTGTTTTCCTAATGATTTGTTTGGAAATGATATGACCCGAAATGAAACGTCTTAATTATTTGGTTTTATTCTCAGTTTGTACAATTAAGCATTATTAATTGCTTCCTATCAAACTGCATTGGGCCTCAGTCTGGGTGCATTATCCGACAGCATTTTGAGATGCTCAAATTGCATATTAATAAGTTTACCTTTCACCGTGTCCCACAGTTGAATTATTACAAATGATTCATTTGTGAATAATTGTGTGTAACAAATAGCATGTTACACCTGGTGCATTCACCGTTTGTTTAAATCTCAAACCTGCCTGTAAATTAGATTCAAACTGAAAACAAAATGCACTAATGAAACTAAAATCATTTCTTTTTAGACAACAGAATTACATTTCAAATCCCAAATTCACCAAACTAACACTTTTGCTAATAAAAAAATGTACTTTATTTACATGCATGCTATAATATGTAAAGTGGGCCTTCATGAATTTGTAATTTAAAGTATGGAATAACTTGGAGATTGCATGTTTGCATGCTTTCTGTTGGATCTGTCGAGCGTCTTCTAGAAAAAGGATTAAATAGGTTGACTGTGCTTTTTCTCTGTCAATGCACCCGCCATATTAGAAGCAAAGACATGGATTCATTTTGGATTGGAAATAAAAGACAAGTCCTTATCACCCTTTGCCCAAGTGCACATCACGCAAAATGCATTCAAATCCTATTTTGTGCACAGGGAAATCCTCAAAAGGTAGGTGTGGAAGGTGATTTTTTTTTTTTACAGCGAATACAAGAAGGGTGTGTGAGGAAGGGGGGCAGTAAGGAGGACAGGGGGCTATGGGGTAGGGGGGGTGGCTCTGTGCGTGTGTTGGGGGGCATAAATCAGCTCGAAAGAAAATTGGTGTATTTAGAATATCTTTTGAAAGACGTAGACGAAGGAAAAAGGGGGGTTAAGAAAAAATCCTAAGTGGACACAATGTGAGAGTAGAGGGCGATGCGTCAAGCGAAGATGACAGGAAAACCATTTTGTGGCCATGCTGAAGGGTTCCTTGAAGGCAGTGCTTATTTATAGGAGAGAATGGAGTCAAAGCAGTGACGGTAGCGTACCAAAGACCCTTTCTTTAGTTGACGAGAGACCATTTCGAGAAACAGACGATGTCCGTTTCAAATCTCACTCAATGATGTTGCTTTTGAATGGCTCGCTCAGTCTCTTTGGTCCAGGCAACAGCACTGCAAAATGGCTGCTGCTGTAGACATCTACATGGAAACTTTGAATGGCAGCACAGCACTTGTTATTGTGATGAACGCTGCGTTTGTGGTCGCTGCTGATGCGGTGCCATTCATATCGACAGACCGGGCTTATTTGACACTGACCTTTTCTATTGATTCCGAGAATCAAATGTTGTTTTTGTGGCAGCAATTAGAATTACCCAGAGTGCATCGGCCTATGACAATCCCCTCTTTGTAATGTTCCTCTTTCTATTCCATGCTAAATTGACTGAATAAAAGGGCAGTGATTGTTGATCTTAGACGCTTTTCTCTCAGTTGCACATTTGTTTTCCCCGAACAGACCTGCAAAGATTAGTCTTAATGAGCAGTTGCATCAGAACCTCTTCAGGACAGGGGGATGGAGCTTCCTGAAATCAGGGCTTTTAGAGCTCTGGTCCAGTGCTGAGGTTGTCTCTATGGAGACCTAATGAGTGCTGCAGTGTGGGCTTTGGGCTAGAGCAGCACCGCACTCTGTTCAGGTGACCCTAATGCTGCACTCTTTCCACATAATAACAGTTACTTGGGAATAATCCCTTTATATGCTGTTTATTTGTTCATTGATATTTGCATATGCATGGACAAAACTGAAACATTGACTTTGATTACATTTATTATGTCAACACATTTCCCATAACTGTATTAGGTTAGTTGAAATATTAAGTTGAACCTAATGTTTTTTTATTAAAACTCAATATTATTTACTTTCAGCTAACCAACGTTTCAGTTTTTTCAGTGAGTCTTTAGGAGATTAAAACCACAACCTTGCAGTGGTCATGTATGAATAGAATCATCTGCACTTTTGCTCTGAATTATGGGACACATTTGCCAGCTCATCTACAGTAGATATAAACATGTCAGCGCTGTACAGAGTAAAATCTGCTGTAGAGTTCACTTCAGTGGTGCTTGAGCTTTTAAAGTGCCCTTGCAGAAGTGTCTATTAAAACCTAAATGGAACGGGGACAACATATTCCAGTTATGAAGAGATAAATTGGGGAAGTGGCATAATGTTGTTTTTGCTCTGCTGCGCCAGGGGGGGGGGTGGGAATCTGACAAATGCTCAATTGGACACTAATAAGCTGTATAAATACACAGCGGCGCTCCTGCATTGGCTCTTAGTATCACTCTGTGCATGTGTATTTTTAGATTTCTGTTTAGGATGACGAGGGGCTGCTGGAGAAAAGGTTCCTCCGCTTATTAAAAGATCAGCGTTTTCATTAGGACTTGATTCAGACATCAAACATGATTAATGAAGGAGCACAGTTTAGTTTCCTCGTACAAATCATCTTAGCAACAAGCTAAGCCAGCGGCTAGCAGCTAATGGTGCTAACATAAAGAACAGAAGCGCTGAACTAACGGTGTTACCTGAGGGGGAATCGGAAGGGGGTCATTGAGCTTGAACACTGTTGGTTAGCGGTAACCACTGAGCGCAGTGCAGAGAGGCGGCTATTAGCTTGCTAATGTGAACCATAGACTGCACGTGTCCTCGGCTATTAACCAGAAAACAGAAAAGCTGAGATTACAACACTCTTAGGGATAAAACACCCTCTCTGCTCATGTATACATTTCTTCACTACACTCAAAGATATAATGTTAAATTAGCTTACATAATAAACCAATATCAACCGGTTAACTATGTTGAATAATTGGGAAAAATACTAGAAATCTAAATAGTACTTCTTAAATGTAAGCAAATCTCACCAAACCATCCTTTTTCAATGCTACATTATACAATGATGTTCAATCTACCTATGTTATGTTTTATTTCTTAACTCCAATTATGCTAAATACAGTTATGTTGAATTTACTAAACGAAAATGTGTTGTATTTACTTGCCCTATCACTTTGACTAATTCAAATGAACACACATAATTTACTTCAACTGATGTTAATGCAGGTTTTAAAGGTAGACAGTGAAGTATCTGTATGTGCTTGCTTTATTATTCATGCTCTGAATGTAACTTAAGAATCTTTAAAGTCCAAAGTTTACTTTGTTAAAATTCAACCAAAGCCACAGTCTTTCCCTAACCTCAACCAAAGTGCTTTTGTTACCTCAACCTATCCCATTGAGGATGTAGACCCTAACATCCTCTTTGACTGCTATAGTATAGTTATTTGTCTTTTTCAACCATGCATGAAACACTATTATCTCAAAAAGAAAGGAAATAATGTATGCCTTATCAGATAAATGTATTTCCACACAGAACAATCAGTAGACAATATAAAACATTTACAAGCAACAACATCAAATTCATCAAAGTCAGTATAACACTGAAAATCAGAAAGACAAACTTGCAAGCACTCATCAACATACAAATACCAGCAGACCCCACTCACTCCAACGCGTTGCGAGAAAATGTAATTTCTTTCCAAAATGTGTTGGCCAAGTTAGCTTAACAGTTTCATAGTCATTTCCAGGAGACATGGGACATATTTAGCCTATTCTTCCTTCAAATGTCATATAAATGCCACCAAAATATATAAAAAGAAACTTTTAGTGAAACCTTAGTTTAGTCTTTAAGACAATCGCATTGTTTTGTCCCATTATCACCCGAGGAACAGTGCTGCTTAGAGGTTACATTAAGGCCAGTGGGAATGTAGGTCTGTGGAGACTGGTGTTCTCTGGTATCCATCTGTCACTTCTTGTATGCCAGGATGGGTTGACAGAGTCACGACAACACACGCTCTTCATCTGCACAGTAATATCAGCACACCGATGTAGGCCACTGGAAATACTCTGATTACTCTTGTTAAGTAAATAGAAGTCGTGTTTTTTTGTTGTTCTGAGCAGAGAAACTGCATTTAAAGGTGGGGTAGGTAAGTTTGAGAAACCGGCTCGAGATACACTTTTTGTTATATTCCATGGAATGCTCTTAACATCCCGATAGCAATTAATATCTGAAGTGCTTTGACAAAAAATCCATAGAAAATGTCATCTGTGGAAGCTGTAAAAAGCACGACCAATCATCTGAGCCGGCCCGGCTAAAGTAACTGGATGGCCTACCTGCCTGTCAGCCTTCCATCTGTGCACAAACTTATCTCGTGCCCTCATTGGTCATGTGCGCGTTCGTGTGTGTTGGAGGAGGGGCTCTGTAAGGAAGTGGCAGATTTTCTCCGGCTGTGTATATTTCTAGCGCACTCGAGCTGGTTTCTCCAAAATTACCTACCCCACCTTTAATGCTGCTAGAATATTCTTACATTCATTTAACCCATATTCTTTAGCTTTAGGCTACATTATGTTATGATAATTGACATTTAATTATAAAGCAACGCTTGAATACATTTTTGTATTGACTTTATCCAGTCACTTGAAGGTGTTTACGGAAATTTTAGATGTTTATATTATCGAGACTAAGAATTCAGATTATGAAAAAGGACTAAGATTCAAAGGTATAAGTGTCATGCTGTTTTCAGGGCCTCTCTAATCACACCAGGATGTGTCAATGGCATCAGGTCAGGGTTTTGTGTCGCTCCAATGTTTGTGCTTGTGCCTTAGCTGGGCTGTTCAGACCAGAGTAGGCTCAAGCATATGTTAATGGCTGCACATTGAACTGTTAAAGGTTTCATTTAACCCAGACCAGAATGCTTAAGGAGATGATAGTGTGTAGTGAGGCAGAAAAAGAGGAGGCAGAGAGGGGGCCGAGGGACACAGTCAGCTTGTGTAATGTGGAATCTAAAGCTCTAAAAATCATATCAAATCAGCCGCTTCTCCATGCAGAAACAGCCCTATAGTCGCCACATCCAGTATTGTATCATATGTTGGATACTGATTAAATCTCACCATTCTCTATTACATATCCAGTAGCCTTTATTTAACCAGGTGAAGCCCCTTGAGATCAACAGATCTCTTTTTCAAGGGTGACCTGCAGGACATTAGTTACACATGTAACATAAAAACAACAGAACAACAATAAGGAAAAATACCCAGCTTTTCCTCCTCAGTGCTACAATCTGTGTCCGTATGTATGTGTGATTAAATGATACAAAAAAAGCTGACATTAGAACTCAATGATTATGTATTTAATGTCAGGAAAATATGAAGTTGAATTTAATCAGATCAAGAACATTTTGGTTTGGAATAATGTTCTGGGATTCATAGAAAAACAGATATTACAACAGATATTATGAAAAGCTAGTGAATGTTGTATAGATAATAAGACAACAAATTAATGTTCTGTGTGTTTTCCAGGTCATATCAATGTCAGAATAACGGATTAATGTCTTGGTAAGTTGTCAGCAGTGACTGAATTAGCATCCAAACGCAGTGATAACACTTTGTTTTTGGTTTATTTTTACCTTTGCTATTCTAATGAGGCAATACTCACTGATACATTACTACAATTTAGGGGGATAAGCTAAACTGACCCACTGCTAATATTCCACAGCAGAGGAGCCTCTGTAAAATGTAGTTTAGACTGAGCTCAGCACAGAACGCATACATGTTATCAGTGTTGCAGTCAGCCCCCCTTCCCCTCCTGAGAAAGGCAGTCATAATAAAGACAGACATGCAAAGAGCTTTGTTGTGTTCACACCAGTTACAACAGAGATCTGCTGTCAGGTATGAACATATTAAAAGCCAGAGGCAATACATGTAGGAGGAAGTATCAGGGGGCTTCCTCTAAAGTTGTCTGCGCATTATGCCTTATGTTCATACACATTTGCAATCATAATTTATGTTTACTGGCACGGTGACATTCACAAAGTGTTTACCTTAATCCACAGATCATGGTTTCTGTAGAGTCCTACATTGACCAATATTTCGACCAGCATACATTTTTTCTTTAATCTGACAAAAATAATTGTTAGCTTCCCAAATCATTATAATGATTTACTGTAGTTGCCTTGAGCAGAATGACAGTTTCCCCAGAGTTATGCATTGTTGACTTTGACCCTTCTATGTATTTTGATTGCTATTGCCTTGAATCTACAATATACCCCACTAGTGCACCTTTTGCATATGTTCAATGTGAATATTAGGACTCATTTAATATTTAGGTGCCCTTGAATTATCCTCAAACCTTGTTATGTATTGCAGAATGCTTTAGATAGATGCATTATGAATATTGTCCTTTGTAGAAAATGTTGAACACTGGGGTTAAAGACTCCTACAGAGAGGTGTCTTCCTAGCCCTCTTGGTATGGTTTATTTAGTGTCAAATCACTTACAGGTGACAGATTGTGTCTCATCTAACTTTGTGGTATATTTGTTCTGAGGCAAAAGGTATATTCTCATACAATTCTGTAAAATGTAGACTTTAACAGAGGGTCTGGTGTCCTTCTGAAACCAATGACATTTCAGATTCCTATAACTCCCCTCATAGAAGTAAAAAAAAAGAAGACATTGCATTGCAATGATTGCTGTTCTCAACATTTAATGTATTACCTTCCAACCCGTTTAAAGAATAACAACAAACAGAGATATAAGTGGGCAACAAGCATGGTAAACCAAAAATGTATGATCTAAAAAAAAATGTAAAGAACAAAACTTGAAGTTTGTTCATTGAAAACAAGACTTCAATCAATATATTTTCAATGCAAATTATTAATGCTCAGCTAATTCTGCAACAGTATCAAAGCGTTAGTCAAACACCAGAAGGCCCAACATGGTGCTCTACAGAGTCTGGCTTCTTTGGATGGAATATAAGGCATGAAAATACATTAAAAAAGATAAGATGTTGAAGAATTTGATGTAGCAATAATAAGGGATTTATTCTTTATGTGAAGAAAATAGAACACCAAAAATAAATCATGGCAATTTCTGTCCATTTCTTCCCCAGTGGCTCCCTACTGGACGTATTCATTAGGCATAACCAAACAACGCTGATTAGCATTCTGAATCCAGCTCTGTTCCACAGCCCGGAATGTGTAACATTTTCAAACATTCTGGCAAATGTTTCATTAAAGTGTTGCTAGCCCCCAGCTCCACTGCGCTCCAGTCTCCGCTCTATCAGGCCTTCCACAGAAGTGATTATGCTAATTGCTGTTTGATCAGATGATTAAATTATAATTTGATTAATCCCGGGCACTAAACGCTCTGAATACGTTGATGTGTATTTTGCTGCCTGGCAGTGTTTGCAGAGCCCCCTGCAGCAGGCTGTGTGATGCACACAGTCCAGGTAGGACAGGGAGGGATGGAAGGGTGCATTATGATCTGGAATACTGCTGCTAATAATCCTAGAAAACATGATGAGTGTTAAAGGATCACTCCTGTGTTTAGATTGAGTGCAGCTCTAATGCAGAGTGCTGCCATTTTCTTACCATTGGCTGTCTGTGTTGCTCTCAATTAACCGTGTATCCATCAGGGTGATTTATAAGGGTGCTGTATGGACAGGCTCCTGTAGGACTACATAACGAGGGCCCATGTACTGTATGCCCACTATAAGAGTCATGACTATTCTGGGATTCAAATCCCTGGATGGAGACACCTAAATTCACATATGTAATAGATTGGTGTTGTGTTTAAGGTGGGTTTATTTATATAGCACATTTCATGCATAGGCAATAAAACATAATAATTACGAACAAAATGAATTGAACAAAAATAGATAGATATTAAATAATAATAGAAATTGTAAGCAACAAAAGACCACTCTCTCCCGCAGTGGGGTTACTGAGCATTAAATACTCTCGCCTTAGAGGCAAATGGAAGGCTGAGGGGAGGGGATGCAGGGGTGGAGGCAGAGAGTGGAGGGGGGGGTGTCTGAGGCACAGGAGCATGGCTTTAGGCGGAAATGCAGTGCTGTCTAGTCATCTGACCCACAGTTCCATTTAACCCCAGGACTTTGATTTGCCCTCCACTGTCAACTGCTTATTCCGCCTCTTTGTTTCTCTTGTACAAATGGCTTTTATTTTCCCCACATGATGCAGAACAGCACTGCAATGGCTGCAAATTACAGATTCAACATATCAGACAACCTCTTCTTGTGAGTCCGATATTCTTTGAATCCATTTTTACTGCATTAGCCATAGGGTGTTTGTATAAACTTGATAATACAATGCATGTAAACCATCACTTTGTTACACCTTAATACTTCTCTATAAAGCCTTGTTAAGCCCCGAGCCTGTTTTTCAGGTCTCAGGCTCGAAAATGACATTCCCAGAACAAATGACCATATCTTCCCTTCTAAAAGGGTTACATTAATAATCTTTTTTCTCAAAGCAAGGTCACACCTGTGAGTTGGATGTAGAAGTGTCAGAATCAATATAGATGTTTTTATTTGAAAGTAAATTCAGATTGAACACAGTAAAAATGACTTATAGTGAAAAGCACCCTTGAATGATGGGATGGTAGACTAAAAGCTTTAGGAATCCAAACTACAACATATAATAAGTACCCTGTATCAAGATTGATGCAAAACAAGAGAAATTTGACCTTTTTAGAGAGATTTAGCACAAAAAAAACACTTCTGGTGTCATTTGGGTGGATTTGACCTATCTCTGGCCCCCCTTGGTCGATTTTGCTGATTGACATCTCTTTCTAACCGTCAGAGCCAATGGAATCGAGGGGAACTCCCACATACTCCTTATTTGATAATGTGTGTGTGTTAGACTGCCGCATAGCCAAGACCGGAAGCTGCGATAACTCTTGTGGCTACCATTAGCAGCTAACTTTTACTCTCCAATTTTTCCATAAAAATGGAATTATGGATTATTAAAAAAAAAAAATATTACCCAGAAACATTATCAACCTATGGATTAACCGATTCAGCCGCGTTTTTTCTCGTTTTAATGCCATTGAACACGTCTTTTGATCAGATTGACAGCTACGGTGAGACGATCTCCCGTAAAAGCTCCGTAAAGGTACGTGTTGTGATGTCTGTGTTTGCTTCCCCTGTCGCGAGTCCGGATCACTCAGTGATGATACTATATACCTACATAATCTGTGGAACCTCAGCTTTAATCGGATATCTTGTATGTGCAGCTACGATAAGTAATAAGGGTATCTTTTATCTTGAGTTCTGTGCCAAAGTGCGTTAGCATTTTTCGCTCAGGGGTCATTTAGATGCTTCTTATGAGACTTGTCTTTTGTTTTGGTAAAAATGGTTTGTATCGTCAGTTAGCTGAGATTATTCCCGTTAATCTGGTATAACATATTAATAGGTTCTTAAATATTAAGATCCCCTGAGACACAGTGTCGTGAAAAAAAAAAAAAGTACCCGCCGGCGGGCACCTTGGGGCTTAACAGAGAACATGTAATGTAAACCATGTAAACTTATACAGCGACAATATAAAAATGTTTAATCTAATATGTGTGTATGGACAACTAGTGTTGCAGGATACACACAACTTCAAAATAGTCTTTTGTATTACTTATCCTATTTATTGCATTCATTTTTTGTGATGCTAAAATCATTTAGTAGCCTACCGCATCCTTCTCTTTTGAAATAGAGGAGTAAATCAACAAAAATCTTAGGAAGAGCAATGCTTCCTCTCAAATTGTTGTTATTTTAAGAACTGCCCCTTAAAATAACTGGCTGGTTTCCATGTTCACCCTCCAATAATGTTTAAATAGACACACATCGGGCAGAAATGAACACACTTGAGTGCTAAATAAAGCCTTTAACTGAAAACAAACTGAACAGCAGCACTCTGGATTGTCTGTGCTTCTTCAGTCACGTGTCCGGCCTGTGGTTAGCTCACCATCCATGTTGCATTTGAGTTGCTATGTTTAGTCACCACTTGCCTTCAGTCAAGTTTATTTATAAAAAAAACTGTTTCTGAATCAAACACAAATAACATCTTACTGCTGGTTTTTCCTACCGTGGATTTTATGTTCAAGTCAAAAATAGGAAAGGACAAAACTGGCCATTGACTAAATTGGATTTTGATATTTAATTGATGTCCAATTTTTGTGAACAGGAAGATCAGCATTAGGGTTCCATAGCCCAGCTTTGCAGCAAATACAAGCCTTCGACCCTATTGGTTGGATCACGCACATGTTCAAACTTAACCTTTATTTATGCCTGCATCATTGTAACATGACAATATCTGTCCGCAGACATTTGAACACAATGCACAGTACTGAAACCTCCTCTGGGGTACTTCCTGCCACAGCAGGGGTCTCCAGGGGCACATGTTGCAACGAGAACACAAACAGACCAATGCATAGGATTTACTGTTTATAAAACAGCCCTTGACTTATAAGGAATTCACTTCTTCATAGTTCTTAAAGCCCCTCTTTTTCTTGTGTCCAAAGCTGAAGAACCATAACGATTCTGTTCTTAGAATTCCTTTTGCATTAAATTCTATGATGAGCGAGTTGGCATATTGTATGGCAGCCTTGTCAGTATTATTTGCATTTGAATGTGAATAGGTAGATGTTAGCATGTAATGTAAAAGTGCTGTGAGTCTGTTTCGTCTTCCTAACCTTCAATTACATTGTAAAATTGGAGGCGTCGTATTCACCTTTATATCTTCCTACCCTTTACTTACACTTTAAGCTGCTTGACCCTTTTCTTAAAGCTCAACACTGAATAACAGTACTGCACCCCAAAAGTACCAAGTAAACAATTACAGTGCGTGTTTCTTCTTTCCTCTGCAAATCCCAATTGTTACTCCCTTATGATGCTGTACCTATATGTAAGTACATATTACATTACGATTATAATAGAATGTATAAAGAAAGGCTGCAGAGCTGCCGTGAGGCTCAAAGTGGGCGGCTTCAACTGTCGCCATTTTAGCAACGCCTAACTCCCAGCTAATCCAAAAGTGGGCAAAGAAAGTGGGTGGAGCTTACGTGGGCCTATATGACGAATTAGAGCAGCCAGCTAGCTTCTAGCCACCTGAGATGGCCCCCACCTGTCACTCAAAGCGTCCACACCCTTTTTTTGTGAAACTTAAAGCCTTAATATTATTCCAACGGCTGACATATATGAATATTAACCCCTGTATAGATGTCATGATGGGGGGAATGAGCGGGACCACAGACCAGTTTCTGTGCTGTATATAATATGTAGATGATCTTCAAGCTGTCAGCCTTCCTCCTTCAGCTAATCTCGTGGTTCATCCCCTCCCTGCTGACTTTAATGTCCTCCTCTCGGCTCACCTGAAATCCACCTGCCTTCTCCTTCTCCCTGTCTGTCAGCTCAGTCAGAGTTTAACATTTAACTGAAACAGAAATAATGTTTCCCCAACCCTAATCCTAACCAACCAATTAGTTAAACTGTTTAAAATGTGCTGTGATTGTTACATACAACATTTTTTCAATGACTGTAGAACTGTTCTGACTATTGCTGAGTTACTGTATATGGGTGGCTGTTTTCAGGAGCTGGAGCAGCCTACAGCTCAAAGTATCCTTGAGCAAGATATCTTTCCCCAAATAGCTGTTGATGGCTGAGATGGGTGTGCCATCAGTGTTTGAGTGCGTAGGGATGTTTCTTGGCCCTGACGACTGCCAAAATCCACCAAAACGGTTTCTTTAAACTGCAGTACTTGTACAAATAGTCAACAACTATCTTGTTATAAAAGCAGCCATGCTAGCTGTTTTGTGAGGTTATACATAGACTCAAAATTGCTTAATACTAACATTGGCATGCTAACAATGAAAATGCTTGCATTGTGAAGTTTGTCAGGTATAATGTTGCTGTGTTCACCATCACAAGAGTCCAATATAAGAGATGTTTCAGCTATAGGGTACAAGTGGTTAGTCTGACAGACCAACATCGCAATCCTCAAGGCATCTAGCATGGCTTTAAACCCGCTTAAGGAGAAAAAGTGATTGTCATGGACACAAATATAATGCAGTGTAATGCGTCAGAGGACAATAGTGCAATTTCAATTCTAACAAGTGTAATGAATAGGTATGGGTATCGAGAAGCGGTACTAAGTCAGTACCGGTACCTGATTGGACGGTATTGGTATACCGTTTAGCCGCTGGTCAAACGGTGCTGCTATCGGTATATGAATTACGCTACTTCCTTAGTTTAAACAATTCTGGTTGGTTGGGAACCCTCATCCCGTGTGACCTATCCGGTTTGATTGCCACTCTGATTGGCCACTGTGAATGCCACTCGTCATCTCTCATAACAGCGCTCTTATTATTGTGAGACTCCCGGGGGCAGACCATAGGGGCCAACCCAGTCTCACAGCATTTCGTGTTATAGTCACGACATGTAATCTATTGATTCGTGTTCACCAACATGATTTTCCTCTTTTTTTCGTGTCACACAGAACAATTTTAAAAGCAATGTATTTCTATTGGTAGTGTGTTTCGTGCCTGCAGCACGTTTTTTTGTCCTGTCGGGTCGTGGAAGACCGGAAGCTGTGGGGTTCAGAAAAACATGTTCTTACTCAATATCAAGCCACGATTATTGTTTTTATTTTAAATCGTATAATGTCGGACTTTTTTTGCTGTCCGCGAGCAAAATGGGGCTCAGAGCCTCAGAATTCTGACATTTTTCAATCTTTTTTTCCTCCTAATTTGTTATTCTTTTCAAAATAACACACTGTTATTTACTCAACAATATCACACAATTATCCTTGTTTTTATTTATTTGTTTAATTCTATAATCTTTGGCTTTTTTGGCGTCCGTCAGGAACTGAATTTCAAAATAAAAATAACCGGAAACAGACGTAGAGCCTATAAGGGACATTTCGAGCATTATTGCGATACACACCCACTGAACTGATTACCCAAGATCCTCAGCTATGGTTTAAGTTCGGTGATTGGATGTTTTAGCCACCGTCATTTTATCTGCACAAACAACATATTCCATTGGTATAAATCTCATCACTGTACGACCAAAACTCACTGAACTAGAAGCCAGGAAAGAGCAAGAAGACAACTTCACTTTACGTAGCCATGATGATAATGATGTCTTACCTTTGCTGTTTTGTGATCAAAAGTTGTGTTCAAGGGCATACAAACGGTTATTCCAATGTCTCTGTGTAACTTTAAAATGATTACTGAAAATCCATCATTATAATTATAAATAATAAATAATGAACGCAATAAAGATTATAATAGTTAGCCGACCGGAGCCTCCGGTTTAGGAGGTGCGCACGCAGTGTCTCGTTTTAACTGAATAATGGTCATGTTTACATGGATTTATGAACTGCCCCTAATAACCGCCCGCCTTCCAGAGACACACTGTCAAACACACTCATACCTGCTTCGTATGACATTGAAAAAGTTACATTAAATAATAAATACAAATAAATTACAATAACATGACTGTTGTTTAATCTTCACATCTTGTAATCATGTCTATAATTTTGAGCACCAAATTATTGAAAAGTATCGAAAAATACCCGTATCAATAAGCAGTATCGGTATCGATAAAATCCTAACGATACCCATCCCTAGTAATGAAGCATTATACATGTCTCATATTGATGTTGTACCTCTCTTCTTTGACTCAATAGCTTTGCATATTGGCTTCATAGCAGCAACTAGAGTTTGTTAACTCACTCAAAATGTTTCTTTTTCACTCCTTAGTCATCTCTCTTTTATTTCTCTAACCCTCTGTCCCAGTGGATTTGCAGTATTTGTCCATTTAGACCTTGACGATATAACTGATTAGGGTCTTCAAAGTAGTGGGAACTCCCTCCTCTCCTGTTGGCGCTCATGTAAATGAGCGTTCATATGCATCAACCAACCCACTCCACGCTGACTCTCGTCTCGCCCTCCAGAGAGTTGACATCAGAGGAGGGTATCATTGGTTTTACATAGCGGCTGCATGGCACTGAGCGCACTGCTTAACATTATTCATGAGGGCAAAATGGAAGCAGGTGATTTGGGGAGAGGAGACCCTGTTCTCCAATCTGTGCATCTCGGATCTGCGCTGCACTTCTCTTTACTGATTATTGTGTAAGCCCCTAGGGCAGGAGAGGAAGGGGTAAAGGGGGGTTTGGATGCTTACTCACTGTCATCATGAGGCCGTCCTGTCCTCCACCCCTCACTATCCCTCCCTCTTTTGCAATCCCCCTGCTCCAACCCCCCTCCCCTCCCTAGGCGTCTCTGCAGAGCTCTGCCTTAATTACCTGCATGGCCTGCCATGAGCTGTCAGTGTGGCTCAGTGCCTGTTTTCCCCAGTAGAGTTGCCCTAATGTTTAGATGCCCTGGTGTCCACTGTAGCACCACAGAGATCTCCTGGTGCCGGCCACACTGTGGCTGAGAGCCAATTGGACTGCAATGTTTAAATACATTAGCTGCTTCAGGCAGGGCAGATCATTTGATGTGAGAAAATCAAGAGACAAAAGCTTTATATCAGAATGTTGTTGCAGTCATCCAGGGCATTATGAGACAATGTGAAGCATCCATGAGTTTTTTGCCATCTCAACATTTAAACAAGAGGCTCCATTCATCTAAGGTTGATTAATGGTGTTTGGTTGAGGTAAACACAGGCCTGGCAAAAAGCCCTGACACATCAGTCATCAGCGGGCTAATGCACAGGCCTGTTAATGTTGTGTGTTAGTGGGACCTGTATTGATCAGGCATTTACTTAAATAAATTGCCTGGGTTATTTGGAAGCGACTGCTGACATTGTAAGAACGGAGGTTCACGGGTCTTACTGAACATGTAATATTGGGGAAAGGCTTGCTTGGAATATTATGAAGTATCTTTGCAGCCTGTTCTCCCAGCATTCTCTGTAATGTTGGCAGATTAACCCAGCAGCATTACTGCCTGCATCGACTCCTCACTGTCTCAGCTGTCAGCCGGAGACTGTGTCAGCCTCTCTGTTAGTGGGCTACCAGACATTAGCGCTCATCCCCCCACATCCCTCTGACACGCCCGCCTGGACTCTCCTTGACCGAGGCTCGCCTAGTGCCCTTGAGCTCCGACAGCAGAGGTTCCGCAATGGGAGCATTGCATTAGGATTCACCTGCAATCCACAGTTAGAGGCTTCAGCAGGCCCTTCCACCAAAGGGTGCTGACATCTGGGACTGTGCCAAGCATTATTTGAACCGGCAGGAAAAAGGGACCCACTTCACAAACCACACAGGACGGCCCCTTCTTGCTCCTCCTCTGAGCTTTCCTAAGACTAAAAACAAAATAAAAGAGAGAATGCATCTATTATACATGTTTGATTCATAATTGAACAATATCACCTTTTCCTTTTTATGGTTTTGGCTCGGGGAGAACTGACTTAGAATAAGATGGGCTCTGACATAGCTAGTGAGTTAGTGTGTGTGTGTGTGGGGGGGGGGGGTCATGATAGGCATGGGAGTGTGTTGGTGTAATATTGTGTGTGTGATGCTGACAAAAATAACTAAGATATAATGACTTTAAGGATTTGTACAATTTGTTCATTTGAGGACAAAACTGTCTTCATCAAAAGTCTCAGGAACAGGAAGGAACATTTGATAAAAGGGAACAAGAAACAGCACAATCATAGTTTTCAAAAAGCAGTTGCAACATCTTAAGAAGATCATTCATTTTAAAGTAAAATCAACAAGAGAGGCAGAAATCCTTTGAGATTCTGACCAAAGCCTTGCAGGCTTTAATCTGCAGGCTGACTATCGATAGGCTGCACATACATCTGTAATCTCTGTTTCTACATTCATCCGGTTCCCAGTTAAACAATAAATCCTCCAAAATGTGCCTCTTCTGTCTGCAACAAAAACAGTCTGTTACATTTCTCTGAGATGAGGATTTAAATGAGATTATTAATTAACAGTGCTTCACAAAAAAAAAAAGTGTGACGACCAACAGCCAAATCATTATGATAAACTGGGTCGGTTTGTCTCGGGCAATTCTTTTGCAACCAAATCTTCATATAAAATACCTCCAAAGTACAAATTCTGGTAACATACTGCAAGGAGTGTCTGCCATTGAACTCATGATTTGAATGCATAATTGGAAAGGTACTTAAAGTAAGGTCATGTTTTATAGAGTGGTGCATTGATGACGTACTTTTGAAGGCTAACCCAGAAACTAGCATCGCAAGCACTCTTCGACAATATGCAATGGGGTTTTTTATTTTCATTTTGGAATATTGCAGAAAATAAGATCTGTGGCAAACACACGTAAATGCAACTGCAAGAAGTAAAAAGCTAATGCTAGGCTGTAAACAAACCAGAGGACTGTTGCATCACCACCGCTAAGCTAAAGGCGGCTAATGATTGGCGTGATGATGTTGACTATTCTCATTTAGCCACTTGTGAGCAACCTCTGTTTTCATGACACATAAAAGCTTCAGACATTCACCAGTGGGCTATTTACTATTGTATTTCATGTTCCAGGACAACACACAAAAAACTCTTCAGTTTGTGTTAACCCCAGCCTTTATTTTAAGGCATCTTGCCGTTCTTATCACTGTAAAACACCTGCATTTCCCTACTGGGTTCAATAAAGGTTTATCTTCCCCGGGCGCCGTTCAAAATGGCAGCACACTGCTCCTAACACTAGGATGGGTCAAAGGCAGAGAAACAATTTCCCCACGGAGATTAATAAAGTATATCAAATCAAATCAAAATCAAATCTTATCTTAAAACAAAGTTAGAATTCGAAGTGAGGAAAAAAGTGCTTAATGGCTATAACCTGGACTCATTCCTGCACCACTGTATTAAGGAGGATGTGCTGTGTTTCCTGCAGCACGTTGGTTTTGGGCTGCTCTGCTGTTGCAGGGACTCATGAAGGTCCAGTGTTTGATAAATAGAGATGATCAGTCAGTACAGTGACTGCAGTGTGACCTACTCTGCAGCTCTTTCCCTGTGCATGCATTGTTTTCTTTGCACCTGCATCCTCATGTGAAGGTGGAGAAAGTCCGAATGTGAGAGACAGGTTCAGAGGAGCGTGAAGGGGAGATGAAGGTTACAACATTATGCAGACAGAGGAGGCTGGGCTGGAGAAACGAGTTCTGTAGGAAGAGGCTGGAGAGAAAGGGAGAAATGGAAAAAGAAAGTATTAATTTGTGGTATACAACTGAGATGGAGCGAGCCTTTGACCTCCGTCATGGCTCCTCCACTATCCTTCTCCCTTTTCTTTACATTCTCGTCCAGGCTCTCTCTTTTAATAGCAGCCTGCGTGTCACTGTCAGAGTGCTTTCCAGCTTTCCCGCCTCCCCACTCAAACCCCGCCCTCGCCGCTTTTCTTGGCGCTGCGCTAAAAAATAAATGCACTTCCACTGTATCTCTCTGAACGTTTGGGATCTGCCAGGGTTGTGTCCATCAGGCTTTCCAATCTCAAGGAACCAGCCACCCAGAAATTGGTGGTGGAGGCGGAGCTGGTGGGCGTCTCCATTTTTTATGAGTTGGTGCAAAGCGGATTTGGACAAAAGCAGTTATGAAGCAGCCTTTCATCTTCACTCACCTTATAAACAATCAGACCGTGATGGCTGTTTGCTCTGGTCTAGCCTCCATCACACACACTGACCAAACTGAAACGTGACTTGTGTGTCAACAAATGTCACATGTTTCATTAGGTGAAAGCAATAATATAGTTTAACCTAATATTTTGTATTCAAACGTAATATTATTGCGTTTAACTAACCTAATACAGTTATGTGAAATCTGTTGACATCATTAATTTAACTAAAGTCAGCGGTTCGGTTTTTACAGTGTATCTTATATTATTTTAAGCTTTTATCAGGATTATTTTTAAAGTTTGGGTTCAATTACAATACATTCAGGCACAGAGAAGAGCTTTACATTTGACCGCTCTACTGTACATTTATATTTGTGTATTTCACTGTATTCTTGTGACTTTAAACAAATAAAAAGACATGACCGCCTACAATTGATGATAATGACTTTGTAAGATGATCAATGCAAGTTCAGAAATACAATATAACATTAAAGTGGGGAGGTGTGTTGCGCAGTGGACTAGTGTGTCGGTGTTGGGATCAGGGGGTCACAGGTTCAAACCCCACTGCAGTCAGCATGTCGTTGTGTCCCTGAGACACTTCACCCCAAAGTGCTCCTGTGGGGATTTCCCACAGTATTGAGTATGTAAGTCGCTTTGGAACAAGTAACATGTAATGTAATGTAAAGTAACCCAGGTACAATGATTAACCAAGGAGTCTCCAACATGTAAAATGCTAAACAAACAAAAGTCTAAAATCCAATACAGTTTAGACAATGGAGGTTTCAAATTCAACTCAGATAAAATAAAAATCAGCGACTGCAAATGCTTCTATGGATGATGCATTTTTAATAACCTGTAACTACAAGCAGTTAAACAATGTCACAATAACAGCCGTGTGTGTGTGTGTGTGTGTGTGTGTGTGTGTGTGTGTGTGTGTGTGTCTGTGTCTCCCTGCGACTCGTAACAGATGCTGGGATTTTATGATCATCTTGATGACACATTTTCCTACTTGAGAAAACAACTGACAAGCTGTTACTCTGTGTTTGCGAGTTTTTCATGCATCATTATGGGAAATGAGCCATTTAAGAATGTTATTTTCTTTGGCTTGTGCTTCTCTTCGTTTTTTTTAACCGTTATATATTTTGCAAGCATACAAGATTATTACAGCTACATCAAAAATGTTTCCAAATGTTTGAATTATGTACAAATGCAGAGAAATTTGATGACAGGACAATAAAAGCTGGAGGTTATTATCTGCATCAAGTCAACTACAAAACAGGACATTTCACAATGTACACACAAAATAACAAAATAACCCTAACCCTACAAGCACATAGGGACAAACACAACGTATATCTGTGTACTGCTGCTAAGCTTTAACACTTTTAAACATATTCATATATTGGTGAATTTATACATCAATGTTTGACTCTCCATCTGCCAATCAGTTTTGAAAAGTACTTAACGGTCAGGTTTAAGCTTAGCCGATCTGGCACTCAATAAACCCCCCCCCCCCCAAGAGGCATGTGTCACTGCTCCTCTGCCTTTTCTTACCTCGTCTTGGATAAGAAACCACAGAGTTGTAGCTGTTGACAACTACAACTGTTGGCCTTTCAACAGCTCCAGGCCGGGCCCTCAGAGTGCTGCATGTGTGAAGTGAGTGCAGCTGGAAATGTGCGGAAACATGTGTACTCCGCGCTGTTTGTTTGTCTTAACAGGTTCAACGACCAGTGGGTGGAAGTGGCGATGATTTGAGCGTGCTCATTAGGAATTTATGAAGCGCTAAAATGTTTGGTCTCTGGGGAGGGGGATTGGCAGCTGTCGTACAGGCGGGCTGGCGACAGGAGCAGAGAGCCTGTATCTCTCACACACACACACACACACACACACACACACACACACACACACACACACACACACACACACACACACACACACACACACACACACACACACACACACACACACACACACACACACACACACACACACACACACACACACACACACACACACACCACACACACACACACACACACACACACACACACACACACACACACACACACACACACACACTGTTCAACTCCACAGACGAAATACCATTTATTAAATAAAATAAGCATTTTTTTCTTTCATTTGCCATTCATATTTAATGTATTATTTAGTATAATAAATACATATAATAAAACACTACTACTAATAATCATAATGTAATAATAATAATAATAGGAAAAATAATATAATACATTTATATTTGTGCACCTCTCACATAAGAACTTTTAGTGAGGGGACAAAAGATACAAATAAATACATTATGGAATGGAGAAGTACACAAAGCAATAGCACATGAAGACAATTAAAGGATACAATCCATAAATCCACCTCAAGTAATAACTAAATAAAACAGAAGCATAATTCAACTGGGTTAAGCAATTCAGGGTCTGGATGTAAGGGAAAGGTAGAGTAAAAAGGTGTGCATAACCGGTGATCCATGACAATAGGCACAATAGTGATAACTATGTTCGATGTACTGGTACTAATGGGGGAAATGTTGATAAAGCTCTTAATTTAGTTATATGATAATAAATATATATATATATATATATATATATATATATTGTCTTAGTTATCTCAACATCAGAATAGAAAGAGCATCTAAAAACTACACCTTTTTTGGGGAAATATCCTTCGAACTGGGTTCTGCAGTAATCTCTCATTATTATTACTGTTTAACTCAAACAGCAGTACACAAATAAAAAGGCAGAGGATGTATTAAAGTCCTCCGCCCTTTCTTGGGATCCAGCCAGTATACATATCCTGGCCTGGTGCCAGCAGTGTGGGTTGTCCATTACAGCAAAGAGTTGCATTGACATGCCTCATCAGTTAAGATGACTTGGAAACACCGTCCGCAGTCGGCTGTAAGGACCATTTGGTTGCCAATATCCAGATTATAATCATGGAAGCTGATTCTCACACAGCAACAGTATAGTTGTTACAATACAGGATTACCTAATATGAAACCTTTTGGAAGCCACAGAAGCAATGTCACTTTTCATTCTAATGAAAGTATCGATGCAGTGACTTTGTCATGAGAACAATTGACAAACACATTGGAAAGGAGACAAATAAAACCTTGAGAACACCAAAATGTCTTTCAAAGATTGTTACTCACACAATATAGCACCTTATATTAAACATGTACTATTTTTTATTCAGAAGAGTTTCTTAAGCCTGGAAAGTTGTGGATATATTTGTGTGTATTCTGTAGGGTGTCATGTTTTGTTAAAAAAACAGTCAACTACCACAATATGTTTAGTCAGTATATACGACAGGGAAGACAATTTACATCCTTGCAACTAAAATGTGCAATTGATCATCAGAAAAGCTTCCTTTGTCTCAGTCAGCTTTTCAGGGTTGTTTTCACAGATGCTTTAGAGCACGGATGTGTCTACAGACTGGCTCTGTTGTTTCACATCCATTGCTGCTCTCCATTACATTACTTGTTAGACGCTTTCATCCAAAGAGACTTACATACTCAATACTGTGGGCAATCCCCACAGGAGCACTTTGGGGTGAAGTGTCTCAGGGACACAACGACATGCTGACTGCAGTGGGGTTTGAACCTGTGCCCCCCTGATCCCAACACCAAGGCTCTATCCACTGCGCCACACGCCTCCTCTCCCACAGCTTTGCTGCAATGTCTCTTCATAGACACTCTCCTGCAGCCTCCCTACACTGCAGTGGGAACAAACACAATGGTCCAACCAGAGAAAAACACACTCAGCCTAAATTCAAAGAAAAGATAGCACAATTCTGTCAGATATAATTGTTATTCTGCAATGTAGTGGGTAGCTTGCACAATAGTGGCTGGTCAGTTTAATTAAAATCCTATAGCATACAATAGAGAGGTGCAGAAATGTGTTCTGAAACCTGAAATAGCATTTAGCATTTTACTTCCAGTTCCCTCATCTCTAAGTCGACAGGTTTTTGAACATGTTTTAGGTTAGATGCCTGAAGATAAGATCTTTGTATGATCATGTTTTGTTTTACAACATCAAATATGTCAGTTAATAACTGACTAAATGAGACTCATACACTTCAACACATCGAACGTTAGCCACCTTTAGCTTAGCGTTGGTGATGCACAGCAATGTGACTTGATGTAGTTTGTTTATAGCCCTTCGTTATTTCCTTCTGGTGATTGATTTGATGCCTCAACAATCATAAAATAAGTGTTAATATGTGGAAATGATGCTGCTGAACAAAATGTTTAAGTATCATATACATGTGCTTGCAAAATATATTTTTCTTCTGCAGTATTTGGAAATCAGATGGGAAAATCCCATGGCTTTTAGTCAAGTTAGCCCTTGCAATGCTAACTTCCGGGTCGGCCCACTCTATGTTTATGTTTTGTTAGGAGGTTAAAAAGGAGCTTGTCTAACATTATTTTTTTGTCTCTCTCTGCAGTTTTCTGTGAAGATCTACGTTCCAGCTTATATTTTGTCAATGCATCTGTGCAAGAGGTAGTGTTTGCCAGCACCACAGGGACATTGGTGCCCTGTCCCGCCGTAGGCGTGCCCCCCGTCTCGCTGCGCTGGTACCTGGCCACCAGCGAGGAGATCTATGATGTGCCAGGGATCCGCCATGTGCACCCCAATGGCACCCTTCAGATATTCAATATCCCCCCTTCCAGCTTTAGCAAACTCATCCACGACACCACCTACTATTGCACAGCAGAGAACCCCTCAGGGAGAATCAGGAGCCAAGATGTACACATTAAGGCTGGTAAGTTTGAATTTCTACACTTCATCAATCCATCAATCATGGTCCATTATGAGCTTGCCTTACAAGCAGTTTTTCTGTCTCAAACACCAATCTGTCCCCTCCTGTCAGTCCTACGAGAGCCCTACACTGTCCGGGTGGAGGACCAGAAAGCCATGAGAGGAAATGTGGCGGTCTTCAAGTGCATTATCCCTTCCTCAGTGGAGGCCTACATCACTGTTGTGTCCTGGGAGAAAGACACAATGTCAATCAACGCTGAAAGTAAGTCATGGCATCTTTCTTTACTACACTAACCACTGCTCAATGTCCGAAAGCTCAGTGTGTGGGAGTTGGAAATGTGGCGTCAGTATTAAGCTACTGATAAGGATTCTGTTGTTTACCTCTTTGCTGACCTGGGATGAGTTCTGTTGTCTGAGCTAACCGTACGAATGTTACCAGTCTGTCTGACCCAGTGACAGTGAGGTCCCGCTCCTCTTCCACGGGAGCGCAGGCTGCCAACCATGTCACTTAGCCTCACAGTATTGACCCATTTCTCTGGTTGCTAGGAAGCACTGCAATACTCTGATCATTCAAATCACTTTAATGGAACGCTCGCCTGCACGATTGTTTCCCAGCCCTGGGGGGCAAATACACTTCATGTGGGGCATTTAGCAAACTCAATAGACAAAGGCTAATGTCATTTAGCTTTTGCATGGAGGGCAAACGCTGGCCAGCAACTGCTTTTTTTGTTGACGTTTCACAATTGTCCTCTGAGGCAAAATTGGCCATGTTGAAATTTATAGCAATCTCTTAATTGTCCATGAATGGATTTGCCGCAAGCGTGTTTGCAAAAATAGCTGAATGCTAGGATGGAATGTATACTTTTCTTATTGAGAATACATTGGTGCGTTTGAAGAAAAAAAGTTTCTGCACCATCAAAACAAAGCAGCAAAAATCGTCATGTCTGTAGCCATCAGCCATGTAAACGCTGTCAGAAAAATCATCCAGCCACCAATCCACTGCTCGTCTCCATGCTAAATAATGGATGACGGAAGCCTATGAATCCATGAGCAAATGGTCCTTCCTCACGTCTCAGTGAACGCATCCTACTGACACACCGTCCATTCCCCTCATCCTCTGCTACACACGTTTTAAGTGCACTATTTGTGTGCGTGGGTCCTTGTCTGTAAGTCTATGTGCACGTAACTGACAGCTCAATGCAAGATGGCTTAACCCCCGCATCTCCATGACCGAGCTTCAACACATTTTAATTTTTAATGGACAAAAATATTATCAACACTTGGAATTGAAACAAAAAACTTTGTGAAATGAAGCTTTTCTGTCTTTGCAATGAATAATTAACGTGGCTCTTCGGTTGGGAAAGTGTAGCATGATGTGCAGCCCTGTGTTGGTCTCAATGTGTTGGTCTACCTTTTTCGAGTTGTTGCAGAGTAGACTAACAATGAACCCTGGTGTCCATTAGAAAATAATGGCAAATCATGATAAAAAATGCATGGGGTCAGGACATTCAATACAATTTACAGTATAGTATAGCTGTCCAATAGAGTGCCACATCCTAAAACCCGGAAGGAAACTCCTTAATCATTTTATAATCATAAATCTATCAATTATAAATCTATCGATTAGATTTATGATTCGAAAATTACAAAAGTAGGGTAGACATGTGGATAATATCCGGCTGAACAAAACGTGATCTGTCTCTTCAATTTGTGTCAACCACAGACCTTATTTCGAGCTATTTTCCAAAATCCTATGGAGAAATTGCATTGGTTTTTGTCGAAGGAACCGGAAGTGGTCAAATGCTAACTTACTTCCTGGTTTTAGGACGCGTCACTGTGGCACTCTATAGAAGTTTTATAGCGTGGTCTGGTGTTTGAACAGAACCACTGTAGAAAATATCCACTTCTTGCTCTTGACTTTTAAACTTGTTTTACCAGGAGGAAGAAATATATTATCTGCTATTGTGCTAATGTTGCAACAGAGTTTTATTTTCTGACTTATTTTCCTTTACATTTGTGACTTAATATGAGAACAGTTGTGTGTCATATGCGTGCTTGTACCTGGATGGTGTAAAAGTTGAATGTGGAACCCTGTAGACTTCTTGCACCCAACAATCGCCATCTCGGCTATGTAACGGAAGGTACGCAACTAGCTGCAACTAGTAAAAAGAGAACTATACAAATAAAAGTTTAAAATGTTTTTTTTTACTATTCCCGGGACGGGTGGCGCAGTGGTCTGTGCATCTGGTCATCAGATCAAGGGGGGTGCTGTGGAACTCCAGTTCGAAACCTGCTCCTGCCGCCACTGCGTCAGGCCGTTGTGTCCTTGGGCAAGACACTTCACCCGGATTTGCTCCTGTGGGTAATGTCCACAGTACATGTATAATACTAATGTGTACTTGTAAAAGCGCCTCGATGACTTCGAGGCGTGAAGATGGACGGTGTGGCGCAGTGCGCTGTGCAATGATCATCAGATCAAGGGGTGAAACCCGCCGCTGCTGCGTCTGTAAAGCCGGTGTGTCCTTGGGCAAGACACTTCACCTGAACTTGCTCCTGTGCGTATTGTCCACAGTACATGACCATTACATGTATGATATGTGTAATGTGTATTTGTAAAGCGCTTTGAGCATCTGGAAAAGCGCTATAATAAATGTAAGGAATTATTATTATTATTAAAGTAAGGTACCACTGGACTGGTTTCCAAACGTAGGCACCATTAATATTGCACGGTCACTTGAGCAGTCTTTAATGGTGTGGTACCGCAAACCATCTTTGCTAGCTAGCTAGCTTATAGGAGTGATGGTCAGTTCTGGTAAAGCCCCAGCAGCCTTGAGGCTCTTATGAAAAGCCTATCATAACTATTGGCGCTGTATAAACGTTGTTAATGACTTACTTTACTTGCAATACTGTGTACATCTACAGTAGGCTATATTAGAATGTCAAAAGCCCGGAGCACAAGCTCTGCATGCGACTGCTGCTTCCTGTTTGAAGAAGATCATTTAAGTTCTCAGTTCTCTATCTTTAGCTTATTTCAGTGGGCATTTTCACCATCTGTGGTAATGTACTGTAGTTAAGAGCTCAGATTGATTTACAGTTCTGGTGTGCACTTGCGGCTGTGGTGTACTCTGACACCCAAGACCTGACACAAGGTTGATTAGCAGGACATGCTGTGAAAAATGAAACCTGTCAGACCAATTTGAGTAAACATTGGTGTTTGAAAACAAAATGCTCATTTAACAGTTGCTTGGTTTAGAAACAGCACTAAGAAGCAATAGGATGAACTGACTTTGACATGTGAGTTAATGCATTTGTGTGGCTTGAAATACATATTGTGCATCTAGGTTAATAGCACAGGACTATTTGGATTGTATGTAGGTCCCAGTATGAGCAGGCCCAGCTGATCATCACTGTGATCAGATTTTGAGGGATTATAACTCATTTATCCAGTCAGGAACAGATTCCACACTTTTGTACTTTAGACATGACATATGCCCGCTGAAGGGCCTGGGTCATGGTTAGTGTAGCTGATGGGCCAGCGGAGGCTGTGTTGCTGAGCAGGGCCCCTCCCCAGGTGCAGCCGCGCTACAGTCTCTGAGGAGGCCTTGTAGTCATTTGCCTTGGCCCAATGCTGCCTGCTCTGCATTCAGCAGCAGTAGGCCTGAGAGGGGGCTGACCCCCAGCATTACTGCAGAGACTCACACACACATAAATACACACACACCCACACAGGGGCTCCTTTTCATTCAGCACATGAGCGAAGCACCAGGGCCGCCGCCCATCACACAGATTCTCTCTGCTCCCTCATCTCTCTGCAGCTTCCATTATTCTGTTTTTGCTCATGCTCCCTCTTTAGAATGTGCATCCATCCATTTTCGGTCATTTTATATAAGTACAGTGTTTTTTACCCACATGAATATTCATGTTGCATTTTTAGTCAACTTATTGTGCAAGCGTCTTTGAGCACCTGTAAAAGCGCTAACAAATTAAATCTATTATTATTATTATTATTATTATTAAATAACCCTTTTTAAAAGCGTTTCATTGGCACATTTCTTGCTACAACAAAATCAGCCAATTCAAAACATGGTGGTGGCATGTCTCCGGTGTCAACGACCTGTGTGATTATCATATATTTTCTATTCTATTCTACCAGTGCTGCTGGTTGTTAGGATAGTGAGATAGTTGTGTGAGGAGATTGCTCCAATGCTTTGAGTCTGAACATTTGCTGAGGCAGCTTGTGCATCTACCAGTTGTCATGTCATGTTTGTTGACATTTGGGATGTGTTGGAGTTATTTCTGCTGCCAGTCTGGAGAGGGAGGGGAGCCAGGCGCACCATGTCCGTGTAATTGTCTGTGTATAATGGGCCCTTGAAGTAAATACCAAGGGTTAACTTACTAGGAAAAGGCTGGACGTTCCTACTGTCTTCCATTCCAAGACAGCTACAGAATAGGGCTGGAACCATGCAAATGTAGATGTATGCAAGTGATGCTTGTCACTATGGATACATTGAGTCCACCCTGAGGTGTTCTGAATCAGGTGTGTGAGCAACCCTGTGTTAAGCATGTTTACATAAATATTTCATTAACATTTAATGAATGCAAATTAAAAAGAAAAATCTTTGCCTTCCTTCATCAAAGCTTCGGTGTATTTTTAGAGGATGGTGACTTACTGTAACTGTTATCTGGAGGGTGGAATGTAATCTGCGTTAAACTGTAGCTGGAGGTGGTGCGGTATAATGAATGCCTTTTGTCAGGAGCAGCCTCGCTCGCTGTTGGTTTTGCCCTTTTCTTAGCATGCTATGTAGGAAGTGCAGCCATTGGCGCAGCACAACCTTGAGCTGGGGTGGGTGGGTAATGGTTTTACTGGTCCCTCTGTGCTGGAGATGTAGAGAGAGAAGGAGGGGGAGGTTAACTTACTCTGTTTTCTGCATCCCTGTCGACAGGCAGGGTTAGGACTCTGACGTGTGACAGTCTTTTTCCGGAATGATTGGCTGGAGTTTTGTTATTCACTCAGAAAAATGGGTCAGGTGGCCTGTGGAGAATGAAGTGTTTGTGCGGACGGACGGCACAAACACACACGTGCATACCCACACATACATCCCACACAGTGCAGGATTACACTCTGCGGCAGAGGAACAGCAGATACATGAGAATGGATCCAGGTTAGCGGCTCTCGTGTTGAATTCGTCTCACACCCAGTGGCAGGGGCTTAGTGAGATAAATAAAGGGTTGCGCTGATGGAAGAAAAAGAAAAAAACTGGGAAGAAAATCAATACTTGTGTGCATGAATCTGGCTGCAGCTGCCACAAAGCATTATGGGAACATGACGGGTGGATAGATACACTCGGGCTGGGCGGGTTGCAAACAGCAGGTTCTGCTTTACGATGAAAAAACCCACAAACACACTGAGCCCCATGATAACAATTTCAAATGATGTTAAAAAACCTGATGTAACAATGTATGATAATATGGATATAAGTATTCATTACTATTGTGATTTATTTGTTAACCATTTTGCTAGGATGACATCTACTGACTGTCACAAAATAAACAATATAGGATTTTTTTAAATCTAACCTGCAATACATATTTGGATTTGAATAGGGGTGTAACGGTTCACAGAATACACTGTTCGGTACGCACCTCGGTTTGGGCGTCACGGTTTGGTACAACAAGAAAAAGCAAAAAAAAGTCCCAAATGTATAATTCCAGGATTGTTGTAATTTATTTTGAACAGTAGTGCAAGTTTCAGTTTAAAATTAAGGAACTCTAACATTTTGAATCATTAACTGTATTAAACAGTGAAAAACAAACCACAAACAGTAGCACACACACTCAGATGGCCATATTATCTATAATGGCTGATGTCAAACAAAAAGGTTCAATAAGCTGTAAAACTAAAAATAATGTCTTGAAAATATTATAAAATAAATAATAACAAAGTGTTTCAATCACTTTCAATCACAATCAATAAAAGCTGGGGTCCTCTACTATTGCATAAGGGTGCGCCCTTATGCAATAGTAGAGGACCCCGTTAGCCATAGCCGTTGAAAAATATATGCCAAAAGCTTCCGTTATTTATTTTGGTCTCTCGGCTTTCATGTCTATTGTCTTCCTAAAAACATCGGGGAGAAACTGTTGAACTGCTGCTGTCTTTTGCCGGGCTCCGGTGATTGGCAAATCTGGGTTATGCCTTCTGATATGATTTAGCATGTTTGACGTGTGTTACCATTAGCATACCGCACCGCTGTCGAACAACGCCGACACACCGTCCTCGTCCGATCCTCCACTCGCACTCCATCGTTGTTGTAGTCCACAGGGAACCCGAAATGTTCCCACACAGCTGATTTAAAAGAAGCAGGTGGGTTCTAGCTCCTGTGTGTTATCTGAACTCGCAATACTAAGGCCCTTTCTCATTTCTCTAACTCCCCTCCTCGACTCCTATCCTCGAGACTTAGTCCCGCCTAGGGATGGGTATCGTTAAGGTTTTAACGGTACTACTACTTTTATCGATACCGCTTATCGGTCCGGTCTTTTAACGGTACTCTTATTGCATATTAGAAACGGAGTTGGCGACACTAAAACTGCAATATAATGTTTGTGTAGCAATAATACATATGACATACATTTTTTAGATGTCTCCAGTACCGATAAAAAGACCGATAACGTCGGAGCTTAATAATTCAGCCCCGGGGCCCGTTTTAATACCGGGGCTCGGTACCCATCCCTAGTCCCGCCCACAGGAGATGCGAGCCGAGGAGCCGAGGAGCCGAGGAGCCGAGGAGGGGAACCAAGGAGAGAGGAGGGGAAGCAGCAGGCGGTTAGAGAAAGGAGAACTCCTCTCCTCTGAGCGGTCATTTTAAAGAGACGTCCATTAATGATGACAGGAGGCACAGCAGCCCTCTGTCTGATGGACAGATGTGTTCATGACGACTTATATATTTACTTTGATTCATTCACAGTGCGGTATAATGAGACGATAACAGGCTACACACACACACACACATATATATATATACAGTATATATGTATATATGTGTATATATTTATATAAATATATACAATTTCAGAATCAAACAGAGCACTCTCATAATAACGTAACACTGCGGCCGTGCGTCACGACTCTTTGAAACATCTCTGTTCCCGGAAATGCATCCACGAAGGAGCCGTGGAGGAGCCGTGGAGGACCCATCAGTGTATCCTCGGTTATAGCTCCTCCAGAGAGCCTCCTCGACGCTCGATCCTCGGTCCTCGAAGTGCATTTAGAGAAATGAGATGTCCTTCAACATGGCGCGCTGAAATTCATTTCCGGGTCACTACCGGAGGACCGAAGAGTCGAGGAGGGGGATTTGATGAAATGAGAAAGGGCCTAACTTTTCTTCTTCTTGTATTTTGTTAGTTTTGTTGTGTTTTCTTCTTGTTCTTCATTTGTTGTTTAAGGGCGGCAGGCAAACAGCTTTTAGGCGCAATACCGCCCGCTGGATTATATATAATGTAATGGATACTGCCCACTCGTAAAAAAAGTCGTGTGACTGCATGTCCCGAACCGTGACGTCCGAACCGTGATGGTATGGGACGAATACGGATAGCGTTACACCCCTAGATTTGAGTGATACTCAATATATAATTATACTTATATAGGTATTGCTACACTATAATTGTCCTAAAGAAAATATTATATGACTTATATACCTTTCGGAAATGTATGTATTGTATTAACAAAATGACATAAAATCGAGAAAATGTAGGTAAGAACAAACAAAAATGTGAAAATAAGATCAAATAAGATACTGCAATGTATTATTGCTACAGTTGGTGCACAATTTGGGTTGATCAATTATGTAATAATTTGTGTTGCACGGTGTACCGATACTTGAAAGGTACCGCGATACTCTGCCGTTAAAAACTTTACGATTCCTCCGTTTCATTAGTATCGGTACTTTAAGAATGACGGGGAAAAGTACTCCGGTGAGAAAGCGCTGTTTTAATAAGAGCCGTGTGTGTTCAGCGCTCTGCTTCCACTCCCTGCACTGCAGCCGTGCCTGCAGTCCCTCCCTCTCAAGCACGCTCAAGTGCCTCCCCTCTCTCGTGCACGCGGCCATGCGCTAGCTGCCAGAGCATGTGAGAAAACGAGAAGCATGGCTGCAAGTGGGAGTGCAACTGCCGCTGCGCCTCGGCTTGTTGACAAAAAAGACGCCAGAAGCGAAATTTGGTAGTATTTGAGCGATATCTCTGACAGTGAGGGCAAGCCTACGGACACCACGAGGCCTGTCTGTAAGACATGTTTTAGATCCCTGCAAACCAAGGGAGCCAACACATCAAACTTCGCTAAGCACCTCGCTAACCGGCATCGAAAAATAATCGGAATCGCAATTCTTGACTTGGTATCGGTATCGAAACCAAAATGTTGGTATCGTGACAACACTAGTAATAATAGTGGAATACCATTCCACCTCTCCACAAATAAAATATGGATGGCTATTTGGAAGCATGATGGGTTGTCTTGCTGCCCACTGCGTTGAAATCCAAAGAGGTGTAGACATAGAGTGACGCTGGTTCAGTGATGAAGTATTTTTGTAGGCCGACCGGGAAGTTAGCATTGCAGGCTCCCTCAACGAAAAACAATGGTATTTTTAGGGGATTTAAGCACATTGCAGAAAACAAGATCTGAGGCAAACACAACTAGTTCATCAGGATCATTTCCACAATAACAGAACTGTTATGATTTTTGAAATGTAAATGCGATGCCAGAAGTAAATAGCTGACGTTAAGCTATAATCAAACTGCATAATGGTCACATGGCTGTGCTCACCACCGCTAAGCTAAAGGTGGCTAATATTTGGCGCAATGACGTTAAGTATACTGAGAAAACTGAGGCGTTGACTTTAATTAAGTGTATTATGTCAACACATTTCAAATGACTTTATTAGGTTAGTTAAAAACGATGAATATGAGTCGAAGGAAGCAATCACAAATGGACTCATTCCTGCCCTCTATTTTAGGATAAGTCAGGTATTAAGATTGTGTCAGACCTGACATTACCTTAAGATTACAGGTACACATTTAGCCGTTATAATAAGATGAGTATTGCATAGTGCTCACCACAGCTCTCTCCACCCAGCCTGCTGAGACTGACGGAGAGATTCATTAAATCGGCTGATGCCCTTTCTGTCTCTTACCGCACTGCCGCTGCAATGATCGCACTCCCACCTCTGTACTGTGCTGTTTGCTAACCAATAACCACAATTTGTTCTTTATTAAACTCTCGGGGCTGGGAACAATTAGGGTGTGAGCTGCAGTTGGTGTGTGTGTGTGTATATTTGATCGCAGCCAAGAGGAGGAGGAGGGTGGGGGTAGAGATACTAAACACTGCTTAATCTTTGATAAACAGTGAGGTCTCCGGTGCCGCTGCAGTCTGGCTCCTCTTCTGCAGGCGGCTCCGTGCTGCCTCATGGCTGCTCCCAGACCTGGAGGGAAGCCAGGTCATGCGTGGCTCCCTGCCAAGATACAGATTAGCTATAAGCGCAACATGAGCTAATCGTGGAAGGAGCCACCAATTAATTGGCACTTAGATATTCTGTGGACGGTATGGATTTGGGCCTGGATGTTATCAGTGGATCAAAGTGATTGGTATAGAGGTAGTTCTGAATATTCACATTGATACAACAATGTAGTTGTGTTCATGATGAGGTGCTAGATAAAGTTATGGGCAGGTTGTGTGTCTTTGTGTGATTAGATTGGATTAAATGTTCTTTATTCATCCCAGACTGTTTTGTTACAGCAGCATGCATAAAATAAAAATAAAATATAAATGTAACATAAATACATACAATATCTCTATATACAATATAAATATGCAGAATACATTTGGAATCACAAGAATGGAGGGATGTTGGTCCACAACGATCACTTCCTGTCTAAGATGGCGGAAGCAACATGATATGGATGATGCATTCAGGCTAAAATATATTTGGAATACACAGTGACACATTTGAGTGGCTGTTTTGGTGCATAGACGATGATGATGATGATGATACCCACTTTACAGAAAAGTATGGCAGAGGATGACAGAAAAGAACATATTTCGATTTTTTGTTGTTACATCAAGGCATTGTATATGAGTCACAAATATCATTAGAGAATCTCTGGAGCACAATATAAATATACAGAATTAGTATGTATGCACGAGTATGGAGGGATGTTGGTCCACAAAGATCACGGCATGGATAAAGCAACATGACACGGATGATGCATTTAGGGACCCATATCTTTGGAACGCATGGTGAAATACGTGTTGCTGTTTTGGTGCAGAGACGATGATTCTACACACTTTTCAGGAAAGGAGGACATAAGATAATTGAACAGAGAGACATTTAAACATCATTTTCAATATGGGACAGTGATAGAAAAAACAAAAAAATCAGAAGTGAGGCACAGCTAGATGAGAGTCAGTCAGTGTGTTGCTGCCTGCCGAGTATTACGTGAGTGATAACAAAAAGAAGGTGATTCCCCCCACACCTCTCCATCTCACCGTGTTCCAGCCGGCTGTACTTTGACGTCAGAGAAAAAGAACAAAATGATTTGCAGGGAAGACCTTTGACTGGCGACAAAGGCTGCTCCAAATCGCAGCATCTATGTGCGGAACCTGCAGAGAGGCTGGTGTGCATATACACGTGTGTGTGTGTGTGTGTGTGTGTGTGTGTGTGTGTGTGTGTTTGTTGAGGGAAAGGAGAAGAGTGCATTTGTGTGTGTTGGGGTGTAGGAGGAGGAAAGGGGGGGTTTGGCTGTGAATGGTTGCTCTTATCGCGTGCATGCAGCTGCTGCAGTGTCTGAGAGACAGAGGGGCTGTCCATGCATGCCACTCACTCCGTCTATTCACAGCCTCTCCCTCCATATCAATTCAAAAGCTTTATTGGCATGGACAAAACATGTTTTTGCCAAAGCATTTTTACAGAATATTCACACATTAAAAACGGACGTGTACCTCTCTGTACAGCATTTTACGGCAAGGAAGAAAGACGGATCATGACTTTGATGCAGACTCACGACATGCCTCTGTTTTAATTCCTTATGATAGTAACAAGGGACAAGAAGAATTGAAAGACTCACCTCATGGCCCCGCCTGACGTGGGCCTCCCTTTGTTAATACTGACACTTTAACACTTCAATAAATCATGGTCGTTTAGGCGCAACAGCTCAGCAGGCCTCAAATTTGGCTTGATATCCTTCACAGATATTTCATTTCTACTTAAGCTAAATCCAATCCACAAAATCACCTCAGTTGCAAGAAAATATATTTCATGAAATTAAAATATGGGCAACTAAATCCAACATTTGCAAGAGGAGATGCCAACCTTAGCTGTCATTCAGAACATTATAGCAACAATGATTCCTCCCTCCTCCCAAATAATGAAGTGGATTAATTCAGCGGTGCGAGGATAAAGGTGACCTGTGGGAAAGGTGTCGTGAATCACTGTGATAGATCAGGCAGGGGGGGGGGGGGGGGGGTGTTGTTGCCCAGGTGCCCTGTCATGTATGGCTACACTCCTGCACCACTATTTGTTCAGGCTGTGATGTGTAACCTTGACTCTGAATACAATGAGAGGAGGAGCAGATGGTGAGGAAGGATGAGAGAATCCGTTTATTGAAGGTGATTTCAAGATTTTTTTTTCATTTAGTTTTTGTAATCGAGCATTTTTCCAACAGTAAGGTATTTAACAGAACCGATTGAACTTAGATACAAAAGGTGGATGTTTTTATTTAGTAATCTTGATTTTAAATATAAATGATGTTATATTATTAGATATAATGCAAAATATATATATAACAATTATTTATTCTATTATTTTAACTCAATTGTATTGTATACACAATTTTAGCTGAAGAAAAATGCAATGCTAATTTTCTTTTCACTGCAAGATTCATCTGATTATTAAATAGAAAATAATAATAATAATAATAATAATATTTAAGTAATGTAAATAAGTAATTATTTAAGTATTTAATCAAATGTTTTCTTTTGATCAAATTAAAACTTAACATAGCTACATGTATATTCATTCTAGGGCTACTAATTGTGCTACAGACTTTCCTTTGATCTGATTATGCAATACTTCGTTAAAGATATATTTGCATGTTTGAACTGAATGGCTTAAAATAATAATATTAATAATGATAATAATACAATGTAAAAATGTCATTCTACATGCAAATTCCTGGTATTGAAAGAATAAAGATAAAATATTCCTGCCAACCAACTTTGCATTATTTTGTCAAAGGTGAGGAAACATGATTTTTTGGAGACGCTTGCATAATCCTTTAGTTCCACTAAATTCCACATAATTCAGAGGACAAAGAAATGAAACTGATAAATATATGCATGAAGGTTCCTTTGCACAATCGGAGTTAATCCATAATGCAGAATGAACTAAAGATATCTCTTCTGAAAGTAACACAACCGTGTTTAATAGCATTATGCTCTTTCTGTAGCCGTCAATAAATAAAACACACTTACAGACAATTACAGTGCTTGTTTTAAATGCATTAATTTGTATAAATATACAACGTTCATTTGTAAAGACAATTAAATATAACGTATTTTTGTTGTGTGGTTTGTTGGAGGAGCAGTGATGAACCCCAAATAGATTTTTCTCTTGCATACAGTAAATAGTGGTGTTGTTGCTGAGGGCCTGAGTCGACGCTGTGAGCGGCTCCTGATTGGCTGCAGCTTGCTATGACTCGTCTTGCGTTTAGCCAATACGCTTTCCTCGGGTTCAGCTCCCTTTTTCTTTTCTTTTTTCTCCCCTCCCACCCTAAATAAATTGCCTGGAGAAATTGAACAAAAAATTAGAGAAAGAGAGAGAGCCTTTCATCTAATTGAGAAGCTCATATTAGCTGTGGTGGGAAGATAAGCTGCTCTGTCTCTCAGCAGATATTCCTCTAGCTGTGTGTGTTGGCCACTTTCTGAGCTGCCGCCTCTGCTCTCAGTGTGAGTGAGGCGCAGGTTTAAACTTATACTGTACGTGTGCGTTTATCTTCCTGTGTCCCAGGTGTGTCGGACAAGCTGCTGCACAACACTGCAACATGGAACCCAGATCATGTGACCTTGTGCACACCCGCAGTTTCTACACAACATCTGTATCAAATATACCTTGAGATTAAACTGCCTTCAACACATCCCTAAAATCATAGTTAACACGACGGACCACACTGAAAAAACTGAAATGTTGACTTCAAATGATTTCAAATGTAAGTTAGTTGTTAGCAATAATATTAATTTGAAATAAAACATATTTGGTTCAACTTAATATGATTAGTTACAACTAACCTAATACAGTTATATGAAATCTGTTTACTTCATATTGTACATTTCATTGAAGACACCATTTGAGTTTGTTCAGTGCACTTTTTGTAATGGCTGATTTTGTCCTTGGCATACTTTTTAGCTTTTTCCGGATTTTTGTAATTGTTTTTACTACAACCTAATACCAATGCAGACCATTTAAAAATCTACTGACCTCCGTGTGTTGACCTCAGCATTCGTGAGCAGACATCATTCCATCAATATGTCATCCGTCAATTAATGAGTCCCAGCATATGTTCTAATAGTGGATAAACCTCTGCTTGGGTTTATCTTTCGGCCTGATTCTTGGGGTGTAGACATTTCTCCTGATTACATTGTGTCTTCTAGTGCTTTGATCTCTTCAGCCCCCCAAACCTCGATTACATTTCCACAACGTAATCCTGATAAGGGGTCACACTGCAGCCCTTAAATATGTTGACAGTGGTACTTATTTAAAAAACAATCAAGTGGTGATTTAACGGCAATTTGTTAATCCAAAGGAAAGACGGGAACAGTAAAAGCTTTTCTCTGTCTGGCTGCTGCTGCTGCTGCTGCTCTGACTCTTTCAGTCCAAGGCGGCCATTTTGTGTTCGTCAGTCTGTGTTACTAGCACAGCGCTGGTTCTTAGGCAACATTGGAAAGAGCATTTATTATTATTCATGTGGTGGGGACCTGCAGAAGGTTGCTGAATGCTTGAATTGTAGTGAACTGTTTCTGTAGAGTGACGTTGAAAAATGTGTGGCTTCATTCGCTGTCTAAAACAAGAAAAAAGGAAAAGAAAAACTAACATTCAGTGTATCCTGCAATGTATTAATGCTACAGTCTGAGCCACTCAGCTATCCTCTAAAGGAGGCAGGTGCACTTCTCTTCAGCTACAATCCTTTCTCCGAGGCTCAGATAGTTCCCTGTGTGGGAAATCGTGGTGCTGCAGTGTGCATGGGGCTGAGCAAACACACGGCCTGTAAGTGATGGTTGGGCGCGTTGAAAGAGGCCGTAATGGCCCGCTTCTGCAGCCTTGTTTGCTCGGTGTTTTGTGGCTTTGGCGTCTGGCAGATGGGCCATCAGGGATTATACCTAATGAAGAGGGGCGGGGGCGGAGGGCGGAGGAAGGGTGGGGGGGGTTGAAGGTTTATTACAAGTTATGATGTGACGCAGCTACAGGTCCTCCACCGAGCTTCATGGGACTGCATTTGTTTTATTTAGATTTTAAGGAACTATATCTCTACAGGCCATACACAACAAAAGGAAATACAGTTAAGACATAATGTATTTAATAATAAAAAGACATTTTTTGATAAACCATTAATAGTATATATAATAAACATTTGTATACCTCAGCCATTAATGGCATCTTTCGTAGAATATTTAAAATGCTCAGTTTTCTTCATTCCTTATATTTTATTTAACCACTTTATTTTTGTATAATGTATTTTTAATATCCTCTGTGATGCAGATTCTTTAGTTTTAAAACTCTGCGGAGGGAGTTATAAAAAAAGTATATAAAGTCAGATTTATTTGCACATTGGCAAATTGTAACATTCTTGGTCCTTTATTGTATTAAGGGCTTTTCAACACAATGTACATTAGTGTTCATTTCGGGGGGGGGGGGGGGTCATTGAGGTTATGATGGTGTGTGCAGACTGGACGGAGATGCACAATGAGCAGCCCTTCAGCGTAATTAAACAAGGCGTATGTCCAGACAGGGTGGCTAATCCCTGACACGGCCGGCCCCTATGCCCGCACACACGTGTGCACACGCACGCACACACACACACACACACACACACACACACACACACACACACACCACACACACACACACACACACACACACACACACACACACACACACACACACACACACACACACACACACACACACACACACACACACACACACAAAAAACCCTCCCCTCTCCACCCCTTAACATATGGAGTTGGTAGGAATTAGCGCAGTGGAAGAAAATAAATGAGTTAAAGCAACCAGCAGCTTAGATCCCACATTATTTGTTCCTGGGTGACCCCATTGAGTTTCTTAGAAGTGGAAGAGAGTCTTTATTTTCTTCTCGCTTTCAGAAACAAATTACAAAAACAAAGGACACGTTTTATGCTGCATTTCAGTGGTTAGGGTTTGATAGGCAGAGAGATGTGATTCACCGAAAAAAATGAAACAATGGCTTTAATTAAATGTATTATGTCAACAGATTTAACATAACTGTATAAGGTTAGTTGAAAGCAATAATATGAAGTTTAAAGAAATCATAGGTTCAACTTAATTGTAATGTTTTCAACTCCCTCAATTTGTTGACATAATACATTTAATTAGAGTCACCGTTCGGCACAGTGTTGTTCCTCAGATGTCCGGGACCCCCACCTCCCACAGAGCCATGGCCTGACGCCACCGGGCTCCTCGTGTGACCCCACCAACACGCTCCACTCCAGATTCAGCACAGATCTTGTTAAATAGGATTAAGCTGGCTACCTGCCATTCGGTGGCTGGGACAGGACTTCTTATCTCTCCAGGTTGCTGCCAGGAACAACAGAATGCACCGCGACCTACATTAAACAATGCCGCATGCAGGCTCTGTCCCGGGCCTGGGTCTTATAGGCATTGTCTTCCTGTGCTGATTTCTAAGACTAAGTGAAGGTTACTGGGTCAATTACAGGCCTAATTGGGATCTTTTGATTGGTCCCATGCTAAAAGGAATTTAAGCCAATTAAATGTTTAAATGCCGGCCATGGTCTTGTCCTGTGTACTGTAGGACATTTTACGTGTGTACATTGAACTTTTTGTGTTTTCTTGTCCAAAAAAGCATATATACTAAGAAAAACGTAATTCTCTGCCCCTGCACTTTTCCCTTTATTCTTATATACAAAGTTTCTGTATGTATTAATCAAAATTCTCCCAAGAACACGTGACCTGTCTCGAGAACCCTCCCATACTCTCCCTCGAAGCAGGGACACCAATTCAGCAGCGTAAGAGGCTTTCGAGGCAAATCCCCAGTTGATCTTCATAAAGTTTGTGTCTTACAATTACGTACAGATGGTTTGCAGCTGGTTGTAAGGCTAGTAAATAAATCGGGCCTCTATTTTCGCCGGGGATTTGGAGGGGTAATCCCTCTCTCTGACAGTTTACCAGATTCAAATCAGTCCAGCTTTGCTTTCCTTCCTCCACTTCTTCAACCTTTTTTTTTCTCTCCTCCTATCCACCCTCATCCCATCAAAAGCTCCTTATCCTCATTTGAATATGCAATCATTTGCACCCACATGACATTAGTGTGTCTAAGAACAGGGATGTAGCTGATGCAAGAATCTCAATGAATTACCCCTTAAAACGCCCTTCAATCTGAAAAGTCCATTGTGTAGGTTGGAATCAAGAAGTTTAAGTGACTTTGATGAGAAAGTGTGGATCTCCAGAAGATTAGCAATGATTAGCTGATGTTCATACAATAACATACATTACATATGCCCTTTTCCTTATAATTAACAGAGGATCTACAAAGCAAACTCCATTTTGTTAACCGCTTATCATCACCTTTTTATTTTATTGATGACTTTCCTTTCTGCAAATGGTATTACAGTTACAGTTAATACGTCTTTTTACAAGAAGGCTTTCACTATCTAATTGTGCCAGAAGCCACTGTTAACAGAAACCTCAAAGGGATCACTTAGAAAGATATTGTTGGAGTGTTTAGTATAATACATGTAAATGATTTCATTAGGAAGTTACAGTTTTATTGTAATAGACTAAGACAGCTTGGGTTGGATGCGGTAAATCGCCGGTAATTGTGTGGAAATGCCTTCTCTTGCGGTACCGTATGCTTGTTCATTGAACACTGATGTCTGAAGTACACAATGACATAAGCTGTTTGGTTTCCACCATATTTTCAAAGCTCATATAATGCATGTTTATATGCGTAGAGGCCCCGTGTTAAGCAGATCTCTCTCCTGGGACGGTGGAAAGTAAACCCTAATGAGGACGTAGTTACATCTTAAGAGATCTGTGATCATTGGATTGTAAATAGCAAACCCTCCAGGAAACGGCTTAAAACTGCTACTTATTTTCCAATCCGGCCATTCCTATTATTCAAATCTATTTATATCATTATGTATCTGCTGTTAGTGTAAGAACTGCACCAGCTCATCTGCATAAGACAGTATCTATCTGCCCCTAGTAGCGCCTCGGGAGACGAACAGATGGGAGTGTTTAGCAACCTTACCCACCTACCCCTCCCACACACACACACACACACACACACACACACACACACACACACACACACACACACACACACACACACACACACACACACACACACACACACACACACCACACACACACACACACACACACACACACACACACACACACACACACACACACACACACACACACACCTCTTTTCCCCACCTCTCCTCTTCCCTTTCACTCCCTGCGCACCCTTTCCACTCGCCAAATGTTCAGTTAACCTGTCAGTTCTCATTGCCCAAAATTCAAGATGCCATATGCCTCTCTGTGACTTCTAACCCTCCGCCGCTGCTCTTCCTGTCTCCTTCATGGTGACATGAAAGTCCCCCTGGAAACACGAGGAAGTCTCTCCTCTGCTGTTTGATTCAGAACGGCTGGCTGAGATCACAGCGATTGCGGGCGTAGCTTGTCTTGTATAATAAAAGCAGTCACTTAGCGTTACACGAAACAGCGGGAGCGCATTTACCGCGGCGGCATCGCCAAGACTTTTGATGATCTACCTGGGTAACACAAGAAATGACTTATGATGTGTTATCCTCACCAGTGTAGTTAGCATCACAAGGACTACAATGGGATTTCTTTTTAGAAAGATTAAAAAAATAAATGATATTTGGCAAACACACATTTATATAACTTACACAGTTTGTTGAGCAGGATAATCTCCACACATTAAACCATTTTTTATGATTTTCAAAGTATAAATTATATCGCCAGAAGGAAAAAAGCTAACATTAGCCTATGAACAAACTACATCACGGTCGCATGGCTAAGCTAAAGGCGGCTAATGTTCGACATGATGGCGTTTAGCCCTGTCATTTAGCCAGCTGTTAGCAACCACCGTTTTTACGTCATATAGAAGTTTCAGACATTCACCAGTGGGGTATTTATTACTGACGTGTGCTATGTAGGATAACAACACGTGAACATCTCTTAAACTAGTGTTAACCACTGACCTTACTTCAGGCCACAAAACAAAAATATGTTCAGAAACGATTGACTTCAAGACGGGAGAATGCTAACTCATTTCCTGCACCCCTCTATTTACTACATCGTAAGAATGACTGATGAACCTCTAACATGGAACTCATGTGGTCTCATCAGCTGGAAGAGTCTTATAAAGCCTCTTCTATGTGATCGCATCCACTGACGGACTGTCCACTATATTCCAGGCCATGTGCCCTTGCGCAGAGGGCAGCTCCCAGCAGGCCTGGCCATAGTGACCGTTAGTTATTGTTTATAAGGTCATCCCCACCATAGGGGGCAGCATATTCATTACACCCACCCCATGGCTCTGTTTGTCTCTGGCAGTCTGTTTCTCTGTGGGCTCCTGTCAGAAGGTCAGAGGCTACTTACTATCATCCTCCTCTTGTCTTCTCAACAGGCCAGCAAAGTCATAATGCCTCTGGAAAGAGTTAAAAGGTTAATAGCCTTCATCAAAACACAAATGGCAAGTTTACGTGACAGATGGGGCCAAATGTGTAATGATCAGATTGTCCTGCAGGCAGAGGCACCAAGCTTTGGTTAGATCTTTGAAATGAGAGTTGCGACACATATTGGATTACTTTAAAAGGAATAATCAACACCTTCTTTCAGTTCAGTACAATCTGGTGCTAAAGCCCTACTGGGTCTGGTGAGAAAGTAACTTATCGAGGCCAATATTAGCTAATGTCAGCAAATTTAAGTTAAGATATTTCTGTGTATGTGACATCACTGAGCCAGTTTAGTGACATCACTTTGTACCCTTTACTTTTATCCCACAATTGACACAATCATGACTATGTACAGTATGCCGACCAGCAGCCATTGGCTACAATTGACACATTGTCTATGAAATAACAGTGTCTGCTTTGAGAGTAGCACAATCAGTCAATATTCATCGAGGCAGACAGTTCTCAAACATTGGCCAGTTGTTTATACTTTATAAAGCAACACAGGCTCAGGCTTTAAGGAATTGATCAAGTAACAATGGGGAACATACTCTGGGTCTGGCCTCTCAAATGTGAGAATCTGCTCAATCTGTTCATATTTGTATTTTAGTGCCTCTACAGCTCTTTATTTGTATCATACTGCCTGTGCTGCAGCACCTCTTTTCACCCTCTGTCTGAAACCAGAGCCCAGTCTGCTCTGATTGGTTAGCTGTTGTGATTGGTCAACAGCTTAGAGATATCCTGCCCCTTAGCCTATCACGTACAATGTGTTGGAGCGCTAGCCAATAGAAGTGCAAGTGTTACATAGTGATGTCATTATGTTATGGAAGTAAACAAAGGAGTCCAATGGAGGCGTTTCAGGCAGGGGGGGGGGGATGTGTGGGAGAGAAACTCCCTATGGAGGGAACACAGGGATGTTAGCCTTTGCAGAGCATTTAGACACAAACCTGTAGACCCCTACAGGAAAAGGAAAACCCCGAAACATAAATGGCCTCTTTAACTTTACAAATAACTTCAACCCTTTTCGAGGTTTAGACAAAGAAATGGACTAAACAAGTCGATGAGGATGTCACCTTGGGTTTTAGGAAATGGTAAGGTTAGTTTTGGATGTTTTTTGATGTGTACAAATCCAACAATCGAGAATAATCAGCAGTTTTATCTTTTAAATGAAAATGAACAGCCTCAAATGAAACAGTTTACAATCATCTAAAAATGTACACAAGTGTGGCATATATGCGGAACATTTCGATGCTCAGATCCATTAGTTTCCAATGAGTGGTGCATTCCCCTGAGCTCCCCTGCAGCAGCCAGAGGACTCACTGACAGTCCACAGCCACCATTCAAACACAGATCCTTTTGTTTCTGCCTCCCTTTCTTCTGCCAGGGTCTCTGTGCGCAGTAACCCACTGACACCTCCCTCTGATCTGCCTCCCCCTTTCTCTCCCCCATATGCATATGCCATTGCCTTTAGAGTCACTCTCCTGGTTGCCACAGTAACCAGCTCACCTCTCTCTCCCTCTTTCGCTCTCTTCGTCTTTCTCCCTCTCACAATGCACCTGAATCTCTCTCAGTCTGACAGAGACAGGAGGAATCGGAGGGAGGCGTAATTCAGAATGATTGTTGCACAATTGTCTTCCTTTCTAAAATGTGTAACCATGCACGTGCCAAAGAGCAGACAAGGCAAAATGAACGAGGGACATACAGCAGGGAATAAAGACATATGAGACCATTGTGAACAAGACCGACCACAAACCAAGCTTCCTTCCTCACACAGACAGACAGACTGTCTTCCCCACTTGCTCCAGCCATATTTCCCCATCCCCCATAGCAGTCCTCCCACCCCCTTCCCCCCCCTCTCCTCTGCCTCGTCGTCTGTGAGTGGCACTCAGGTGGCTGAGTCTGGCCATACAGCGTCATCCCTTAGACAGCCATTTTTGTGTGTGTGTCTGTCTGTGAGCACTGAAAAAACTGAACCGTTGACTTTTATTAAATGTATTATGTCATCAAATGTAAAATAACTGTATTAGGTAGTTGAAAGCAATAATATTAAGTTGACCCTTATATTTTTTGTATGTCAACTTAATAGTATTGCTTTCAACTAACCAAATACAGTTATGTGAAATATGTTGACATAATATATTTATTTAAAGTCAACGTTTAGGTGTGTCTGTCTCTCTGTCTGTGTGTCTGTGTGTCTGTGTGTCTGTGTGTCTGTCTGTCTGTCTGTCTGTCTGTCTGCCTGTCTGCCTGTCTGCCTGTCTGTCTGTCTGTCTGTCTGTCTGTCTGTCTGTCTGTCTGTCTGTCTGTCTGTCTGTCTGTCTGTCTGTCTGTCTGTCTGTCTGTCTGTCTGTCTGTCTGCCTGTCTGTCTGTCTGTCTGTCTGTCTGTCTCTCTCTCTGTCTGTCTGTCTGCCTGTCTGTCTGTCTGTCTGTCTGTCTCTCTCTCTGTCTGTCTGTCTGCCTGTCTGTCTGTCTGTCTGTCTGTCTGTCTGTCTGTCTGTCTGTCTGTCTCTCTCTGTCTGCCTGTCTGTCTGTCTGTCTGTCTGTCTCTCTCTCTGTCTGTCTGTCTGCCTGTCTGTCTGTCTGTCTGTCTGTCTGTCTGTCTCTCTCTCTGTCTGTCTGTCTGTCCGTCTGTCTGTCTGTCTGTCTGTCTGTCTCTCTCTGTCTGCCTGTCTGTCTGTCTGTCTGTCTGTCTGTCTGTCTGTCTGCCTGTCTGTCTGTCTGTCTGTCTGTCTGTCTGTCTCTCTCTGTCTGTCTGTCTGCCTGTCTGTCTGTCTGTCTGTCTGTCTGTCTGTCTCTCTCTGTCTGTCTGTCTGTCTGTCTGTCTGTCTGTCTGTCTGCCTGTCTGTCTGTCTCTCTCTGTCTGTCTGTCTCTAAATGCTCCCAATGCCCAATTACCCTGTCATGACCTCCTGATTATCCCGACAGAACAGCAACTGGTCGCACAATGACAAACAGAGGCGAATATAAATCAGTTACATGGTTCTGACTGTATTTGTGGAGACCATCTTTTCCCAGTGGGTAGTGGCATGTTGAATGCTCTCCCGGTGATTGTGGTAATTCAGAGCAATATGGTAATAGGGGTGCTGATGGCTATTCTCCTCACACCAGAGACTGTTTTTGTTCTTTCATGAGCTGTATTACATTGAAGCTTTAATTGGTTATTTTAGATTGCGGGCATCACAGCTGATACATTATAAAAATCAGCTCAGTGATCATTGATTATCGCTTTTCAGAGCATGCATCATAAATTAGAGCATGATTGGCTCATGCTGTTTTATTTATTTAAGCTAAATACAATTAGCAAGGCGCAATTGCTCTTGAAGGCACAATCTGTGCTGTCTGCTATCCCTGACACGACAAGAGGTCTTCTCAACTGAACCATTTTTTATTGTATCTAAAATAAAAATATTAGGAATAAATTAAACAAAATAGCATATATATATTAGTGTGTCTTTATAACCCTAACCCTAACTCTTACCTTCAGTTAAAATTAGCTTGGATCCAACTTAGATCTTTACCTGTGATCAAGTTTCTGGCAAAAGTAGCCATGAACATCCACAAATTGGTTATATCAAAGTATCTGTCGTGTTGCAGAGACAACCAGTGATATGGTTAACCACTGGTTCATCATCATCTTATCCAATTAGACGATAGGACAAATCTCCAAAGTCAACTGAAGCCACTCCTCATTAAAGTCCCTCCCTATAGTTCATCATCTCTAGTGGTCACCTAGACAGGTGATAGTAGTGAGTATCTACCGTAGCTCTAAAGACGTGTTTTCTTTGTATTGGGATTCCCCATAACTCCACTCATTTACAACATTACATCACATTACATTGCATTTAGCTGACGCTTTTATCCAAAGCGACTTACAATAAGTGCGTTCGACCAAGAAGATACAACCTTGAAGAAAACAGAATCATATAAGTACATCAGGTTTCATAGAGCTAAAACATTTCAAGTGCTACTCAACTGGCTTTAGATAAGTCAGTCCTTTATTAGTATAAAAGTGCTTTGTTAATAGTTCTATCGCTCGAAGTGGAGTCGAAAGAGATGAGTTTTCAGTTTGCGCCGGAAGGTGTGTAAGCTATCTGCTGTCCTGATGTCAATGGGGAGCTCATTCCACCATCTTGGAGCCAGGACAGCAAACCCACGTGTTTTTGCTGATGGGAACTTGGGTCCCCCTCGCAGCGAGGGTGCAGCGAGCCATTTGGTTGATGCAGAGCGTAGTGCACGCGCTGGGGTGTACGGTTTAACCATGTCCTGGATGTAGGAAGGGCCAGATCCATTCGCAGCATGGTAAGCAAGTACCAGTGTCTTGAAGTGGATTCTAGCAGTTACCGGAAGCCAGTGAAGGGAGCGGAGGAGCGGAGTGGTGTGGGAGAATTTAGGAAGGTTGAAGACCAGACGAGCCGCTGCATTCTGGATGAGCTGCAGAGGTCGGATGGCACATGCAGGTAGACCAGCCAGGAGGGAGTTGCAGTAGTCTAGGCGTGAGATGACGAGAGCCTGGACCAGAACCTGAGTCGCTTTCTGTGTCAGCTGGGGACGTATCTTCCTGATGTTGTAAAGCGTGTATCTGACAGTTTGTTATCTAGGGTCACACCCAGATTCCTTGCAGTCTGAGTCGGGGAAACAACAGAGGTGCCGATGTTGATTGTCAGGTCAAGAGTGGGACAATCTTTTCCCAGAAGGAAAAGCAGCTCAGTCTTGTCAAGGTTGATCTTGAGGTGATGAGCAGACATCCACTGAGAGATGTCTGCTAGACAAGCAGAGATGCGTGCGACGAAACTGTTTCCATAAAATGTCTAAAATAGTGACAGTTTGTCATTGGATAGATTGCCAGGAAATGTCAGAGGATGAATGACTTGTGTCGCTGGTTCAAGTCCTGGATCGGAACGACTACGGAGTGTCATTTTAGAGACTTCATTTATCTTTGCAATGCCTTGTGTATGTGCATCAACTACCAAAAGAATGCCTTTATACATCAGAACAACACCGCACCATTGACTGTGGCATGTTTTTGTTGGTCAATGGCACAATCCCTATCTGTCAGACTAAAACTAGCATTGACTTTTCCGGCGGGTGTAAAGTAGAGCCTTTAGTATTGTGGAAGAACAATGTAGCTCTATGGTGAACAACCGACAGTAGTCACACTGCTTTATGTGAAACGCAGTGGTTCAAAAAGTCAATTATTCCAGTGAAACAGTGATCATTCTCTCGGATGTCCGTCCATCCATATGTCCTTCCTTCCTCCGCCCGTGCAGGCTGGTGTCTGATGGAGTTTATGGGCTTCATCAGCGGCTAGGTTGTTTAACGAGGGCAGGGGGACGGCGTGGCACTAATTGCTGTGTGTGATTTATACCAGGCTGGGACCAGGCGGGAACACAGGCAGCCGTGGTTCTCTGAGAGCAGCTGCTTCGCCCAATATTTACTTAACCCTCCGCTGGCGGGCCTGGCACCGGCGCCACTGACGACGGGTCTGTAGGGAGCCGTTTCACTGCTGAGTGTTGTGTATAGCAGCAGGGCGGGGGCCGTTTTGGGGGCTGTGCTCCGTATGGGAAGGTAGATTGGAGCAATTAGAGGGAAGTGTGTGATTGGTCTCCTGACAATTTGGCTATCCAGCAGGAATTGTTGCTAGGTGATGTAATCACAACCTCTCTTCAAAATAGTAGGATTTATTTAGATCACACATTCATGTTGTTTTTTTGTAAATGGGTTCCCACAAGATGCAAAGGTGTTATTGTCAGATGAAAAAAAATGTTAAGTATTGTTGTTAGCAATGAACATTTTAAATCCCAGCCCCATAAACAGTGCACCGTACAATGAACCAGAGGTGTAAAGTAACTGAGTAGATTTACTTGAGTACTGTACTTAAGCTGCACCTTTACCAGCTTTGATCACACTTTAATGCATCAATATTTATAATCAAAACATATCATATATATTATTCTGAAATGGACCAATCTGCACAATGACTACTTTTACTTTTGGTACTTATGTATATTTTGATCCCAATATTTTTACTTGAGAAACATTTTGATTGCAAGACTTTTACTTGTAACAGAGTATTCCTACACTCTGGTACTTGGTAAGATCTGAGTACTTCTACTTTTACTCAAGTACAAGATCTGAGTACTTCTACTTTTACTCAAGTACAAGATCTGAGTACTTCTACTTTTACTCAAGTACAAGATCTGAGTACTTTTCGCACCTCTGCAAAATACTACAAACAACAGAGAAATAAGGAGGTAAAATAGTGCAACTATGTACAGATAAATACCCACATCTGACAGAAATATATCAAACAGAATATGACTACTGTTTTACTCTGCACGGATGAACAGAAGAGTCCTTAATGGTGATTAGCCGCACTGTGAGGGTGCTCCTATATTGAGCAGCATGATTTGTACAGCGCTCACTCTCCTGTCATGTGTTAGCAGCGAGAGACACTTCCATCCCACGCCTGTCTGCCCGGCTCATCTGGAGCGATAGTCTGACATCGTGGGGTTTTGCATCCACTACTCAATTAGTCACACCTCAAATAGATTAGCAGCAAGAGGTGGCTGCTGTGAGAGATCACTTCAAGATCCTTAATAACATGTAAATATTCACACATTGAAGAGGAAACAACGCACTGGATCAGTCCCGTCCATGAACAGTCACATGAGAGGAGTCTGATGGTGTCTCCACAGCAACATTGATTGATATTCTTCAGGTGGAGCAGCTGTCAGGCAGCCTGACCACTGCAAGCTAATGCTCTGCGGGGGTAGAGAGGGGAGAGGAGGGGGGGGGGACAAAGAAAAGGCAAGAGATGAAAAGCAGGGAGGCAGAGGGGACGGCGACAAAGGAAGGGATATAGATGTGAGGAAGGGGAAATAGAAAGAGATGTATAGTGACTTTGAGCCTTTGTAGGGAAAGGTGGAGAATGTGATACCATGGAAGAGGGGTGTGTCTCCATTCTCTGTGTCGAAGGCTGGTGATTGTCAGCTGATATGAAGTACATTGACTCAAGTACTCTGCTGTATTACAATGTTAAAGTACTTGAGTATTCATATTTAATGCTACATTCTCATTTGACTTCACTACATTTTGGAAGCCAATGTTGTGCTTACTACATGTATGTACTTCACAGATTCCCATTATTAGCCGTAATGACTCGCGTTTATGCGTTTTATAACATTCCAGCAGATCTTCATAGATATGAAAACTACAGATTCTTCATTCGCCCGACTAATGTTGATGCAGGTACACCATTTGGACTCTTACTGAAATGTGTCTGTTGTTGTTTCATTTGTTTGTAATGGTCTTTGAAGTACCCATCACTTCATACAATAGTGAAATGTAGCTTCACCTCAGCAGCTACATACTATTTATGCCTGCATTGGAATGCGTCAAAGAAATGAAGCTACTTTGTAAGAGATGTGTTTTGATGTAGATGGAATGTGTTGATGATGTATAGTTGTTTGTGTTTTCATAAATGGAATAATGCAGGAGGGAATTTGACTGCCTCTGCATTGGAAGTGTTTCCCGGAGCAGACTGGAGGACATGTGATGTGGAGACACAGTTGGTGTAGCTCGGGGCCATGATCACAGGCGACTCATTAGAGAGCCGTCTCTTCACGTCCTTCTTCATAATCACTCTAATGTGCTCGGCCGGCCTTTCATTTATAGACTTTCATACCCACAGCATGTCAGGGCGCTTCCAACCTGTCAGCATTTCTTTTTCAATTCCACTTCCATTAGTAAATCAAATAACAGAGTAATCCATGCATAGATGTGTACTGTCCGTTTAATACAGTTAATGAAGTCTTTACACTGGCTTCCTGTGTATCAAAGAATAGATTTTAAAATACTGCTGCTGGTTTATAAAGCACTGAATGCTTTAGGCCCAAAATACATTTCTGACCTCCTGCTAAATGATGAACCATCCAGATCTCTCAGGTCTTCAGGGACTGGTCAGCTTTCTGTCCCCAGAGTCAGAACTAAACATGGTAAAGCAGCATTCAGTTATTATGCTCCAAATATCTGGAACAAACTCCCAGAAACCTGCAGGTCCGCTGCAACTCTGACTACTTTTAAATCCAGGCTGAAGACTTTTCTTTTTGTCGCTGCTTTTAATTGAACTATTCACATCTTAGACTGCACTGTAACTTTTATCCATGTACTTTTTCTTTTAATGTTTATTTTATTAGCTTTTCTTTTTAATGACTGATTTTAAATGCCATTTTCTTAATGTCTTTCATTTTTTGTAAAGCACTTTGAATTGCCTTGTGTTGAAAGGTGCTATATAAATAAACTTGCCTTGCCTTGCCTAAAGAGAAAAGGGAGATGAGTTTTATTAACATGCGAATGAAATTGTTCTTAATTCACATGTAATACTATCTCTCTATCTTCACATCTATGTCCAAGAGTCTACGCAGGTTCCTGGTTCTGGTTTGCTATTGCTTTGAAGGGATAACTCAGACGCTGTGAACGGTAGCTCCAGCTTCCTGTTTGAGTTCAGCACCATGGAGAGCTCCTGAAACTGCAGACTGACAGAAAAACCTTTTCAGTTTTAACCGTTAGTTATTATGTGTTTTATTATATTCTTGGAGCAATATGACCAAAGTAGTAGTTTATTTTACATCAACATGTATTGTTTTGTTTTCTAGCTCAATGATCCAAAAGTGATATACATATCCGTTTAAGTCAAGTATTTTTCTCTACCTTTTTTATTGCTGAAGTGTTTCATGAAAACGCGAGCTAGATTATACAAAACAATTGAAATTTGTATTTGCTTATTTAGGTTTTCCAAGACAAAATAAATTGCATTTAGTTTGTTTTAGATATTCATATTTTATTATGTACCTTTAGATCTGACACTTTTACATTTGAAATATGCATATGGTAGTTTCCTCAGATGAGATTCTGGTGCAGTCCTTCAGAGTTTCCTGAAGACAAACAAAGAGTGCATTGTGACATCTGCACTATATTTAAACAATCACTTGTTTGTGCTACGAAGATTTAACGAATACCATTTTTTTTGTGATGAACTATGTGAGCAACTGTAAGAAACAATTGCTTTAAATCCACCACCATTTGTTGCTCTCACTGAAACATTCCCAATGTAGCTGGGTTTGAGGGTTGCCAGATTATTGATATGCATCTTTATAAAAGTAGCTTTTACAAACCTGGCAACATTTAAAACTGACGCCACCCTCTGCCTTGTCACTGGTCATTCAAATGTCCCCAACATCTTCCCAAATCTTCAGACATCCAGCCATTATCTGCAAAATCGTTCCCTTTATAGAATACAAAAAAGGAGGTTGTTCTTCTTGGTGGGGGTCAAAAGTATATTTCAGTGCACACAGACCTCGTCAACTTCCTCCCACACTCTTCCTCTCCACCTTCATCTCTCTCCCTCCATCCCTCCCCTGCTCAGTGTGGCTCCTGAATATGTAATAAACCTGAATTACTGAGACCCTCAACCGTAATGACGGGGAAATCAGACAATTAAATCAGAAGGGCTCCGGCTTTAAGTCTCACCTCCCCCAGAGGAGCCAGAGATTATTTAAAGTGGCACACTGTTTGATTATCTAATCCTCCTCTTGCCCCCTCCTCTTTACTCGCACAGCGCCATCGCCTGCTCCACTTGCCACCGCAAATTACCATGAAACACCGATGAGCACTGTATTTAAGTCCTTTTCCATAAGCGGGAGTCTGGCTCCGTGAAGTCTCGAGGGAACGGCACTATGGGAGTTACTCTTTACACTCAGTTATCCCAGTTTAGCAAGCGCTCAAAGGGAATGTCATCAACACTGAGATGTGTACCTTTCTATGAAATCCACATACATTATCAATGAAATTGGTACTTATGTGTGCAAAAACATATGAACATGTTTTAATGTATGTTGTTTATTGGGTTAAAAAATCCACAACAGATACAAAATAATATGCAGTTCAGAAGAGACAAAAAACCCACTGGGGAAATATGAAGCCTCCACCTAAATAATGTTAAAATGTTATAAAAATCACAATTACACAAACATTTATAATGTTAATATCGCATTAATGGATTAGAAATCAGAATTCATTTCAGTGATATAATATACTTTATTCTGAAAAAAGCAATTCTGCACAATTACTTACTTTAGTTATGTTACTTTGAGTACATTTTGAAGCTACATATTTTACGAGTTCTTGTTCTTCTTCTTCTTCTTCTTCTTCTTCTTCTTCTTCTTCTTCTTCTTCTTCTTCTTCTTCTTCTTCTTCTTCTTCTTCTTCTTCTTCTTCTTCTTCTTCTTCTTCTTCTTCTTCTTCTTCTTCTTCTTCTTCTTCTTCTTCTTCTTCTTCTTCTTCGGCGTTGAGTGGAATTGTTGTCAGGCTGACTGATCATCTAGACAAAGTGACAGATTGTGATTGAGTAGATAGTAATAGCTTCCTTTATGCCTGCCAGTGCAGCACACACAGAGGTTCTCACAGACAGAGCCATGAATATTCATGATTATACAGCTGAGGCTCAACACTGCTTCATTTAGCGTTAGCCAGAGAGAGGCCAATGATAGCATTGTAAACACACAGTCATCAGGGCTTTAATAGCTGGACTCCAGTTCTGGCTAAATAGGCTCCACATGCATCCACACACACACACCACACACACACACACACACACACACACACACACACACACACACACACACACACACACACACACACACACACACACACACACACACACACACACACACACACACACACACACACAGATAGCTGTTGTGCTGGAGACTTCCCTCCTCAGTTGTGCCTAAAGCAGACACACATGTGGTAAAGTGCTTACACAGCTGGTTGAGACTAGCTGGTGTAGTATTACACTGTTCATGGTTTGATTCAGTTTGATGAGATAGAGTTTCATCGCTCTGGCTACACAGACAGGTGTGCCCACAGGAACGCAGGAGTAGTGGTTCCTATTGGGGAGCTAAGATACAAACACTGGACAAAAGGGGCTGTGTTTGCAGAGGGAGTAGTGTGAAATCTGATAACAGCCTCGAGTGATGTCAGCATTGGTCGGTTCTGAAGACTACAGGATAGATGTAAAGTTTGGTCTTGAGTGTTGTGCAATAACCTCTCCATTGACAGTGCATCTGTCTCATTACTGTGTAACTGTGTATATGTACATTAGTCATGTGTTAAAGTTAAAGGTGGGGTAGGTAAGTTTGAGAAACCGGCTCGAGATACACTTTTTCTTATATTCCATGGAATGCTCTTAACATCCTGATAGCAATGAATATCTTAAGTGCTTTGACAAGAAATCCATTAAAAAATGTCATCTGTGGAAGCCGACCAATCATCTGAGCCGGCCCGGCTAAAGTAACTGGATGGGCCTACCTGCCTGTCAGCCTTCCATCTGTGCACAAACTTATCTCGTGCCCTCATTGGTCATGTGGGCGTTCCTGTGTGTTGGAGGAGGGGCTCTGTAAGGAAGTGGCAGATTTTTTCCGGCTGTGTATTTTCAAATTCTAACGCACTCAAGCTGGTTTCTCCAAAATTACCTACCCCACCTTTAACTTTAACACATGACTAATGTACAGTTACACAGTAATGAGACAGATGTACTGTCATCACATAACGGCATGGTAATACACGGTTCGATTGCATTAAATATTACATATCTGCCGTAGTTCGCTATTTATAGTGCCCTGATCAGAAGACTTCTAGACAAACAGGAAGAGCTGCCACCAAAACTGAATACGTGACGTGGATCATAAATATATCAGCAATTAAACAAAATCTTCAATTTCTCTTCACAATATAAGTCTCTTTGCAGTATCAATACTAATTCGGCTGACTTTTATATTTCATCCAATTGGTATATTGGTATATGTACACCATAACAGACCACAGCTGATAGAAAGGGACACCTGGTGGTTAAAGCACGTTATTGAAATGTATTATTTTCATTATTAGATATTAATAGGAGACACAGACAGACAAACTAATAAGGCTTTATTCAAACATTAAAGAATACTTTAGGTTAAGGTCTTATTTTGAATAAGAAAAAAGCTTTGGGGGTTTAAATAATAAGCCTGACAAAGTACTAATATATTGCTTTCCTGCAATGTTAACTACTGTATGTGTAAGCACTTATTTTAACTGATATTATACATATGTATTATACTCTTATAAGATGTATGTAGATAGTATAAGAAATGTGCAGAATACGACAGTTTAATGGTGGAGGTATACACACATATTGATAGATGTCTTGTAATGCACTGTTGAGGAACCTGCGACCCAAGTTTTTCATCTCCGGCCTTGTCAGGTATTGAACATTCAATAAATAAAGAACACAGAATGATTAAATATAAAACACAGAATTTGTGTGATTATACTAAATGATTTACAAATAAACACCACTGCATATTTACAACTGTTACACATGTTGATGTAACGCAAATGTTCCAACTTGGGATCAATAAAGTATATCTTATCTTAAGATGATCGATGGCTACTGCCATATTTGCAAAATGTGCCTCTGAACCTTAACAAGTGCATGTTTCAGGCTTATCAATTAACAACAGGAGGGGTCACAGACATAAGACCAGCTGTTAAATAAAGCTCTTCTGACCTTAGCTGGCATGTGGGTATATATTAATGCTGCCCATTATGGACCCGTTCAAATCCGGTTTTGGACAGTCTGCCGTGGTTCCATCCCATTTCAAAGTGCTGTTCGACGCTCGGCGTAACCCACGGCGCACACTCAAACATCCAATCACAGAGCTTGAGGACTATCACGGGGTTTGTCAAGCGAAGCGGAGAGAATACTTACTTCCGGGTGTAAAATTCTCTAAAGCAAATAAGCTGCTCCGACCCTCGGTCCTGACGGACTCCAACTTGTGTTTATTAATCAAACAAATAAATAAACACAAGGATAATTGTGTTATTGTTGAGTAAATAACAATGTGCGGTTTAGAAAAGAATACAAAATTAGAAGGAAAAAACGATGAAACCATACAGATTTCAGTATTCTGAGCCCCTACTCTCCCCATAACTGACGGTAACAAAAGTCCTACATTATTCAATTAAAATAAAGAAGTAAAAACAATAAGTGTGGCTTGATATTGAGTAAGAAAAAGGTTGAGAAAAGGTTTGAGAATGGATCTGCGGAGAGCATTTCGCCGCGATCCCAACTCCTCTATTACCAACGTTCAGGGAGTTCTATGCAAGTCAATGGGACGCCCTGCCCGTTGAAAACTGACGCTCAAGGGGTACCCTGAGTGACGGGGAGGGGCCCTGACCGTCCGTCAACATGTGACAGGTTGGGAGTGAGAACGTGTTGTATAGTATAGTACGGTATAGTATGGTATAGTTTGGTATAATATGGTATTGTATGTTGTCACATCAGATCGTGTCGCATCGTATTGTATTGTTAGTTTGAAAATGAGGTTGGCATTGTTGGTGTCCAGTGGTGATAAGCAAATGCACCTGAATAAAACTTCAATTCTGCTAAAGATTGTGATATTTAAATGATGCCATCTAAATGATCTATCATGAATCATTACTGATTATTAATGCCCTTCTTGTATTGTTTCATGGTTCTCTGTGATTTTCCACATCACTCTGACAGTATCTAAAACTGCTCTTCGTTTTAACACGACAGAGGAATGTGGGGCAGCGTCGAGGCCAAGCGCCTCAGGGTTTAAGCTTCCCTGTTGCCTCCTGATTTGAATATCGTTCAACGTCCATTTGCATCTAGTTTTAATAGCGGTTTATTCAGTCAAGCAGAAAATGACATCTTTATCTGTGGTTGACATATGAGGCTGTTAGCCCCGGGCTAGCGTGGGTCTAGTTAATGAGCAGAGGGATGCTGCCGCTGATTGGGAGCAGTAATACAAATTCCAGCCATTTTATCTGACTCAACTATGCAGCGAGCAGACCCGCACTGCTTCAGGTTTGTAGCTCAGGTGTGAAGAGAAAGGAGGAGAGGTGCTTGGTTTGAGTGCGTATATTTTGTATTCCTGTATTTGTATACTCACTGGGGCCCAATTTACTTCAAAGTCTTTATGGAGGGCAGAGAAAGATTCAGGCAATTTATTCCCAAGGAATGATTCCAGAATAAAAACCTTTGACAAGGAAAACAGAAAGAAACATTGGTCAGAGAAAAATCAGAATCAGAACACTTAAGTTATACTAGAGGAAATAGGTTTTTGTTACAGTTGCTTAAAGTAAATATGCTCACATGGTAAGAAGGAGGAACCCCTCATCCAGGTCTGATAGACATGCAATGAATGCCATGTTTACTGACCCAAATTGCAATATATAAATCAAAAATGAAACATTTCAATGATTTATTTTGTATGGATGATAATGGTTTATCATACTGGAATGTTTGGGTATTTGTTTGTTAATGTGTCTGGACAACCATGAGGGATGGGTCATGTAGATGAACAAGTATGTATAATATAAACATCTATGAAGAGTCTATAGAACAATAGGTACAATCCTATTGTACACCTTTCAGCACAATGTATTATGTGACATTGATGATAATTGAAATCAAAGTAAAAGAAAAATTGCTTTATTTTCTCACTTTATTTTGATATATTTATTTTGCATGTGTGTAAGCGTTGAAACATTTGACTGGACAGTATACCTGTGTGTTTCCTCCCGTCCACCATTTACAGTACACTCTGGGAATCTTGCTTGGTAAGCAACAGAGGTCTGTGTGTTGCCATGCCAACCACAGCAGCTGTCAGGTTGCCTCCTGTAAGAATGACAAATGGTTTTTATTAGAGGGTCTCTAAATTGGTGGGATCCCCCGCTCCATAGACATGCTTATCCCAGCCTGATCAAACTGGAGTCAGTGTGCCAATAACTGTGAGCGGGCCTAATTACAACACAGGCCCTCCTGGGCTCATCATACACTCATTATTACTCACACACCACTCTGCATTCTGGCGCCAGTCACTGTGTGACATTTTCATAGTGGGAAACAATGTGGCGCCGCATATGGCAGTGTTATGGCGGCAGTTTCCATTTTACTAAATGTGAATTCAATTTGACAGTGCTTTCCAAGAATCTTTTGATGAATGTGTAACTGTTACATCAATACAATTTCCAAACACTCATCATCAGGGAGTTCCATGTTGTGTGTCTATCATAATAAGAGACATATTATTGTTGCTTTGAATGTTACAGATGCAAACGTAAATAAATTAGAGAATTGCATTACTTTTGATGCAGATTATTGAGTATGCAACACCAACATCCTCCCAAAAAAATTAGAATTATTTTATTTATAAATAAATTCCAAGCACAAATTGATCTTACATTGCTAATTGGTGGGTTCATCTTAAAATATCTTGTCAAGACACATTTTCAAAAAGAACATGTTTGAAGTATTACCGCACCCTATGTTTTTCTATTAATTTACCACCTCAAGATAATTGTTTTAGTGAATCGTAGTGATTGATGCTGCGACTGTACAGTATGAGCAGCAACCCTATTTTTTTTCATGTTGTATGACTTTGAGTAGCCAAGGTTACGGGGACACTGTACTGTCTCCAGGGACCACACTCCCCTCACTAATACACTCCAAGACAGTTACACAGGCGGAGGGGGTGCACTGCCAGCAGAGTGATGAGGAAGCAATTTATCTGCATTGTTTAGCTGACTCCACGGGTTTCTTGCAAGGGGCGTCCAGACTGTTGGTGTTGATAGGTCAGAGCTTTGAAAGTTCAAAGGCAAGGCAACTTAAAGCACATTTCAGCAGAAGGCAATTGAAAGTGTTTTACAAAAAATATGAAATGCATTAAGATTATATTTAAATACATGTCAAATCAGTCAATAATGCTTCTCCATGTTTAGTTGTGACTGTTGAGACAGAAAGCAGGCCTGTCCCTGAATGTTCTGGATGGTTCATAATGGAGCAGAAGATCAGAAAAGTATTTTAGCCCTAAAACATTCAGTGCTTTATAAACCAACAGTAGTATGTTGAAGTCATTCATTTGACTTACTCAGTGCTTCTATTGAAACATAGTCCCCTAGTGTTGCTGTTTTCCATAATCTGAGCCAGCGGAAGCATGTAGATGTTAAAGATTAAAGGGCCCCAGGATGTAGCCTTGAGGAACTCCGCATGTCATAGTTTACCGCTCAAATGTGTAATCACCCATAGAAAGAAAGATTTTCCTATCCTTTTATTAGGATTCCAACTGATGTACTACTGTGGCAGAAAGCCCCTCTGAGTTTCCAGTCAGTCTATAAATATGTTGTCATCAACTATGACAAATGCAGCACTGACATCTAATAATACCATGACTGAGACAAAGAGAAAATAGAAGTCTGAGCTCAGGTGACACAAGGAGTTGTAGGTGTACTGTACTGTAAACAATGAAACACTTAGAGGATTGCACTGCATGCAGATCTGCTAATATGTAAACAGATTTACTCAAGTCAGTTTTTAGTCAGTAGCTTCTTACAATATCTTCACCGCATCTCATATGCTGTACTGACAGCATAGAGTGTTAGGAGCAAAGACAGAGGGACTGGGTTCAGATCTGTTATACTGACAGATTTTTTTTGATTGCTCTGCTTAGCTCTGATCTGACTTTGCATATGAAAGTCTTTTTTTCTTCACTGGGAGCGCATAGCTGTAAGCTAATTTGTAAGTCATTTTAGATGACAGAGAGTGGATGTATCCCAGAGGCGCTCTTCCCTCTTGATCCTTTATTCTCCCTCTCTCTGTCTCTCTCTCTCCTACACATTATACTAATAAAACCTGATCGGGAATTCTTTCCTTTTAGTCCTTGCCACATTAGCCAGTGATTCCAGTAACATTACCCCTACACCAGAAGCAAACTGCAAAGATTAACAATGTTATTGTATGGATATGATTCAGTCTTTACTTACTGTTCTAATTAAGTCTCACAAACAAGTTATGTTTGAGGGAAGAGTAAAGTGAAATTTGAATGAACAAAGAGTCTTCTTGGAGGTTTAGTGTGGCTTATATGCGGAATAATTGAAGCTATTGAGTAGGGATCCAATGAAAGGGTCTTGTGTTTGTGACTTCATCGATGCCAAAGCAGCTGGGCGGGCCGACGAAGAGAAGAGGATACAACTGACAGTAGATGAAGTGAAGGCATGGTCAGAAATGTACACTTAAATACAAAAAGTCATATTGTAAGCAGCCAGAACATCTCTGCAGCCCCACAATACTTAAATCAAAATTATATTTTTACATATTGCTTTTACTGCAATTTGGATATTACACTAGTCCAAATAAGAGTGTGTACCTCTTGTTCTTCCCTGTGTTCTTCCTCTACTTCTCAGTTTCTCCTCCCACTCCTCTCTGTCCTCTCATTTCTTCTTTCTCACTGCACCATTACTGTTGTCTGTAAACATGTTGGAAGTCGCCACTCCATCCATTGTCTGCGAATGTAAGAATCTCGAAGTGGCCAATCAGATTTCTTGAGATTTTCTTGAGAAACCAAAATAAATGTTGATGATGTTAGCAGTAATGGATGATTGATTGTTGCATATAATACAATGATCATAGATTGCACCTCCTTCCATTTGTCTAGCATGCACTGTGCACAGGCTGGTACCAGCAGCCTTCATCTGCGTTAAACTGTCATGACAAGACAAAATGAGAGTAATTCAACACCCCATAAAGTCTGCATTATGATATCTCTACCAATATTGCCTTAATCCCCGAGCATATGGCGGCCCCACTTGATCCCCGTCCCAGATTGGCTTCTCCATCATCGCTGACAGGAAATACCCCGGCAGCCACCGGCTACAGCACACACATCACTCCTCATAAAAACTGACTGCCTCCCTCCACTTCTATGCGTTCACACACATTAGCATAACATTAGCATTATATGAGCACAGCCGACCTGCGCAGCCATGGCTTATCAAAGCGCTCTGTGATCCCTCAGAGAGCGAGAGGGAGAGAGAGCAGAGCGATGAGCTACATGATAACGAGCTGTGTTACACTGCTGCACAACACACAGCCTTGTCACAGAGCCTCAGAGCTGCGCTGCGCCAAATGGGCTGCAGCAGATGTTTGGTGACTACAACCACAGAGCTGCGTTACTCACTTGACTTGCAAATATTTGCTAAGAGACTTCAAAATTGGATTTTCTGTATCTGTATTTAAGGTATTCGAGTGCATAAGACTGAATACACACAGAAGGACTGTAGAATGTTATTGGTTATAAGATGTTGGTTGTCTCCTGTGATGAAATCTGGAGGCAACTTATTCTTTTTTGTTTGTTTCATGTCTCACTTGCAGTTTTTCAGACATTGCTTTTGGTAAAACATGGATACAAAGTAGATTTGATCCAAGTGGGCATTTTCAGGATTGTATTGATTTGTTGTGAGGTCCCAACGTTCAGTGTTAAAAAACGATATATGATCCAGTATCTTGTTCCTGTGTCAGCACTACTAATGTGTATATATAGATCCACATTCTCTCTCATCATTTGTATTTTTAACAACATTACACATCCTTAACACTCCTGCTCACAATGTGACATTTCAAAATAAATAAATCACATAGCAAAGTATCTATACTAGATCATGGATAGCTCTTTTCATTTATATCACAAGATATAACAATATTTTTTTAATTTTCTACACTATTCCTTTTATTATCAATTACCATATTTAGGAATCAAACACATTTGGTAATGAATTCCATGCCACCATAATAAACTTTTCTGATGACTGTTGAATAGAATATTGATGTCTGTCTGTACAACAGTTCTTTGAGGTATAGTGATATTTGTAATGGGGCATACTAGAGAATAATATGTATTGTTTGTTTACGCTTAACCAAGCCAAATCATTATTCCTGATACAACTGTATGATTCAATGCTTTTATTGATGAAAAAAACCCTTGCAGACATGATGCACAGTGTTTTATAGCAGCCCATTTTTACCACCATTTGATCTAAGACATTTTCCTATCAACAGTCACTAATAGCCTTGCATCTGTTACGTGAATATCTAAATATTTTTATCGTCAAGTGTAACATTTGTGCAGCATTTGGAATCAGATGCCATACACTTCGTATTTTCTACATTAAGAACCAATTTATTTACTGTTTTCTGTAATCTATTTACTGTAACTATTTGTTTAGAAAGTGCCATTTGTAAAAACAGAACCATAAACAACATCCTTGAGGCACTTACGTGTATACTTAAGAATAAGTTTATACTTAAGAATACAATGTACAGTAAGCTGAGTGGGGAGTCATTAAATGAGGACAGGTGACAGATCCTGCAGTCGAGCGTTCAGTCTGCAGGCTGTGTTCGCTCTCAGATGGACTGTGTTGTACAGACTCTAGAAGCTCAACACTGTTCAACACTATTCTGATTGACCATACATAGCTTGGAGGTCAAATAAAGGTGAAATATCTGGACTCTGGTTGGCCCACAGGTAGTAGCCATGTTCATGGGTAGCTGTTTTAAATTGCATTGTTCATCAGTAATGTTGAATGATGTTTTATTTTCCAGTGTCACGGTTTCTCATCACATCCACCGGAGCCCTGTATATCCTGGATGTGCAAATGGAAGACGGGCTGTACAACTACAGGTGTATGACACGCCATCGGTACACAGGAGAGACTCGACAGAGCAATAGTGCCCGCCTCATTGTCTCAGGTAACTCAAACACAATTATATGGATATATGTTAAAATTGTGCATTAGCATCACATTCTGTAGCTCTTTCAAATTGTTCTTTTTGGATCTAATCTGTTTTACTGTAAAAAGCCAATAATGTGCTCAGTATTAGATGATCTGGTTTCATTTAGCTTTTAATTTAAATGTTGATTCTGGTTGGAACGACACAGTGACAGCAGACCAATTGGAAATAGATCTTTGCTTCTAAAGAACATCTGGAACATGTGATTGAATGGAGAGTGACAGCAAAAATACATGAATTAAAGAGGAGATGACATGTGATAAAGGTCATCAGAGTTTATAGGGATGGCTTCAGGACAGAACATCTCCTCCCTTACCTCAAACCCATACAAAGGGAAATACTTTACACATGAAGAGTTAACTTGTTACGAGGGGTTCTACTAAACCAGTGAAAACATGAGGTCCTCTTGGACTGGGTTTAAAACAGTCCGAAGGGCACATTGGGTCTCAACAGAAAATATATTAAGTTGCATGATGGAGTTAATCCAGATAAAACATAAATCTCCCTGTTATTCGATATGTATCAGAATGTGGTTTATTTGTATTGAGTGTTGAGACAAAAATAACAAAAATCTCTTACTGTACCCTAATTCGCTCATGCAGACCCCACCAACTCAGCGCCCCACATCCTGGACAGCTTCGAGCGTCGTGAGGTCATGGGCTCTCATCGAGTGGAGTTGCCCTGCAAGGCCTCCGGTCACCCCGCACCCAAATACCGCTGGCTAAAGGACAACCGGCCGCTGGAGCCCGACCCTCGCTTCAGACAGAGTGTGACAGGCCTGCTGATAGAGAGAACCCAGCCCGGCGACACAGGGACGTATGTGTGTGAAGTGTGGAATGGATATGGAAACGCTGAGGTGGCTGGCATGCTGCTGGTTATAGGTCAGTGACCCAAATCAACCCAATAATTCGTTGATTGGGTTGATTTTCAAGACATAGCCTCAAATAGCGTATTTCTTTAATTACACGGGCTCTTTTTGAGTTCATAATTGCATCCCAATGCCAAGTATGGCAAAATGCATTGAACTGTATGTACCCAAATGGTGCACATTTGGGTACCAATACGTTGATTAGGGAACGCTGGACACTTCTCACACGATTGCTATCTTGGAGAAACCCGCTGCGTTTAGTCTGTACAAATAAAGGTTATACAAATGTTTTTCTTCAATATCTAATAAACCACAACACTGTTGCTGAAAATAAATCACTGTTTTTCAAACTACTACTTTGCTAGCTAGCATTAAAGTAAATATTCTCACATGGTAAGAAGGAGGAACCTTCCTGTGAGGGCACAGCGGCAGTGTGGGCAAGTGTTCACAGTGTACGACATGTAGTGTTCTAAGGCACAGCAGTAGCCTTTTAAACCTTCACTGGCAAAACAATCATGATGCCTTGATAAAACTACAGAAACACACATACGTCCAAATATTCGAATCATCTGTTAAAAACATCAACGGTTCTCTCTGATCTACAGAACAGCTGAAGGTTGTGGTGAGCCCGCGAAAGGTGAAAGGCAGCGTTGGGAGCCAGGTGTCACTGTCCTGCAGCGTAACAGGCTCAGAGGAGTACCACTTATCCTGGTACCGCAACGGAGAGCTCATCTACCCCAGCAACAGCGTTCGCATGACGGGCCAAAACAGGGAGAATCTGGTCATGGCTGGTATGGCCAAGAGCGATGGAGGAGCCTATCAGTGTTTCGCCAGACACGCCAAGATGTCCGCCCAGGACTTTGTTCAAGTCATCCTGGAAGGTGAGAATTCACAGTGATCTTACTGGAGAGGTGTTGGTTGCAGGAGATATTATACAGTACTTTGTGTGTATAATCTCTTTCTGTTGTGAGTACCAGTATTGTGTATGCAAAAGTAAATACAAACTGTCTGTGTGTTCATGTTCCAATCAAACCTATGTATGTGCTATTTGGTGATGCAGTAAATTTTCTGATAGGGGCTCACAAACTGTTGCACAAGCTAGGCTGCTGTAATTTCTACCTCCCATGAACACCCCAATGTAAGGAGAATATTGATAATCAATGATGTTGTGGAGCTAGAGAAAGGAGCTGTATTAATCTACTTTACACTGATACTGCTTTTAATACAGAAGACATGAATCTATTGCAATTTAAAAGCAAATCAGTCTGGATTCTGAATAGATGATCAATGACAATAATTATTGAAGAGTAATGACATAAACATCTTCCTCCCCCTCCCAGATGGTACCCCCAAGATCCTGGCTTCATTCAGCGAGAAGGTCTACAACATCAATGAGTTTGTGTCACTGTCGTGCACGGTGAAGGGCACGCCGGAGCCCCGGGTCTCGTGGACTCTGGATGACGAACCTGTGATACGGGACAGCCGTCACCGCATCTCCCACTACAGCAACACCGAGGGCCATGCGGTCAGCCACCTGAACATCAGCCAGACCCAGGTGCCAGACGGAGGGGTGTATCGCTGCATCTGCAACAACTCGGCCGGGACCGTTTCCTACCAGGCGCGAATAAACGTAAGAGGTGCTTGTCAGATCAACTCTTCCAACACACCATCACATACACATCAACATGTCCTGATTTATTCTGCTTTTGTACCTTTTTGATCGGCTACCTTTAGAGTGCCTGGAATTGTAGAGGTTAAAAGAACGTCTGAGTAAGTTATTCCTTTAGAAACGTGTTATTGTAGCATCATGGCTAATACGATCAACCATCAATGGTATGATCATTAATGTTTATAAAGCCTGTCTACTGCTGATAGCTTCATATTGGGAGGACTTTAGGGTGATTTACTGTTAGCCTAGCTGTCTGGCTGTTGTCATGTAGTAGAAATACTGGGCAGCGTTCTGTGCTGGTTGCAAGACTACTTGTATTTCTCTGTTGCAGAGGGGGAAGGCTACATTCTGTACATTTATAGGTTTGATTTGATTGTGTTCATTCTTGCATGTTGTAAGGCTAATAGGGCGATCCTGTAGGCCTTAAGCGAGGGTCCACGGATGCCGAATGCAGTGAAGCAATGAAGATAGATCTCCACAGGTGCCATTGCAGGGAAAGTGTAATGACTGCTTCTCACATCGTTGGCTCCTTAATCGTGCTAAAGAGAGTAGCAACCCAGGATATGCTTGTGCATAAGAAGTACACTACAGAGCCTAGTTAAACTGTCTTCTATAGTGCTTTAAAGAGAAGCCTAATCGTCCATCTTCCTGATAGACACTGAGCTATGGAAGCCTATTGGGTATTCTGTTGGTTTTTCAGAAGTGTGTGCGAAAGCTGGCAACATGAGTAATGGTTTTGATAATAGCTTCATGAGTGGAGAAAGGGAACATTCCACTCTAATGCTTGTCATAGGCAATTACAGCCAGAACCAAAGAGGTTGGAGCGCAAGGTAATAATCACTACAGGATAGGATAGAAGGGTACACGAGTCCCTGGTTCTGCATAAAAAAGAACATGGAGAAAAACAGAGCAGAAAGGGTATGCTGGTTATGATTAATGTACGATTTACGTTCCTTCGTGTTATTGCAAATAAATTCTTGCAATAATTGGTCAATCAGAATGAAGCAAGGCATGATTAAGAATTTTTTTTGTGGTGTCTTAAAAGCATACACAATACAACACAACTATCTTTTATACCACCCCCCCGCCTAAAAATCGTTTTAAGAGAGTTGTCTCTCCAATGTGTTCTTCAAGGGCCTGCCAGCATCAGATCAATGAAAAACCTCACTGCCATCGCTGGGCGGGACATGTACATCCACTGCCGTGTCATTGGCTACCCGTACTACTCCATCAAGTGGTACAAGGACTCCAATCTGCTGCCCTACAACCACCGGCAGCGGGCCTTTGAGAACAACGGCACCCTGAAGCTGTTTGATGTGCAGAAGGATGTGGATGAAGGAGAATACACCTGCAACGTGTTGGTGCAGCCGCAGCTCTCCACACACCAGAGCGTCTATATTACTGTGAAAGGTATGAACCTCCATCTGTCTCCACTCACAGTTCATGACTCAACATGGGATAGTAAGCCAGCACTGAAAAAACTGAAACACTGACTTTAATCAAATATATTATGTCCACACATTTCACATCACTGTATTAGGTTAGTTGAAAGCAATAATATTAAGTTAAACCTATTTCTATATATTTTAAACGTAATATTATTGCTTTCAGCTAACCTAATACAGTGATGTGAAATCTTTTGACATAATACATTTAATTAAAGTCAACGTTTCAGTTTTGTCAGTGTATATATAGGATACAAGCATAAGATTAAGGTAACTAACTGTAGTTGTTTGTAATCATTGGTACTCCATCATGAATATGAGCTGTCTGTCAAGTAAACATCCATTTATTTGAGATGTACATACACACTGTATCATACCAAGGGATTCCTAGAGTTCATTCCTGGGTACTTCATCATTGACCTGTTGGTTGGTGGATGCGAACACTTCATCAGTCTCCACACTGACCAGCAGGCGTGCATGCTTAAAGATACATTAAAGCATCGCTTAGCGTCTATCTTTCCCTGTCACAGAAAACACAGATAGGCAGAGACATCTCTGACAGCAAAGCAGCGTCTCCACCCTCCCAGCCAGCTTATCTGGGGCTCATCTGAATATGCAGTGGCGCTGATCTGAGCCGTATGATGATAACCTCAGATGGCTTTCTTTCTTCAATGACGCTGCATAATTTGAAATGTCGGATGGGCAACCCCCCTTCCGTTTTTCTCACCGGCAGGTCTTGACGTGCTAACAAGTGTGCGAGGGGGAGATCACACAGAGTAGGCAAAGCCATGCCGCCATTCCGCCTCGGCTAATTTGCCTCTCGGCTGCTTAGCATTCCATCGCTGCCGAGAGGGAATCCCCAGGAGCCTATTATGCCTATTTTGTTGTGAATTAAATAAGCGCTGAAGTGCAGCTTATTCCAATGTTATTTTAAATCATTTTAATTTTCCAAAGCATCTGGTTCTCATGATCGCTACAGTTTCCCCAGAGAGCAAAAGACAGTGAGAAAGTGTAATATGAATGTTGTTTGAGTGAGAATTCAGCCGCTATACGTGGCAATAGGTAATAAAATCAAATCAGAGTGTGATGTTTAATGGGAGAGAGGTGATAAGGAGGGAATAATGCATGTATACAAATGGAAATGGGGGATTTGAATAAATTCCTCTTTTAATCGTCACACAGTTACACAGCACCGCACACACTCCTTTAGTCTTTGCATTTCAAATCCTAGTATTAGGAGCAGTGTTTGGCTACTATACAGCTCCCGGTTAGCAGTAGGGGGGCCAGTGCCTTGCTTAAGTACACGGCTGCAGTGCCCACGAGGCGCACTGATACCTTTCCAAGTGCCAGTCCACACTCGGTACTTAGTCCATTCTGGGACTTGAACAGGCGACCTTTGATTCTCAAGCTGCTACCCCAAAAACATTTGCTTTTGTTTGACCTTAATCAAAGGGATGTATTACCCACAGGTCTGAGGTGAAAATAACTTTGAATGTCTCCTCCCCAGTTCCACCTACCATCCACCCATTTGAGTTTCCTCGGTTTTCTATCGGCCAGCGAGTCTTCATCCCCTGCGTGGTCATGTCCGGCGACCAGCCCGTCTTCATCACCTGGCAGAAGGATGGTCGGCCAATCCCGGCCAGCCTGGGTGTCACCATAGACAACATAGACTTCACCAGCTCCCTGCGAGTCTCCAACCTTACACTGATGCACAATGGGAACTACACCTGCATTGCACGCAACCAGGCCGCCGCCGTAGAGCACCAGAGCCAGCTCATTGTCCGAGGTAAGGAGGGGGCAGTCAACAGAAAGTTGGGATACGAAGAAATGGAAAGGCATGGTTTAACTGAAGCCAACTCTACAAGCAGAAATCATTGCGAAGATTTTAGGGTTAGGGTTAAGGTTAGAGATGTTGAAATAAATACGAGTTGTCCACCAACCTCGTGTGGTGATATTGGTCTTTGATATTTCTCCCTGAATACATTGAAAGATGTAACTATGTTTCAACTTTTGAAACTATGAGCCGAAATGTTCACCGTTCCAAATGAAGATCGAAAGACCCTAAGAAATTGCTTTCAAATGCAGCTGTTTTTGATCAGTAGACATAGACACAGATATTTGGTGTCCAGATGAATGGGAGTAATATAATGGCTTCTTGTCTTGCAGTTCCTCCCAAATTTGTGGTGCAACCTAAGGACCAGGATGGCATCTATGGAAAAGCAGTGATCCTAAACTGCTCTGCTGAAGGATATCCTGTTCCTACCATCCAATGGGAATACTCGAAAGGTAAACCCATAGCATACACACACACATTAAATACTGCAGTAACACACAACTTTTCACTCAGGGTTTGGTGAACGTGTTTAACCGTTTTTTTAAGTTTACCTGGATTTACCTTTTGACAACCAAGCTGAATTGTATGTTAAGATTATTTTTGTAATGCTAACATGACAAATATAATGCCCACAGCCTTGAGGTTGAATGCATAATAAAACCTAGTCCAAACAAGCACTGTGGAATAAGAAAAATAAACTCAGCAGTTCAGGGAAGAACATTTAATTCCTCTAGAAGTAGGAAGATTATATACCCACTAGACTTACATGATCCCATCCTGACTAAACACAATAACAGGGGTTTTTTTCAACAAAAAGGAACTGTTTTAAAAGAATGAATATCCATTGCTTCAAATTTGGTCAATTATGACATTGCTTACTGATTATGTGTGAAACTTTAATCTGTATCTGATCTTTGATGACTTTGGTGACCCTGACTTTACCTCTAGTGCGATCATGATGTTCAAATTTTAGATTGAAACAAATATTAATGTTATCCTCAGGATGCATTTTTATCCAGTTGTTTTATCTGGCACAATCACTATGTCAAGTTGTTCCATACTTTAGTTAATTATGAAATACTAATAAACGTATAACCATCCTCTCAGTCGTTTTTGTGCTAACTGCTAATACATATTTTTGGCATGCTAAAATGCTAAACAAATATAGCATCCAAGATGATACCTGCTTAGCTACCATCAGCATGTATGCATTACAGTATGCTAACATAAGCATTTAGCTCATAGCACCACTGTGTCTAAATACAGACATCAGTTACCCCCCCTCAACCAACCAAAAATACACTAATGAATACATTGTAATCAAATATACCGTAGATATAAAGATTACAAGTTTGTCAGCAAAACATATTTAAATGAAAATATTTGTCTTTTATGGTTATTTGAGTAGCATTGACGGAGGATTTGATGGATAACATTGGAACTTCTTCAGCAGATGCATGATATCATTGTTGTTCTTCAATAAACCCTCACAAAGTATTTTCCCCATGCTTATTTCATCTATTTTATGTGTGTTGGCATATCTGAAAAGGTCAAAGACACTGATGCATCCCCCTTCGAGTGCGAACATATTGTAGAAGGGTTTACATTTAAGTGATTGTGACAAGGAAGAAGAATAACAACTTGTGTCGGCCTTGCATGTTTTCCTGTTTTTGTTCTAATCCTTATCCCTCTGTCCGCTCTCCACAGGCGCCGGGGTCCCTCAGTTCAGATCCATTGCCCTGAACTCAGGCTTTCGCATTGAAGTGCTGGTCAACGGCTCTCTGTTCATCAAGCATGTTCTGGAAGAAGACAGCGGCTTCTACCTGTGTAGAGTCAGCAACGACGTTGGAGCTGATGTCAGCAAGTCCATGTATCTCAATGTCAAAAGTAAGTCTCATGGGAAAACACCTCTTAAAACCTAGAACCTAGAATGTCAATTTAAAACTTGCTTCTAAAGTGACGTCTGCATTACGCTTTTTATTTGGGGTTATGTACATGCTCGAAGAGTAGCGGATTACATAATCAGAACACCAAAAAACACATAATCAGATAACTGGTTCAATTTCAAATTAGATTACTATCAGGATTACAATGTTACAATAGATTTAACAAAAGTGTACAATATCTTACGTGGTAAATACGCATACATTACAACACTTCACAAGTTTCAAGTGAAACGAGTCTCAAGACCATATCTAATCCTCCAGTTCATCATCTCTCTAGTGCAAATAATGTTTCACCTGGTTGAAATGTTTCCATCAGTTTGTGTTTAAAGGAGGAATAGGAACAAATACAGTTCAGTGCAAGCAGTGCCTTCAAACTATTAATATAGAGTCATTATTCAAGGATTTAACTAATCTTCTAATTTGAAGAAGCATTAAATGATAAATGCTTCATAAACCATTTTTGATTTTCATTTATGCTACTTTCATTCTTTTTTTTAAGCAGAAGGCAGACACTTTAGAATTTAGACAAAAACAAAAACTTGTTATGTTGTGATACTTAAATTAGGTTACGGATTACGTTTTTTTTAACAGATAATTAGTAATGGAAAGAGAATGTATTTTTAAAGTAACCTCCCAAAGTAACCTCTGGTTACGTGTGTAGTGTATTCTTATAGTCGGCTTTCCAAAAATGTTTATTAGTCATGCCTGCTTTCATCACAGTCCCTTTGGAGGCTCTGGCTGATCATGTACAGTGCCGTTCAAGTGAAGAGTTACACTGGAGCAGAGAGGTCAGGGGAGGGGAGCTGAGGCGGCTGTGACAGGCAGGCCACCAGCTAGATTCTGTCACGGTGTTTGCTCTGTGCTTTCTGCCTGAATGAATCCCACGAAAGCAACAAACACAGCCACTGCATCTCTTAGAGAAAGTACAGTGTTTATCCGCTGTGTGGCCAAGGACTTAGCTCCCCTCCATTAAGCCCTGAATTCTGCATGCAGACAGTAGCTGCCATGTGGAAAAGAGGGCGGAGGAGAAGGGGGTGGAAGGAAGAATGGGTTATCCATGTCTGTTCCCCCCCATACAGTATATCTGATGACTTCTCTTTTTTATTGTGTTACTCAGCTTACAATATGTAGGTCTATGTACTTCCATGTGTTCCTAACAAATGTATATTTGCCATGTTTTGATAACCACTGATATTTCTAAATGATTTTAGCTCACACATACATTTATTACATACACTTGAACCACCTACAGATAAAAACAAGCAACAAAAGGACTTAATGTCATTTTATTGGGATATACATGATGTATAAATCAACTTTCTTTGCGGAGTTGCTTGTTCATTTTCATGTTTGCTTTCTTCCAAATGTCTTTGTCTATTTTCCAAGAAGAACACATCCCTCTCCAGTTTGAAAGAGCACTTAATAAACCATGAGCATCTAATACATGATTTAACTGTCCATAGCATCCCAAAGAGAGAGATCCTAAAAGCATAGGTTTGACAGTCTACATACTTCTGCAGTGACACACGTAATGTATATGTGAGTATGAGCGTGTGCACGTGATGGAGGATTTGCCTGTGTGACTGTGACCTCCCGGCTGGGGGCTCATTTTGATCAGGCGCTGCTAGATGAGGCTTATGCCACTGTGGCTCTTATCAAGCCAGAGCAGCGGCCCCCCCGCTGAGCGTCTCACTGTCTGCCAGCCACAGTCACTCCTTCATGACCCCTCCTGTCTGACTGCAGCCTAGCATGCTCCTCACACTACAGATCTGACAACAGACGTGTGCAGAAACACAGAGGCAGCAACTCACAATACAGTCGGCCCTCAAGTCATTCAAGTGTGATTTACAGTGCCCTAGCCAAGAACCTTTTTAGTGCATCTCACCATGCTACATACACTGAAAGAACTGAGACGTTGACTTTTATTAAATATATCATGTCAACACATTTCATATAACTGTATTAGTTTAGTTGTAAGCAATAATATTAAATTGAACCTAATTTTTTTTTTTTATTGTTTTCAACTAAACTGATACAGTTATGTGAAATCTCTGGACAAAATACATCTAATCAAAGTCGACGTTCAGTTTTGTCAGTGTATATCTACCCAGTTTCAGACTTGTAGGTGAAACCACTGCCTTTTAGCAACTTTCTAGGGGGTGGTACAGTATAGAGACTTTTTGCCCACACTCAAGAACTAGACCCCTGACCAATCCTGAAAGAGTGCCAACAATATCCAGCTTTTAAGCACGTTTAGGCCCTCAAAAATCCTTTTACATTTCATGTACGTTATAATAATAATAACTTGAAGGATTTCGATATGTCATTCGCTCGGGCCTTAAATATTATTTGTAATTCACAAAATTGTAAAAGCATGTATTTTAACCAGATCCCTGATTTACATTTGATCCTAGAAAATAAATACAGAAACACAGATGATTGATCTCTGTCTTTTCATGTCTGACGGGTTTCAGAGTGTGTGTATGATTGTGTGTGTGTGCCTGTAATGTCGGACTCTGTGCTGTTTTTATGTTGTTTTTCCAGGCCAGCCTACACCACTTGAGTTGTGGCAGCTACTTAAGAGGCTTAGCAGCCAATTAGGGAGGCACACAAGCTGACGCACGCTGAAGCACTCACGTGATGGATAGTATGATCCTCGCTGTGTATTATTGGATGTCCCAGTGTGGCTTGATGTATCAGTAAACAAACAGCAGTAAATCAATACATTCAATCTGAAATTCTGTGGTGAAGAGTGTGAACATGTACACCGGGAAGATGCTATAAGGTCATGCATGTGACGCAGGTGAGCAAACACGCGCACACAAAGCACTGCTCATGCTAATACAAAGGCGTAATGTAAGGGCACAGATACATGCAGCCATTACAAAGGAGTAATGGGCCATGCGGCTAATGCAGCGCTTTAGATAGATCCCCCTCTGCTAGCCCATTGTGCTGGACTCCCTGGGAAATGAATTGCGGCTATTGTGATGTCCTCGCTTGGCACTTTCATTCAGTGTGTGCATGGGCTAATGTCTCGTCATAATACACCATGCATCATTCTGTAGGAACACTGCCACCGCTCTAACAGCCAGTAGAAATGGCAGTCTCAGCACCGGGAGTTGTTCTTGTTCATGTGTACAGATGCACATGTTTTATATAGAGAAATAACTTCTCTTGTGTTATAACACTGGGTGCAGGTGCAGGCTTAACCTTCCTGTTGTCCTTGGGTCAGAATTGACCTGTTTGTAAATGCTTATATGTCGGAATAAGAGGAATGGTTCCATATTACGCTCTTTGCAAGTAATGATCACTACTTTAATTGAATGATGTGTGTTTTATTAAAATGTATAGCATATGTGCTGTTCCTTTAACATAAAAATCAAATAATTAACAAAATGCTTTTATTAAATCGTCTCAGAATTAGAATCAAGTTAGCTAACAACGTGTCACCCATATGTGGGTGGTGATTTAAGCTATGTGCTTTATAAACAGTCAAACTGCACAGTTCACGGAGATACAAATTATTTATTTAAGATTTCCATTCAGGCATCCTTGCCTCTAAAAAATATGCAATTCAGTCAATTCATTACCAATCCACAGCGGATGCTATCAGATTCAGTCAACAGCCACTCAATGTTTATCAGGGCCAATTAAGACCAATCAAGCCTATTAGACATCATAATGTTGGCAGACAGTGATGAGGGCAGAGCGCTTAATGAGGCTTCACTGAAGAGAAGAGGTAAATGTTCCTGTGGTCACTGAGCAGCCTGCGTCCTTCAGACAGCCATAAGGCCCCCATACCTCTCATCTCCATTTCTTTCATCTAGTTTACTCATCTGCATCCAGCCCCCTCCCCCCCCCACCTGTGCACAGAAACACTGCCCATTCTGCACCGTGCATTGCTCCCTTTCCAAGCAAATTGTGCAGCTAAGGGAATCATTTCAGTACATTGCAGACAGCCAGTGAACCAGTCACTCCCCCCCCCCCCCCCACCCAACCCCCCTCATCCACACAGTCTCTTCCCCAGCCCACTTACAGTGTGCCTCCAGGGCAGGGAGCTACACATATCTCTGCTCGTCTTCTCTTGTCTGGCCTTTGTGGCCCCCTTAAACCAGGGTTAGCCCTGTGGCTAACAGCGCCCAGTGCTATCATCTGAGAGAAAAGCACCGAGGGGATTTTATTAGATATTTTTCAGCACTCTTTCGTTTCTGTTATCTATATCATATTATTATGGATTTTATGAAAGTTATTTAGAGAGAGGTGCAGGTAATTAGTCTTTTTTTTTTAGCACTTTCGGTTCCACTGTCTTGAAGTCATTTTTTAAAATTCTGTTGAACGCATGAATTAAGGTCTGTTGTTAACACAAGCCTAAGAGATTTTTATGTCAGTTAATAATACCCCACTGGTGAATGTCTAAAGCTTCAATGTGTTCAATGCTTCAAAAACAGCTGTTGCTAAGTAAATGAGAATATTAAACATCACACTTAACTTTAGCCGCCTTTAGCTTAGCCTTGGTGACCTAACCCTAACCCTGACCGTTATGTATTACGTTTATAGCCTAACGTTAGCTTGTTGCTTCATGCATTTGAATGTATGCGTCAAAAATCATAAAAGGTGTAAGTAATATGAACGTGTGTTTGCCACATATCTTATTTTCTGCAATATTCCGAGATCCAAGGCAAAAACCTCAATGTTTTTTGTCAAGGGAGCCCTTGTGATGCTAACATCCCAACCCATAACGATTTTCAAAGCAATGTATTTCTATTGGTAGTATGTTTCGTGTCTGCACCACGTCTTTTTGTCCCGTCGGGTCTTGGAAGACCGGAAGCTGTGTGTTTCATAAAAACATGTTCTTACTCAATATCAAGCCACGATTATTGTTTTTATTTTAAATCGTATCATGTCAGACTTTTTTTCCTTCTAATTTGTTATTATTTTTTAAATAACACACTGTTATTTACTCAACAATAACACACAAATATCCTTGTTTTTATTTATTTGTTTAATTCTATAATCTCGGGCTTGTTTGCCGTCCATCAGGACCTGAATTTCAAAATAAAGTCACCGGAAACAGAAATTTCCGGGACATTTTGATACACACCCACTGAACTGATTACCCAAGATCCTCAGCTATGGTTGAAGCTCGGTGAATGGATGTTTTAGCCGCAATGCACGTTGGGATATGGTGTTTATGCGATATGAAATCCGAAAACATTTAAAAAAAGAAAGAAAATAATACTATAATCCGAGTGTGCTTGCTTTTCTTTTTGGAAGTCATCACATAAATACATTGTAATACATGGTTCGGCTTACACATCTGCCGTAGTTCTTTATTTATAGAGCCCTGATTAGAAGACTTCTGGACAAACTGGAAGAACTGCCACCGAAACTGAATACATGACGTGGATCATAAATATATCAACAACCACCTAGTGGTTAAAGCACGTTATTGCATTTTTTTGTTGAATATGTTATATTTTATGAAAAAAATATTAGCCTGTTAAGTTTTTCAGGTCTCAGGCTCGAAAATCACATTCTAGAGAAGAAGCTGCTGGGACTCCCAGCAGCTTCTACTGAAGTAAATCGCCAGAGTAAATCGCCAGAACGCCGACACCTCCTCATCTCCACCGCTCCCATGTTTTATTTTGTGTTGCCATAAATTAGTCTCTCTGCGTTTCTGCGCTGGGCTAATGCTAATGCTAATAATGCTAATGCGAGGATAATAAAATGGCGGCTTCACAAAACTTTTTGGGAGTTTTACGGGGCGTGGTTTGCAATCCTTCCAGCCAATCAGAAATATAGCTATTTTCTCACAAGAGAGCCTTACGAAAGTCCCTGCTCTCTAGCAGGGACTTTCGTGGGGGTAAAAAGGTTCACATGAACTAATTTTAGTACCGGCTCTTTTTGGTGTGAACGCGATAAAAGAGTTCACATGAACTAAGTTCACATGAACCTTTGTGGGAAAAGTACCGCAGTGTGAATGCGCCTATTGTAAACCAATCAATGTTGTGTAATTAACAAGGATAATCTGGTGTTTTTAGTTGACAGTGAGGGGAATACTTTTGGTTTTACTCTATATACAGTCTATGGTTTTACTATGAAAACTTCGAGACCGGAAACACTGTTTTCACCCGAAGCTGTTGCCTGGCAACGCAATTTTGTTGATAGTTTATTTTGAAATTCAGTTCCTGACGGACGGCAAAAAAAACAGAGATTATAGAATTAAACAAATAAATAAAAACAAGGATAACAGTGTGTTATTTAGAAAAGAATAACAAATTAAAAGGAAAAAAAGATTTAAAAAATACATATTTCAGTATTCTGTGCCCCATTTCTTTTCCTCACGGACGGCAAAAAAAGTCCGACATTATACAATTTAAAATAAAAACAATAATTGTGGCTTGATATTGAGTAAGAACATGTTTTTATGAACCCCATAGCTTCCGGTGTTCCAAGACCCGACCGGACAAAAATACGTGGTGCAGGCACGAAACATACTACCAATAGAAATACATTGCTTTTAAAATCGTTCTGTGTGACACGGAAAAAAGGGGAAAATCGTGTTGGTGAACACGAATCAATAGATTACATGTCGTGACGTGACTATAACACGAAATGCCGTGAGACTGGGTTGAACATCCAGGTCGACCTACAAAATAAGTAATCGCTGCACCACTGTATTGGACACAACTTTGACAGTCCTATTTCAGATGCAAACCTTGAATAATGACATCCCATCAGCTAATGGTGCATTACAAACCCTATTTTTCGAATGCACGATCATGCTCATCAATCATTTTATTTTTGGTACGGTTTTGTTTGACTCTGAAAATGGAGCTTAATGTTTCATTCCTTTCCTTTTTGTTTTTTTTAATAACAATTAAGCTGCTCGAGATGATTCCTAAAGAAAAGAAGATCATCTCCCCACCACCCCCTCACATCTCATTGAACCTCTGGTCTCACTGCTTTCTTTCTTTGATCACAGATGAATAGCCGCACACTGAAGTACTGTAGCCATTCTGCTGTAATGATGTTATTATTACTCTCCTGACTCCATTCCACACCACCAGTAGCAGTTTATTTTGGTATCTCTTTTTCGGCCCTGCATTGCGACATTCAGGGCGTGATTGTGTAATCATCATCATACTCCTGTAAAAAAATCAATGGCAGGTATGTTCTATTCCTGGCTACTAGAAATGGCCCTTTTCTAAGAGTAGAGCCTGGAGAGAGAGAGGGGGGAGGAGAGGGAGGAGGCAGGAGAGACTGTCCGATGCTGGTTGGCATGGTAACCTGTCCAGGTGAAAGGCAGCCTGGGAGAAGGGAGGGAGGAAGGGAAGGGCTTTTGTCTCACGGGAGTAGCCTATCAGCAGCCAGCCTATCCCCCACAATCCCCTGCAGGCTTAAGTGTATCATCACTGCCCTCTGGGTTTGTGTGGAGGAACAGGGCTCTCCTCACCTCCACATCAAAGACACAGTAGTAAAACACACTACACTTATTATTATTTGCTTCACAAGGCTGCAATGCTTACTTTTACTAATGTAAAAAATACAGCAGCTGATTTTCAGGAATCATTACATGCTGAGAAACAGACATGGTTAGGTCTGCAACACAATGCTTTTGGAGTAACAACGTACATGTTATAGGTTGACCTTATTTGGATACAAAAAGTGTAACTGTATCTCCTTACAGTTGCATCAAAAATACTAACTTTAGAAGTACCTTTTAAAAAATGGTATTATGATGTTACAATACATTTGAAGATATACATCCATACATCATAAAGCACATGCTGACACGTCATGATGCACTTGTTTGTTAAGTAAAAATGCTCTGAATGCTTTTCATTTATTTATGAATAAAACAAAAAGCATTTGTAAACTTTAATAATCTGAGAGCCTGTCATATCATTTAACCTATCATTTAATCTGGAATCCTTCCTTGAAAAAATACTGCTATAATACATATAGTGTAGTATGCTAAAACAATTGCATATTCCGTCTCTTTTCTAATGTTACATTGTTCTGTTGTCTTACACAATACACTTATGTAAACATAGGGAAACGTCCTATTCATATTTATTCATTTGCATTGCTTTTGATGTTGAGGTAGTCCAAAAGTAATCAGGTTACATTAGCTTAATATTGTGATACTGAGATAAGGATACCAGTTATATATATTTTTTTAACAGTTAATTATTAATTGGGAATACATTTGTTTAAGTTACACTTCCAACAAAAGACTGTTGGTTTCTTAAGAAGTATATACTTTTTTGAGCGTCTGTTATTGTGCTCAAGACTTCATTTAAGCACATCACAACGTCTTATCAACAGAGATTGAGTCTTTCCAGACATGATCAGGTGTGTGGCGCAGTGGTCTAGTGCGTTGATGTTCATATCGGGGGGGCACAGGTTCAAACCCCACTGCAGTCAGCATGTCTGGGCAAGCCACTTCACCCCAAATTGCTCCTATGGGGATTGCCCACAGTATTGAGTATGTAAGTTGCTTTGGATAAAAGTGTCTAACAAGTAACATGTGATGTAATGAGACACATTGGGTAAGCTGATGTTAAGTATGGCTGATATCAAATAAGATTTATGATGAGTTCCCCCTTGTCCGCACACGTGTGTTAGCTGTGTGCTTTGCCCCATGTGTTGTGTTCAAGGCTGAATTAGATATCAGGGGAGTTGATGCCTAATGAGACGGGGGACTCCCTCCTTCTCCTCCTCTCTTCCCTTCCTTCTTTTTCTCTCGTCACTCCTCCCCGTTGTCCTGTTCCCATAATGCCACTGGATATTAAAGAAATACATCAACACAACAATTACAGGGCCACAAAGTGTGCCTCAGGGCTGGCTCAGCTGCACTGCCTGCACACCCACACACACGTCTGCACACACATGCATACACACACACACACACACACACACATTCTGCTGCATGTTTAAACACACTTACACACAGACGCACACTTTGCATGTGCTTCATCTCTGAGCACTCTTCATGTTGCATAGACTCTTCCATTGTTGAGGATTTGTTAGCTTTGTATCTCCACCTCCTTACACATTCAGGATGCCATGTTGCAAAATAGATTAGTGTTGATAATTACAACAAAGGAACTAATGAGAATTTATCTGATTAATGCATCAATCTGGCCTTTATAAAACATTAAAAAAGAAGGGTATCGCTCCCTTTTATCCATGTATTGGATATCTAAAGGTTTGTCACGTGTAGTTAGTTTTATGTCAACAGCTGATCATGCTAAACATTTCAAATATATGTTGGGAAAAAAAGAACCCTAACCCTTTTCTTTTACATCATATTGTTGTAATTTCTGATTCAGTGCAGGATTCTTTTTCAAATGTTACATCGTTCAACCAATTGCATCAATATGTCATTAACAAATATGTGCCATAACCAGACATGTATTGTATATTTGACAGATTGCCTCCACTTCCTTACAGAACACGTCTTCATTTTACTGCCATTACACAGTTTCCACCTCTGGTCCACTTTCACTGCAAACTGAGAGAAGCTAGCACTAAAACGTTATCGTTTAAATATAGCCTGAGCTTTTTCTCCTCCCCTCACTTTTCCAAATATGTCTCACAAAAAATTCATACTTGTCATGCAAAATAAATCAGCGTTCTTTTCCTTAGCCGTGCGCCAAATGGCTGCAGAATGAATAAGAGATGAAGCTTAAATGTTTGCAACCTCTTGCCTGACACTTCACATCACATCACTGGAGTCACGCTTTGTGTACTTGTGTTTGTGTGTGTATGCAAGAGCTCGCACACATTTGTGCGCTTGCATGAGCTTGTGTGTGGACGTGGGTGTGAGTGTGTGTGAGCATCTGGGAGCAGAGGGTTGTTATACACTCTGCTGTGGGTGTAATGAGGCATGTATGTCGTTAGTGTGCGTTTAGTGTGGTGTCTTCAGAGTGTTGTTAGAGCATCGCTGAGCCATTTAGGACCCTCAGATAGAAGAGACGCACAGAGGCAGCTCTCCATACAACGTTACAGGGAGGCTGTACGTTCAGTTACACAACATTAAAACGGCTGGGAATGCTAGGGTTCTTTTCATCACAGTTGCTCCAGAACGTGTGCTTTCAATTTTACAAAAGACAGTTGTTGAGCTTTTTTGCATTAGCCACAAAACATGTATTTATTTAACAGAGACCCTATTTCAGAAATCGCACCAAAAGCTAATTCAAAAAACAATTGACCAGGTGCAGCACTCATCAATGCGCCACTCTATGACACCTATTTCTTCCCATTGTCCTTTGAGCCAATCACCATCTTTAAGCCTTTCTCTGCAACTTTAGCAACTGCAGGCTAACTAGCATGTTCAAGTTAGCAACCATAAGAGACAGAGTTAATGTTTTGTACACAATTGTTTGTCTTTCCCTGTAGAATTCCTTTTGTTTAATCTGTCAATCCAAAGGTTATTTAAACAAGAGAGATGTGTCTCCTATCAACAAACATCTATCAGTTAGAAATCTGAAAGTACCAATTTGATTATTATAGAAAACTAATCTAACCGATTCTTCATCCCTTTTTCTCCACCTCTCTTCCTCACCAGTCCCTGCCATGATCACATCGTACCCCAACACCACGCTGGCCACTCAGGGTGAAGAGAAGAAGATGAGCTGCACGGCCCACGGAGAGAAACCCATCATGGTGCGCTGGGAGAAGGAGGAACGCATCATCAACCCAGAGACCAGCCGCTACGTGGTTTCTGTCAAGGAGGTGGGCGATGAAGTCATCTCCACCCTGCAGGTAAGACGCTGCGCCACTTGGATGAGTACAATTCAACTTATCGCCATATAATATTGGATTATTGATGTTTATTTTATATATGATGCAACAGCACAATCAACGTTTTTTTCTCTTATTAAATACTGGATACTTCCTTTAGAGTTCTGAATATTTTCGGGAAAGATTACCTTTTTTTAAGAGATACATTGTTGAATTGGGGAGACAATTCTGACTTCCTTCTAATGACATAGTTTGGTTGAACTCCTCACCACTCTTGTCACCACCAAGGCTGTGGTGAGGGGTCACAAGTCAAAGGCGGTGGTGATACATTATTGGACAGAAAACCACTCCATTCAAATTAAGATAACAGATATGTGTTGGAATCAATACCACAGTCAGTGGACATCCAGCTGCATAGTGTTTTTCATTTGACCTCATCTTATTCCTGTGAATCCCTCAGATCATGCCCACAGTGAGGGAGGACTCTGGCTTCTTCTCTTGTCATGCCATCAACTCGTTTGGAGAAGACAGAGGAATCATTCAGCTCACAGTGCAAGGTATGACTTCTCCCAGCTCAACTGCTCAAAGAAAAACACACTTTTTACCTACAAATGCCTGCCCTCTTAAATTCAGTAAGACTGAAATAACAACGTTTTGTCAATGTTATGCCTCATAGAGCCCCCGGACCCCCCAGAGGTGGAGATCAGAGAGGTGAAGGACAGGACCATTGCACTGCGCTGGACTATGGGTTTCGATGGCAACAGCCCAATCACAGGCTTCGATATTGAGAGCAAGAACAAATCAGGTACAAGAAAATACATTTATATCGATATGGTACGATTTTACAATGAGCTAAAATGGTTTCAAATAGCATTGGTTAAAGAGGCCCTATTATGCTTTTTGGGGTTTTCCGTGTGTTGTATAGGTTTTTGTGCATGTAAATGGTCTAATAAGGCTAAAATCCCTGTGTTCCACTCACGCTTCTATTGGCTAGTACTCCCACACATTTTACATTATAGCCATCCAGCTAACCAATCAGAGAACACTTGGCTCTGGTTTCAGACAGAGGGTGAAAAGAGGTTTTTGAACATTAAAGTACACAAGTGTTACATTAGTACACAAAATACAGATATGAACCTGAAAATATATGTTATGTAAATATATATTAGTATACATATTGTGTCCCCTTTCAAAATTGTAAGCTTGTAGAGAATCTGTTGTTTTGTGTCATTTAGTTTAGTGTCTTAGACGCTTTTATCCAAAGCCACTTAAATACTGTACATTTCAATGCACACTACATGTCTCTGGAGCAATTTTGGGATTGACCCTCCAATTTGGAGATGTCCATTTTATCCCCTGAGCCACAGCCGCCATCTTGGTTGATTATCCCTCCCCCTATTCATTTTCTTTAAGCACTATGATTGAATATAGCCTGTCCAAGTGCACTTAGCTTTGAGTTCTCCCCAATAACCCCAATAAACCTACGCAGCCTCCTGGGATACGGCTCAGAAGACCAAAGATGTCTCACCTCAGCTCAACCAGGCCACCATCATCGACCTGCACCCCTCCTCCACCTACAACATCCGCATGTTCGCCAAGAACCTGATCGGCAAGAGCGAGGCCAGCAACGAGCTCACCATCACCACGGACGAAGCCGGTAAGAGTCTGTGTTGCATTCTGCACTGAAAACACTGAACTGCTGGCTTTAATGAAATGTATTATGTCAACAGATTTCACATTAAAGCAATAATATTAAGTTTAAATACAAAATATGAGATTCAACTTAATATAAAGTCAACGGTTTAATTTTTTCAGTGTATGTTTCAGACACTCACCATTCAAGTATATCATAGTTAAAATGATAAAACATGTGAGTGTGTGTGTCGAGGCAATAGGAGGTAAAGGGCTAACAGAGTCAATTCATTAGCCGCCTGGTGACCTCAGCCCCATCGGCTCTGTTGCATTACTGAACACGTGCTGACCTCGCACAAAACGCACACAATTTCAATTAGTGGCCTCAGTAGTAAATGTCACACTATGGTCAATAGACTGAGGCTGGACCCCATCTGCAAATCAGCTCACCCTACAGTATACTCCAACCCCCCCACTGAGCACTTCTCACCCTCAACTATAAATAAAAGCATCCCATCTGTCAAGATAGGGGGATCCTGATCTCCTCTGGACGTTTGTTTAGTAGGTTTTGTGCAGATCAGCGCTGGTTGTGTACAGTTTTATAATGTGTACATGTTGTGATCTCAGCTCCTGACGGACCGCCTCAGGACGTGCAGCTGGAAGCCTTCTCCTCTCAGAGCATCCGAGTCGCTTGGAGGGTAAGTTGATCCGACTCTGTGGGCTGAAAGTGTGTGTTGTTTGTAGCTGTGAATATTAAAGTGCTGCACTGATTATCTCCCAGATGTGACGCTCAAGGACTGTTCCCGACTAAAGGAAGGTGTTGAAAGAACACTGTGTGTAGCATGCTGTATTTGTTGTCATTATAAATCTTTATTCTAATGTCTGATGCAGTAGGTGGGGTGACTAGTGTTTTTTAGGTTATCATTTTCACATCATACATTTGTTTGATTGAAATTGTGTGTGTTATTCTCAATTTCAAAGGTTGCACAAGAATGCATCTGAATGTTTTCAAATGATGATGTAATCACATTCTACATCCCCCTGTCATTGTGTTTAAACATGGGAAACCTTGACGGCTGTCTAACAGTCAAGGTCCCCTCAGCCAGCTAACAGAGGATGGTGATGGCACCATGAAGGCATCAAACTACATACATATGTTATAAGAGTTATAGGTGTCATTTAAAGCATCCCCTTCTTTTGGAGATTGCATAATAAATTAGATTTTTAAGAACTCAAAGGGATCATTTCAATGTGTATTTACTGGTTGTACTTTGTATTTACTGGAAAGAAGAGGGACTTGCTCTTGTAACACACTTGGGACTTTATCTATGTAGGTGTGATGGAGGTTGCCAAGCTACACCATACCATGTTTGTGCTTTTTTTATTCTTTTTCCTGACACCTAAACATGATGAAATATATGTGTAAACGTCGGGGACACTGTCCAGACAGTTTTCTTTAGTTCATCAGAATAGTGCTTGATCTGAGAATGTTATTTGATATATTAGTGTCTATCTATTATGTTTAGATGTGTCTTGGAGAATGTGGTACTTCTGCACTCAAATAAAAAAGTGCAGGGACATTCAAACCCATTATCTGGAATAACCGTGTCATTTTATTGTCAGGCCCCGAAGAGGCACCTGCAGAACGGGGCCATCAAAGGCTACCAGGTGGGCTACAGGGAGTACAGCTCGGGGGGGAACTACCAGTTCAGTGTGATCAGCGTGGAGACCACAGGAGACAACGCAGAGAGCCTGGTGCTGGACAACCTGAAGAAGTTCACCCAGTATGGAGTGGTGGTGCAGGCCAGCAACAGCGCAGGGACGGGCCCCTCCTCCACAGAGGTGGCTGCAACCACGCTGGAAGATGGTGAGCACAGAGACAGATTTATGGGGTTATATCACAGCCTAGTGGAGATCAAAGGGTGCTGCCACATGTTGTCAGTCTGCTAAGCGTCAGCTGTTTCCTCCTCAGTGCCCAGTCGCCCTCCAGAGAACGTCCAGGCCCTAGCCTCGTCTCCGGAGGTCATCTCTCTGTCCTGGCTGACGCCCCCCAAAGACGCTCTGAACGGAAACCTGCTGGGCTTCAGGGTCATCTACTGGGCCAACCTTCCTGATGGAGGTACACAACAACATATGAACACTTCACCATACACAAATCATCATCAACTTTGTCCTGGTCTGCTTTTCCTAATCTAAAGCAGCTTGATCGCATTCTAATCAAGTGTATTTAAAAAAAAAGCAGCCATATCTCTAAATTGATCAAAAAGACAACACATATATCCGTTATAAACCAGAAGACACAAACACATCCTCAGCTGGTTGTGATCTGTATGGTTCCCTGTGGCTTTTTAGCTTTTAAGTATTGCTATGGAGATGTTATAAGCGTTACCCTTTTTTAAAAGAGCATCTAACTGTTCCTTATTACACAGCTATAAGAAGCAGCAGGTTTTTTGTTGGTCTTCGTTATTATTCAATCTAAGATTAATCTAGAGTACATTTGTCATTTTCTCTGCAACATCCAACAAGCAACCTGAGCAAAGGAAATAACATTTAGCTCATAATATAAAAGTTCTTCTTTCTGCAGGAATCTTGGAGTGAAACAATTAAATAAATAAACAATGTAAACATACTGTTTAATATATATTTATATAAATAAACAAACTGTACTGTCCGGTGGATATCTTATAATTGAGAAGCAATAGAGTGTCCTAAGACATTTTAAAGCAACAACATCCATATTACATATCCATATTGTCTATATATTGTGTTACACACCTACAAGCTCTGCTGCAACACAGCAGCAAAGACAGGGAAGAAGGAATGTGCACAATGCTGGATTTAAAATACAAAAACATATTCTCTGAGAGAGAAATCCCCCTGACCTACCTGTCACACTTCAAAGATATACTATGCATTTTGCTGAGTCATGCTAATGAAACCACTACTTTCACAGGGCCTCTTTAAGTGTACTGGACCAACCAGAGCTAAGCTGCTTAACTTTCACCCTGCATATGTCAGGGCACAATGAGAAGACAACATTAGGCCAATCATTGTACTGTAACTACAAAACCAACACTAAAATACTAGAATAGATCATATTATATGGTAAAATATTGCTTTCCAAAAATGTTTTAAATGGAAATAGTTTTCTCACCAGAAATTCAATTGTTTTTGTATGATTAATTAATGTAGAAAACCACATTGGATTCCAATAAATCACATTAGTTTGTTTGCTGAGGTAATATGACTCATTATTGTATCTATACAATGTACTGTGCTGCAGACAAAGGTTATGAGCTAAAAACAATGCAAATGCAATCTTTATTTATTTAATTAATTACGATTATCTACTATGCTTAAGAGTAGTTATATTGTTTAGTTATCCAGGTGTATTCTGGGTATTTCTGAGTAACCTCCGATACTGGCCAAGTCTGTATGGTCCTGTTGAAGTCAGAGCGCATGATGTCACAGGCCGACCGTGTGTCCGAGTGATCGGTTGTGACAGCACGATTACCTTTGACCCCCGCTCTGTCACATCATGTCGGCACAACGTGAGCGCTGCAGACAGCCAGCGAGAGTCTGCATGGAAACAGTGTGCAGCCTGTGGTCACATTTTGATGTTGTTTATAAATGGCTTGGCTTATATTCTATGTAAAGATAATAAAAACTATGACATGGTAATTCAAATCAGAATAAAAAATCCTTTATTTGTCCCACAGCGTGGAATTTCACAGAAATGGAACAGTGAAGAAAATTAAAATAAATGAGTAGATTAACATTAAGTAAGACGTATATTAAAATGAAAATAGAACAAGTACATGCAAGGTGTCAAAATAAGTAGCAGCATTATAAGAGTTAGTGAACATATCAGAATCAAAAGTACTTCATTATTAAATTAAAGTAAAATTGGTAAATTGGTCAATTGAAAAAGGATATAAAAAACAGTGAACTAGCATCAAGTACTAACATTATTATATCTTAAAAACAGACATTGCACAGTGGTATTTAGAAAAGTGTTGTCACAGTGTTGCAGCCAACAAAGTTAAACTTTAAAAGTATATTTTGCACAATATAGGCAAGTTTATTTTATTTATATAGTCAACACTTCACATGTATCATCTTAACATGCATCTCTTCAAATCGGACTGTTTACTATTATATCTATAATCTCAGAATGTAGCCGTATATCAGTATGACCCGATATAATGTCCCTGACCAGCAGAGGGGGGTGCAGGGAGAGTGTAACACACAGGGATGCAGAGTGTAACAGGGCATCAGTGCTAATGGGTCTTTTTCAGACAGTTACACATTTGTTATATTAGGGTTACACTGAATTATTTCAGACGTTTGCTGAAAGCTGTATTTGAATGTGCTGCTACTGTACACATACAGGTGTGCTACTTGCATTCATTTAATAAGAAACCTGAATTTGAAAATACCTTTGACCTGAGGTGTTCTGTCTAATTCTTACTTAACTCTCTCCATCCTTTTTCCCGTCCATCAGAGCTGGGAGAGATCAGGAACGTGACCACCTCTAAGCCCTCTCTGGAGCTGGACGGACTGGAGAAGTACACCAACTACAGCATACAGGTGCTGACCTTCACCAGAGCGGGAGACGGAGTCCGCAGTGAGCAGATCTACACCCGCACCAAGGAGGACGGTAAGAAGATGATTTTCTCTCCAGAACACTGCTGAACTGTGAGGCGCTGCTAAATGGCCTGCATACATTTCTACAAGTATCTTCTTAGTATGAGAATTGTCCGCTTCGCCACATTGATAATAGTTCCTGCAGGTAATGATCCCCTTTGGTAAAAACAAGAAGAGAAAGCTGCAGGGTCTTTAATAAACCGATTAGGCGGAGCGCTCTTAATGTAACTTATATGCAGTCCCGTAAAAAATGAAATTTGCCATCTGTTATCTTGCTAAATGATAATCAGTGTATACATGATGTTAGCCTAGTGTGGGAAATATATCAACTCGATGTTTATCTCCCCTCAGTTCCCGGGCCTCCGGCGGGGGTGAAGGCAGCAGCTGCTTCTAACTCTGTGGTGTTTGTGTCCTGGCTTCCTCCTCTCAAAGTGAACGGCATCATCAGGAAATACACCGTGTTCTGCTCCAACCCACACCCCACGGTATGTCAACGTTTTCAAAAACATGGAATGAGATATTCAATACATTGCAAGTATTACAATTCCTTGAATTAAATCTATGAACACATTTAGCATTTCCGACGAGTTGAATTGAAAAAGAACTGATCATGTATTGGTCACTCAGTGTTCTGCAGCGTTATAGTGTCTTTCAGCTCCTTGTCTTGTTTGTTCAGCCCACTTTAAACTAGCATTCAGCACCAAGCAGCAGGGGGACCAGGCTAGTGAGCAGCCAGGGAACATTGGGGAGCATATAACAGCTAAAGAGCCAGTACTCAGAATCATTTATGTTTCCAGGGAGAATTTTCTTTTTGTGACAGTGGCTCAACTTTAGATTAGAACATATATTTAAAAAGTAGGAATGTGCAATCAAAACATAAAATAATAAATACATGTATTATATTATATTAACGTAAAATGGCCTATAATCAAAAACATTTCAAACATTGGTTTACATATAAGATTGTTAAAGTACAAATATGCACATTGTACTACAATACATCACATAATCAAATACAGTATTTACAGTGTTGTATTAGTATTCATAAGATATAAATGCTATTAGTCGAGTGTCAGTATTCCAGTAATGCTGGGTGAGTTCAGAGGTGAGTTCAACCACAAAGTTAGATTCACTAAAAACAGAATTCAATTGCCAATGGGTGTGTTTGTATTAGTAACAGTAAAGCTCTCTATCACACAGATAACCTGATATACACTATCATTCTAATAATACGTATCTGTGAGGATTTCATAGTTTTTATGGTATCTGTTTATAGTATATAATATCACCAGGCTTATTCTTTAGCATTCATTAGTTAGTTTAATAATCATTTTGCAGTATTTAAAGTGAATGGAACATATGATGAATGTGTTCCCACAGGTGAGCAGTGAGTTTGAGGCGGCTCCAGATGTGTTCTTCTACCGCATCCCCAACCTGAGCAGGAACCGTCAGTACAGCATCTGGGTGGTGGCCGTCACCGCCGCCGGCCGGGGGAACGCCAGTGACATCATCACTGTCAAACCCATGGCTGAGGGTAGGTGCTCCTCTGTGGTGCAGTACCAGGCTGAATAAAGTACTCTACTGTGTACCAAATGTGATATACATGCAAATTGATTTATGGGCAAATAAAAAGTAAGTGCATAGAGGTTTATGTCAGCAAGAAAAAGATGCACATTGTGTCCTTGGGATGCATCTTTTTGGGAATCTTTCAAATTCCAAAGGTTTTATTGTCATATGCACAATAGCCACAGCGCAACATACAACATTCCTAAGACACAAAGAAATAAGGAAGTAAAAAAGTGCAATAAATTGCCGGAGATAATATATCAGGATGAAGCTCAAGGAGTAAGTTAATGAAAGCATTTGGGATCTAACATGTAAAGTGTATCATGTTATTGCAGTAGTCCCAATTCTTAACTGTTTATAATATTTGCTCCAGCTTCTCTCACCACACCTCATTTCCCCCATGTGGGTGTGTGACAGTAGCTTTTTCCTAGTATCTGGACAGGTGGGGGAGCATCCGTTGAATGTGATGACCCTGAGTCTGACCCTGTTAACACTGACATGCTTGGTGAGAGCTGATAAGCTGATTGAATATGCTGATAGACACCATGGCCTCCTATCAGCAGCCTGTCGCAGGGCTAGGTGATGGATGTCCCGCCTCCCCTGCTCCCCTCCTCAGATGGAGACTGTAACCCTGACTGTAGATTGAGCAATAATACTAGAACACACAAAGACAAGGTTTATTGAAAGCCTTGTTCAAGGAAAACTGAAGATGAAGTGTGCAGTCACATTGTATGCCTCCATCTGTTCTGAAACATTCTCTGGCCATATCTATCCTAAACAGGGCAAGCAATAAAGACGAGGCATTTTGATGACTCCTCAAAAACCTGGACATATATGTATATATAAAGTCTAAAGTTTGAATAGATTCCTTTATGTATATACTTGTAGAAAGGAATTACTAAACAGTGACTCTGTGAGCTAAGGGAGTACAAGAGATGAAATGAAAGGATAGTGCTTTGTGAAATCTTTTGAAACACATTTGTTTCTGCATGTCCTCTGATGCTGAAGTGTGTGTGTATTTGTGCAGCTCCGGCTCGGATCCTGACCTTCAACAGGACAGTCACCACCCCCTGGATGAGGGACATCGTGCTGCCGTGTAAAGCGGTGGGAGATCCATCTCCAACCATCAAGTGGCTGAAGGAGATGTGAGTACAGTGATGTAAAGGATAAAAACATCCTCACAAATGTGTCTCTTCAAAGATATGAATTCTAAACACATATATGTTTCAGCAACGGAACCCCAGCACCTGTTGTGATTGACAGCCGGCGCAGCGTCCATGGTAATGGCAGCCTCGTTATTCGCACGGTGAAAGCAGAGGATTCTGGGAACTACACTTGCGTTGCCAGTAACAGCTTCGGTTCAGAAAAGATCGTCCTCAACCTGCAGGTCCAAGGTGAGACGCTCAGATTCAGAATACTTTATTGTGCATTACATTTACATCAAGTGGAAAATGTGTCTTTGGTACCGGCAAATAAAACAACACAGCAAAACATACATTTCACACATGATACACAACAAATATATATTGCATCTTAAAGTCTAAATGTGACTAAGGGGTCATAATAATAGTGCCAAGTGGATTGTTCTTCCACTGGCGTGTAGTCGGTCAAAGAGGCCCTATCATGCTTTTTGGAGTTTCCCTTCCCTGCAATGTGTTCTATAGCTTAGATCAATCATGAACATAAGGACATCACTACGTCACACTCTCGCTTCTATTGGCTAACGTTCCTACACATTAGGCTGATAGGTGATAATGATAGGCTCAGCGGCTGGACAACTCTAAGTGGTTTGCCAGCTAACCAATCAGAGCAGACTGGGCTCTGGTTTCAGACAGAGGGTGAAAAGAGGCAGTATGAGAAAAATAAAGAACTTTCTGAATTGAACTTGTGGTGGACAATTCAGTTCTACACATAGCTTTCAGTTGAGACAAATCCTTATAGCCATCTTGGATTTCTGAGTGGCTAACAGAGTAACCTCCATGGAGTATTTGTGCCAATTGTAGTGCTTGTATCCACTTATATATATTCAGTTATCTGCATCACTATTATAATCACTCATGTTTGGGTCTCTCCTTCAGTTCCACCGGACCAGCCTCGCCTCACAGTAACGAAGACAACCACCACGTCAATAACCCTCTCCTGGATCCCTGGGGACAACGGAGGCAGCTCCATCAGAGGTCAGACAGACACGACCTGCAGGAGTTTTAGTGTTTACCTTTCTGTGGATTTCTTCCTGTGCATTTACACTCATTTCCCCACACGCCTCCCCTCCAGGCTACATCCTGCAGTACTCGGAGGATAACAGCGAGCAGTGGGGGAACTTTCCCATCAGCCCCAGTGAGCGCTCCTACAGACTGGAGAACCTCAAGTGTGGAACCTGGTACAAGTTCACACTCACTGCCCAGAATGCAGTGGGGCCAGGGCGCATCAGTGAGATCATTGAAGCAAAGACCCATGGGAAAGGTATGAAGAAATAACTCACAATGTTATTTTTGATCATTTAGAGGTGGGATTTTTTAACTGAGGTCTTTTATATAACTTTATAAATAGCGGGAATTGCATATTTTAATAATATGGGATTGCAGTATTTTTTAATGAAAAAACTTTCCAGAGTCTTTATTTTTTGCCATAGATTATCTCAGACTTACTTCTCAGTAGTAACTTATAGTCAAGTGATAAATACTTGTCCTTTTAAAAGAAGAAAAAGGCCTGTTATATAAATCAACAATGATGTAATAAATTAATTTCTTTAATCACACTTGACTTTTTCCCCTTCCTAATAATGTCAAATTCAATGTTACTTGGTCAAATTAAATGTTACAAATAAATGGGAATTGTCAGACAATTGTGATGGGCTTTTATTATCACAAATGAATCCAGGTATTAATCAACAGCTTTGGCTTCAATTTAAGTTCCAAAAAGTTTGATATTTTTTTCTTCTACAATAGTCAATCACTCTTTGAGTTGTTTGTTAGACAAAAAGGCATTTAAAGACACATCAGCTTAACTGAGACACCTTTGAGGCCTTTTGTTTTAGAGCAAAGTATGAATGTAGGAGACAGAAGGCAGATGATTGATGCCCTGTTCTCCTCTCCACAGAGCCTCAGTACTCTAAAGAGCAGGAGCTGTTCACCAGCATCAACGCCACTCGGGTGAAGCTCAACCTGAACGGCTGGAACAACGGTGGCTGCCCCATCACCTCCTTCACCCTGGAGTACCGACCGATGGACGCGCCCTCCTGGACCACGGCGCAGCGCACCTCCCTCACCAAGAGCTACATCCTGTACGACCTGCAGGAGGCCAGCTGGTACGAGCTGCAGATGAAGGTCTACAACAGCGCCGGATACGCTGAGAAGAGAGTCAAGTTTTCAACTCTCAGCTACGATGGCAGTAAGTGAACAGAATAGCGGGGGTTAATACGAAGCATTGAAATATCCTGTCTGTAGAGCAGGGAACTGCAGCTGCATGATCCACAGAACACTGACACTCTGACAGTGAAACTAAAGAGACTCTTTGTGGTAACTGCAGCACACTGAGTCTCTCTCAATAGTAGTTTGAGGCAAAGAGAAGTGCCAAAAGCACAGCGAGGCTGCAGTTGAATAGTACAAATCATTTCTAGCACTGTGCCTATAAAGAAAAGCGCAAAAACGTAAAAAAAACGTATTACAGTAAGTGAAGAACATTAAATGTTGACTTTATCTGATTATGTTATACTATTAGCGTCACGTTCATAGTTTTTACTTTTAGTTTAACATTTTATTAAAAGATCAAAACATATAAGCACTTTGACAGGATACGAATACGTTGTAAAATGCTAACTTACATGATCTGCATTTGTGGGTCACGATCAGATGTTTCCGTGAACAGCTGAAGGGTGTGTCACTTTAAATATTGTGGCCATGAGACTTGTAGGATAGCATTATCTCCTTTTGTTTCATAAAGGCTGGTCCAGTGAATCCTATGCTAAGGGAGTTGTCGTGGAACGCATTGAGGATCCTTTCCTATTGCCTAGAGAATTGACTTGGGTCCTTTCATGTTTCCTAAGCAAAAACGATTTTCAAAATCCACCCTAGAGTTTTCCAACCCATTCACTTACTCCTTCACTCACATCCTGGAGATGAAGACACCATCAACCTGAGCATGTAGCTCGACAGCATTATTTACTTTGCATTTAATGTAAGTGCAGGTTGGCAAAGTAAAACAATCCTGAAAGAGGTCATGATGATATTAACAGAGTTCAGCAGCTTTGGTGGAACACTGTACGAGATTGCTTTGGAAAACAATTCTAAACTTGTTTACATCATTTGACAATGACATGAATGGTTAGGATTCAGGAAGTGAAAATGATGTCTTACAGCACATGGATAGATCATTATCATCACACATATCTTGTGACTTCTGCACAGGTACGATCGCACCTTTGGTGAAGGCCCCCAACGTAAGTGAGGACCACTCTGGAGGCGGCGAGGGCTTAAAGATGATGGTGACTATTTCCTGTGTGTTGGTGGGCATCGTTGTAATCTTCATCGGGCTGCTGGTGCTGAGGAGGAGGAGGAGGGAGCAGAGGCTGAAGAGGCTCAGAGGTGAGAGGAGAGGTCATCCAGCATGACACATTTAAGCCTCTACTCTTTTATGTAAAACGTAAAATGACTGTCTTCTCTCTTTGTTTTTCAGATGCTAAAAGTTTGGCTGAGATGTTAATGAGGTAAGAGTTTTCAAGACACTAAACTCATATGGACACATCACTGTCAACTGAGAGGAATTCATTACGACAATTGATTCTGATAATGAAGTGTTTTTTTGTGTTGCGCTGTGCAGTAAAAACACACGTCCAGCAGAGCCAGTCAACAAACAGCAACAGACGCTCCGCATGCACATCGACATCCCCAGAGCCCAGCTGCTGATCGAGGAGAGAGACACCATGGAGACTGTTGGTACGTTCTGCTGACACAGGACAGACTGCACTGTGTCCTGGTTATTGTTGTGCTAAGCTTGTTTTTGTGTCCCGCAGACGACCGGTCCACTGTGTTACTGACCGATAACGACTTCGGGGAGACCCAGAAACAGAAGTCCTCCACAGTCACTCACACGGTCCACTATCAGTCCCTGTCCCAGGCCACCGGCCCCCTGGTGGACGTGTCTGACGCCAGACCAGGAACCAGTAAGTCCAGTACGAAAGATTTTTTAACTCCATAACACATCAAATATATCAGTGACCACATCATAACAATATGTGGGTTAAGGATAATCACAGGAGCCGTTGGATGTCAAGCACGTACACATGCAAAGAAAAGTGGTGGGGAAAAATGAGGTATGTCATCGTTCAATCTGGTCTGGTAGACGTACTGAAGACAGAGGGAAACTCATTGGGAGATAAGTAGGGAAGGAGAGATCTAGTAATGAAGGAATGAAGTTAGGGAGGGATGTAAGGTTGAAGGAATGAAGGGAGTAAGGGAGGGATGAAGGGCAGCTTAGCCAGAATGACTTTATAAATGAACTAGTAGTGATAACTGAGCCTATTACAGGTCGTAAATGGCCAGTCAGCCCTAGAGTAAAGCGTGCAATGATGAGTGGCTTTACAATAGTAAAGTTCATGTTTCCTTGTAGAGAGTGATGAGCTGTGTGTATGAGCCTGTGTGCAAAAACTCTACATTCACACGATAAGAGATTCAACCTCATTCCACCTCAAGCCTTTAACTTCAACCCATTACAGTGGATGTAAAAGTGTCATAAAAAAGGAACGCGTGATTGTTAACATTCTGGAGCTTTCATATGGAGGAAATGATTGTTATTATTAATTTTTTCATCCATGTATTTATCATATTAGACACTTCATGGTATTTCATCCAGCAATACAGCCTCTATACATTTATATATCAAACTATACTTTTCATATTATGACAGTTGTCTGCAGTTAAAGACCCAGGTGGGACTTGAACACACAATCCCAAGCTTCGGAGGCTGATGGTCTGTTAGGCCACTGGGCCATGAAAATGTGGTGTTAGATGAATGTGTTTCTATATAGTGATGCAGCAGTGCAAACTCATTCAAAATACATTTTCTTCAAGACAAGGGAATGAAAGAGCTAAAACTAATTTCCATGTTTAGGACTCTTCCCCGCATCACTCATTTATCTTTCCTTAAGTTAAGTCATATCCTTCCCATGAGCCTCACCAACACGCTGCGTTCCCTCCTCCCTCTCAGACCCTACGGCCCGCCGCACAGCCAAAGCCGGCCCGGCCGCTCGCAACCGCTACGCCAGCCAGTGGACCCTGAACCGCCCCCACCCCCCGGTCTCCTCCCACACTCTCAGCACTGACTGGAGGCTGCCCACCCCCAGAGTGGCAGGCTCTGTGGACAAGGAGAGTGACAGCTACAGCGTCAGCCCATCTCAGGACACAGGTGAGCCAAATATCCGTGTGACACTACCAGAGGTGGAAAGTAACTAAGTACATTTACTCAAGTACTGTACTTAAGTAGAACTTGTAGGTACATTAGTATCTCCATTTTCTGCATTCTGTATTCTACCCCACTACAATTCAGAGGTTAATCATGTCCTTTTACTCCACTACATATATTAGATACCTTTAATTACTTTGCAGATATGGATTAATGATACAAAACATCATCAACACTTAAATAAGACTTTAGTTACACCTGGGCTAAACTCACAAACTACTCAGCAGTAAATCAAATAATAAAGAGATGGGCTCCACCTTTACCAGCTATGATAAACATTTATTAATGCATTAATAATGATATTCAAAACATATGATATCATCTGCATAATGATTCCTTTTACTTTTGGTACTTTTACTATATGTTGATGCTGATACTTTTGTGCAATGAAAACAACTGAAATGTTGACTTTAATTAAATGTATTCAGTTATCACATTTCACATAACTGTATTAGGTTAGTTTAAAGCAATAATATTAAGTTGAACCTAATATTTAGTTTTTATTATCAATCAATCAATCAATCAATGTTTATTAAACTTAATATTATTGCTTTCAACTAACCTGATACAGTTATGTGAAATCTGTACCAGTTTTTTCAGTGTACTTTTACTTGAGTAAGATTTGTAATGCAGGACTTTTACTTGTAACAGAGAATTACCACTCTCTGGTATTTCTACTTTGACTTAAGTACAATATCTGAGTACTTCTCCAACATCTGAACATTACTCATCATCTCTAACAACAAATCAGTACCAGCTGTCTGTCAAATTTCACATGAACTCTAACACTAACCCTGACACTAATCCCCCCCTAACCCCGGCCCGTGTCCAGACCGCGCGCGGAGCAGCATGGTGTCCACAGAGAGCGCGTCCTCCACCTACGAGGAGCTGGCCAGAGCCTACGAGCACGCCAAGATGGAGGAGCAGCTGCGCCACGCCAAGTTCACCATCACCGAATGCTTCATCTCTGACACTTCCTCAGAGCAGATGACGACAGGCACCAACGACTACACCGACAGCCTGACCTCCAGCACACCGTCCGAATCAGGCATCTGCCGCTTCACTGCCTCCCCGCCCAAGCCTCAGGACGTCAGCCGGGTCATGAACATGGCCGCGCCCAAGGCCCACAGACCGGGTGAGGCCCCAGATCTGTCGGCCTGAACCCCGACCGCATGCTAACCGCCATTACAACTGGCCTCATTACACTGCTGATACACTAAAGCTTAACTTCCTGTGTAACATTAATACCCAATCATTAACTGGGACTCTAATTCTCTAACAGTGAATCAGAAAAAGTGTTCCACAATGTATTCAAACTGATATAGTCTCAGTTGGGTCAAAGAATTTAAGAAAGTGGGAAGAATGAAATTGAAAATGAATCTGAGTAAACAAAGTAGGACATTCCAAAAATATTCAAACATTATTTTTCAAACTATAAAAATACATACTCTTGCTAAGCCAAAGCAGAAACTATGGATATTGTTTTAAAACTAAAGGATACATTGTATTTTATTTCCTTACCAAAATGCACAATGAGGGTTTTAACTTAATGAGCCGCACTTCCTATGGATGCTCCGAGCTCTTAATAAGAAAATGCTTTTAGATACAGCCTCCGCTGTCAGTGAGGCAGATCCAAATCCTTCTGCAGATAGAAGTATTGGTTTAAGTCATTTTATATTTCTGTAAGTGTTTTGAGATATGAGGTCAATATCAGCAAGGGTTAGGGTTTCATGTCTGTGTGAGCATAGTCAACAAACTATTGGTTTATTGATTTTATAAGCTGACAAAGCTGTATTTCTTTTGCCCATAATGGTTAATAAAAAGACTTCTACAAATAGAAGAAGAGAAAAAATGAAAACAAGCGTGGTGTTGTAAAAAAAGATGCATGACAAACTGCTAAGAGAAATTTTAGGGATTTTTAACTTTATTATAACATGACACAACTATTTTCTATTCACTCACATGCAATAAGTTTCGGTATAATCTGGTAATGTGATTCATTTGAGTCAGATTTTTTAAAGCATTAGGGTATCCAGATGAGCGTTAACGCTGACAGCACTAGTTCTTACATTTCAGTTAATACATAAAACACAGATACGTTTAGCTGATGTTGGCCAGAAATGTGTGCATAATTGCTCTCTTTGCCTGACTGATCTCTGTTTGGTCCTGCAGGGGGCGAGCTGGTTCACCTTCCTCCATACCTGCGCATGGACTTCCTGTTAAACCGAGGCATGTCCTGCTCGGGCTCCTCCAGGGGGACAGCGAGCGGGGAGCGGGCGGCCATGGGTCAGGCCTGTCTGGAGCCCCAGAAAAGCCGTTCTCTGAAGCGGCCCTCTCGCATGGCGCCCCCGACCCCTACAGAGGCCCCTCAGGCCAGCAGGGACCAGGCGGCCCAGTGGCAGCCTGGCTCCGCAGCCACGCTCCCCCACAGAGAGGGCTCAGAGCTGGCCCAGGCCGCCAAGCTCAGTACCTCCCAGGAGTCCCTGCTGGACTCGCGGGGACATCTCAAACAGAGCAGCAATCCCTACGCAAAGTCCTACACGCTGGTATAACAGCAGGGACCCGAGGGCAGGACTACGACTCGAACACTGGACTTAACACTCAAGTGCAGTAAACTGACCTTCACCACGCAGTTCTGTATATACGTCCACCCTCCTCCAAGAAGGGGGGGGGGTCACTTTTACTAATCTCCTTTTATTTATTTTAGAGCTTTCTTTTATTTCTTTTTTGTATTTCTTTTTTTTGTTTCACTTGAGAAAAAATGCACTCATCGGAAACGACTCCAGCCGGAGTTTTGCCAAACTAATTGAGGGAGCATTATTTATTCTTGAGTATTGTTAATTCTTTATAATTAATCAGTGATTATTAATTGTTAGTTGTCAGCTATTAATGATCATTAATTATCGATAACCAAATGATCTATTCTTAACATTAACACACAGTTTCATAAAAACCCGGACATCTTTTTTTTTCCTGGAGTGGAAGATGACGATTTGGAGTCATTTTTTTCCTATGGAATATCCTTCTGAAACACTGAACCAAACTCGGGAGAAATCTTTGAATGAAAGCAATTGACACCAGTCCAAACTTTTCAGCTGCTCTCAAATTGTTACTTTTTTTGAATAAAAAAAAAAAAATCTATTTCCTATGGATGCATGGGGACTGACCAACTAAAAGACAATGAGGATTACGATCGTGGCTGGACGGCCCAGTCAGCATTTTGTCACACTATGAAATGATCCAATGTGAAGATTTATTATTCTTATTACTATAAATATATATATAAAAAGAGAAATCACTTTTATTTGTGGATATTACAGGGAATAATTGATTTGGTTAATAAAGTCCTTAGTCATGTTTGCACATATCTCGTTTTAATTAGGAAATGGAGTCTCTGTTGATCTTTCTCTGTGTCCCATTGTCTGATGGTGCAATATGAAACAAGATATGAAAAGTATATGAAAACTATTGCTCTATACTGTACTGTAATGATGAAAATAACTATGTTGTGAGTATACTTACAGGGCCGGACACACTCCAGCTATGTATTCAGGTGTAGTTTACCACTGCTTGTTTGGTGGTAAATGATGTTAGCTAGAATAGGGAGGGTTTAGAGAACTAATGGTTTGCACTTCACAACACCCCGACTCAAGTGTGTCCAGATAGATCCCCTTACTCTCAGTGCACTAGGTAGAGTCTTCATGGCTCTCACTCTCCTCAGTAGATTTACTGTCGCTGCATTGCAGTGACGCTCCTCTACAGGGAAAAAAAAAACGTGAGACAATCCAGCAGAATCCCCCTTCAAACCAAACCTATAATGTCTATGGGAAATATCTGAAAAAAAAGAAGAAAAAAAGTGGATATACGTAAAGAATCTGTTTTTGTTCCTGTCTACCCTGGCCTGTTTCTGTTCTCTCTGTTTCTTTGAGTTAGTCTGAAGGGAGTTTGATCCAAAATGCTGTGAGGTCATTATGTCAGTTTCTATGATGAGTTTCTATGATTAACTGTCTTCATTATGATTATACATTTTAACGGAAAGAAAATGTCACTTTTTATTTTTAACATGAGTGTTCACCATGGTGGCACTGAAATAAAGAGAAACTAACACAAAGTTCAAATTTGGTTAATAAAATGGCTGTTCCCCAAAGTGTCCTCCACGGGTTTGACATGAGTGACTGTAGCGGTGGGGAGACCGAGCGAACACCCCCGACCCTCGCTTTGTTTCAGCACCAAAAGGATGTCAGCAATGAAATGTTGTAATGTTGCTCATCTTCTGTGAATCTGCAGCCTCCGAGCCTGAGGTTTCCTTTCCTACTTATCCATCCTCTTACATTCACTTTTATCAGACTGCTGTTTGAAAAGAGCAATTTAGAATCTGCCTCTCTGTACAGGTTACAGCCAGAGGTGTAAGAAGTACTAAATATCAAGTTAAAAGTAACAAAACCTAATTGTTAAAATGTATAAGAGGTAGAATATCATTTAGTATATTTACTCAAGTGTTGTATTTTGCGGTGCTTGTAGTTCACATAAGTATTTTTGTTTTTGCTACATTTTGGAAGCTGATATTGTAATTTGTACTCAACTACATTTAGCTGACAGCTTGAGTTACTTTACATATTCTTATTTTTTATTTCCACAAAATAAACAAAACAAAAAGGAATAAATAACTATTAACATTACGTTAAGATTTCCATCAGCAGTATACCAAATTATAAAAACTAGCTCCACCTTTACCAGCTGTGAGGAACACATTAATGCATCAATAATCCAGTAAATTAATTGTAATTTTGAAAAGTGCTATAATGCACAATAACTTGTACTTTTGATACATAAAGTATTTTTTTATTCTAATACTTTTGTATTTTTACTACAGTAAGATTTGTAATGCAGGACTGAGTTTATTTGCAATGTAGTATTGCTGCTTTTGCTTCAGTAAATTCATCTTAATTAAGTAAAAGAAGCCAAGGATATCATCATATACCTAAATTACCAAAAGTAAAAGTACTAGTAAGGTGTAATAACCCATTTCGAAATTGTACATATAATAACATACCGTATTATGATTATTGATGGACTCATGTATTCATCACAGCTGGGGAATATTATATTATAATAATTCAATCAAAGTGTATCTATTGGGTGATTTATAATTGTATTAGCTAACAATCTGACTGAAGCTGTCAGATAAATGTAGTTTAAAAGGAGTAAGGAGTAAAAATGACAATATTGGCTTCCAAAAATCAGTGTAGTAGAAGTCTGTTTACACCAAAGAGTGAAAAGGTTAAATTAGAATTAAATATCCAACCAGCTTTTTTGACATGACATAGAAGCACTTGGCCCAACTTATTGAGTTGAGCAGGGATGATGTACTTTTGTTAGCCGACCCAGAAGTCACATCACAAGGGCTCCATCGACAAAAAAACAATGGGATTATTCCATTAGATTTCGCAATATTGCACATCAAAAGCAATGTGTAAAACACATGATAATGATAATTACAAATGTAGTTTAGGAGTTCAGAAATAATCCAAAATACAATAAAATATTGCAATATGGTTACAAATCCATTTTAATGTGATGTACTGCACATGCTTTACAAACTGTGTACAGTATAATGGACAATAGCAGTCACATCTGCTAACCATAACAAGTTGGTAGTAAGTGAATCAACTTGCACATCTCTACAGTTTTTACAATTTCTGTATGTGCGCAAGCTTGCATGCAACTGTGTGCGCTTGTACAGTTTACCTGTGTGGGGAAATATTGAAATGCACATCCAGCGGTTGTTTGTTTGTTTTTGGATATACTAGTCATGATAAGTTAATATTTACACAGAGACATTCACAAATACACTATCCTCAGACTACCCCAATCCCAGACCTCCAACTTCAAGAATCCCACCCCCCCTTCCTCTTCACTTAATGACGGTGCAGTTCATGACATGCAGGGAGACGCAGCTGACAGCGTCCTCACTTCACATCCTGCTTCTTTTTCTGGAACTTCCTGAACTGAGACTGGATGGCTACAGCGGCGTTCTCCGTCTCCGGGTTATCCATGTCGATGTCAAAGTCCTGGGGGAGGTTCTTCTTGTTCTTCTCATCTGTGCAGAGGAGAGGTGGGGGTGAGAAGATTGCAGGATGATATGTGGCATTAGCTTTCTGATCTCCAGAAGGGAGATTTCTAAACCTCAAACTATTAACATTCTTAGAAGAGAGCATATTTGAGCCTACTCTATAAGACTTATAAGTGATGGTCTTCTATTTTTCATATCCTGTTAAAGGCTACTTCATGTGTTGTGCCACTGTTAGCATGCTAACACATTAAAATGATCAACTTTAGCAGGTAAGCATTTTTATTAGCACGTAGCTCAAGGAACTGCTTTCTATATTACAGCATTTGTTTTGTTCTCTTCCGAATCTTGTCCCATAATGAAACTTGAGGTATTTGAAATGGAGGGTAAACTCTGGAAAGGGAAGACTAAAACGGAAATTATTTTAGATAAACTTAACTTGTCAAAAAGTTTTAAATACATAACAAGAAAATAGATCATTCATCTCAGACGAAAACAGGCTAACAGTCTGATAGAGACAGGTAGAAAGTAATTATCTATTTACAGTATCACTAGCAGACATATGGTCAAACTACTTGTTTGAAGGACACTTTGTTAAGGGCTTACTATAGCAAATGTTCAACCCAGTCTCTCGGCATTTCATGTTATAGTCACGACATTTAATCTATTTATTCGTGTTCACCAACACGATTTTCCCCTTTTTTTCTTGTCACACAGAACGATTTGAAAAGCAATGTATTTCTATTGGTAGTAAGTTTCATGCCTGCACCACGTCTTTTTGTCCGGTCAGGGGAAGCTGTGTGGTTCATAAAAACATGTTCTTGCTCAATATCAAGCCACGATTATTGTTTTTATTTTAAATCGTATAATGTCTGACTTTTTTTTGCCATCCGCGAGGGAAATAAATGTGGCTCAGAGCCTCAGAATACTGAAATCTGCATTTTTTTAAATCTGTTTTTCCTTCTAATTTGTTATTCTTTTCTAAATAACACACTGTTATTTACTCAACAATAACACACAATTATCCTTGTTTTTATTTATTTGTTTAATTCGATAATCTCTGGCTTTTTTGCTGTTCCTCAGGAACTGAATTTCAAAATAAAGTCACCGGAAATAGACGTAGGCCTATAAGACCCATTTTGAGCATCATTGCGATACACACCATGGATGTATTATAAGAACTGGATACAGCGTGTAGAGTTATATTTGTATTTATTCATGTTAGCAAACTATGGATAAGCTTAAAATGGGAATAATTTGGGTAAAACTGTGAGCTGCATTTGGGGCCTGTTGACATGTGTTTTTGAGGACAAAGGAAGATGGGGGAAGGTGAGAGCATGTCCTGATTTGCATTCAACTTAGAACGAGCTACAGTGGTTATGATATTAAGAGAGGTCCCTTGGGTTTCTCTGGTGGTTATCAATAGTAGCAGTTAAGTGAATACTGTTCAAACAATACCTGTGTTTGTGTTTTATATTGATTTCTCTGTTTTATCCTTTCATAAATGTAAGGACTACAAATGGCTATAAACATTCTGGGCTGGTTGGAGTAAACAGGGTTTTATTGCTCTGTGGGGGAGGTGTAGGTATGCAGGCCTTGAGACCTTTTGTTGTAAAGTGAGCCTGTTTGGTTTCCTGCTGGCCAGCGTTGCGTCTCCCAATGAGATGACCTGAAAAGATGACCAGCTGAGCTAACACCAAACCCCTCCTTCTTACTCTGGTATATATCCGGTGGATCCCTGGCGTTCGGCCTCTCTTCACATGCTGCCCGAGCGGAAGGATCTCTGCAGCACGCGAACCAGGGCAGGAGTAAGCCGGCATTACTCCTTAAGCATTACAATATAACTGTAATATATCATGTCGTATTGTAATGATTGTATTGCATTGTCATATTGCCATTAAAGTAGATTATTGTTAACGGTTACTTTGTAGATATGGATTCCTTCCTGTATTATAACCAGCTTCATAGGAACGCGTGGAGATTTGAAAAGCGGATCAGATATCCCTTTAAATCTCCAACAAAATGGTGACCCGACGTCTAGATATAACGAAGCTGAGGAAGAATTCAGACGCTTTCAAACATCTCAGACAATCAGCAGGACTCTGCAACTTTGCAAATAAGGTAAGCAGACGATGAAAGTCGCCTGTCTGTAATTGGATACGCTAAAACTTTAGGATTGTCTGTAGGCGTTTCACAGTGTTTTTATAGTTTAAATGAAATATACAATGCATATTTTACTATGTTAGGAAAGTTATATACAAAACGTAAACGTTGATCGACAGGTAGACGAAAGTCCTGCGTGACGTAAAATAGAGCAGTTTGGCGTGGATCTGCAGGTAGTTTATTCCTGAGTGGCGTGGAGATGGTGCAGTTTGTTTGAATGCGAGGTTTGATTCCTGCACGACAAAACCTGGAAACTCGATATATCAGATCGAGTCGCCGTTTAAAACTGGGGTTTAAATAACAGACCAATGCTAAAAGCTTAAAGCCAGAGGTCTGTTATATATTACATCGAGGGAGAGCGTTTCCCTTTGTCTGGAAACTTCTGCTGCTGCCATCTAGTGGCTGAAAGGGGGTATCACACCCTTGAAACTTCTGCTGCTGCCATCTAGTGGCTGAAAGGGGGTATCACACCCTTGAAACTTCTGCGAGCTTAGAGTTTAATCATTACATTGCTGGCCGGTATTGAAGACGGGAAGCACGTTCCCAGTATATTAATTAGAACTGATTTTGGAAAACTGGTACAAAACAATAAGGGATTGAACATTTTTTACAATGACAGCACCAGGAGATGAGTAAACTCAAGAATCTGTAGAGTGTAAATACATTGTGCAAAACACATTTTACACTCGAACTGTTTGCACATCATAGACAAGGAATTTAGACAATATAAATAAATGTTCAGAAAGAAGACATAGGCCTACACTTGATTCAAATGTCATTACTGTGATCCGATTGGTGTGCCCTGCAGGTTTACTATTGTTCGAAGTAACAGTGGGATTTAAAATAAGAGAAGATATGGAGAATGTTCTTTCATAGTGTGTGGAATATGTGATGCTGGAAACATGTAAGTATTTCAGAGTTGTGTTGGGTAAATATGTAACAATGGATGAAACAATTTTTGGAGTGAGTTTTTGTAATATCATAAGTAGACATTAATTATGTTGTTTACATGGCATTTAACAACTAAGACAGATAGTATGATTAGAAAGAGACAGAGTGGAAAGGGTTGGATTTATTTAACATCAGTGGGCTAGACTTCTTATAGGTAATGTGTACCGAGACCTGGACTCCCCCTCTGAGTTAGAAAGGCTTTGATCCCGACCCTCCAAGCAGACAAAAAGACCTAACCCAACAGGAGACTCCTCCTTCTCCATCGTACAGACAGAGAACCAGAGCTGAACCAACAACAACAACAAGACTACATCAAGACTGCAGCCAGAACTATCTCCACCTGTGGCATCCAGAACCAAACCAGCATGCTGACAAAGAGGCAAACTCTCATCGGTCCCTCAAACAGGACATGAAGTTCCAAACTGCGCCGCGAGATTTGGCACAATAGACATGAGCAGAATCCGCCCTCCATAAAAACAGCAGAGAGACTGTAAAGGAGGAGTGCAACAACAGTGGCATGATGGGGCTGCAGATGTAACTGGGCCAATGGCTGCCTACAAAAGTTACAGCGGATGGATTCAACAGCTGATGGACTGAAGAGAAGACAGAATCAGAGGAGTTGGCATGGTCGATTAGAAGTGAGGAGGCCGGGGTCACGGCTTGAGAAAACCAGGGGAGGAGGAAAGGAGAACGGGAATGAGTGAGTTACACATAAACACACTTATTCACAAAACGCACATTTACATAACTTGAATTAACTTCATAAATACGTAAAGACAGAAAGATTTATTAATCATTTGGTAAATTAAAAATAGCAGTAAAGAGGAAACTATTAAAGTAAAATGATAATCATCCTAAAACACACTGACAGAGTAGAACCATATTCTTCAATATTTTCATCATGTTAACAAATCATTCTTTAAGACATTTTTATTCACGTGTGAATAAAGTAGTGATCTCATTGGTTACAATATTGATCACCATTAAAAGGATAGTTTTAGGAACCACTCTATAGGACAAATCTTTGTTTGTATTAATGGCTAGTGCCAAGCCACATATTAAATTCCAATCTAGAGTGTTGATTTCACCATTGTGGCATAGTTATTACCAGACTTCGGTTTTAAATCCTTGATAAAGGAGGGAGTAATTGTTGCATGTTCGGACACCCAAGGTTCCACACACTGCTAAAGAGTTTAACATCGTTTTTTAAGTAGACCAGAATTAAAGATAAATGAGTGTGAAATGCAGAGCGACACAGATCCTAGTAATGTTTTGACTCAAGATAATAGTTATTGTACACAAGTTTCTGAAATAGATCATTAGACATTTTAATACTAATTAGGTGTAATTGGATTGCAGTAGTAGTGGTACTCGAAGGAAGTGAGTTTTGTACCAAGTTTCAGGAAAAGTGGGAGGCAGAAGTCCCAATGACAAGTGAGAATCATCTTGAAAATCATAGTTGAAATCGTGACATATTTTTGTAGACAAAGGGTACTGGCCTATGCTGAAATGTCAAAGTCTCTGCAGAGCACGACACATGGCCAAAAAAGACGGAGACCAACTGACCTTTGACCCTGACCGACAGTGTAACTTGACAAGGCACTGTGGATGACTGACTCTGGGGTGAACCTGACCAAACTTGACATGACAACCAGACAGTGTGAGTGTGAATGAATGTCGGCATGTGATCAGTGTAACTGCATGATTCTAAAACAATAACTAACCAAGCATGTTTTTGGACTAACATATTATTTTGGAGCTCCAAGGGAAACGAGAGGTTTCCTAAAAATTCCACAAAAAGGGGAAACCGCACATGTGATATTTTCCTCTCACATGAGTTGGCGGTTTGCAAATGTAAAACTAAAATCTGAAGATTCTGTTTCTTTTAGGCCGGAAGGACGGAGACTAACACTTCTTTTCACTGAAGTGTTCACTGTGGAAATAATGATAATGATGTCAAATTTAAAATAATGTTCGTTATGTCCCTAACCAATTACCTGACAGTTTTTGTTCCCCTCCTATTACAGGGTTTTGTTACACATGATTTCATGTGTAAAAAGGGGGAGTGAGTATAAGGTATAAATGTCAACATGGCTGTAAAATTCACAATTTAAATTTTTCTTTTAAGGATTGAGCATTGAATGTAATTAACCTGCTCCATATCTGGGGATAAGATACTGTTTGATGAATGTTGAGATGTTTCTAAATATTGATTTGAATTATAACAGGTAACAAAGAAGCAGTGGCCAAGGGGCTACTGTGAAACCGAAGAAGTTGACCTGTGATAATGAAACAATTTTGTAATATTTTAACAGACATTAGTAACTGAGGTTTGAAATGTAGAATAAACATATTACAGTTAAAGCTAAAACATAGTAGTGTATTGAGACAGAATTTAATTTAGACAACATCCTGTAACTAGCCTGGTAAAGAAGTAAAAGCCATATACTTTATTATTTAGGTCATTATGGGGATATACATTTCATCTAAATGTATAATAGAAAGACATTTGATGACAGTTTGTTGGAATTCTGTATTCATTTTTTCAGCGTGATAATATCTAAGCACTGACAGATAGAAGCAGTATCACCAGGAAATCATTCACTTTGTTAGCATCGTGATTTTGGTTGTTTTTGAATCCATAACATTAGTGTGTTTCTTTACCAGAAACATTAGCAGTTCATATTATATTTAGATTTTAAATAGGATTTCATTTAAAAATAAACACGGATGCTTGTCAGAAATTCAGAGCTATTGAAATATGTTATTTAGTTTACCTAAAGATGTTGAGGTTCTTATTTAGTTGGCACAATCCAAGTATTAAGATTCTGAAGCTGCACTGGCAGATAGGAGGTCTACAATTAATTTGGAAAACCTGTTCACAGACGTCTGTTGTTTCAAGACACCCCAACAACAGGCTCCAAGTGGGTCAAAACAGCTGAGCGTAGGCTTGAGGGAGTTGTATCAGATTTCTCCACACAGGTCGCTGGCGCCAAAAGGGGGACCCGAGAAGCATGAGGCCGACAGCAGAGTTCGTCTGGCTGAAAGTCATCAGGACAAAGTGGCTCAACCCCAGGCTCTCCGACCCCGACCGAGTGACCCAGCGGACCTCTTATGCCGTCTACCTGGGAGAAAAGGGGGACAGCTCGTACCACGGGAGCCAGTGTGCGGCGGGGAAACCACCTACTAGGACCAGGGGACGACATCAGGACGGACGTGGCCCTGGCAGACGTGGACTACTCGGAAGCAGCAGACTGGAGGAGCAGGACCCTGGAGACATCTCTACAGCATCGACCCGGAAGCCGCCATCAGCGGGCCGGAGGACGAGGAGGAGAAAGACATCTCTCTAGCAGGCAGCCCAGAAGCTGCGGTCAGCGGATCGGGGGGACAAAGACACGGCAAGCCAGGACGCCACAGGGGACTTGTCGAGGCAGCAGAGGAGTCTACTTCTCTCTGATCGGTTCCGCCCGTGAAGGGAAAGCCGCATCTCCCCCTCCCTATTAGCTGTCCTTGTGGGCTATTCCTCCGAGGGGGGGGGCTGATGATTCTAGCACTCAGCTACCCCCTCATGGTTCCTTCACTGCCATGGAAAGTGGTGTTCTGTCTCCATGAAGGTTTCAAGTACTCTAAATACCAGCTTCGGATGGATTTACGGACACAGTAGAAAAGAATGACAGTGGGTATATTTCAAAATGCCTTGTCTAAGTTTATCTCTGGAGAAGGAGATAAAAAGGGGGATTTGTAGAGTTATATTTGTATTTATTCATGTTAGCAAACTATGGATAAGCTTAAAATGGGAATCATTTGGGTAAAACTGTGAGCTGCATTTGGGGCCTGTTGACATGTGTTTTTGAGGACAAAGGAAGATGGGGGAAGGTGAGAGCATGTCCTGATTTGCATTCAACTTAGTACGAGCTACAGTGGTTATGATATTAAGAGAGGTCCCTTGGGTTTCTCTGGTGGTTATCAATAGTAGCAGTTAAGTGAATACTGTTCAAACAATACCTGTGTTTGTGTTTTATATTGATTTCTCTGTTTTATCCTTTCATAAATGTAAGGACTACAAATGGCTATAAACATTCTGGGCTGGTTGGAGTAAACAGGGTTTTATTGCTCTGTGGGGTAGGTATGCAGGCCTTGAGACCTTTTGTTGTAAAGTGAGCCTGTTTGGTTTCCTGCTGGCCAGCGTTGCGTCTCCCAATGAGATGACCTGAAAAGATGACCAGCTGAGCTAACACCAAACCCCTCCTTCTTACTCTGGTATATATCCGGTGGATCCCTGGCGTTCGGCCTCTCTTCACATGCTGCCCGAGCGGAAGGATCTCCGCAGCACGCGAACCAGGGCAGGAGTAAGCCGGCATTACTCCTTAAGCATTACAATATAACTGTAATATATCATGTTGTATTGTAATGATTGTATTGCATTGTCATATTGCCATTAAAGTAGATTATTGTTAACGGTTACTTTGTAGATATGGATTCCTTCCTGTATTATAACCAGCTTCATAGGAACGCGCGGAGATTTGAAAAGCGGATCAGATATCCCTTTAAATCTCCAACAAGCGTCGGAGGCGGGATCTCGTTCATTCCTATGAGAGTTGCTCATTGTCACATGAGGACAAAATGGCCCAACTTTTGAGAGAGCGAAACGTCACAGATTACCCATCATGCCTAGCTGTCAAAGCAGAAGAACCCGTGGCCGTTTCTGAATGTTGAGTAAACCTGTTGCAGAGCCACTATTTAAACTTTAAAGTATACTACGCCATCGAGTGGCGCCGAATGACTGTTTAAATGCATGTTAAATGCCCAGCATTCGGCGCCACTCGATGACGTAGTACTTTAAATAGTGGCTCTGCAGCAGGTATACTCGACATTGAGAAACGGCCCGTATGTGCGCTCACAGAGCATGCACCCCTTAAGCCCCGCCCCCCGAGCTCCCACTCTCAGCTCAGTAGAATGAATGGAGACAGAAAATAAATCTAGATTCGGCTTTTAGTGCATTTTATAACTTTAAGGACCAAATGATTCTAATAAGGGCTATAAAATAGTTCATACTGGGTAGTTTATTTAGTTTCAAAAAAATGATCCACCGATTTACAGACGTCTCTTTCCCAATGTTAGTCAATGGGGAAAAGTATTTATGCGCCCAGTGACGTCACAGACTGATACGAAAATTGTAGTACCGCCGTTTGGACACAACGAATATTTTCATCAGAGTCCGGCGCACTTCCTGGGGGCTTGATACACACCCACTGAACTGATTACCCAAGATCCTCAGCTATGGTTGAAGCTCGGTGATTGGATGTTTTAGTCGCAATGCACGTTGGGATATGGTGTTTATGCGATATGAAATCCGAAAAACATTTACAAAAAATTAAACAATACTTTAATCCGAATGTGCTTGCTTTTCTCTTTGAAAGTCATCACATAAATGCATTGTAATACACGGTTCGGCTGCATTAAATATTACACATCTGCCGTAGTTCTTTATTTATAGAGCCCTGATTAGAAGACTTCTAGACAAACTGGAAGAACTGCCACCGAAACTGAATACCTGACGTGGATCATAAATATATCAGCAATTAAACAACATCTTCAATTTCTCTTCACACAATACGTCTCCTTGCAGTATCAACATTAATTCGGCTGACTTTTATGTTTGATCGAATTGGTAAATAGGCTATATTTACACCATAACGGTGCACAGCCAATAGACAGGGACTTGTAGTTTTTAAAGATATTACTGATTTTCTTTGAATATAAGAATGTAAATACTGAGTTGAGAGAATAGTCAGGGGATTTGGGTGATGGGAGACACATCTATGGAATCACAATTTCAATAGCTTACCATTAAATGATGGATTTACCTTTCTGTCTATGATGTTTTACAAATCAGATATTAATGTGTAGAAGTAAAACATGTGAAATAATATAGCAATATCCTGTAAAATTATGTGAAAACATGAATAAAACTACACATCTTCATATGTTATACATTATAAGTGTCCTACACTAATAATACAAATGTATTATGGCATTGTATGCTGTGTGTACCTTATTTGTAACGTCTTCAGACCTTTCCAACTCCTCAACAGTTGCCTGTCTTTGACTGTTGCAGGTGTAGGTTCAAATGTCAAACAAATATATGTGTGGATAACAAAATACATCCGTCATGAACTAAGCTGTAAACTTATACTGGAAAGTATAATTTAATGTGTTAACACTGTAAACTTGACAGTTTTTTAACCCGCACCGCCTAGTGTTTAAAGCACGTTATTGCATTTTTTTGTTGAATATGTTATATTTACCTACAAAATAGGGGGAAAATAGAAGATCAATGATAGAAATATAGAATGTAAAAAATCATGAAGATACTGTAAGTGATCTCTACAACAAAACAGTTTAGTGCACGATGTACAAAGATATTAATATGAGGATGTACAAAACAGAAAACGAATTAATCTTTATTTAAACATTAAAGAATACTTTAGGTTAAGGTCTTCTTTTAAATAAGAAAAAAGCTTTGGGGGTATCTACAGATAAATATCAGGCCTGACAAAGTACTTAACGTCTAATATATTGCTTTCCTGCAATGTTAACTATGTTGAAGCACTTATTTTAACTGATAGTATACATATTAATTATACTCTTATGTATGTAGATAGAATAAGAAATGTGCAGAATTTGACAGTTTAATGGTGGAGGTATACACACTATTGATAGATGTTTTGTAATGCACTGTTGAGGAACCTGCGACCCAAGTTTTTCATTCATTGCATAACTACGCCCTAGTTGTGTATATGATATGTCAATAAACCTTAGAAAATCTTGAAATCTTGAAAGGGATGTGCAAAATAGCAATTATATACAGTTTTTAATTAACTATTAGTAGAGAATAACGAGTAATGAATATGCTTTATAGGAATCTGCAGATAAATGTTTAGTCTTTTCAAGCACCAACTATCAAATACCTCGCCTGATTGTTGGCATTTGACTATCACCTTCCCTGAATTTTACTCTAATTTAAGGGTTGTTTATATTTCACATCATTAATCAGAATCTGCAAAGTAACTCAAATAAATGTAGTGGAGTAAAAATACCAGGTTAACCTCTGAATTGTAGTGGAGTCGAATTACAAAGAAACAATGAGCTGTCATGTGGGTATATATTATTATATTGACATCAAGTCAAATTCCTAGTATGTGCGAACCTACCTGGCAATAATCCTGTTTCTGATTCTGATTAATGCTGCCCATTATGGACACACGCAATTTGCACCCATTTATTAATTATTTGTTTTTAATGTGATAACACCAATGTGTTTCCTATCCCCTAAACCTCCAGGGATGTCCACAGTTTGTCACGGTAGAGCGAAGGAAGCAGGACCCAAATGCAGATTAAACTGATAATACCTTTATTTCAAGGATAGTGAAATAGAACTTGGACAGATAGAACACTCACCGGTGAACACAGTCAACAACAAAAGACGAACCGACAAAGACAGACAGAAAAACCAGAACTTAAATACACACAAGACTAATCACAGAAACAAGACACAGGTGAGGAGGGAGGAGAAAACACAGGGACACCAGGTGAGCACAATTGGGTAAATTAGACACACCAGGGAAACTAACGACCGGGAACCACAGACAGATTTAAACAAGACACAACGCAGACAGAAACAGGCAAGACAGGAGGTGAAGACCTTTCAAAATAAAACATGAAACAAGACAAGACAAAATACCACAAAGACGAGAGACGTGCCATAGAACATGTTGCGAAACACAATAGCCAGTATGTGTAGTTCTGGGGGGGGGGGGCTGGACCCATTCGAGTCCAATTTTGGATAGTCTGCCATGGGTTTCATTCCATTTCAAAGAGCGGTCTGACGCTCGGCGTAACCTTGGCGCACTGCCACTCCAACATCCAATCCCAGAACTTGAATTAATCACGGGGGTTTGTCAAGCAACAGGACTTTAGTCCTAAACGATAGCTGAGGATTATGGGTAGTGTCGTGTCTTCGGCCATCCTAAACTCCCAAATGTTTTTGGGATTTCATATCGCATTAACACCATATCCCAATGTGCATTGCGGCTAAAACATCCAATCACCGAGCTTAAACTATAGCTGAGGATAGCTTGGGTAATCAGTTCAGTGGGTGTGTATCACAATGATGCTCGAAATGTCCCATATAGGCCTACGTCTGTTTTTGGTGACTTTATTTTGAAATTCAGTTACATTACATTACATGTTACTTGTTAGACGCTTTTATCCAAAGCGACTTACATACTCAATACTGTGGGCAATTCCCACAGGAGCAATTTGGGGTGAAGTGTCTTGCACAGGGACACAACGACATGCTGACTGCAGTGGGGTTTGAACCTGTGCTCCCCTGATCCCAACACCAAGTGGGGTTTGAACCTGTGCTCCCCTGATCCCAACACCAAGGCTCTATCCACTACGCCACACGCCTTCGGTCCCTGAACGCACTGCGGCCACTCTCACGGGGGCGAAACGCATTAATCGGAGCTATTATACCAGGCAAGGTGTGTTTTCTGACAACAGCACGCCGGCAATAGCGTCTCTTGAACCAGCACAGTGCTTTGACAGCACTTTCTGCGGTTTATTCCACTCATGTGCGCGCGCCCACATGCTGGTTCCTTTACTGGAGTTTACAGCGGGGCGGCGAGTGTGGGACAGTGTTCTGTCCTCTGAGGATGAGAAAGAAGCAGCATACGCCAAGCTGCGACTACTCCTCATCCACGTGACCAAGGAAATCGATCCAAAGAGCCCTCCCGTAAACACGGGGGCTCCCAGGAGATCATCACGGTCTTTTTGGAAAGTGCCATGCGGCGTGATCCCCTAGGGACATCACACGGCAAGCCATAGCACACCATAGACCAAGCTATTAATTTGGCCGATGCTGCGGCCAAATAATCGCCCTGACCCGGTGAGGTGGGGACATCTTGCGGAAGAGCAATGAGCGAGATGCCCAACACACCCGTGTTTATTTGCAGCCGCCCTGTCACGGGGCAGAGGCTCTCTGCCCAGCCTGCTGCTTGCTGGGAGCAGATGGGCTGCCACGCTCCACCGCCATGGTCATCACCTAGGGGGAAGTACAGACCTGGGCGGTGGACTTCCATGGACGCCGGACCCGGAAGTGCCCGACAACGAGAAGTCCTCGTCATCCTCCTCCCCGGCAAACGGAGCCATCCGCCCCACTGGAATGGCGAACATGAATGGCACCGCCTCGGCCATATCCTGGTCCCCCAAACACTCGAAGCAAAGGTGGTGGGGATCGGTGCCCGCTATTAAGCCAGAGCACGAAGGACAGGCCCGGGTATCTAGAAGTGGCGACTCCATGAAGGTATGATAACTCTTTCTTCTTCTTTCAAACGTTTTATTACACTTCAGTTGTTGCTCGCTCGCTGAAGAGGGAAGGATGACAGTCAGGAGGCGTGGCCGCCTTATATACAGTGGGCTTGCGTGTGCATTCGGGTAGGCCCGCCCTGAGGGGCGGCTACGTTTATAGTAGAGATGTTCCGATCCCGATCCCCGGATCGGCCCCCGATACTGGGTTTTAAGGTGGATCGGGATCGGCAGATCCAATTAAATGTCATGGCCGATCCATATTTAATATTTCCCATGATTCCATTGTTACTTTGTTTGTCGTTGTTGTTCTATTGCATCAGCCGCCATTATCGAGTTGGAAAAGTGGAACGGACACATATCGTTAGCTAGTTAAAATGTCTGCAGTTTGCAAATAACGAAGTGAGTCGCCGAATGCGACATGCAAAGTCTGTGGTGTGGAAGTCTCATGAGGTGGTGCTAACAGGGTCTCCTACAACACCACAAACCTAATAAAACATCTTAAAAAGCACCACCCCGACGAACACGCCGCCTACTGTAAAGCGACAGTGTCTGTGACTGATGGACTCCATCAACAAACACTGCGGGACAGCTTGAAACGAAAGGATTTACTTCCTCGAGACTCCGAGAGATTTCGCAAGATTACTGAGCTGATTGTGGAGTGCAGAGCAGAGGACGACCAGCCAATTTCACTTGTGGAAAACTCCGGTTTTTGTCGTCTAATAAATTATTTGGAGCCGCCCTATGGGATGCCATCCCGCCATTACATTGCTGAAAAAGGCATCCCAGCCCTGCACACCTAGGTGCGTGAACAAGTGCAGCGGCACCTAAAGGAGGTTACCTCAATCGCCCTCACCACAGACCTGTGGAGTTCAGGTGTAGCCCCGATGTCGCTCCTCAGTCTGACCGCCCACTGGATAGACTCCAGTTTTACTTTGCACAACGTGGTGCTACATGCAAGTGAGCTGCGTGGCTCTCACACTTCAATGCGTATCCGGAATGCTATAGAAGATATGCTCGCCAAGTGGGACATCGATAATGACAAGGTGCATGTTGTTATGAGGGACAACGCCGCCAACATGAAGAAGGTAAGCCTTCTTGTTATTGACCACTGATGTTTAGCTACGCATTACCCACGTCAGTAAAGTTCATGCTAATTCCGTCAACAGCATCTTTTAATGAATGGTCATGGGGTAAACTTCCATTTGATGATTTTGACATGATATACTGGATGTATATTAAATGTTCCCTATTCCCAATTAGAATTACGTGTGCCCTGGATTTATTTAAAATGATGTCTAGATAACGTGTCTTTTAGACGGCAACCACGTCAACAGGCTAGCAGAAAAGTTAGCCTAGCTTGTTGTCAGCTAACTCACGTCAGCTTAGCCACTAGCACTAGTTGTTATTGCGACAGCAAATAATTAAAACGAAACATTAATATCCTGTTTTATGTCTTATCTAAGACTACAGGCTTTCAATACGTTTGTTAGACTTGGAAGTAGCCTACCGTATTAATGACAAAACAGCTAGTTTTGAGAGGCTACCTATCAGTAGGAAAAATATTCAGTGCAACTTTTGAGATGTTAAAATCTCCGTTGCTACATTGGTTGACCCAAGATACAAAGTAAGGCAAGTCCTGTTTGATTAAAAACTTATTTTGCGATATATAATTGCTCAGGCCTAATCAATTCACCTCTTGATTATAACATCAAAATAAATGTTCCAAATGTTGTTCTATGACATTGACAACGATAACTTCGATATGCTAAGGGAACGACAAAATATGTTAGGAAACAAATAATCCTTTTTAACTAAATGAAATTCTATCCATTTTCAGATTCTTCACATGTCCAGACCACCAGGAGCTTGCCAAGGAGGCTCTCATTAGAGAGGTGGAGATCATGGAGAGAAAGAGGAAGGCTGGCAGTGAGGTGTCTGCAGAAGAGCCTCCAAGAAAGTCACCACGTAGAAGCGGTGTAGGCTGTGCAGCTGCAAACAGCAGCTTTGTCAGTCTATATGACGAGATCTTGGAGGGGAATGTGGTGGAGTCGAGGCCTGTGAGTACGTCAGCAGTCGTCACTCAGGTGGAGGCCTACCTGGCTGAACAAACCATCCCAAGGTCAGAGAATCCTCTTCAGCCATGACGTTTCTTTGTGCACCTTGTACATCGGTGGACAGTGAGAGACTGTTTAGTGCAGTGTCGAATGTCCTTGATGAAAAAAGGAACCGGTTGACAGCCGATAAGGTGCAGGTGTTGGTTTTCATTAAAAAAAACCTGCACTACACTTTGAAGAAGTCAGTGCAGTAGATTAAGATGGAGGAAATAAGGAGCTCTATTACACTGTAACAATGTTTATGTTTAAGTTTAGTGATTACATGTCTCTGAGATCCCTTAATTACCCACACTGTGAAAAATAATAAGTTCAGTTTACTTGAAAAAAGGGTGGAAACTCGTTGTCTCAAATAAGTAACCAAAACTTTGTGTACGTTATGTTATGTTTACTTTATGTGTACAATTAATGCAAAGATTTTTAAGTTATGGTTACTTACTTCCAAGAAGTAAAGTTTAGTGAAGCTTACTTGTATTTACTGCTGTTAAATGAGTAACCTTTTGAGTTGTAAAGGGTACTTTATGTTGGATAGTAAAGTTTACCTGTAGAATATTCATACTATAGTTTCTAACTACTGGCAACTTGAACAACCAAAGTCCTATTTAACAGAATAAAGGGATTTTTTTCATTATTATTGCAAAAAAAAAGCTCTTATTTGTGATAGTGAGAGAATAAAATCTATTGAGCACAGCTTGGGTGCCTGTCTATTTCTTAATGTATACGAAATTAAATGCTGTTTGCCAACACAAAAAGTGATATCGGAAATCGGTATCGGAAAACCGGTATCAGGAAATATCGGGATCGGATCGGAACCTATATGAAAATATCGGAATCAGATCGGAAGCTAAAAAATGAGATCGGGACATCCCTAGTTTATAGATATCTCAGTAGGTGAATGCTCGCATAGTATGGTTAAGAGGTAGTACCAATAGAGTCCAGTAGAGGGCGGAGCCTGTGTAAGATATAATAAAGCTTTGTGCAAAGCTAAGCTAGAGTCTGATCAGACAAGAAACAGTTTGGAATATGTCACTGACTCAAAAAAACAACACTTCTTGTTTCTATTTCAAAATAAATGCCCCATATAATTTTTTGCTGGATGGAGTCCATTTATTTGCTAACGAAACGCTTCTAATCTAAAATATTGTTAGATAGTGTTGGATTTTTTTTCTAAATGGAATGTGAATGACAAGTAAAACATTTGATTATTGATTATTTTCAACAATAAAATGCAAACTATACATCATTCTTTATTTTACGTACAGTATACTCTACTACTTTACTACACTCTACTAATAAATTGACAAAGTTCATAGTATTTTACAATTAACACTTGGGGGTTTAGGATTTTTTGTAGCCTGATGATAATTGAAAATCACACTTTCTATTCGGTCAAAAGGGAAAAATGTGTTTAATGAGCTATACTGGTATATGTAAATCAATCTTAACATGATAGCATACCTTGGCTAGCAGATGCTTTGCTGTTCCCAGACTTTGGTCCAGATGCCTGCCTCTGCAAGGAAAACATTAAAAAAAATATGAGCATCGCATTTATCTTTAAGTCTTGAAAGCAGAAAATGCTCATTTGCAGTGAGTAACATCTAAAAATAACACACTGGTTTCATTCCATAATCTCGGGCTTTTTTGGCGTCCGTCAGGAACTGAATTTCAAAATAAAAATAACCGGAAACAGACGTCGGCATTTCGAGCGATTACCCAAGATCCTCAGCTATGGTTTAAGCTCGCTGATTGGATGTTTTAGCCGCAATGCATGCTGGGATTTGGTGTTTATATTATATGAAATCCGGAAAACATTTTAAAAGAATACTTAATTCCGAGTGCTCTTGCTTTTCTCTTTGAAAGTCATCACATAACGGCATTGTAATACACGGTTCGGCTGCATTACATATTACAGATCTGCCGTAGTTCTTTATTTATAGAGCCCTGATCAGAAGACCTTTGGAAAAACTGAAGAAATGCCGCCACTTGACGTGGATCATAAATATATCAACAATTAAACAACATCTTCAATTTCTCTTTCTCTATATTTACACCATAATGGTGCACAGCTGATCTAAAAGGACTTGTAGTTTTTAAAGATATTACTGATTTTCTTTGAATATAAGAATGTAAATACTGAGTCTGAAATAATATAGCAATATCCTGTAAAATTATGTGAAAACATGAATAAAACTACACATCTTCAGATGTTGTATATACATAAGTGTCCTACACTAATAATACAAAGTTATTATGGCTGTGTGTACCTTGTGTGCACCGCCTAGTGCAGACGTGTCAAACTCAAGGCCCGCGGGCCAAATGTGGCCCGCCACGTCATTTTATGTGGCCCGCGAGAGCTTAAAAAGTCTGATTGTCTAAAAATAAATAAGTCAAATGCGTGCAGTGACCAAAAACTACATTTCCCACAATACATGCCGATTATGTTACCCGCGAAGTGACGGCATCCCGCCACTAGACTGCAGTGTTTCCACATCGATGCGATTTTCCCAACAAGTGGAATTGAGAAATACAAATAATGATCCCAAAATGTCAAGGAAGAGAAAAATTGATGCAGATGGAAGGGTGTTTCAAGAAAGATGGAAAGGTGAATACATGTTTGTGCTTCAAGGAGAAAAACCGGTATGTCTTTTGTGTTATGAGGCAGTGGCGGTTGTCAAAGAGTACAATCTACGTCGGCATTTTGCTAAGTATGCCAAAATTAGCCATCAAGAAAAACAACAAATTGCCCAAGAATTAAAAGGCAAACTGCGATCGCAGCAGAATGTGTTCGCGAAAGCCACAACCAAAAACAATGCGACAGTGAAAGCTAGCTTTGTTGTGGCTGAAGAAATCGCCCGCGCTTCAAAGTCTTTTTCAGAGGGAACGTTTTTGAAGCAGTGCATGCTGAAGGTCTGTGAGCAGGTGTGTCCCAACCAGATACAGACTTTTAAAAATGTCAGTTTATCAAGAAACACTATCGCGGACCGAGTTAAGGAACTAGCAGGAAACCTGGCAACACAGCTGGCCGAAGAGACACGCAGCTACATAGCTTTTTCATTAGCTGTTGATGAAAGCACAGACAACACGGATACAGCGCAGCTATCTATTTTTATTAGATGCGTGAAGTCGGACCTCTCTGTCACTGAGGAGCTGTTGGATGTGGCTGCCATACATGGGACCACAACGGGACGGGACATTTTTGATGCGGTGGAGAAGTCCGTCAGTAAAAACGCATTGCCCTGGGAAAACTTGGTGGGATTAACTACAGACGGTGCACCTGCAATGTGTGGAAGAAAAGTGGGCTTGGTTGGACTAATGAAGGAGAAAATGCAAGAAAGTAACTGTCACACGCCTCTGATAACGTATCATTGCATTATCCATCAAGAAGCTTTGTGCGGGAAGGTGCTGGGGATGGATGATATAGTGACCACGGTCATGAAGACAGTGAACTTCATTCGGGCGCGTGGCCTGAATCATCGTCAGTTCCAGCTGTTCTTGCAGGAGATGGGCTCTGAGCACGGAGACGTGCCGTACCATACAGAAGTAAGGTGGCTGAGTAGGAGCAAAGTCCTCAAACGATTTTTTGAGCTTAGGGAAGACATTGCTCTTTTCATGCAGAGTAAAGGAAAACCCTTGTCTGAACTGGCTGTGTGACTTTGCTATGTTGTGTGACATAACCGAGCATCTCGCCCAACTGAATCAGAAGCTGCAGGGATGCAAACAAGTCATCACGCAGATGTCCGACACGATCACGGCTTTCCAGCGTAAACTTGACCTATGGATGTGCCAAGTGAAACAGGACAATCTTGCCCACTTTCCTGTTTGTCAGAGCATCTCAGCCTCATGTCCCGGTACTTTATCATGTGCTCAGTTAGCTACCAAACTGAGCCTGTTGATGAATGAGTTTGATCGGCGCTTCTCTGACTTCAGAGCACAGCACTCTGGATTTGCCATTTTTGCTAGTCCTTTCACCACCAACGTGTGCACTGCACCCCAACACCTTCAGATGGAGTTAGTAGAGCTTCAAAGCGATAGTGGCCTGAGAGCAAAGTTCCAGGATGCTACAATCCAGGACTTTTACCGTCTACTGCCCCCTGCTTTCATGCCACAGCTTCGACTTCATGCTGCCCGTGTTCTGTCTATGTTTGGGAGCAGATGTGCGAACAGATGTTTTCAATAATGAATCTAAACAAAAACAAGCACAGATCACGCATCACTGACGGCAACCTCCACGCTGTTCTACGGATTGCTACAGCACAGGACCTAAAACCAGACATTGACACACTGGCCACGGAAAAACGGTGTCAGACATCTGGTCAGAAAACAAGCATTTTAAGCATTTTAAAAAACCTAATAACATATAAAAAAATGCAATTCAACCAAGAAGAAGAATAGTTAAACTATGTGCAATGTAATGATTGTGCTTGCATTTTGTTTTGTGTTTGTTATTTTCAGAACATGATCAATGGATGAGGATGGTGGAGAGGGGATCCACATGGTGTGATCAAGGACAGGCAGCATCTCCTCATCAAAAACTAACCTAAAAACTTGACCAATATAGTTGTGGACTGAGACAACCCTTATTTTTAGTTTATTACATATACTACTTTATATGTGTAGCAATGTATTTAGTGTTTGCAGGTTTTATGTGTTTATGCAGACAAATGTTTACTGTAATCAAACCATCTCTCATTAGTTGGATGTATGCCCCCTGCAAGGCTGCAACTTTATAAAATGCTACATCTGTCACACATGTTCTTAGCAGCTCACAATTGTTGGTTTTATAGTTATTTGTTATTTCAAGTTTTGAACAAAGTTAATGTCATAACTTGTGTTTGATGTTATTTTTCTTTATTCACTTGGATAGTTTGATCGTTGATTGATGGAGTAATGTGGGTTTCATAACCTGACAAATTCAAAGGATTTATGTTATAATAACAGAGCAACAAGCAAACATATTTTTTACATCTATGCAAATATATATGTAATATTTGTAACTTGAATAAGTAATACATTCAGAGTTATTTAACATTAAGCAGTAGTTACATTTATTTTACATTACATTTAGTTACATTGCATTTAGTTACATTTATAAGTTACATCTGGCCCTTTGAGGGCAACGATTATGCTGATGTGGCCCTCGGTGAAAATGAGTTTGACACCCCTGGCCTAGTGGTTAAAGCACGTTATTGAATTCTTGTTTCTATGTGTTATTGTTACGTGCCGCAGTTGGTGCTTGTGTGTGTGTGCTTTTGTGTGGGTGTCTCGCTCTCCCTCTGATTGTCTCCAGGTGCAGCCTCTCCCCAGGTGCTCCCAATCCCCAATCAGCGCCCCCATAAAGCACCTGAGGAAGGCTGCAGTCAGTCTCTCCTTCTCCTCTGGCTGCATGTGTGCAGCATGTGTTACGTGCTGTCGTGTAGTGTCTCTGTGTGAGGCCTAGTTGAACCTGTGTTCTGCTACTTGTTGGGAGATGTGCTCCAGTTTGTCTTTGTGTATTGTTTTATGTTAGTCACTTTCTTTTGAAAGAAAGTTGTCCTTAGTTAAGTTTGTTTTGCAATTTGGCTAGTGAGCCTCTTTACTTTTTTATTAATTAAAACCTCACTTTGTGGCTTCAGCATTCAGTTTCCTCTCCTTTTTCTCTCGGCCGGTTATTTTTTCGTGCTGTTACTTCCCTTTGTGCCCCTGGATCTAAAAGGGAATGTAACAAATGGGGGCTCGTCCATTCTTTGAGACAAGGACATATCTCTTCACACTCGCATATCCACCCTGATCATTATCCATCACACATCCTATGTTTTATTTATTTGATTTGTTGCATTGTCTTGTTTATGTTTCTTATGCTGGTGTTGGGTATTGTGTATCTTGTTTTTTTATGTGTTTGTACGGCGACCTTGAGAGCCTTGAAAGGCGCCTATATAAAATAAATGAATTATTATTATTATTAAGGAGTGAGTATTTGTTTGTTGTGTGGTGTCGATGATTGTCTTTGGTAGTAGTGGTGTATATAAGTGTAGCATTGGCTGAATTATTTACTGTTGAACAGCTTCCTCAGTTTAGATAGGGGAGTGTCTAGCTGGACTGAATCAGTCCTTCCTTCAGGCACTCATTTATTATTTTTCCTTTTTTATTTTCGGGGTAATCCTGGGTGGGAATTTATTCCCTGTTGGGGGCAGGCGATTCAGGGTTTCGGCCGCTGATGTTTGCCTTTTTTTAAATCGCCTCGAGCCCGGCACGCTCCAGAAGATAGTTAGCTGAGTTTGTTGGCAGGATCTGGGGAAGTTTGTTAATAAGGATTGATAAGGATGGCTTTTGTTTTGGAGCAGTTTGTGGCCAGTCCTACTGTGGGTCAACTAGACTTGTGTAGGAAGGTTGATTTACGGTTAGTTGCTGAACATTATCACATTTCTGTCTCCACTGCTCTTGTTAAAAATGAACTCAAGGCTACTGTGCTAACTGGACTAGTTGAACAGGGGGTTTTGAGTCTACCTACTTTGGGGGAATCTCCTGGCACGGTGGCCGGGGCTGTAGCGGCAGAGTCTTATGATGGAGGCCGCGTTGGTGTTACTCCTGGTGTTAAGGGTGCTACGGAACAGGCAAGAATTTTCACCATACCTCAATTTGACTTGTTTTCGGAAGGATCCTCACCTAAATTAGATGCTAAGGTAAAAGTGCGTATGGCTCGTCTCCAGTGTGAGAGGGAGGAGCGAGATAGGGATTTTCAGCTCAGGAGGGAGCTGGAGATCAGGAAGCTGGAGCTGGAGATCAGGAAGCAGCAGCTGGAGGCAGACACTGCTGTCCGGATGCGTCAATTAGAGATTCAGGCAGCTGGGGTGGGTGATTCTGCCGTTACACCTTCTGGTTCTGCTGCCACCTTTGACATGAGTAGGCATATTTCTTTGGTCCCTGTGTTTCGTGAATCAGAGGTGGAAATCTATTTCGGTGCATTTGAGCGCATTGCTGCTGCCCTGCACTGGCCAGAAAATGTGTGGGCTACTCTTTTACAGTGCACGCTAGTCGGTAAGGCTCAAGAGGCTTGCTCTTCTCTTTCTGTCGAGGATAGTTTGGTGTATGAGAAGGTTAAAGGTGCTATTCTCAGGGCATATGAGCTTGTGCCTGAGGCCTACAGGCAGGGTTTTCGCGACCTGAAGAAAACTTCTGGCCAAACTTACGTGGACTTTGCGAGGGAGAAGAAAGTCCTCTTTGACAGGTGGTGTAGAGCTTGTAGAGCTGAGGACATTACTTCAGTGTGTGAGCTGATGATGTTGGAGGAGTTTAAAAACTGTGTACCGGAGCGTACGGTAGTTTATCTTAACGAACAGAAAGTAACTACCCTTCAGCAGGCTGCCACTCTAGCAGATGAGTTTGCACTTACACATAAAAGTGTTTTTTCCCAGCGTGATCCCCCTCATCAAGAGCGTGATTCCCCTCAGCGAGACTTTTACCATAGAGCTCGTGACACATACGTTCCCCGTGACAGTTTTCCAGTTTCAGGTCCCAAGCCAGAAAAGCCTTGTTTTTTTTTTGGTCATAACCCTGGTCATTTGATAGCAGACTGTGCAGCTTGGAAGCAAAAGCAGGCCGCCACTATGGCGGATGAGAAAGGGATTGTGCTATCACACAGTGGTGTATTGGTTCAGAGCGATTCTCCTCATCATTTTGGTTTCCGGAAAGCTCATAATAGCCACACATGCTCATTCTGCTTCTCTTCCAGGACTCAAGAAAAAGAGATTGTGTTTCTTTTGTCTTGATCCTGGTCATCTAGAGGCAGAGTGTGTAGCTCAGAAGAAGCAGGTGGCAGCTGCTCTGGAAAAGCCAAAAGACCGGCACCCGGTTGCGATGCGACAGAGTGGTGAGTTGCAGTTAAGTTCTGCATCCGTCTGTGACAGTACTGTGGGTGTGGGTGTTTCCGTCTCTGAAGCGGTGGGTGTGGACCTAGCTCAGAGCCATGTGGATCTGTGTTCAGTGAGTGGTGTATGTGTTCCATGGGTTGCTTCGGTGTTGGCTGCTGGTGAGCAGTATAAGGTGTGTTTTATGGGGGGGGGGGGGGGTGTTACGTGCTGCAGTTGGTGCTTTTGTGTGGGTGTCTCTCTCTCTCCCTCTGATTGTCTCCAGGTGCAGCCTCTCCCCAGGTGCTCCCAATCCCCAATCAGCGCCCCCATAAAGGACCTGAGGAAGGCTGCAGTCGGTCTCTCCTAAATCTAAAAGGGAACGTAACAGTTATATTTGATTAAAAAAATATTAAGAGTACATACTTTCATAGGGGGAAAGTAGAAGGTTTGTGATAGAAATATAGAATATAAAAAATCAAGAAGATACTATAAGTGATCTCTACAATAAAACTGTTTAGTGCAGGATGTACAAAGATATTAATAGGAGGAGGTGCAACACAGAAAAACGAATTAACCTTTATTTAAACATTAAATAACAGATTAAGGTCTTTTAAATAAGAAAAAAACGTTGGGGGTATCTCTCTACACTACAGATACATATTAAGCCTGACAAAGTACTTAACGTCTAATATATTGCTTTCCTGCAATGTTAACTATGTTGAAGCACTTATTTTAACTGATATTATACATATGAATTATACTCTTATGTATGTAGAATAAGAAATGTGCAGAATATGACAGTTTAATGGTGGAGGTATACACACATATTGATAGATGTCTTGTAATGCACTGTTGAGGAACCTGTGACCCAAGTGTTTCATTCATTGCATAACTACACCGTAGTTGTGTATATGATATGTCAATAAACCTTTGAAAATCTTGAAAGGGATGTGCAAAATAGCCATACTATACAGTCTTTAATTAACTATTAGTAGAGAATAACGAGTAATGAATATACTTTATTACTCGTTTCCATTCATGTCAATTGCAGATAAATGTTTAGTCTTCTCAAGTACCAACTATCAAATATCTCTCCTGATTGTTGGCACTTGACAATCACCTTCCCTGAATTTTACTCAGGTGTAACTAAAGTCTGATTTAAGGGTTGTTTATATTTCACATAATTAATCAGAATCTGCAAAGTAACTCAAATAAATGCAGTGGAGTAAAAATACCAGGTTAACCTCTGAATTGTAGTGGAGTAGAATTACAAAGTAACAATGAGCTGTCATGTGGGTATTAATGCTGCGCATTATGGACACAAGCGATTTTCACCCATTTATTAATTATATGTTTTACATTTGATAGCACCAATGTGTTTAATACTGGCAAATTTGAATTGTGGGAAAAACGAAAACGTTCATTAGAGACGTCCCATAGAATAATTTTGCCAGTCAAAAAAAAAAATGTGTCGTAAAACTGTGAAGTAACACATTTGTTTGTGTGAAACGCTCAATGAACTAAATCTCTGGTCTCGCAGAACAACACACGTCACCAAGATGGCCGTCACTACTGTCTTGTCAACAAAACGATTGAATACCCTCACTATCACCACAATGAAACACGTCCAGAAGAATGTCATGCAAAGCTGCCTGCCTGCCTTCCTTTGATTCTCTCTGAACTGCCTGGTCTTTTTAATGTTTAATGTCAACCATTTGTGCAGATAGCGTGAAGTAGAAAAGATCGGCGATCGCAGATGTTAACGTAGCGTTAGCATTTCTCACCCGGGCTTAAATTGTGTATTCTAGAATGATCACACCGGTGACAGTACTCTTCAAGGGGTTCACGAAATATGCCTACTACTCTTACTGTTTAACATTTTAAGTTACTTAATGTTACTTCATATTAAGGCTAATAAAAATGACAAGGCTGTAATACTAACTAACGTGCTAGCTACTAGCTAGGTAGCTAACTTGATCCAGCAACTCCGGGTCCTTTCATCAGATGGGAAGCGAAAGAACGAGCAAGACCCTGCTGGTATGATAACAACCTGGTACTAAGCACACAGGCATCTTGTTAAAGTTATCTTATCTTAGCCAGCGCCATATAGATATATTATATCTATATGGTGCTGATCTTAGCTATCTCTTAGTGGAGGAAAACAATTGTGACATCACTTATGCAACTCTGGGATTTGTAGTCTTTCTAGTTGCATATTTTTCATAGTCTTATATTTCAACAGTTTTACGACAAACTGTGACTTTTTTTACATGGAAATGATTTTTTAAGATTGACAAACATCATATGTGTAATTCATGGCACAATTCAAACGGGATCTCAAGATAAGTTCTCTCTCCATTGACTTCAATACATAATTTTTCCGAAATAAGGTCCCATGGACCGGAAGTAGATGGGCGTGACTTCGCCACTCTATAAATCTATTCTAGTAGACCTCAACAATGGAATTATGATCAATAGAAATGGCCATTTCATGGGACCTTTAACTGGTGTGAGAAGTCAAACCTGCTTTTAAACACCTCAAAAACAAAGGAGATGGAAATGTATTTTAGAATAGCACAGTCGCCCAACCCTACTCTTTTAAATAGCGAACCCATTCAATGTGTTACTGAGTACAAATATCTTGGTGTCGTGCTTGACCACAAGCTCAGATGGGATGTTTGGTCTGAGAAAGTAAATGCCAAGTCTCAACAAAGAATGTTTTTTTTGTGTAAATGATTGTCTTTTAATGTCGGCTAAGATGTTTTATCATGCTTTTATTGAAAGTGTGCTCTCCTTCGGCATTATATGCTGGTTGGGCAACGCCACTGAGGCACAGAAAAGACAGTCAGGAGGGCCATAATATTGTCCAGTAAATTGACAGGAATCTAATTTGCTAATATAGAATGCTTATACAAGGACAGAGTTTTAAATTGGCACACAATATTGTGAGTGACCTGAGGCACCCTCTTAACTCTTACATTGAACTGTTGCCATCCGGGGGGAGATATTGTGCCCCTCTGTTAAAAAAGAACAGATGTAGGCTGTCTTTCGTCCCACAAGCCATCAAACTCCTGAATCAATGATGGCTAGGACGCACTGTTTACCCATCTGGTCTGGCCCTGTAACCCTCCCCCCTTTCGCAAATGAGGGCCTAGGCCCCTTGTCATGTCTGCTGATATCAGTTTTTCTTATGTCTGTTAGTTTTAATCTGTGTCTATGTTGTTGTCAGTGACGTATTGTCTTATCTTTTTAAATGCCTTTGTGATGTGCTGCAACCCATTTTCCCCTCGGGACAAATAAACGAATACTACTACTACTACTACGACTTGTTCAGTTTTAACAGAAAGCCTTGTCCAAAATATCAGTATCTGTCCTAAAGACTATATTTGTCACTATAACACTACTTAATAACCAGTGTTGGGACTAACGCGTTACACAGTAACGCGTTACTGTAACGCCGTTATTTTTTGCAGTAACTAGTACTCTAACGCATTACTTTTTAAATTCAGTAACTCAGTTACCGTTACTACATGGTGCGTTACTCCGTTAGTTTTTTTTATATAGTCAACAGCCAGGCGAACAGAGATGAGAACTGTACTTAAGTACAGTACTTGAGTAAATGTACTTAGATACTTCCTGTGTCACATGCGGAGACGGGCTGTGGGCGTGTTTGTGTTGTTTACTAACAAGACTATCATGGCGGCGGCGGAGCTCAAGTCTAGTTTCTCCACCTGGAGATATTCTCATTATTTCACTTTTGTCGAGCACAAAGAAAATAACGTTTTAGTTAAATGTAATTTGTGTCTTGGCGGGTCAAAGATCCTATCTACTGCCCAAACCAGTAATTCAAATATCTTAAAACATCTGCAAAAACAACATGCTGGGACGAAGCTAGTAGCTAAGACCAAAGAGACTCAGCCGATGCCACTCCACATCCACCTAAGCAACAGCGGCTGGATTTTAACCAAGGGACTGCTAGCCAGGGAAAAGTCGATAAAGCCATTGCACGGTATGTTGTAGAACACATGCAGGGTATTGCTACAGTGGAGTCACCCGCTTTCAGGGAGCTAGTTAGCATGATAGCATGTCCGGGCGGCACACGGCATATGGGACGGAAAACTTTTTCCAACTACCTGGAGAAAGAATATACAAAAATGGAAAGCCAGCTAATATCGATGCAATCCAGATTGCATATAATGCATGTCAAGTTGATCAACATATTGTATTATTCTCCAATGCAATAACAGGCTATAAGGGCATTAATGGGAGCCCTTTTTTCAAGTAACGAAAACGTTACTTTTCACAGTAACGCGTTACTTTTGGTTGTAAGCAACTAGTAAAGTAACTGCGTTACTTTTGAAATGAAGTAACTAGTAATTGTAACTAGTTACTGGTTTTCAGTAACTAGCACAACACTGTTAATAACACACTAAAACCTGACAGAATACATTCCACATCTCAGTGATTTTTTTAATTAAAATAAATACAATTAGAGGAAATGCTTTTGGGGTTAAATTGGGGTTAAATTAATAATAATTTAAAAAAAATGCTGTTTTACTTATTTAAGAACAGAAACAGTGATACTGGGATTGCTTTTGGTGCAGAATGCATTCATACAAATCATTCAGCAGCTGTCAGACTCAAGTTGTATTGGTGCCCATGTATGTTTTCGAAACAGGGTTTGTGTGGACATGGAGGGAATTGTTGAAATGTGTGTGTGTGTGTGTGTGTGTGTGTGTGTGTGTGTGTGTGTGTGTGTGTGTGTGTGTGTGTGTGTGTGTGTGTGTGTGTTTCTTATGGCAACTCTGGCTCCACAGAGAGCCTCCATGCGGCACTCAGGATCTATTAACAATTTAGTGAGGAGACAGAAAAACTAGGTCACAGACAATAACCCTCAGCATCTTCTGCCAGCTTCCCACATCAGACTGGAAACACGAAGACAACATGGAGGAGGAAGAGTGAGCTGAGCAAAGATAAGATGAACAACATGACACGATGGGGGACTATACTGGGCCTAAACTGACTTTTCTGTTAAAACACCCAAGTTAAACTAGAAACAGTCCTTCAACAGCTCTTGGAGCAGGGTTGGGAGGGTTACTAAAACAATGTAATCTGTTACTATTACTAGTTACCTGTAAAAGAAAATCACATCTAAATATCACAATATAAAAGTAATGTACTAACCCTAAGCCTTTTGGATTACCTGAATACCAAAATAATGCAAAGAAATAAAAGAGAAAATAAATATCAATAAGATGACAGACAATGTAAACTTAGGAAAGAAGAAACCAACATATTTAGGATCCAAATGTATGCTAGACCTACATAATATTAGAGGTTACAAAAAGTGTTTTAGTTTAATATATGAATTAAAATCAAACAGTATTTTTGTTTTAATAAATCAGGTGTCCACCTACTGCATTAAAAACATATATTTAAATAAAGAAGAATGAAAGTAGTCTAAATGAAAACCAAAAAGAAAATTCAAGCAGTACACCCATATATTGATATGTATTGATACATCGTAATCCTGCAAGTGATCCCACATTTTTTTAAGTGTAACATTAATCTGAATACGTCTATCTTAATATAACTGTAAGGGAATACAGTTACTTTTTTTTCTCTCCTCCTGATTATGTAATCATGTTACGATACGATAAGATATACTTCATTGTCCCCGTAAGGACATTTGTTCTGGACTCCATCATGCAGTTCCGCATACATGTACATATACAAACATAGTGGACATTAAGAGACATACACATATCATCAGTCATACACCGTTTGAACAAACACAATACACAGACGCACATACTGACAATGGCGACCTATTGCACTACCCCTCATGGCCAACATTTAAAAAGTAAATTTCATTACATTTGACTATGTACATTTCATTTCATGTGAATGTTAAGAAGCTTAATCGACATAGGTAGGAATGAGTGCTTATAGCGGTTCAGCCTGCTCTTGGGAACCCTGCATCTTCTACCAGAAGGTAGGAGCTGGAATTCTGGGTGGAGTATGTGGGTGGTGAAGTATTAAAATAACGTGTTATAGCAGGAAGTTTAATTCAAAGTGTAATTCTGGTATATTCATTTTTATGTCACCTGATATTCCATAAGATGTGTGTTTCTGAATTGGGTCACACACAAGTTAAGAGAGACAATGGTCCTTCTGATTTATCAATGGATGCATTCATTCTAAGTGAGCTAACTTTGGAGTGAAAGGAAGTTCAGAGATGGCCTGAGGGTATGAGGACAGTTAACCTTTGTTAGTTAACTAAACCTAAGGAGGTCATGAGATGATTGATGGTTAAATCTATACAAGCATAGCTTTCAGAGGGGAAACATGTGACTGTTGTGTGATAAGCTACATGATAAGATGTGTGCGTTCTGTTAAAGAGTCCTCTGTCTGTACAATTCTACTACTCCAAAGCATGACTGTGGGATCTGCCTGAGGGAAGAGGGACACACACACACACACACACACACACACACACACACACACACACACACACACACACACACACACACACACACACACACACACACACACACACACACACACACACTGTAAGGAGATGGAATCAATAAACTGCTGACTCATTGCCTAGGGTCTCGCCCAGAAGTGAAACTGGCCAATGGAGAACTACCAGCTCACTGTCTTGGGCTCGCCCAGAAGTGAAACCGACCAATGGAAAACTGCCAACTCACTGGCTAGCTCGCCCAGAAGTGAAATCGCCAATAACAAATAGCTAGGGAGGAGGAACAGTCACAACTCCTCCCACAGAATTTGTATTTAAGCTGTAACATTCTTATGCTCGACGCTCTCTTCCTGACTGGCTGTCGTAGTACGTATATCACACGGTGGTAGGAATTGAGCCCGGAGCACTCTGTATTTGGTACTGTTGCAGAGTGTTCTGTATTGTGTATTGTTATTTTCTACCAGTAAAACAGATTATTGTTTAAACCTCTATCCTGGTGCTTTGAGTTCCTTCTTTTGTAATTTGACTAGCTCATCATCATCATCATCAGTCATCAAGGGACGCGCGGAGCAGAGGTGAACCTTCCACCACCGCCATTGGGTGGTGCTCCAACAGTGGGATCAGACACCATTTGTTTTGCCTGTCTGATAATGGACTGCTTGTATATGTTTTGGAGAGATGGGTATTTTTTAACCCCCATCATTTCCATAGCAGTCTGTACCAGGCGAGCGATCTGTGACTTTGACTGCACTGTCAAGTTACCATACCAGGCAGTAATACCATACCTCATGATGCTCTCCAACACTGCATGATAGAACAGTAACATGAACTTCTGGTCGACTCCGAAAGCCCGGAGTCGACGCAGAAAGTACAATCGCTGTTGAAGTCTAGAGCACAGACCTTGAACATGCGCCTTCCAGCTGAGTGTATTATCCAGATGGACACCAAGGTACTTATAGGAGCTGACCTGAGTTATGGGTTCATTGTGGATAACCACCGGCCTAAGGTCACCCACATGCCTTTGGGTCCCACAACATCTCCTCAGTCTTCTTCACATTCAGCACTAGATGGTTAATATCACACCACTGCACAAATCTCTCTATTTCAGAGTGGTAAGCCGATGAACTGCTGCCTTTGTGCATTAAGCCAAGGATGGCTGTATCATCTGAGAATTTGATGATATAATTCTCCGGGTGGATTCTCGTACAGTCGTTTGTGTACAGTGTGAAGAGGACCGGGGAGCTCACACAACCCTGGGGGGCTCCTGTACTGATGGTCCGGGGCTCTGAGAGGGCATTGTTGACCCTGACATGCTGAGTGCGATTGGTTAAAAACGAAAAATACCATTTCAAGATAAAAGGATTTATACTGAGTTTTTTTAGCTGGAGTCATATTTGTGATTGCCTTCATAGTGTCCCAAAGTTCCTTGTAGAAAAGTTCTGTTCAATAATTTCCTTATGTGTCCTTCTAGCTTCTCTGAGCATGTGGATATATGAGAGAGAGAGAGAGAGAGCGAGAGAGAGAGAGAGAGTGAGAGAGAGAACTGTCAACCGGAGGGGGGAGAGCACGCTTGTGAACTGTTAGCGCCGTGTTATGCATGCCCACTGCACCTCGCGGGAGTGCACAGCGTAAAGCCAACATTTACAGACATTTCAATGATTTGTAGGGCAAAGTTGGGTTTGGAAACGGTATCATTTCCTTTTTGGCAGGCATGCTTAACACCGGAGCCTCGCTGCGGGGAAACTTTAGCGCTGTTCCGAGTTTGTTCTAATCCGTCAAAATGACGGACTGCTTTCAGATTTTTCCGTCATTGTTAAAAAAAAAAACGTCATAGACGGAAAATATTCGGTTAACGCGACCTCTGCTATGCTGTCACTAATCCAAACCTTTACAGTCTTGGTCTGTGGTATATTACGCTTGAGAACCGTTTTGTAGGTAGGTATTAGATGAACAGTGTCATGGTCCGAGTTTGAAAGCGGGGGGTTGGCTCTACTCACATATGCGTTGTTCACATTTCCGTAACATTTGTCTAGAATATTATCTTCCCGGGTCTCACATGTAACATATTGTTGAAAACCGGGTAGTGACAGTTCAAGTTTGCAATGATTAAAGTCCCCTAGAATAAAAACCGGAGCGTCAGGAGTGTGTAGTGGTGAACACAGTCAGTGATTTGAGCTGTTGCACTTGCTGCGTTCCCGCTGGGTGGAATATAAACAGTGCAGAGAATTATATTCCCAAACTCTCTATGCAGGTACAGGGGTCTTACCCCCTAATCCCACCAGGAGCGTCTGCGCTGCGTTGCGTTGCGCTGCGTTGCGTTGCGCTGCGTTGCGCTGCGTTGCGCTGCGCTGCGTTGCGCTGCGTTGCGCTGCGTTGCGCTGCGTTGCGCTGCGTTGCGCTGCGTTGCGCTGCGTTGCGCTGCGTTGCGGCGTTTTTAGCGATCGCGGCCACTCTAGTCAATGGGTGCTATTCCACCAGACCCGCTGCGCCGCGCTGCGCCGCGGCTCAAAGCGTCCCAGAAGCTCCTCGCCGCAAGGAATTTTTAAAATATAGGATGAATCCTATTTTTCACGCGGCGCAGCGCGGCGCAGGCAGGAAGTGGAACGTTCATCCAACAACTGCGAGGCTGCACACACGACGCTCCGCTTCCGCAACGTTTTGAAACGCGCCTGGTGGGTTATGACGCAGGAGGAGGTCGCAGCGCGGCACAGTCGCAGCGCGGCACAGCCGCAGCGCAGACGCTTCCAGTGGGATCAGGGGGTTAGGCTCAAGCACATAAATTCAACGTCGGGGCTGCAGATAGTCTTACGCAAAGTGTGTTGTCTGCACCACTTGTCATTGATAAATACACAGATAATAGACGACTCACGGTACTCGAAACAGGCTGTAGCGTTGATCCGCAGCTCTTCCATTTTCCTCCGTAGCGACCTCACATTACTGAGTATCATGGAGGGTAAAGGCGGCCTGTTGCCTCTCCGTCTGAGGCGCTGCCGTACTCCTCCCGTCCTTCCCCTTCTACGGAGACGTCTCCTCGGAGCCGTAGATCGTATGTCCTCCAGCAGGTTGGGAAGCTTCCCGCAGCACGGAGGGCCAGCAGTGCGTCTCTGGTGTATGACAGGGCCAAGTTGTTTCCTCCCCGTAATGTTTGGCATGGTTGAAAAAGTTCAAGGATAAAGAGTGCCAGTAGAAGTTTCGCAAGGGTCGTCATTGTTCCAACATACACACAGTGTGGGGTTTAAATCACGGACGAAACGTTTAACCAGACATAAATACACAAAAACTGCAGCACACGACAGGAGCCCAGGTCGCAGCAGTGCCGCGCCACCAGTTATGGCGCATGTTACATGTTATCCGTTACTCCCCAAGCCTGTTTTGGAGTTGAACAGAAACTGATGTAGCGTTGTAGCTGATCTTAAACATTTGTTTAAACAAACCCCTAGGTCAAACATAAAGGCAAATTCCGGACTGAAAAAGGCAGCCCTCATACATTTGAATAGAGCCAGTCTGTCAGCACATTTTTTTTAACCAGGCTCAACTTTTGATGCAATGCAAAGTGACATCAGCCATGAGAGCAGTTGGCCAACATGCAGTGGCGAACCGTGGCTATCACAACTGGACCTTCTGTAGACACACCCACCCCCCCACCACCGCCTACCCCCCGCCCCCCTTCCGCGGCATTATAATGTCCGTCTTTTCACTGAATTGTCGTCTTGAAAAGGGTACTCACAACAATTCCGCAAAAACTTCATCTTCACCTGTTGCACTTAAAACGTTAAAAACAATAAAATGGCATGAATTGCTTCGTCGCATTCATCTAGATCCTCTGTCTCGAGCCAGTTAACTAGCGGGCCTTCTGGAATACCCTGGAACCGAGGGAAACTCTGAAAGAATACGCCCATTGGCTACAAATCAATATATGATTGGTTGATCAAACTGTCAGTCCAAACGTACGCTCTCATTCAGTGCAACGGCCAGGGCATTCGATCAAGGATGTAGAATACCTTGGTTGAAGGACAAGATCTGATTGGTTGCTTTATTTTCTAACACAACACCACTGAAATGCGTAGTGCATGGTCTGAGAAGGACAAACAAATCAACGTAACACTGTAATATTACAGATCAACAACACAGATACCATTCTCATTTATTAATTTTATATACATTTTATTTATATAATTAAATCGATTTTTTTGTTTGTTTTATCTGAGTGTTCCAGGGTATTCTCTGAATACCTTGAAGGCCCTGACGGTTCGCCACTGCCAACATGCAAGATTACTTTGTCAAGTGTAGCTCCTTTCTCAACAACACAGGTCTGTTCTTTAAACAGGGCGTTTACTGTTTGGACACGTCTTATTTATTTGCTTCTTCTATGCCTTAGTCACACCGTCAGAACTATGAGTAAACATGGAACAAAATACATCATACACTATAAGGTGTGCAGCATGAACACAAATAGAAGTACACAACAAGGCTTGGCGTGAACATGAATCAAAAGGCATTCCACAGAGGAAACGATTATATAGCTTCTTTTCACACACTGAAAAAACTTAAAGGTTGACTTTATTTAAATGTATTATGTCAAGAGAAATTAAATGCTTTATAGCGGGACTGTGAAGGGCATCTACTCATCACTGGCATTGGATTATAGGCAATTTGTCAACAAATAACCTATTACACTAGTTCCGGACATTTTAAATATACAAATTGCCTTAAGCACTTGTTGCTACAACCATTTGACCTGCTTTACATTAGTATATTGTATAAATTGTCTGTCCACATTTAAACTATCCCAGAAAAAAAAGAAGAAAAGCACCAAACAACAATGTTGTGCCGTACGGACCATACAGTAGTGTGGACAAGGATTGCATACAACAATAAAGGTCCGTAGGCCGAACGAAACACGGCACACTTTATTATTCCTTTTAACCTTATTGATTCCTTTCTAGTCCAGTGCTTCTCAAAGTGTGGTCCGCGGACCACTGATGGTCCGTGAGCGCCTCCTAGTGGTCCGTGAGTATATTGGTAAAATTTCACATTTGAAATAAATAAATGTAAGTTTTCCGCACTCTCGCAGGAATATCGCCGCAATGGAGCGAGGTTAAAGGGGACCTATCATGCAAAATGCACTCTTGTACGTCTTTTATACATGAATGTGTCCCCGGTGTGTCAGGGAACTCACCAAGTGTCAGAAAATACAACCCTCTCTCTTTTCCTCCATACCCAAATCTCTAAAAAAGGGGCTGTAACGGATCTGATACAGACTGATCCAGATTTGAATTATTTTCTACGTCACAAAAGGGGTGCTCCGCTTAGTGGTCAATTCTCTACCTATCAGGGGAATGAGAGGTTGGGTCACGGGCGGCCATTGCCGTTCGAAAGCGCTGGAGACGCTGTAGTACATATGCCAGGCCTGTAAGTGGCGCTGGAGTCTGCCACAAAAGCAGCGAAGAAGACTTCCCGTGCATGGTTGCCCTTCTGTTTATTCTCCGCTGTGGCTCTTTTTCTCACTCCCTGAGGCAAGCGTTTGCGCCTCCTGCTTTAAAACAAATGAATAATGACTCTATATAATCATATGTCTTTTCCCCATAATGACCAAGTTGCTGCACATTATCCCGCTTATTACATGGCCACATTCTCAACAAAGTAACAATATGACTCCCAATATTAATTGAAATTATTTTATGGATTTAGAAAATGATTTTATTGATTTAAAAAAGTTATATGTATTGATTTAAATTGACATGCATCCGCAAAGAAAAATAGTCTGTTGTTACTGTTTGAACTAACGTAGCAACGGCAGGAACTGCTTCGATAGTGTTTTTGAGGAGCTTTTTGGTTACAGATTTGAAAACATCGTTGCTTGCTTTAAAAGTAGCACAATTCATTATTTCAAACCTTGGGAAGTATCTAGATATCCCTGCCCTAATGCCAAAGTAACTGGCAACTGAATATGTGTCGCCGTTTGATGTCTATGTCTGGACCGCTGCGTAAAAAGGAGGGTTTCTGCCCCATTACTTCTCTTCTTACTTATATAAGAATAAAACACAGACGGAGATCTCTTTTTCTCCCCCTCTTCTCCCCACTGCAGCCCAGCAGCTGATCTCAGAGCACGCTCCCCTCTCCTGCAGGGGGGCGTGGTCAGCTGCAGCTCACAGAATCAGCCCCCTGCAAAAACTGCGCTGGAAAGAGCAAATAGAGAAAAATGAGGCATGGCTAAAATGCAGGATCTTTCTGGTATTTTGAAAAAAAAACTATATGTATGTACTTTATAGGTATGGCCCTACAATATATTGTTCAAATATAGCATGATATGTCCCCTTTAAGTTTCACTTTCGATTGCATGATATAGCCCAGTGCAACACCTTCATCACACATGTAGCCACTTGTTTGTACCATTTTCAGGCGATTTATAATCTGTTCTAGAAAAACGATGTGATTTTGAATATTTGTGGAGTTAGATGGTCCGCGAGTGTTTTTTTATTGGTTAAGTGGTCCTTGGTATGAAAAAGTTTGAGAAACACTGTGTAACCTTTCACATTTAAAACCCTACATACTGTATATACACTGTGTAAGTGATTTCCACCTTCTTCTCCAGTAGGACTCAGATGAGGGTGTTGCACTTTTCTTTTCCTTATACATGTGATGTTTTGGTGTTGTTTTGTTTCTTTCCGTTAACCGTCAAGTGGGAAATAAGTATTTTTTTTGTGTGTTTCTCTTAGTATCCTAAGATACTGTTATGTTTGGCTGTGAAAGGGGCAGGTCACATAAGATTGTATTCTTCTCCCTGCTCCTTTTCGCTCAATGGTAGATTCATGTTTTGTGGCAATTATTGTACATTTGGTTTTGTGTACCATGAGCGGGACAAATAAAAATGAAATGAAATGAAATGATTTGAATTCAGTCAATAATATAACAGACGCTGAACAATTTCCCTGACACTGACCACCACCAACCCTGCTCTTATGGTTTATAAGATCCTAAAGGACATTTTTTTATTTCTACTTAATGCTACTTCCTAGTCCTACTCCACTACAATTTGGAGGACAATATTGCACTTTGGAAAATAAATGTTGTAAGTACAAAGTTACCTTAAAGTACAAAAAGTAATTAAAACATATCTCTACCTCCATCAGCTGCAACATTGTCATTGGTTTGACAATAAAGGATCATTAATTAGAAACATTGATATCATGTTATTCTGAAAACGGTATTCTGTATAATGATAACTTTATTTTTGGTACATTGAAAATATGATAAAGCTTATACTGTTGTACTTTTACTTAGGTTACATTTTGAATGCCAGACTTTTACCTGTAATAGAGTATTCCTACCCAGTGGTATTATTACTTTCACATAAGTAAAAGATTTCCGTACTTTCCATGGTTACACATTTGCAACAGAAGCCAGGATTAGCAGTTACAGCGAGTATTGGCACCACAAAAGCATCTTCTTTCTCTCTAAAGGACCAATGTTCAAATTAAGAGACGTTTTCTATCTATTCATCACATTGGTCGAGTCGCAGTCAGCAAAAGAGGGTTTTAAGGAAATCCATCCCTGACCACTTTCCCCCCGCTCAGCATTTGTCCTTTTTACATTGATCAGCAACTTCTATCTCGTTAATTTAATAAAAAAGCCTCTACTCCACTTTGGTTGATGAAACAAGTGTGTTTGACAAACAGAGCCCCCACTCTCACAGTAATTAAAGTGCTTCAGGTGAACACAGCAAGAACCCACTCTGATTGAAGGACAGGTATCCTCAATATGCACTTTTATAAAGTGATTTTATTCAGAAGACTAAGAGGGTGAAGGAAATGTAACCCTAAATGGGACTCTAAAGCCAGGTACAAATCAACATTGTTTTTCTGATAGTTTCAATAACTATTATTTCAATGTGAAGTCATAATAAAATGAAAAAAGGGTATGTAATATTGGAAATGTGTTACAATTTAAAATTTGAATTATCATTAACGTAACGCAAGCCAGGGTCCAGCATTCCGCTGGGCCAGGACTTTGTTTTGTTTTTGTTGTATTACTAAAATGTGCTATAAACGTAGCAATTATTTTAATAACTGGCACATGCGTACATTTTGAGCATGCAGTTAACTTGAACATTGTAGCTGTGTGTAGCAGTATAGTGGTGTGGAATTAATTTTACTGTGAATAAGTGCCACAACTTCTCAAAACTGAACGTTATTACTTTAAAATCAGAATGTGCTGCAGTGTTGTTCACACAGACCGACAGAGACGTCCTCACAGCCGGGTCCTGACTGCTGGCCAAAAAAGATGATTAAAATGTTACTAACTAAATTATTTGTTGTTGAATAATGGTTTGTAGGTGATCAAGTCTGTAAGAGGCCCTATAATGTTAATTTCCAGGTTCATATTAGCATTTAGTGTCTCTACTGGAACATGTTTCCATGCTTTAATGTTCAAAAAGCTCTTTATTGTTCTGCAGCACCTCTTTTCACCCTCTGTCTGAAACCAGAGCCCAGTCTGCTGTGATTGGTTAGCTGGCCGGCTCTGTTGTGATTGGTAAACCATTTAGAGATGTCCGGCCACTTAGTCAATCACGTACAATGTAAAGTGCTACCATGACATAGTGATGTCATTATGTTACATAAAGTAAACAAAGGAGTCCAATGGAGGCGTTTCAGGCAGAAAGGGGGAGTGTGGAGAAACTCCCTCTGGAGGGAACACAGTGAAGTTAGCCTTTGCAGACCATTTAAATGCACAACAATCTGCATGTCAGAAGGAATCAGAACAGGTACCAAAAGAATGAGAACGAATCATGGAAACAAACAAGAATAAGAGGGGATTTGTTTTTATATTTCTTCCTACTCGAGGTCAATTATCTAAAATCCAGGCTTTATGGATTACTTTTGGTAAGAGTACATGATTATGAATGATAACATAATATGTTTCTGTAAATCATATGAGACGGGAATGTGTGAGTGAAATGACTGGACTGCAGCCTGCATGAGACTGCGCTGAAACTGAGCACACAACTTAAAAAAGAGGATTTCAGTCTCCATCAGTTGCTAGAGAGAGAAGCTGGAAATTATTAAATGTTCATCACTATGGCGACAGACTACCCAGTCAAGTTACTTTCACCACAGGAATCAAACTGCTTGATGTTTATGGACTCAATTTTGGCCTCGTTTCCTCACATCTAGCACAATTTGACCACTTATTTGGCAATAATATTGATTTGTAGAATAGCAACTGTAAATGTGCATTTTAATATGTGATGTCTGGCTGGATCCGTTTGGATTGAGTGGGTTGTTTAATACAGTTACAGTGCAACTGTGGGCTTTTGTTGAAGGGATTTTAAATAATATACAGACAGCACTGGCCAGAGAGACGATTGATGTTAAAGTGTCTGTACAGAGTAAAAGCTGCTAAATGTACATGATATTACATGTTATATCCAACCCGGTATCACGCAAGACGTGAACATGTGACGATTTACCATGCTGGGAGACGTGAACATGTCACGATTTCGTCCCTTCAAACGTGACAGTTACACGGTATTGTTAACATGGCCCAACCAGTGGAGATATACCCGGAAATGCCAAGCAAATGCTACAACGGTCGGTTGTTATTGTCAATATTAATATAATAATGATTTATTTTGTAATAGTCACACTCGATTTCGCCGATTTTCTTGTTGCCCCAGCTGGTTGACACCTTTTAGCAGAAACAAAGGCTACATTAATGTATTAAATCGATGTTAATCCATGTGTGTGGATGTGGAATTAACGGACGTGACGTTGTGCGATTGTGTTGCCACTGCCAGGCAACAGCTTCGGTTCATGTTCATTTAGAAACTCTTCAACTAGAACCGTAGTTATATTTAAAAACATTTTAGAAGGCCTCGCAAAATACTTTAATGTAAATTAAAATGTAAATGTGAAGGAATGTGTGTATACCAAAATACATCCGTCATAAAAAATACCGGAAACAGACGTAGGCAAGGTCCTCAGCTCGGTGATTCGATGGTTTAGCCGTTGGGAAATGGATTTGTGTGATGTGAAATCCGAAAACATTTTTGAAAAATAAAATACTGTATTCCGAGTGTGCTTGCTTTTCACTTTGAAAGTCATCACATAACGGTATTGTAATACACAGTTCGGCTGCATTTCATATTATATATCTGCCGTAGTTCTCTATTTATAGAGCCCTGATGAGAAGACTTCTAGACAAACAGGAAGAACTGCCACCAAAACTGAAAACGTGACGTGGATCATAAATATATCAGCAATTAAACAACATCTTCAATTTCTCTTCACACAATACGTCTCCTTGCAGTATCAACACTAATTCGGCTGACTTTTATATTTGATCCAATTGGTAGATAGGCTGCATTTACACCATAACGGTGCACAGCTGATAGAAAGGGACACCTAGTGGTTAAAGCACATTATTGAATTTTATTATTTTATTATTTTTCACAAAAATGAAACCATCAATAGCAAAAACAGAATTAACTGTCATTAGTAAACCACTCAAATAAAAAGATCATAAGTGGTTTTGTTTTACATATATTTTAAGGATAATAATAGCAATGTAACACTGTCTGACACTTATAACACTGATTTGAAAAACATACAGAACAAATTCATTCACTGCCCTTAAAGAGCCTGTGACAGCCTCCCAACAACTGTTGTGCAATGAAATATTGGGCTACTAGTAATCTCGAACCATCAGCTTAAAAAAGAAGGTGCGATACCTTTCCGATAAATATCAATAATTTCGAACATCGCGGGGAAATTCCTTCGACTCATTTTGAAATTTTGGGGGAAGCCGGAAGTGACGTCAATGCGGGAACGCTTCACTGTGCGGCGAGAGAGCCAAACACGGACAAAGTGTGTTGTCATGCAGATGATGGGATCCGGAACGGTGCAGCTGGAGCCCAAATCAGTTCAGTAACGGTTTCAAGGGGACAATATTTACTAAAATTGATGGGTTTGGATGATGGGTGAAACCGGTGTCACAGGCTCTTTAATAACGTATTTAAATATACATTTCAGGTGTGCTGTTTTGTTTAGATAATTAACATCTGGAGCTCTTTTAATGTCCTTTTTGATTATTGTTACACCAGGTCTTGTCAAAACCTTTATTCCATATTCAATATCCATTACTAAACAAAACACCTGAGTAAAATTCAGGGAAGGTGATTGTCAAATGCCAACCATCAGGCGAGATATTAAAGACTGTGTATAATGGCTATTTTGCATATCCCTTTCAAGATTTTCTAAGGTTTATTGACATATCATATACACAACTAATTCAATAACGTGCTTTAACCACTAGGCGGTGCACACAAGGTACACACAGCCATAATAACTTTGTATTATTAGTAGGGCTGTCAGTCGATTAAAATATTTAATGGCGATTAATCGCATGATTGTCCATAGTTAATCGCAAATTAATCGCACATTTTTTATCTGTTCTAAATGTTCCTTAGAGGGATATTTTTCAAGTTTTTAATACTCTTATCAACATATGAGTGGACACATATGCTCTATGCCAGTGCTTCTCAAAGTGTGGTCCGCGGACCACTAGTGGTCCGTGAGCGCCACCTAGTGGTCCGTGAGTATATTGGTTGGTTGGTTCACATTTGAAATAAATAAATACATTTCAGTTTTCCGCACTCTCGCGGGAATATCTTCGCAATGGAGCGAGCTTAAGTTTTCGATTGCATGATATAGCCCAGCGCAACACCTTCATCACACATGTTGCCACTTGTTTGTACCATTTCCAGGCGATTTGTAATCTGTTCTAGAAAAAACTATGTGATTTGGGATATTTGTGGAGTTAGGTGGTCTGCGAGTGTTTTTTTATTGGTTAAGTGGTCCTTGGTATGAAAAAGTTTGAGAAACACTGCTCTATGCAAATATTTGCTTATTATCATTTGATCAATGACAAATATACTCATGAATATTAAACATAACAACCTCTGAACATTAAAAATATCCGCCTCAATTTAACCTGGAACCTCTCTCATACAATACAATAATACAATACTGTGTGTGTGTGTGTGTGTGTGTGTGTGTGTGTGTGTGTGTGTGTGTGTGTGTGTGTGTGTGTGTGTGTGTGTGTGTGTGTGTGTGTGTGTGTGTGTGTGTGTGTGTGTGTGTGTGTGTGTGTGTGTGTGTGTGTGTGTGTGTGTGTGTGTGTGTGTGTGTGTGTGTAGACACTGTGATGGATCGTTGGAGCTATGTGCAACTCAAGGCATACGCTCGAACCGGAGCTGCCTGGACGCTGCAATCATGTTGCGCGCACTATCCGTGCTGACTTTGCTCGGCGCAGTTGTTGGCGAAATGTCGCTCCTCTGTTTTCATTGAAACAGCTCCTTATCCGTTAGCGCAGCTAGCTAGCACCAGATGCTAACAACAACAATACAGGTAAGGTGTGCCCGTTCTCTCTCTCGCTCGCTCGCGCCACACATACACACACCCTCCCGGTCCTCCCGATGGCCAGTCGGTGCCTGCCAGTGAGCGTGGAAGTGTGGTCTGCCGCAAGCGGACGGCAGGAGCGGGGCTGTCAGCATCAGCTTGTAGATGGTATTTAAACTCGATGCGCTCTGAAACTACGGGGCGGCCGAGGACAAAAAAAACCTCAGTTTTATCTTTGTTTAATTGGAGAAAGTTCTGACACATCCAGTCATTAATAACAGGGTTATACTCCGACACGGTCATGCCATTTGGTCTTAGAAACGCACTTGGCTACATTCCAGCAATTGATGAACCGCGTGGTTTCTGGGTTACAAAGGTGTGCCGTGTATTTAGATGATTTGGTGGTGTACAGTGACACATGGTCAGGGCACCTACAGCGCATCCAGGCCCTGTTTGATCGCCTGGTCTGGGCAAATCTCACTGAACTTGGCCAAGTGTGAGTTTGCTAAGGCTACAGTGACATATCTGGGTAAGGTTGTTGGTCAGGGTACTGTGCGTCCAGTAAGGGCAAAAGTGGAAGCCGTTGAGAAGTTTCCTCCGCTTACCACCAGGAAGGAGTTGGCTCGTTTTCTTGGCATGGTAGGCAGGGCCGCCCCTCCCTACAGGCCAATCACGCAGGCTGCATGGGGCCCCGCCTTGCGCAGGGGGCCCCGCCCAGAGGGCCTCAGCTGCTGTGCGCAGTTCTCCGCTCAGTTCTCCGCGCACCCCCCGCGAGAGTGAGAGTGAGAGGTGACAAGAGGAGCACGTCTGTAACCCGACACCGTTGCAATGAATCGACATCTGACCAATCACGGCTTTGATACGGCCACTAGTGCAGGTGAAGAGATGTCGGTGAAAAGACAGTTTCAGTCCGGCGCAAAAAACAAAACATGAAGAAACTAGCGCAGCACTCGAAGGTGGGTTATTGTATGAGTCAAATGTACAACTTACGAATGTTTTATAAGTCAAATTGCCAATTGCCATCTTAAAACATCAGCTGCAATTCACGACATGAAGAAGGCAGTCTCTGCAGAGCATATAGGCCAGGGGTGGCCAACCCGCGGCTCTCGAGCCGCATGCGGCTCTTTGCCTAGTTTCATGCGGCTCTTCAGTTCATATCGAATTGTAAATGTGTGAGTTTGGGGGAGAGACACTGACTCCTGACTAGTGTTGCACGGTGTACCGATACTTGAAAGGTATACCGCGATACCCTGCCGTTAAAAACGTTACGATTCTTAGGCCTATCGGTAGGCCTACTTTAAGAATGCCGGGGAAAAGTACTCCGGTGAGAAAGCGCCGTTTTAATACGAGCCGTGTGTTCAGCGCTCTGCTTCCAATCCCTGCACTGCAGCCGTGCCTGCAGTCCCGCCCCTCTCAAGCACGTTCTAAGTCCCTCCCCTCTCTCAGCCCCGCACTTGCTGCCAGAGTATGTGAGAAAACGAGAAGCATGGCTGCAAGTGGGAGTGCAACTGCCGCTGCGCCTCGGCTTGTTGACAAAAAAGACGCCAGAAGCGACATTTTGATGTATTTTAGCTATATCTCTGACAGTGAGGGCAAGCCTACGGACACCATGAGGCCTGTCTGTAAGACATTTATTAATTTTATTTAATACGAATTCTTGTCATTTATTTTATTTATTGTTCTCATTGTTTACAAGGTTGTGTTATGGTTATGGTTCTGGTGTGAAATAAAGCACAATAATTACATTTAAGACTGTTTCCCTTTTTTAAAGAAAAGTATCGAAAAAGAATCGGAATCGCAATTCTTGACTTGGTATCGAAACCAAAATGTTGGTATCGTGACAACACTACTCCTGACAGTTAAACCTGATATTTAGTAGGTCTGTTAAGTATTGAATGTTGATAATTCTGACATAATTTGGCCGGTCAAAGTTGTTTGGGCTCGGATAAAATCGCTCCGTTATTTTCGTCCCGTGTTACTTTCGTCCCGGCTCTCCCCCATCTCCCCACGTATGTGTGGTGTCAGGTGTCAGTAGGAGAGGATGACAGCGCGAGCGCGTCTTAATTTTGATGTGGCCCAAGAGCCAATCACAATAATACCTGCGATGCAGTGAACCAATCACCTTTGAGGGGGGGGAAACCTATCGTTGATTAAACACTATCCAGTGTTTCCCCTACCATTGTCTTGGAGGGGCGCTGCGCCCAAAAAATATATATCATTTTTTTTTAAATATATATATAGCACCAAATTGCAAATAATCTATAACTACTGTCACTTTTCACATTGAACATGTGCTCTTTTATTAAATAAACTAAACGCTTTCATTTTAAGTTGTGAGTTTAGTGTTTTTGACCCTAAGAAACACTGATGCATTAATCAATAACAATAATCCACAGCTCCTCTCTCTGCTCCAGAGGATTTAAAAAATATATATCCCAATGCCACAAAAATGCATCAGTGACGTGGTTGAAATCTTGTCTACAGAAAACAAAAAACTGAAACAAGCGGTATCAGTGACTTTGATGTGGCTCTTTGCAGTAACATAGAAAAAATGTGGCTCTTAACCTCTGACTGGTTGGCCACCCCTGATATAGGCTAATGGAGATGCAGTTATTTCCAGTATTCTTTATTTACCATTCATTCATTATGTTATGCCTTTTATCTGCTAATATACAGGAGGAAGAGTGATACTGTCTGTCTACTTGGCTTACATAACAGTTAAAGTTTACAGCCTAAAAAACATGGAGCATTTTTTCCCCTTTTATTCATTTTTATGTCAATTTGCACATTTCATGGTGATGCTCAGCCTCTCCCCTTAACTCCTAACAGTCATCATCATGTCAACCACAACACAGAGAAACACTGATAGAAATGTGTGTGTAGTTGTTGATACATTGCTGACAGAGGGAACTAGAATACAGATTTAAGAAATATCAGTTTTTGAGCATGTCATAAGCATGTCTTGTCTTGACTATATTACAACTATATTATAATAAAACAATATAGTATTTTTATTATTGAATTGATTATGATTATTATTATTAGTAGAAGTAGTTTATTTGCATTAATTATGTTTTTATCTTTTTGAGGCTAGTATTTGGCAGGAAATGCAAAATTCACCTGTAAACGCATACTGAGCGACATACATGCACATTTACCATTTACCTCACTGTATAAAAAAGTAACCGTTGATAATAATAATAAACAGGAATTATATTTGCAAAGTAGCCTACTTTGTTTCCAAAAAAAAAAAGTTCACTCCTGTCGGTTGGGGGGGGGGCCTCATCTCACAATGTCGCTTGGGGCCCCAAGTTGGCCAGGGGCGGCCCTGATGGTAGGTTATTACCGTTGTTTTTGTGAAAACTTCTCCTCGGTTGTTGCTCCCTTGACTGACCTGATAAGTCAAAGGATGAAGTTTAACTGGTCAGTTCAGTGTCGGAAGGCTTTCAAGGACGTTAAGGATCTTCTTATTGGCGCTCCAGTGCTGAGAGCCCCGAGTCTTGAGGAGCCTTTTCATCTTAAAGTGGATGCATGTAATACGGGTGCCAGTGCCGTGTTATTACAGCAAGATGCCTCTGGTATGGAGCTCCCGGTCAGTTACTTCTCATGCAAGTTGAACTCCTACCAGTTGAACTACTCAATTGTAGAGAAGGAGGCACTGGCATTGATCTGGGCATTGCAGCACTTCGAAGTGTATATAGGGAGTGGTTATAGGCCAATAGTGATATACACAGATCACAATCCCCTGACCTTTCTACAGTCTTTGCAGAACCCAAACCAGTGGTTAATGAGATGGTCCCTGTTTCTACAGCCTTTCCATTTGGACATCCGACATCTCAAAGATTCCGAAAATGTAATGGCTGATGCTTTGTCGAGAGCAGTACCTTAAGGTGGTTTTATTTCCTGTTTTCACATCTTTTTTCCAGCGTTTTCCTGCTCTTTACTTGCTTCCAGGATGCCGGGTTGCTGAGTTGGTGAATGTGGAAAGTAGGCAGTGGTAAACTAGGGTAACATTTACACCCGGGTAAGCTATGTTTCATGTATTATATCGTCACCTTCTTAAACTAATGGCCTAAGTCATATTTGAAAGTTTTTAAAAAAACAGAAAAAACTTAACCAAATATAGAATATATGATATATATTAATTATTTCACACAAAAAGGTTATGACAATATATGACTATTGACATGCAAATAACACTGTCTGTCAATTGTGTAAAATAAGAGGATTAGATGACTTAGGCCAATTTACGAACATGTTGTTGTGACTTAGGCAATTTGAAACCTGACTTAGGCCTTTATTACTTCTGGAGTAAGTGACTTAGGCAAAACAGTGCACTTCTCTTTTCCGCATTACTGTGACAGACCATGGGGCTGGGTCAGCCACTAACAGTTTAAAATGCTAGAGGAGCATCTCAGGAAACAGAGGGCAGTTTGGCCGTGGTTGGCCCTTTAATTCAATATAGCAAACTCAAAAGCTACAACTTAAATCACTCTTAGCTAAATAAAACAAAAGGCAGGTAAAGCAAACCCTGAGGAGGCATGTGCCTCTCCTCACTACTCCCTCCAGCTCTTCTTTGCTGTGTTTTTAATTGTAGCTAACCCTTTTCCATTTAAATCAGTTTCTCCCCTGAACCTTTCTCAGTCATCTTTGTGTGTGTGTGTGTGTGTGTGTGTGTGTGTGTGTGTGTGTGTGTGTGTGTGTGTGTGTGTGTGCGCAGGGTTGGGTTGTAACGGAATACATGTAACGGCGTTACGTAATCAGAATACAAAAATCAAGTAACTGTATTCAGCTCGCGTTACATTTGAAAAACAAGTAATCTGATTACAGTTACTTTCGTAAACCTGAAGTGAATACATTTTGGATTACTTATTGGAATTATTGGTGGAAAGATTTCCTCACAACATTTAATATTCATTACTAAAGGTACAGCCGAATCATCACAGCCCACAAAACCTTTTACCGCCGCAGATGGACCAAAAAAGCGTTTGAAAAAAAATCGCGGGTCCGCTCAGTGAAACAATAACAGCGAAACATGGAGGAACACAAGTCTGCGTTTAAATCGGGTGTGTGTGGTTAAAACACATCAGCCTGCGGTCGCTCTTTCTTTAGCCTTACTAATGATTATTTCTGAAGGTAAACACAGTGAAGGCGGTGCGTGAAAGGCACTGCGTGCTCGTCTTCTCAGAGGCTGAGTTAACCCTCCCGCTGCCTCCTGGTGCTGCAGAGATTTCATGAAGTGAAGGAGGTGTTCCTTCTATAAAACAGCTGCGGGCAGCAGATACTGTGAGAGTCACGGCCATGAATTCATAGATCAAGGCAGACTGGTGCACACACTCTCCTGTTTTGCCAATCCGGTGCTTAAACAAATATAGCTCCACACCCCTGGCCGTAATGTCCTTAAAATGAAGTCCGAGTTTGACATTTTAATTCATGCCCTGCCAACACTGGCAGGACAGAAGGCGACACGCTCGTTCTAAGCCGTGTCCCTCACTCCTCACATCCCAAACTGCATCCCGAAAAAGTTAATTATGTTGTTACATCGTTTCAGATGTTGTGTTTCAGTTGTGCTCTTGATAAGCCATTAAAACAGTAAAAACACATTCCTTTTGCTTTTTGTGTCTCCTGTACACCAAAACATACCCATCTGTGATGGAAAAAGAAAGTAATCCAAAAGTAATCTAAAAGTAATCTGATTACGTTACTTTTTTAAGACACGTAACTGTATTCGGATTACTTTCAGAGCCATGTAATCAGTAATCAGTAACTGATTACATTTACAAAGTGACCCTCCCAACCCTGTGTGTGTGTGACAAATTGTCAAAAAGCTGATGACACTCGAAGGGCATGACATGTTTCATGGATGGAAGGTCCTGAAACCTCCTCGCCTTGATTGGCAGAGCGTCAACTTCAGCAGCATATTCCTGATAGAGTTGGGAGATGGTTGTGCCTGGGTGAAGGAACTTCGTGTCTTTGTAGGCAGTAGTGCGAATCAACAGTGGGCATATCCTATAACCAGTCCTTAAGGAAATCTGCAACAGCCATTTCCAGCTTTGCATTTTTGCCACTCTTAGGTGGAGATGTAGTTGGCGGGTCTGCCACTTGTTCGTCATGGTCGATGGTATTTTTGTTCAGCCAGTGTAATGGTTCTTTCAGGGATACCAAGTGTTGAAGAAAAAAAGCTTTGCACACTTTAAGATTTCTTCCATCCTGAAGTTTCAGTTATAGGAAAATGATGAACTGCGCCTGGATCCCTCACCAACTTTCTTTCTTTTGCTTCATGGCAACCTTTGTGACCAAAGTGGTGACGTATAACCGATGTTCTTCCCAGTTGTCCATTGACCAAACTTTCTGAAATATCCACTGCCTCTGCTCTTCTGTAATGGATTGCCAGTCTCAAGTCGTGACTCGTTGACAGAACTTCGGATTGCAGGGAAGGCCCATAGCCTTTGCAGGCAGCTATTTCTTTGCCACATTTGGCCTTGTATGCCATTCCTTTGAGACGTTTCTTCTTGGATTCATTTTGCTTCCATGTTTCTGGGCTGAGGTATTTATGTTGTTTCCTTTTGACCATATTGTTTTCATACACATCCTTTAGATGAGGACCATAATGTTCTGAAGTTGCTGCCAGACTGTCTTCATTTTCAGGGACAGAGGACTCATCAGAGGATGGATTGTAGTTTGGGTCAATGATAACATCATCATCATCTATGTCTTCTTCATGGTGTGGACGGTTCTGCTAAGGCATCTTCAGCAACACTCTCTTCTTCAATGAAAGTGTTTAGGTTATTGTCTGCTCCATCTGATTCAGGGTGTTTCTCAATGTCGAGTAAGGCTGCTCCAGAGCCACTATTTCAAGGATACTACGTCATCGAGTGCCGCCGAAGGACTGTTCTAATGTCCAGGATCCTTGGAATTCTACCGAGGCCGGCGTAATTCGTTGCTGGAAATTTCGAGGCTGCACATGTGTAGACTCCGCGGTCTAAAAATCCCCACAATGCTTTGCGCACGGACCAATTCCCAAAATCTTTGGCAGAAAATGTAAGGCGGGGCCTCTCCTATGACGCACACCTGCACACTTGCTAGCCTGTTCCATTCTTCATTCTCCGAAAGCCAGGAATGAATCTTGCCTAGCCTCTGATGGACCTGACTCGGAGGACAAGGAAGCGTCCAAGACATTGAGAAACACCCACAGTGTCTTGGCCTGGTACATGCTGCTCCACCTCTTTAACGACAGTCTCATTTTCATTGGATGATTCCTGATCGGTGTCTGAAAAGTCAAGTGCATCTCCTACCAAAAAGGAGTAGGCGTACGGTCACAACTGTGTGATCATTGTGAAAAACATTTTTGTAATTGCACTGTGGTCCTATGCATTAATACATTAAAGCTATTTAATGAATATTATTTGGCCAAATTCAGTTAAACAAACATTTAATCTTTCCTAATAAGATGGAAATGTAATGTGGAAAAAGGACAATATTAAGAATTAAAACAGACGAACGCAAAATGTACTTTTCCTTATTTATAATTATGCTGTAATTATAACCGTTAGTTTTGAAAGATTAGATTCGTTTTTAGATGAGTCTTTATTGTCCCAGAGGGAAATGTGTGCATGCTTCATGGAGCTACAGTAGCTACATTAGCTACAGTAACTATAGTACCTACAGTAGCTACATTAGCTACAGTAACTATAAATTGTGAAATTAAAAGACTAAATAACTACACAACATTTATAGCCTAGCCTATAGTATAGTAAACATCACTTACCAACAGGGGACAAGCCCTGAACCATGAAAATAACTTAATTTATCTGTTAGTTTTTCTTTCTTTTTGAAGCAGCCATTTTGTAAAGCTTGTCAAATGGCCTAAGTCACAAGACAATGTGACTTAAGCAATTTTTTTGTTGTTGCATATATTGCCTAAGTCACACTCTTGACATAGGCCATTATACTATCAGGGTAGGAACAGCACTTTCTTTTCAATAAGGATGTAGGCAATTTTACCAGAGGTGGCCAGCATCAAGAAAAGATGATTTAGGCAAAAAAAACATTTTCTCCAAAATATGACTTAGGCCATTAGTTTAAGAAGGTGACGATATGTAAGTATAAGCTCTGTTATTAGGTATATCCATCATTTAACAGTAAGCTATTGAAATTCTGAATCCATAGATGTGTCTCCCATCACCAAAAACCCCTGACTATTCTCTCAACTCAGTATTTACATTCTTATATTCAAAGAAAATCAGTAATATCTTAAAAAAAAAAAGTCCTTTTCTATCAGCTGTGCACCGTTATGGTGTAAATATAACCTATCTAGGCTACCAATTGGATCAAATATGAAAGTCAGCCGAATTAGTATTGATACTGCAAGGAGACGTATTGTGTGAAGAGAAATTGAAGATGTTGTTTAATTGCTGATATATTTATGATCCATGTCACGTTTTCAGTTTTGGCGGCAGTTCTTCCTGTTTGTCTAGAAGTCTTCTCATCAGGGCTCTATAAATAGAGAACTACGGCAGATATGTAATATTTAATGCAGCCGAACCGTGTATTACAATGCCGTTATGTGATGACTTTCAAAGAGAAAAGCAAGCACACCCGGAATAAAGTATTTTATTTTTTAAAAATGTTTTCGGATTTCACATCCAGTGGCGGCCGGCCCATAGGGGGCACTAGGGGCGCCGCCCACCCTCTTCCCACATGTTTGATCACCGTGTCAGCGCCCTGGCCTGTGTGTCTGTGAGTTGTTTGGACTCGGATCCAAGGTGACGCTACAGTAGTTGTCGAGGATGGCTGCGTCTCGGTGCTAGTGGATCGCCGGAGCTGTAGATTAACATTTACATGCTTATTGTAGTTGTAAGGGCAATGCCTGTAGCACCATGGAGCATATGTGTGGGCTGGACCTGTATTTTACAGGAAAGGAGTGAGCAGAGGGTGGAGTTGTCGATTCTTGTTCAGTTTTCATCTTCCTCACCCTCTCAAACTTTGAGTTGCGCGCGCTGCTAAAGAGACGCGCTACCATGGAAACCGAACAATGGTGTAGCTGTATTAAAGTCTGAGTGGAAACAGTCGTCAGTAAATCTGATTTTGTCAGAAATCGGGAGAAATATGACCCCGGGAGGAAACCGGGGAGAGGGCAATGAAATCGGGAGTCTCCCGCGAAAATTGGGAGGGTTGGCAAGTATGACACACACACACACACACACACATAATGTTCGTATTTAGTCTCCTGATTTTAAATAGGAATTAAATCATTTGAGTGTTCCCAAAGCACCAGTGTTCTGCAGTTTGTGTGGGCCTACTGTACTGTTGCACAGTTTTGGAAGATTCATAGCTAACCACACTGAAGATATGGATTATCTCATATTTTTAAGCCTATATACATCACCAGATAATTTAAGGGGTCATTTCTCAAATATTTCTTCTGGGGGAGGATCCCCCCGGACCGCCTTAGTATGGTTTGGTCCCTATTTCCATAGCCCCACCAAAAATGTTTTCCACCAGCCGCCACTGTTCACATCGCATAAACACCATTTCCCAATGTGCCTTGCGGCTAAACCATCGAATCACTGAGCTGAGGATCTTGCCTACGTCTGTTTCCGGTATTGTTAATGACGGATGTATTTTGTTATACACACATTCCTTCACATTTACATTTACATTAAAGCATTTTGTGAGGCCTTCTAAAATGTTTTTAAATATAACTACGGTTCTAGTTGAAGAGTTTGAAAATTAACCTGAACCGAAGCTGTTGCCTGGCAACGCAATCGCACAACGTCACGTCCGTTCATTCCACATCCACACACATGGATTAACATTGATTTAATACATTAATGTAGCCTTTGTTTCTGCTAAAAGGTGTCGACCAGCTGGGGCAACAAGAAAATCGGCGAAATCCAGTGTGACTATTACAAAATAAATCATTATTATATTAATATTGACAATAAAAACCGACCGTCGGGGTAGCATTTGCTTGGCATTTCCGGGTATATCTCCACTGGTTGGGCCATTAACAATACCGTGTAACTGTCACGTTTGAAGGGACGAAATCGTGACATCTTCACGTCTCCCAGCATGGTAAATCGTCACATGTTCACGTCTTGCCGTGATACCGGGTTGGTTATATCATATGACACAGAAACTAAATCATTGCTCAGGCTTTGAAGGCAGGTTGTAGTAATAAGGAAAGATGACTCTTTCATCTAGAAAATTCTCCAAACTCAACAGATTGATTGAATAGAAATGCAGACTCCTCGTGCTGATGAGCACTGAGGTACCATTGTGTGAGTCTGAGCAGTGGAATTTAAAATTAGAGGGAGGTTGCCATTGATTTCCATTTAATTATTCATCCAGAACAACATACTCTCCTCGGCCTTGGCCCTTTACACGGTTCTGTGGCAGACAGGAGTGTGACTGAAGTTCCTTAATTTTTTCTACATGTCATTTCTTATTCATGACCCTTCTCTCGCATACTTCTCTGACGGTAGAATGCTGGAGGGTAGTCAACATCATGACTGTATCATGTGTGCGACAGAGACATGACAAGTCTGCATTAAAGGATTCATAGGGTTTTAAATAGCAGCTGGTGTTCATAGCAGTTTACAGTACACACAGAGAAAGAACTTACTTACAAATATATTTCACTTGTGAGTCATACAGTATGTAACTGAGGGCTGTTGCAGATTATCCTACTAACTGGGTCCCTGCAGACCCTGGAGCATTACTTTTTCCGGTACACAATGATTTATTCAAACATTACACTTTATCAATGTGTCCGAAATGATATAATGTATTTGTTTTATGTTTCTGACTTTTTGGAAAAGTATCAAGAATTTATGCCGAAATGACATCGCTGAGTGTGCATTAGGCAAGGCAAGTGACGTTCATTTATATAGCACCTTTCAACACAAGGCAATTCAAAGTGCTTTACAAAAATAAAAGACATTAAGAGCATTAAGAAATAGTGCAGTGGAAACACATAATAATCATTGATTAGAAGATGAGCACTTTGTATGGATTAGGGTTAGTGAATGTGTGATACAGTATTTGGGTGAATGTAGACATGTAGTTTAAAAGTGGATAGTGGAAAAGGCACAATATAAATGCAGTCATTTTACACATCAACAATTGCAGACAATGCAGTTTTTAGATAGATACAATGTCTACCATGGGAAAAAAAATGTACGCAATATACGAAGGAACTGTCTCTCTCCTGACATATCGAAATCTATTTGGAGAAGAAATAAGTAAACATTTTCTTTCTTACAGTAATTGATTCAAAGGATATTTGAGTGTGATGGTTACAGTTTTTATTGGAGGCAGCGCTCTCCGTGCACACTGTGAGTAAGTCTAGCAGCAAGCTTTGAAAAATTCAATGACATGATGTGTTTCCAGTGAAAAGATTCGTGCTGCGATCCTTTGTAATTTCTCTCTCTGACATGATGAGAATCTAACCGCCCTCTCTGAGATCCACATACAAGTTGTAATGACTCACAGTCTGATTTGAATTCACTGTCCATTTGCACAAAAAATATCAAAAAAACTAACACTCCAATCACTGGTCATGCAATATTACACTTAGGGCTAAACCAGCATGCCTTTCATGCAGAAAGTTCAGATTGTTTTGACAAAGCACAACATTTAAAAGCTAATTCATCCAGCAGTGTCACACATGTCTTCAAATTCAGTTGGACAGGTCTGAGACAGAGGAATACCATGATGAAGAAGAAGAGCACCTACCTCGCTCATGGCTGCGCTGTGTGTCTGAAGTGAGACTGAGCTACAGTCCTCTCTCTCTGCTCCTGCTTTTATAGAGTGGGCCGCTCGCTCTCCTCACACCCTTATATCCTTTTCTCCAGCTCTACAATGAGGCCCACCGGCGCCAGCCTCCATATTTTCAACCACCTGCTACTTGTTTGGCTTGTCTTCAGTTTGTGTTGTCAGGGTATGAGGGATCATGAAAATGCAAGTAAAATAATGAAACAATCCCAAATTGAAAACAAGACATTTATCAAAAAAAATGTACCACTAGGTAGGGCTCTAGGATTTTAGTGTAAACTAAATATGTGTTAGAGATAGGGAAACTTAGGACTTGCTTTATTTACAATTACACAATTTGATTTAAAATGTGATATGTTAAGAAATAATAAACATAACTAAATATTTTAAATAGTAAATGATAAAGTGAATATGTTAAAAGAAACACGCTGATGGATATTCAGCCGATATTCAGCTGATTAATGCATGTTCCTGATGCAGAGGTTGACCCAAAAAAAAAAAAAATTACCATATATATATTGACTATAAGGCAACTGAGTATAAGTCGCTTTTATCAAAAAACGTGTCGTTAAGAGAAAAAAAAACATATGTAAGTCGCTTCGGTGAAGTCGCATTTATCCACTGAAGTCTTCATCCTCTGTGTCGCTGTTAAACACTTCCGCCAACTCCGGTGGAAGTGTTTAACAGCGACACAGAGGTGCGGATGAAGCAGCGTGTCCTGCTCCGGGCTGTCCTCAGACTCTCCATCTGAATCAGCTCCGATTAGACCTTTCTGAATCCCGACAGGATGGTGTCGGTCGTCACTGAAGCCCATGCTGTGTCGATCCATCCCACAACATCCTGGAAAGTTACGTGACGCATCCTCCCAAGAGGTTTCTCAATACTCAAATTTCCCCTCCTCGACTCCTATCCTCGAGACTTGGTGCCGCCCACAGGAGATGCAAGCGGAGGACTGAGGAGGGGAACCGAGGAGAGAGGAGGGGAAGCAGCAGGCGGTTAGAGAAATGAGAACTCCTCTCCTCTGAGCGGTCATTTTAAAGAGACGTCCATTAATGATGACAGGAGGCACAGCAGCCCTCTGTCTGATGGACAGATGTGTTCATGACAACTTATATATTTACTTTTAATTCATTCACAGTGCGGTATAATGAGACAATAACAGGCTACAGATGCGGACATATACACACACATATTAATATAAATATATTGTGGTGACACGTTATTGGACAAAATTCACCTCTCGTATTGTGTTGCCACACGGACCCTTTAGTGGGAACACCTGTAGCGTTAGCTTCCATTCCTGCTAGCTCATCAAGCAGAGCAGTTCATGTGACAACCTCTCTGTTATTAATGGCTAATAAAGATTAGAACTCTGTTCTTAATACACCGCCTCCGACTCCCTTTTCCTGGCACTACAATATACAATTTCAGAATCAAACAAGTATGAGAGCACTCTCATAACACAATCAGAGACCGGATATATCCCCCCCCCCTCTCTCTGGTCGCTGAAATTGTGAATTGAAATTACGGGCCAAAAGTTGTACAAGTATTAAAAGTAAGCATAGGACACCAAACCAACTGAGACCCGTCTGTCTGCCGCATCTACGCACTGTACAACTAGGGTTGCCAACCGTCCCGTATTAGCCGGGACGTCCCGTATTTGAGCCAAAAGGGGCGTGTCCCGTACGGGACATTGTTTGTCCCGGATTCCCGGTAAAGGGAAAAATAAAAAATATGTTTCTGTTTGCGCGCAATGCAGTGTGTCTGGCTGCGTGCCTGTGTGTTTGTGTGCTGTATGCGAAGGGCGTGTGTGTGTGTGTGAGATTTTCGCGGGCGCGGCATCATTGTTTGTGTGTGGCATGTCAGCCTGTTCAGTTGTGCGGGAAAATGAGCGCTGCCGGTGGAGGTGATAATGAAAGAGGAGAAGAGAGAGAGGATGTGGTTCTGGGCCCTGGCCCTTCTAAAAAGAAAAGACTTGTGTCTGTTTTTGGGGGGTTTGACCCCCAAAAACATTTTCGAACCCTAGGGGCTGGCTCCCCCAAAATAATTAAATAACATAACTCTAACCTAACCCTAAAACCGAAATAAAGTAACAAAAAAAAGTAACTAAATCCGCCAGAAACCCGAAAATCTTCGCGCGCGTGCACATGCATGCGCGAACGGGACACATGCATGTGTCCCGTTTTTCCATTTCTGGAAGTTGGCAACCCTATGTACAACACACACCTACGCACTGTACCACACACACACCTACACACTGTAGCCTACCACACACACCTACAGCTCCTAAAGCATAATCAGGCTACAGCCGTTGTGTATTTTATTATGTGAAGCACTAAATGGTCTTAGAAAAATATCGACTCTTTGTTTGTAGATATCTACTAAACTACAGCATACAAATACAGAAAGTAATGTAGGCCTGTTATACTGAGTGATATGTATTATACACACTGCTCTGCTTTCTGCATGGACCTCACAGCTGTTCTCACTGTAAACATCGCGTTGCGATGAAAGCAGTTACTAATATAATATCCAAGGGATGCATGCAGAGCTGTCATTGGCTGAGATAAGTCCGGCCGTGCGTCACGCCTCCACCGTTCCCGGAAATGCATCCATGGAGGAGCCGTGGAGGATGCATCAGTGTCTCCTCGGTTAGAGCTCCTCCAGAGAGCCTCCTCGATGCTCGATGCTCGGTCCTCGTAGTGCATTTAGAGAAATGAGATGTCCTTCAACATGGCGCGCTGAAATTCATTTCCGGGTCACTACCAGAGGACCGAGGAGTCGAGGAGGGGAAATTAGAGTATTGAGAAACCTCTATAGTTGCCATGACTTCTTTCTTCTTCGGTGTGTTGGAGTCTACCGGACCAGGTCCGTCCTCCGCGCAGATCGTTTGGATATGGCTAGAGCGGGGTCGCTGTCCGGATCTGGTGGTACAGCAGTTTTCAGTTGTCAGGATTGTATACAGTGCCATCTATTGGCCGGAGTTTGAACGCAGTCAGACAGAATTCAATATATAAATCGCTTCGGAGTATGAGTCGTGTCGTGGTAAGTGTAAAGTAATACAGACGGTTTAGAGCATGGTGGTTACTTTATTCAGGCTTGTACTTTCCATGTGATTTCGTAGTAGCATGACCAGTCGTGTCCACCTCCGGTCTCATACATCCTGTTAGCTCTATCACAATAAAAGCATAACAGCTAACACCACATCTCCCTTTCTTAAGAAAACAGAACAGACTGTCACATTTATATACTGTGACTCAGAAAATGCAAAATCAGGTGATACACTGAAAACTCTGCAAGAACCTCAGAACATGTCATCACACTTCTTTCTGCACAATCACATAGCTATTTACTCAAAAATAGAACATTGCACTCTTAAGGCTTCTGTTGCGACCTGGCTCAAAAGGCCACAACAAAAAGGAGACACAACATGTCAACGGGTAGGTAAAGGTGTTTATTTGCACAACACTGGTCAATTCAACACATTGGTTATACTCATCAGAGCCGGGTGCCTGCAGGAAAACAGAGCGAGAGCAGACAGGAGCAGAGAGGCTTTAAAATAGCTGCAGAGCACCAGACCCAGGTGCCCTGAGTTAATGCAATCACTGCAATCAATGCAGCCAAGACAGGACAGCCACACCCTCTCCACTGATGAACCCACAGGGGCATCACAGCCCCCCCCTTAAGACGGAGGCCCTAAAGGGATCCCCGAAACAACACCAAATATCCAGAGCCAGAGAGACTCCCTACCCCACCGGGGCACGAGAGAGAGCATCCGCCACAACGTTGTCCTTCCCCTTAATGTGCCGAATGTCCAAACTATAGGACTGCAGGAACAGGGCCCACCTCATCAGCCGCCGGTTCGGACAGTTAAGTGAACAGAGAAAAGTAAGGGGATTATGGTCGGTATAAACTACAACTGGGCTACTCCCAAATCCCACATACACCTCAAAGTGCTGGAGGGCCCATATTAAGGCCAATGCCTCCTTTTCGATTGTTGAGTAATTGAGTTGGTACGAATTAAACTTCTTTGAGAAGTAACAAACTGACCTATCAATACCCTCAACCTCTTGCAGCAAAACCGCACCTGCCCCGACATGACTAGCATCAACCTCCAGTTTGAACGGCTCATCGAGGCGCGGCGCAGCGAGAACCGGAGCACAGCACAACAGGGTCCTCACATTCTCAAACGCTACCTGACACTGGTCAGACCAAATGAACTTGACTGTACCCTTCAGCAAATCAGTCAGGCGTGCAACCACTGTGGAGAAGTTCTTACAAAAAGCGCGATAGTACCCGACCAGACCAAGGAACCGCATGAGTTCCTTCTTAGTAGTGGGCACAGGAAACTGCAAAACGGCCCGCACCTTCGCGTCTACCGGACGAACTTGTCCCTGGCCGACCACCCGGCCAAGGTACGTCACTGTCGCCCTAGCGAACTCACACTTGGCCAGGTTAACAGTGAGATGCGCCTCAGCCAGGCGACAGAACAGAGCACCAATGCGTTTGATGTGGTCATCCCATGTGTCACTAAACACCACTACGTCGTCAAGATAAACAGCAACCCCCTCAAGACCTGCTACCACCATGTTCATGAGGCGCTGAAATGTCGCTGGCGCATTACAAAGCCCAAAACTCATCACTGTATATGTGAAGTAAAAACTTCTTTGCAGCAATGTTGAGCGCATCATCAAATGAGGGAAACTGGATTCACCTGTCATTTACACTGATATTTATTGAGAGACAGACAATTACATACGGCCGGGGATCATCCTAGTTTCACAATGTCCTTGTGCTCCACCAAGGTAATCTCTGAACCAAAAGACACAAAACATCTAACCAACACGAGGAGAGGCGGGCTCCCAGAAAGCCCGCGTATACCTAATTAGTAGCAGATGTGAGACAATAGTCTACTTGTCTCAAAGAGATCCAGACAAGCCTCAACCTACACAGGGGTCTTTGACTGACTACAAGCAGATGTTTGCAGTATCACAGATTCTATAAAACAATAAGAAACTCTATAAACAGATCAGATGAAAATATTCTCTTACAGTATACTCATACAGACCAAAAGGTGTAACAAACGCGGAAATCTTTTGCACACGTGCCGTCAAAGGAACTTGCCAGTACCCCTTTAACAAGTTGAATTTACTGACGAACCTAGCAGAGCCCACCAAGTCAATACAGTCCTCCATCCGTGGCAACGGGTAAGAATCTGTTTTCGTCACCTTATTAACCTTACGATAGTCGTTACAAAACCGCGGAGACCCATCTGATTTGCCAACCAGCAGACTAGGCGACGCCCAACTGGAGAACGACTGTACTGCAATCTGATTGTCCAACATGTACTGGACCTCAGCCTCCAGCACCCTACGCTTATCTGCAGGACAACAGTAAAATCGCTGCTTAATTGGAGGACTGTCCCCCACGTCGATATCATGCTCCACGAGAGTTGTGCGCGATGGCGTATCGCCGAACAGTACCACAAACTTCCCGATTAAAGCCGCCAATTCATCTCTCTGTGCTGCCGGTAAGTGACTCAACAAGCGATCCAATTGGCATAACGACTCCGAATTCCTCAGCCTACCAGACATAACAGGTTCATCTGGTGCCTTAACATCACACTCCTCAGCCAACCCTCGATCTGAAAGCACAGAATCAACCATCATTATGGGGCCCACACCCAACTTTTTAACCATGAAGCTATCCCCAACGGTATCACGAACATAGTACGGTTTCAGGAGGTTGACGTGACACAGTTGAGACAACTTCCTCCGATTTGGAGTAGCAATCAGGTAATTTTGATCTGACACTTTACTCTCAACAGTGTACGGGCCGGCAAACTTGGCTTTGAATGGTGAAACCTGCAGTGGCATCAAAGCCAACACCTGATCCCCTGGGCTGAATTCACGATACTCGGCTTTACGGTCATAGAGTCTCTTCATATTAGCCTGAGCACCAGCTAAATTTTTCCTTGCCATTTCCACCGCTACATACAGGCGATGACGAAAGCCCTGTATATAGTCCACTACATTTTTAGGTGGCTCACCCTCAACCAAACCATCCTGGAGAACAGATAACACCCCACGCACCTTATGCCCAAAGACCAAATCATTAGGGCTGAACCCTGTACTTTCCTGAACGACTTCCCTGGACGCCAACATGAGCCATGGAAGTCCCTCCTCCCAGTCCTTCCCCATTTCCATACAATAAGCACGCAGCATGGACTTCAATGTTTGATGAAACCGCTCTAGCGCCCCCTGGCTTTGGGCATGGTAAGCCGACGCACGGTTATGCCTGACCCCCAGCTGCTGTAGAATCTGTTTGAACATATGGGAAGTAAAGTTGGTACCCTGGTCGCTTTGAATCACACGTGGGATCCCAAATGTGGAGATGAACTGGGTTAAAGCCCTAACTACTGGCTTCACTGAAATGGAGCGCAAGGGAAACGCTGCAGGATACCTTGTAGTCTGGCACATTATAGTAAGCATGTACGCACAACCGGACTTAGAAGGAGGCAACGGCCCCACACAATCTATGATCAAATGCTCAAAAGGTTGACCAAGGGCTGGAATGGGACTGAGGGGTGCAGGCTTCACCATCTGACTTGGTTTACCAGTGAACTGACATATGTGGCATGCTTTAATATAACTTGCAACATCGCGCTTTAACCGAGGCCAGAAAAAATAGCGTAGGACACGGTCATAGGTTTTTTTTATCCCCAAATGTCCCCCACTATCATGCGCAGTTTGCAATATCACATCACGAAAGCTACTCGGCACCACCACCTGAAAAATTGCCTCCCCCACAGCATCACCAACACAGGGCACCCACTTACGCACCAGCAAGTCCCCCTGAACAAAGTAACCCTGGGCTATGTCTCTGACCTTCTCTGCCGGCAACACTTCAGTCCACAGAGCAGAAAGAGATGAATCGTCCCTCTGACTCCTGACCCAGTCCTCCTTTGACACCGACGAAGGGAGATCAGGCAGTGAGACCACATGTACCACATTACTTTTGCTACACTCCGAAACATGTGGGTCAGCAGACATTTTACGGCTCTGTGCACGTGTCACCGCACAAACTGGAAACACACTTGGAAACTGCAAACCACTCTCATCTGGCTCCCCAGATGCCACCGGCCTGGAAACCACCACAGGCGGTGGCACACCAGCCCACACAGCACTACCAGCGAGATCGTTGCCCAAAATCATATGTATCCCATCGAGTGGCAACGCGGGACGCACCCCGATAGACACAACTCCCCGCACCAGTTCGCAATCCAGCACTATTGTATGCCGTGGCACAGGGATCAAGCCCATCTCCATGCCCCTCATCAGCACAAAATCCCCCGTTTCTATCTCTGACGAAAAAGGCAACACTGACTCAACAATGAATGAGTATCTAGCCGCTGTATCACGCAACACCTTAATCGGCACATATTTGTCACTACCGACTACTGATACTACCGCTTCAGTGATGAACGGCTCAAAACCAGAACCCGCATCCGGGTCGGCACAAACCGGCTTCTTATCAGGCACCATGCCCGAGCCTACACCCAACGGTTTTTTATCCACCACGGCAGAACAACACATGGCTGGAGCATGTGGTGACAAACGAGGCTTCCCCTTCGTTTCCAGCAATGGACACTGCTCCTTCCAATGACCCCCACCTTTGCAATAGTGACATTGGTCCACTTTGGCCCCCTCGGGTCGCCCTGTACCTGCAAATCTACGGGAGGAGCCTGGTGAAAACTTTGCACGGGCATCTCCATTGTCTTCTCCACGTTTCCAATCACCCCTAGAATATTTCTCCGCAAAACTGCCCTTATGTGTCAACACAAAATCGTCCGCTAATTCAGCAGCTCTAAACGCGGTGGGAGGTTTCTGTTCATTCACATACGTGGCCACACGCTGAGGGAGAATGTTTTTAAATTGTTCCAAGACAATGAGCTCACAAAGACCGTCAAAACTTGCAACCTTTGCTGCCGCGCACCACCGCTGAAAATGAGAAGTTAAATCACGGATAAACTCCACATGTGTCTGCTTATCTCCCTTGACCCCACTTCTGAACCTTTGACGATACGCTTCAGGAACCAGTTCGTAAGATTTCAACACCGCTGATTTTACTCTATCATAGTCCAAAGTATTTTCGCCACAAATAGCTGAATAGGCTTCCTGTGCTCGCCCAGTGAGTACACACTGAAGTAACAGCACTCTGTCCGAATCTGACCAGTTTCTTGCCTCTGCTATGTGTTCAAATAGAGTGAAAAAAATGTCCGGGTCACGCTCATTGAACTTTGGCACTAATCGCAAGTAAGAAATGATATCGCCACTGCCTGATGCTAACGTAGCACCACCATCCTCTCCTGGAGAAAACTTGCCCTCTCCCATCAGCCGTAATCTAGCATGTTCCACCTCACATTTCATCTTTTCCACCTCCAGCACCTTCTCCACCTCTAAACGCTTCTCTACCTCCTGCTGCTGACCCCTCATCTCCAACTGCAACTTCTCCTGCTCCAACTTCAACTCCAACTGCAATCTCTCCTGATTAAACTGCATGGCCAAAAGCTCCTTTTGCTGTTCGAATGTCAAACCAGCTGTCTGAACCACTACTGGCCCGACCCCTGCCACACCAGACTCACTCTTCTGTAACACTCCCCGCTCAAACAAAGATGACACGATGACAGCTTTAATGTCATGTTTCCGCTTGCTCCCTACAACAGCAATTTCATAATGCTCTGCTATTTCGATCAACTGCGCCTTCTGGCAACCATCCAAGAAAGATACTGAGGGCGCATCCACAAACGCTGACAAAGAAGCCATAATATATTGCCTATACCCAATCAGAAAGCAAAGTACTCAACTGTCAACACGCCTGGGCGAAAAGACAAAACCCAACAGAGAATTCCCCCCTAACTGCCTTACCAAAATCTTCCTAATCTCACCTAGTCTTCATGTGGCTTGCGGCGGGTAATTACGCACTGGAACCCGGCGGATTTATGGAGCGACCTGCACGCAGGTAACACCAAGAAATCACGCGGATGTGCCCCCGAGACAGCTGTCCGAAAACAGCTGACACCAACCACGTCGCCACAACACTATGAAAAAAACAAACAGACGGAACCCAAGGGGAAACGCCACTTAAGCCTAGCGGGGAAAATCTCTTTTACAAAAGCGTAACAAACAGCAATATCTTACCTTCTGATTGGCACACAAAACCTGATGCCATGTTAAACACTAAAGCATCCTGAAACCCAAAAGACATGATGTGTCCCCCAAATAGCAGCGCAGAGCCAGCACACAGCTGGACCACAACAATGAATCAGCTGCTCAATGAGCACTACAAACTTTTTAAATAAATAACCCGTTGGACGAGCCCCCATTTGTTGCGACCTGGCTCAAAAGGCCACAACAAAAAGGAGACACAACATGTCAACGGGTAGGTAAAGGTGTTTATTTGCACAACACTGGTCAATTCAACACATTGGTTATACTCATCAGAGCCGGGTGCCTGCTGGAAAACAGAGCGAGAGCAGACAGGAGCAGAGAGGCTTTAAAATAGCTGCAGAGCACCAGACCCAGGTGCCCTGAGTTAATGCAATCACTGCAGCCAAGACAGGACAGCCACACCCTCTCCACTGATGAACCCACAGGGGCATCACAGCTTCTCATGAAAAATAACAAAAACAACCACTGAGTCAGGCAATATCTTTGTGAGCATAAGTGATCTAAACATCAAAACACAAAATTATTCAACATTCTTCCCTTTTCACATCGTCTTTTTTTTTCACATTAATTTGTCTCCCCCCCCAGTTCACAAGTCCAGTCTGTGAGGTTTTACCACCACTCTGCCATACCTAGTGGTAGGGCCTTGTGTGTGTGTACGGACAGGTATGTGCCCCTTGGGAGTCTGTGTTGGTGACTCAGGGCGTTCTGGAGAACCCAGTGTAGGCTCACCTGGTTGGGGTGGTGTGTTGGAGTGTGAGGTGTGTGTGGTACAGTCTCTGGAAAAGGGACAAGATGGTGTCTGTTCCGCCTGATGGTGCCTGAAGGCCCGTCCACTATGTAGGAACGTGGAGCTGAGTGCGACGAAACCACTGTGCCTTGAGACTTTGTATCTGTAATCCACACTGGCTGACCTGGTGTGAGCTGACTTAGATCTCTCACACGGTGCCTTTTGTTTGAAATTTGCAGTGTCCTTCTCCCTCCTCTCCCTTTCTTTAGCTGCCACAACAGTGCTGTCTGGAAGCTCTGGGGTGAGTAGAGAGGGATGCTGGGGCACTGGAGTGCGCAGTCTCCTGCCCATGAGGAGCTGGGCAGGACTGTAGCCATTAGCAAGTGGTATAGCTCTATAGGCCAACAGAGCCAGATACGGATCCTTAGCTTTCTTTAGCAGCTGTTTCACAATCTGAACGTGACGTTCCGCCTCCCCGTTACTCTGAGCGAACCTAGGGCTACTAGTGACATGTTTGAACCCGTAGGCTACTGCAAAGTCCTTGAACTGTTGACTGGAGTACTGGGGGCCATTGTCACTAAAAAAATTCTCTGGGACCCCATGTCTAGAGAATATTGATTTGAGATGCACAATAACATTCTGAGATCGTGTGGGAGTTAGTTTGGCAATCTCTACATACCTAGAGTAGTAGTCCACTACTAGTAGGTAGTTATCATGGTTGAGTGCGAATAAATCAGAACCTACTTTTTGCCATGGTCTCTCTGGGAGCTCACTGGACATTAATGGCTCCACAGGATTGCCACGCTCTTTGATGCATGTTTTGCAATTTCTCACCAGCTCGTTTAGTTGGCCGCTCAAGCCAGGCCACCATACCGTCTCTCTGGCCCGCTCTCTGCACCTGGTCATCCCCTGATGTCCCTCGTGTAGTGCATCGAGGACAGTGTTGCGCATCGCTGTGGGAATGACTAGTCTGGAGCCCATGAGTAGGAGTCCATTATGTACAGTAAGTACAGCTCTATCAGGCCAGTAAGCTTTAACTGGACCTGTGAGCTGGCTGCGGTCAGGCCATCCTCTCTGACAGTGTGACGTGACCTCCGAGCAAACACTGTCTTCCTGCAGTCGCTCTCTCAGTTGTGCCATGTATGTTGAGCTGGCGGGGAATGCTATTGATGATTTCATCCACATAGATGTTTGTGTCTTCCATTAAGTCGTTGTCTGTCAGTTTTGAACTTGAGTTTTGACTGACAGGTGAGCGTGAGAGAGTGTCGGCTGTAAACAGGGCTTTGCCAGGTGTGTGTAAGATTGTGTAACTGTACCTCATGAGTCTGAGTCGAAACCGCTGGATCCTGGGAGGAAGCTCAGTTAGTGCCTGGTGACCTAGCAGGCTGACAAGTGGCCTGTGGTCAGTTTTCATGGCAAAATGTCTCCCAATTAGGAAGTCTCTAAAACGCTTGCACCCCCATGTCAATCCTAGCGCCTCCTTCTCCACCTGGGCGTACCTCTGTTCTGTCTCTGTCATAGAGCGCGATGCGTACGCGACTGGTTTCCACTGCTCTCCCTCCTTCTGTATGTAGCCGGCGCTACTGTTTTCTGAGGATTAGCTGTCAGATCATTTCTTCACGTGGCTGGGCCGCCACTGGCCCTTTAAGACACACCCCCCCCCTTCTTTAGTCAGCTGGCCCTTCCATATAAGGAAAACGCGCAGCTGTACGTAGTTCAGCATCTCCCGCTACACTTTAAATGCCCACTCACTCCTCACCCAAATCAGCTGTGACTATTACGAGTGTTCCTGTTCCAGTTATCATTGTCTGGCTGATAGGTGTGTATTCCCCCATACGAGGCTTCTTGACAGCCCCAGCAGAGACTGTGCAGAGAATCACCGTTGCGGAGGTGTCCAGTGAGGTGATAATTGAGTGAATGCGTTTGCATCAGAGGATTAGTTTGCTACCGTTTTGCCTACCTTCTATGTTTTGCTTATTGACTAGTTTGTTGTATTGTGTACAAACTAGTGATTTAAATCTTTAAAGCGACAGCACCCTCCTTGTAACGACCCACTCTGTCCCACAAGGTCTAATACTGTCTCTGTGCTTATACTTCTTCAGTGACGATCCTGGCCATACTGTGGAGTGGAGCATGTGGTTTGCTGGGCACTTTTTGCATGCAGATATGGTTGATTTGTAGTGAGTGTTTGATTGAATACAGCTACACGTGGTGATATTGTGGTTTTGGGGAAACCCTCAGCAGTTGGCCAGAAGAATCACTTTTTAACTATCATTATGTGTGATATTGTAATTATTATAGTTATTCTCTCCTTGTCAGAGCCAGCCTTCAATCGTGGGACTTAGGTGTGTCGACTGGGAAAGCTGAATAAGTTTTAATCTGCATTTTGTACTACTGAACTTTTACTTGATTATTTATATAATAAACGTTTGTAAACATTTTAACTTGAGGCCGCGTCCCTGCCCATCCTTTTATTCTTATCTGCGTGACTTGTCCTAAGGGCTCGTATTGGGGAACCCAGGTTAGCGTTAAGTATCCTAACCCCCTTTTATTATCGTAGCCCCCCCCCCTCCCCGGTGGGGCAGGTCACATGTAGGAGGACCGCACCCAGTCCGTAGGAAGAGTTGTCTGCTTCATCCCCCATGCAGTAGATCAGCGTGTTCACCTGGTTAGCTTCTGTGCTAAGATGGAGGTTGCTGGCCAGTCTGAATCTCTCGAACCTGCGTATCCATCGCTCCCAGTCCTGAGGCTTTGCAAAGTCGAATGCTTCAGGTGGTTGGATGGTGAAAGTAGCGCTCGGAGGAGCGTTAGCATTAGCCTGTAGCTGGGGAGGTTGTGGAGGCTGTGCAGCCGGTGCGGCTGCAGCTCCGTCGTCGTCTAACATCTCGCCGCTTGCAGACGTTAACTTTCCACAACTCTCTTTCCAACTTCAACCTAGCTCTTTACCGCTGCCCACGTTCTGACACCATGTCGTGGTAAGCGTAAAGTAATACAGACGGTTTAGAGCATGGTGGTTACTTTATTCAGGCTTGTACTTTCCATGTCATTTCGTAGTAGCATGACCAGTCGTGTCCACCTCCGGTCTCATACATCCTGTTAGCTCTATCACAATAAAAGCATAACAGCTAACACCACAAGTCGCAGGACCAGCCAGACAGGTAAAAAAATCGCGATTTATAGTCCGGAAAATACGGTATAGGCTACATAATATAATTTGTTATGCTATATGTTTCTTATTGTGTAGTGAAATGAACCCAGACAGGGTGATAATGTCCCCGATGCTGAAGCCTGCTTATAACTTGTCATTTGACAAAACAGGGTGATTTCTAAATAATTGATTTTCCATCAAGAAAGATTTTCCGTTCTAGTAAAAACAGCTTGACCTGCGGCAATAGCAATTTAACTTGAAATGACAGCAGCACTGATCGAGGGTTTCTGTCCTGTTACTGTTCACATTTTCTTTGCCATTAAGCAGTCTTTAAACACAGCCAGAGCACATACAGTGTTCCAGTGCAGTTGAGAACTAATTAATTTCGATATGTAGATACGCCACCTCCGGCTAGCAGTGGTCCACTTGGCTACCTTGGCTAATGAAGGCTTTTTAGATGAATGGACATCAATGCAGACTCAAAAAAAGGTTTGACCACGTCCAAAAACGCACACAACAAGAAACTGAAAGGCTTTTTGTTATACAATTTCATCCTTGTCCAGGTGTTTTCATTGTCGAGCTTGTCGACTTGCCTTGTTTACTGGCTCATAAATATCCAGGCTTTATTGACAGAAAAATCTCCTATTTTGCTTTATTTAGGTTGTCATTGACTTTCTTGCAGTTACGTCAGTGTATAGAGGAGTCTTGGTAGTAGTGCAAGATCCACAAGGTTGAGCACCTCGAAAGGTGGGGGGATGGGTTGATTTGACCAGTTTAATATTGTAATATTTCATTCTTATCACAATCATTGATTTTTACAATAGATCAAATTACATGTTATTTAGCTGACGTTTATATCCAAACTGACTTACATAAGCCTAAAAAGTCTAGACATGCCTAGGGGAGAAATGTGGGGTTATCTAGATCAGTGGTTCCCAACCTTTTTTCCCAAGAGCCCCCCCAAATGACTCCTGTTGGAAGTCGCGCCCCCCCCCCCCCCCCCACACACACACACACACACACAAGGGGGGGGCGCGCAACAGCAGTAATTCAAGTTTAAAAGGCTCAAAAAAGCTACAACTACTGTCACAAACTGGATGAATGTGAAGTATTGTGTTAAAGGAGGATGAAAGCGTAATTAAGGAGCACTATTGGAGTGACTTTGATGGTTATTGGACTGTATGACTGTATGAAGAAATTAAAGGACGGCGCAAGTGGAAACAATTCACAAAGGGATTAAACTGTTTAAAACACATGCTCAAAGTAAGCCGGATTTTGCCGATGTGTTTATGTGGATTCAAAAGTCGTAAATAATCTACAAAATGGAGGAGACCGATCTGATTGGAGCAACTGTGACAAATAATCCAACTGAAACCGACATGGACAATGACTATGTTTTAAAAATGCGCTTATCCAGAAAAGCCTGGTTTGGACACTTTATGGGCAGAAGAAACATTTCTATTAAAGAAAGAATTATACATTTCTGTCTTTTTCTGCCTTTAATACTAACTTGAATTTTTATTAAAATTAATTAGTCAATTATTTTTTATATTTTATTGTAATGTAGAGACAAGGCTTTTAGTGACAATCGTGTATTGCCTTACAATTATATGTAAAAAAAGAAAAAGTAAAGAAAAAAAAAAAGAAAGTCTAAATATGATATTTGGCCTCATCATCTGAGGCTTGGCATCCCCCCTGCGATCTTTGGCGCCCCCCCAAGGGGGGCGCGCCCCCCAGGTTGGGAACCACTGATCTAGATGGCTTGATGTGTTGACTGCAGAAGATGGTATGAAAGTTTTCCCCCTGATTTGCAGACCAGCACTTTACCACCATGAGCCACAGCCATCCGTAGAATCAATTGTCACTGATTACAAACACCGAAATATCTAGACTCTAGACCAGGGGTACTCAAATACAAATCTTAAAGGTCCAAAATAAATGTTTCAATAAGACAAAGGTCCGTTTATTACGGTCATTCAAACTTTTAAACAATTGCAACAAGATTCTTAACACAAGGTTGCAAAAACAAAAATAATCTGTATGCAGCAGTTTTCATTGTTATTGTGTCTGTGCTTGATCCCTCAGAGTCGCAGTGTAAGAGCTGCACAGTTAGGAATAAAGGAAGCTGCACCCTCTTTCATTCAGCATTCCCATTATTGCTTTATAAATGTATTCCCCCTTGTGTGTCCACTGAGGTTCGTCAGGCCCAACACATCTTCAACAAACTCCCCCTTTGCCTCATCATAACAACTCACAAACACCAGCAACTGAGCATTGTCAGTGGTGTCAGTGGACTCACCCACAGCTAAGGAAATGCACTGTGCATTTTTTATTCCATCACAAAGCTGATGAATCAAATCACCAGCCAGTATTTCTGTTCTTCTGGTTGCTGTGGAATCTGAGAGGGGGATTTGCTTGATTTCACCTGTTATTTCCTCTTTGTGTTTGCCTTCAACATGGTCTCCATCACTTCAGTCATGCATTCTTTTATACTTCAGTTATTATCCAGTGGAAGGTCCTTACCTACTGGCCTAGTTAAATCAAAGTGGTTACTTTTTTTTGGCTGGGCAGTGTAGTTTTACACACCGTCTGATTTGACTTTCTCAGGACTTAAAACAGTTTTTTGGGGGCAGACCCCCTCAAAGAAAACAATATATTTACACTCGTAAGGTCATCATCTTAATAGTTGTGTATGCTCATCCGTGAGCAGAGCATCAAGTTGACATGTCTATTACAGCTGAATGCGGCGATTACCATTTTGTTCAGCAAAACGCCTCACAAACGTATTAAGATCAACAGCTTCAGTGCGTTTTGATTCAATGCTGAGTACAGTCAAACTGACAGTCTCTTCTCTGTCATTGTAGACCTCAAATACCTCATTCCTTCAGTGCTTGGGTCCGAATGCTTCTCGTTTTGCGCCGTCCAGTTCAAAATGAAATGGCCGCCAATCGTATGTCCACGCTTGCGCCAGGACCGGGGGAGGGGTTACATGACGTGCATCTTGTGCTGCATTCACTTGCACTCGGACATTAGAGACTTTCTCTCATAAATGTCCGATGAGCCACAACTTTTCTTTCAAAACAAAGCTGCCAACTGGAGTGGCAATGCCTATTTTTAGGGTGTCAGTTGCCACCCCAGTAGGTGAAACTAGGCTACTAGCTACAGTACAGATGGAACTAGATGAGCTGTTAACTCTCGCTCTGATTTTTTTTTTTTAAATTCTCGCTCTGATTTAGACAGGTTGAAAGAGACACACACATTTTTCCCACCCGCAGTCCGCGAAGACCCGCCCTACTGTGCCTCTGATTCGCAGATTGTTTGGGGGGAAAAAACGCTGACTGGATGCTGAATGTGATTGGACCAAAGCGTTGACACACACAGGTGGAACACAGTGGAACAGTCAGACATGCAGAGCGCTGTTTGCAGTGGACATAGCGGAGAATTTTGACTCGTTGCGAATGCGTTGTGGCGATGTCTCACATATAATACAGAGAGATAATACATATGAAAACTATAATTTGCTCAGAGTCCGGAGACAGTGGTGGTTCGGTCCGGATCCGGACCGGAGTCCGTAGTTTGAGGATGCCTGCTCTAGACTTCTCTAGTATTAACATCAGTGGGCGGCTATACAGCGTAAAGAGAGAAGCCTCGCTCAAGGACAGATGGTGACCTTGCACCCTTCCTCTCATAAATATGCAGTTTTATCAAAGCAAATTCCAGCAATGTGTTAATTATTAAACTTCAACCGCTGTGAGCAGGATTTGAACCTGCGCGGGAATATCCCATTGGATTTCGAGTCCAACGCCTTAACCACTCGGCCATCACAGCTGTTTCCCATTCTCCTTACTAACTGAATTAGTCACAGTGTTGGCGAAGTCTGTCACGTCTCTTTAAATAGAAGTTAGTGCAAGTGTTGCAATTTTATGACACACACACCCTCTATCTTTCCTGCTCCTAAAGCCCATGCTCCTAACAACACAGACTCTTATGTTCAACCAACCCCTTGCATCTCGGTCGGGTAAAGATGAGATTTTCATTCTCCCCAGTCTAACTCACATGCTCACAGAACAGGATGCACCTCCACAAGGGGTGGCAAATGGAATACATTTAGGACAGGCTACAAAATTAAATCAAATAGAAATAATGTTATTATAAACATATTCCTCAGAACTACATAATTCATTCTCCTGAAATAGATATTACAGATATATCAATCCTTTCAATTTCAACTGCATCAAATGCCCTCCAGATGGCGCTTCTAGTCTTGCTGCTTAAAGACCCAGCATTTCACAGGTTTCAGGAAAGACTAGCTCTTCTTTAAGGACATAACTGATTCTTCAAAAGAATCCCCACATTGGGAAACTGCAAACACAGTAATAGGGGATACAAATCAGCCTTTATGAATAGACAAATAGTCTTTATTCCAGCAACACAAACACAAGCATTTTGAATATACAGTATTTATAAATCACATGAATTTCTCGCAAATTTAGCTGGGTATCGAAACCCAAATGTGGCTGAATAAAATTGAACTATGAATTAAATAAATATATAATATTACATAAAATAATGTTCATCAGTTCAGACGGGAAGACTACCTTTAGATGTATTTATTATCAATTTGCTCACACTCCTCAACTGCTGTATGTAAAAGGGTTTATTGCTTGTTTATTAGTTCATCAATCTTTAAAACAGACCACTGATCAGAAGAGTATAACATATAAGGAGGATTGCATTTTAAGACATGTACGGCTCATTCTGTTTGAATTATGTAACACATCAGTCAAATATATTGCTCAGTATAAACTAGAATAAACATAGTTTAATGAGAACAACCATAAAAGGTAGAGCTGGTCCAGCCTCGATCCCTGCTCCAGGTGCTGATGTGATGGTCTTTACTCCAGCAAACACTCAGAAGGAGCCGGTCCTTCCTCACTCCTTTCTGCAATAGTGTGTTCCAGAACTGCATAAAGGTCTCCTATCATGCTAATTTTAGGCATATATTATAGGTCTCAGATATATACAAATATATAAAAAAACATGTCTATGAAGTGTTTTACTCAAAAATACAGATCACCCATTCTAGCCATGCCTCTATTTCAGCCCTGTTAGTGCTGATTAGTGGGTATAAAGGTTAAAAAAAGAAAAAAGAGAGAGGGCGGAGCTTATGCCTGCTCGTGCGAGAGAATTCTACCGGCAGATACTCAGGTAAATGCGGCCTTGATTAAACGCCATATCATGTTCCAAACCACATCAAGGATTATGTCTGAAACAGTACGGAGCTCAAATGCTTTTTCTCTTGCAAGTTTACCACAAGGTGAGTTCCTTTTTATATCCTGCTTCTTTACACATACTCTCTCCAGTACAGGTTAGCTCTGAGTGTTAGCGATGCTTGCTAATGTAAATAAATACCATATTACTTCCAAAACGTTGTGCATTGTTTCTGATAGGGCCGTGGGCGTAAAGCCAGTCCACATTTCCGATATTACGTCATATCGGCAGCAAATCTGGATCAGCTCCATTGAACCCCCATTTTTAGAGATTTGCGCACGGAGGAAAAGAGAGAGGGTTTTATTTCTGAGTGCATTTTGCATGATAGGAGACCTTTAACATTTGCTGCCCTCCTCGTCGTCTTCCTGTCCTCACACAATGGTGACATGTCTGTGCTTCCTGAAGGCGGGTTTATCCACAGTGATGTAAGCATTTCCTGTGTGGGTACTGTTCACAACATCAGGCATCTAAAAACCAAAAGCAAGATTCGTTATTAAAGTAATTGGCTTCTTAAAGATAGCAAAGATTTCCAGCTATAACTCTCTTTCTCTTAAACATAATATCTGTATGATAGGCATATTCCTCCGAGGCAGATCCGGGCCCAGGTTTAAAGCCGTCGTCTGATAGCCAGCAGCGCTTGCCGGCTCCAAAAATGTATATATATATATACTGTATATATATATATATAAACGGCTATCACACAATGATGGCAACAAGTATCTACTGTTTTAAACAATGTGTGACCGCATTCTTCTTCTAAACTTAGCTAAAAATAACTCTGACGCAGTTTGCCATTGTTTCTATTGCGAGAAACAATTTGGGCTTGGGTCGCTGGGAATTGCAGCAACGTTAACTATGACATCTTGAACTGCACCTACACTGAAAAAACTGAACCGTTGACTTTAATGAAATGTATTAAGTCAACACATTTCCCATAACTGTATTAGGTTAGTTGAAAGCAACATTATTAAGTTGAACCTAATATTTTTTATTTAAACTTGCTTTCAACTAATACAGTTGTGTAAATTCTGTTGACATTATATTTAATTAAAATTAACATTTCAGTTGTTTCAGTGTATTGAGCTCTTGTCGGTGGAAAAGAAAAGTGATTCTCACAAAGGTTGCAAGTCAAACCAACTACTAACCGACACTAGCACGGAAGTCAAAACGGAACTCAGTTCAGTGGGAAAAGTTTATAAGGGGTGTCTTATTATTCTTGTCCCCATGACCTAACCACATGCCAACATTAAGCTGCTCCTAATGCTTATCACTGTGTACCTCTGAACAATATCTCAAAAACCTTACCTCAGAAAAAGTGGAGCCATTTGCCGGGAAAAAGCCGCTGTCAGTGAGGTCAGTGGGAGCGACACCTTTGAACGGAGAAGAGAGACAGGACAGACTTCATTTCTCACGGGTAGATTATACTGTAGCTTGGTGGGGCAGGTATCAAATAGGTATCAAGCTTGTGTGTGTTTGTGTGCATGCAAGTTTGAGTCTTACTTGTTTGACCCTCTGGCACATATCCTGTGTTCTCCTGGCCCTGATTCTGTCCCGCTCCGACAGTACTGATCTGGCTCTGAGTCCTCACTCTTCTGCTGCACATACATGATTGATAACAGAGGACACATGTAGATGCTGTGATACAACAATAACATGCTGTTGTTAAGAGTAGTGACAAAATATCCATCTTACCTCATTTCATCTTCGTATTTGGTTTCTGAGGATTGTCAACAACAAATGACTTAAAGTTAATGTGATACTGTTTGCTGAAGACTATAGGTTTGACTTCTTTAGTGATTTTGGATATACTGTATTGTGGAGCTTTATACCAATATAATTTGTTACCAATATATTGATGCCTTACTTTTTTCTTTCCTCTTTTTGTAGCAGAAGATTATTCCAATGATGAGCAAAACCAGCAGAGCAAAAGATCCAATGGACACAACCACAGCTATCAGCACGGTCCAGTCCGTAGGCTTTGGAACTGTTAGAGAAGACACTCAAAGACTTAAGACATTTCATTGTCAAATTAATGTGTCAAATTGATAATACTGAACACATCCAAAATGAGAGGCAAAACATTCCCTTTATGAGGACACACTGAAAGCACAGACTAATTGTGCACATACATTTTCATTTTCTCCAATACCTTTTGTTTGGATGGGAGAATTGTGGTGAAGGATTATTACATCATACAGTATTTAGAGCCTGAATGGAGGAGGCTGATGTGAGAATTAAGTCTAACATATTTCAAATGGGCAGTATGCAGGTTTGCACCTTGCAGTCAGACACTGAGGCGTCTCCTTAATCCACCACTGTAAAAATCTCTTCCAAATGGGCTTAATGGAAATGGATGCATACCCTATTACTTGTGCTGCTCCTCCATCGTGGACAGCATGTTATCCATGTTGGAAGCTGTACACTAATGGATGTTGCTTTTAGTGTAATTCTATCAGGTATTGTTTTTTATTCAATTAAGATCTGGTTTTATCAGATTATTCTTCAGTTACATAGGTTCAGGAGTAGAGATGGTCTTTTTGCAGCTTCTCAAACATTCCTAAATCATGGATTAAGAAGTGTACATTATTGCAACTGAGAGGTAATAAAGACATCAACTCATCCTTATATCTACCATCATCTTTAGGTAAAATATATAATTCGTCTTTGGAATACCATCAAAACTAATGATATTCCCGTCAGCCTCAGCAGTTTTCTGTTGTAGTTAGCAATTATTTATTTATTTTAAGATTTTTTTGGGCCAGATTAGCCTTTATTGGAGATGACAGTGTTGAAAGGAGGAGACAGGATAGGCCTAAAAAACACTCTATAGTGTACAATTAGACTTGGTTTTATTGATACTACCACTAGGCAACCAACCTTTTAACTCCATACTCTAGTTTTGAGGAAAACTAACTAAGCAACAAAACTATTGGACTTGTCCAACTTCAGAACAGCTGAGAGGAGGCTTTTTTGCAAGACACATTGAGAGTGTGGCGGATCTTACCAACCACCAAGTAGACGGAGCTGGATTGTGGGCTGGCTAGTGGCACAGTCGCCCGGCACTCTATCTGGGTGTCTCTGACTGCCTGGAACTTCAGGACACTGGTGCAGTTGAAGAAATCCCCGTCAGCCATGCTGGTGGTGTTGTACAGGCTGCTGTTCACAGCCTCAGAGTTCCAGGTCCAGCTGACAGTAGGTATGGGGAACCATTTGAACGATACACACTGGAACTCCACCTGCTCGTCCTGCGCCACCGTCACATTTCCTCCCATGATGTTCACGGTACCACTCTCTGAGAAATACATGTAATTAATAAATGTACATGGAAAGTAAATATTATAATAAAAAAGTGTAGAATATACAACACTTACTTACACACACACGTTTTCTCACACACGTGACATGTTTGCATTGGCATGATGTATGTATGTATGTATGGTTTTGTTTCAGCCAGTTATGCATTAAATGTTTTTAAATTGTGTAATAGTTTCTGTTGGTATGAAAAATATGTGTTCCTTCTACTGAGAAATATGGCTGGCTAAAAGAAGTTTAGTGCTAAGCCACCCTGCATTTAGCATTTACTTGTCTTTCAAAGACTAATGGACACATTGCAGCTGGAGCAAGATCGATGGTTTAAGGACATCTGACTTTGGACCTGAGAGTTCTTGCTGGTCTCTATCTTATTAGGATGTTTTTATGAACTAGAGGTGCAAGGACATTTTGAGCCTCGTATACAAGTGGTAGAATTGTAAGATCAATCCTTGTTTTAACTTAGAGCCAAGGGAAAGATCTAAGAGCAAGTACTTATACAATTTAGTTCCAGTATGAACAAGTTCAGCCGCATTTAGCTGGAGTCACCACAATAGTGAATCAAATATTATAGTTGTAGACTGCTGTGTATTACCCCTGTACAGTCTATGGTAGGGGTCGGCAACAGGCGGACCGCGGTCCGGATCCGGACCCAGACGCCAACCTATACGGACCCGGAGCTATAATCAATACATTAATAGGGGATTTTTCGGCGCCTCCCGCTTTTTTAACGCTGATTTGGGTGACTTGTGTAATTCGTGGAGAACCGAAGAGTTTTGGTTTTGGGGGTGGGGAGTCTGTCCGTCCGTCAGTCTGACTGACGGACAACTTTTCACTTCAAAAAAGAAGAAGAAATCTAGACCGCAAAAATAATTAAACAAGCGAGTAGGCCTACCTATTTTTCCTGGCCAAGGACAGGTTCCATGAACACAACACGAGCGTAACGTGTCTTCACGTGGTATATGTCTCGTCTGAAAGGAGTGCTGACAGAGAGCACCGGAACGCCGCTCCAGCCCTTAAAATATTGCAATACCCATAAGGAGCCGTACACATGCCGCAGTGTTTGTGTGGCTGTGTCTTTAGTTGTAAGCACAGTGGCGATCTGTTGTTATTAGCATCTGGTTAGCTAGCTATGCTAACGAATTTAAAGAGCTGTTCTACAACCAGGTGGAAGAGAGCTCTCTCCTGAGAGGCTCAAATAACCTCAGCTCAGTGAGGTTAAGGCACACCTTGATATGATCAATATAGTTATTAATGAGACTAAATGAAAAACAGGTATAAAATACTATATGACAGTAACAAAAAAGTTGTTAAAAATAACAAGAATATAGTTGAAAAGGGGAGTGATTTGTAAAATATCCAAAAATAAAAATATGCTTACAGTTCTGTTTCATATGGGTGTTGAGAGATGTATCCATAGATCTCTTAATGTTGCTCTCAAAGTGCACCAGATTGATGCTTTTAACTTCAATATTCAAAACAAAATCTTCCTGGGGGAGCATGCCCCCGGACCCCCCTAGAGGAGGTCTAGGTCCCCCCCACTTAAATCATGTTCACATGGATAGGATACTAAATACATTTGCACACATCTTGTGTCCATATCTTTCTGTGTTGGTGGTCATGCCACACCGTGCACGTGCATGCATACGTGAGTCATGGTGAGATATCTGGATTAAGAGGTTGCTTTTTCTTTGCACAGAATGAAAGAAAGGCGAAATGAATGGGCTGTGATTTTAGTGTTTTTAAGCAGAGGTTGAGTTCAATAATTTGTACGACCCTCGGAGGATGTTGTAAAAATTGAAAGGAAAAAGGTTCCCCACCCCTGCTGTAAATAATAATAAAAACCCTTGATTTTTAATTTAACATCTCTGTCTCCTATTGATCTGAGTATATTATAAAGAATAGCAGTTCATTGAAGCATTGAAGCACAGGCCTTTGTCAGATGGTATATTACGCTGTTTATTTCTGCTTCGAATAGTTCTCTCTTTTTTCACCATACCTGTGTTTGCATCACTGAAACCAATGAGCATCTGCATGTGTGTGAGAATGGCCCTGACTCCATTTCAGCCCAGATTTACAAACTCCTGGCAGGACAAGCTCAATTCTCACATTGAATTTAAAAAAAGTGAGTGAGGGACTGCAATATAAGAGGGAAAGAAAGAGAAACTTTAAAACTGTTAAATTGTTATGATGTGTAAAGACTGATATTGTTCTATAATCGTCTGAAACTGTTAAGTCATGAAGTGAAACGGTTAACAAAGAAAAAGGGAAACTCAAGCTGCTGCTACACTTTATTTTATTTATCTAAAATTAAGCACTTTTAAGATGCACATATTTTCAAAAGCTATTTTATTTATTTTCTCTATTTTATTTTTAAATGCAGCCCGAGATGAACATTACACATATCCACAGTATTTTACTGTATATCTGTAGAGTTCAATGTTAATTGACAATACATATTGTTGTTTATGAATTGTACTTTCTTTATTTGATTGGCAGTCAGTTGTTGATTACATGCAGACGTTGATAAAGCTACAGGTCACTTCAATATATATCACACTAATTCATGAAGCAAGTTAGACATTTTGATCTTCCGGACCTTTGCATGGGGAGATTTTCTCTAACTGGACCTCGTTGAATTTTAGTTGAAGACCCCTGGTCTATGGGATTACCCCTTTTTCACTCAAATAAACTCCTTTCTTGTTTCATGCTGGGGTTGGTGTTAGTTCGCAGTTGGTTCAATTTGCGAAACACCTGGTTCCAGTTTGCTTTTCCACCTATCAGAGCCCAAAAAGAGCAACATTGTGATGTCTTGTTGCTACATTTCAAGCAAGCCAGCATAAATGTACACACAATAGTTAAAATGGCAGACTTCCTCGGAGCTGTGAACAATTTGCTCTTATACTTACTAAAACAGATTGAATCACAAGCACGACTTCTCCAACAACTTTATACTCTTTTTCAAAGTGCCGCTAAGTTTGAGAAGAGTCTAATGGTATTTCACTATAAATCAGAGGCAGATGCTTGTGCCTGGATGCATCCATTGTGGTAATATATTGTCTTATCAGTTTATCGATAAATTGTTACAGGTGGCCTGTGGAACTGCCAGTCAGCTGTTCCTAAGGCTGACTTCATCTCTGGCTACGCTTCCCTACAGTCTCTGGATTTCCTTGCTCTCACTGAGACGTGGATTACTCCATCCAATACATCCACCCCAGCAGCTCTCTCCACAGCATATTCCTTCTCCCATACACCCAGACCCACTGGCAGAGGAGGTGGCACTGGTCTCCTGCTCTCTCCCAAATGGAGCTTTTCCCTCTTCAAGCTACCTAACTTCACTCCTTCCACCTTTGAATTCCATGCCGTCACAGTAACCCATCCTATACAATTAACCATTGTTGTTCTCTACCGTCCACCAGGCGCCTTGGGGGACTTCTTGGAGGAATTAGATCATCTCCTCTCACACATCCCTGAAACTGGTCCTCCCGCTGTACTTCTCGGAGACTTCAACCTCCAGACGGGGAAGATAGACAAACTAACATCTCTGTTAACCACCTTTGCTTTCTCACTGTCTCCATTCCCACCAACTCATAAAGCTGGCAATGTCCTTGATCTCATATTCTCAAGGAACTGCACTACTTCTAACCTCTGTGTAAACCCGCTCCACACATCCGATCACTTCTTAATTTCATTCTCTCTACCCCTTTCCAAACATAACAAACTAATCTCTTCTCATCCTGCACCTGTCCGCCGTAACCTTCGCTCCCTCTCCCCCTCTACCTTTGCCTCATCTGTGCTCTCAGCCCTCCCTTCCTCTGACTCGTTCCAACTCCTACCTCCAAACTCTGCTGCAGAAACTCTCCTCTCTACTCTCTCATCCTCTCTGGATTCTCTCTGTCCTCTCACATCTCGGCAGGCTCGTCAGTCCCCTCCTGCTCCCTGGCTAAATGACGCACTGCGTGCTAATAGAACCATCCTTCGGGCAGCAGAGCGGAAACGGTGGAAATCCAAACACCATGACGACCTCCTAACCTATCAGGCTCTCCTCTCCTCTTTCTCTGCTTCGATCTCTCAGGCAAAAAGCACTTTCTTTCAAGATAAGATCCAATCTTCCTATTCCAATCCCAAAAAACTATTTTCCATCTTTTCCACCCTCTGGACCCTATCCCCTCAAACCTCCTTCAGACTATCGCTCCTGATATTCTACCGTTTCTCACCCATTTCATCAACACTTCTCTAACTTCTGGTCACTTTCCAAACACTCTCAAGGAGGCAAGAGTAAACCCTCTCCTAAAGAAACCCACTCTCAACCCGTCTGATGTTATAAACTACAGGCCTGTCTCTCTCCTCCCGTTCCTGTCTAAAACACTTGAACGCGCTGTCTTTAAACAACTCTCCTGTTATCTCCATCAGAACAACCTTCTGGATCCGCACCAGTCTGGTTTCAAGGCAGGTCACTCAACAGAAACTGCCCTCCTTGCTGTCTCTGAGGAACTGCACACTGCTAAAGCAGCCTCCCTCTCCTCTGTCATCCTTTTGGACCTGTCTGCTGCATTCGACACGGTGAATCATCAGATCCTCCTTCGCACTCTCCAAAGACTTGGAGTTTCAGGCTCTGCACTTTCCCTCCGCACCTCATACCTCAAAGACCGTACCTACAGGGTAACTTGGAGAGGGTCGGAGTCCGACCCTTGTCAATTAACTACAGGGGTCCCTCAGGGCTCTGTTCTTAGTCCCCTCCTCTTCTCCCTGTACACAAACTTGCTCGGATCAGTCATTAGCCCGCATGGTTTTTCATACCACTGCTACGCTGACGACACCCAATTAATTCTGTCCTTTCCCCGCTCAGAGACCCAGGTCGTCGCACGCATCTCTGCTAGTCTAGCTGACATCTCTCAGTGGATGTCTACTCACCACCTCAAGCTCAACCTTGATAAGACTGAACTGCTTTTCCTTCCGGGAAAAGAGTGTCCCACTCTTGACCTAATCAATCAATCAATCAATGTTTATTTATATAGCCCAATATCACAAATGTTACATTTGTCTCAGTGGACTTTACAGTTTGTACAAAATATCAGTATGACAATACGACACCCTCTGTCCTTAGACCCTCACATCGTACAAGGAAAAACTTCCGAAGAAAACCCACAGTTTAAAGGGAAAAATGGGAGAAACCTCAGGGAGAGCAACAGAGGAGGGATCCCTCTCCCAGGACGGACAGACGTGCAATAGATGCCGTGTGTAAATTGAAAAGATAATACATTTGCAACATAGGTAGTCCAAATGTTTGGAAATGCATGTGTGTATAATAGGAAGATGAATCCACGAGGATATCCATCCAGGACCTATGATCCAGGACCACAGCCACGACTCAAGATCCAGGACAGAGGAGCGCAGGATCATCCATGACTCCGGATCCCGGCGTATACAGACACCAAAAAGAAAGACATTTGGGGAAGCTGGGTTAATCGGAACATGAGAGTACACAGGTATAGACAGAGAGAAGGAAGAAGTAAGATGTCCCCCGACAAACTAAGCCTATATCAGCAAAACTAGGGGCTGAATCTAATCAGCCCTAACTATAAGCTTTATCAAAAAGGAAGGTCTTAAGCGCACTCTTAAAAACGGATAGGGTGTCTGCCGCCCGAACACAAACTGGAAGCTGATTCCACAAATGTGGAGCTTGATAAGAAAAGGCTCTGGCTCCCATTGTACTTTTAGAGACTCTAGGAACAACCAACAACCCTGCATTCTTGGAACGCAATGCCCTAGTAGGACAGTAGGGTATAATGAGTTCTTTAAGGTAAGATGGCGCCTGCCCATTAAGGGCTTTGTAGGCGAGAAGAAGAATTTTAAATTCTATCCTGTGTTCTATAGGGAGCCAGTGTAAGGCAGCCAGAACAGGAGTAATGTGGTCCCTTTTCCTAACTCTGGTTAGTACACGAGCTGCAGCATTTTGAATCAGCTGAAGCGACTTGACTGACTTCTTGGTACACCCTGATAATAAAGAGTTACAATAATCCAGCCTTGAAGTAACAAATGCATGGACTAGTTTCTCTGCATCGTTTTGAGGCAAGATATGCTTGATTTTTGCAATGTTACGTAGATGGAAGTAGGCGGTCCTTGAAATTGATTTTATGTGGGCGTTAAAGGATAAATCCTGATCAAATATAACACCAAGATTCCTTACAGTCTCACTGGAGGCCAAATTAATGCCATCCATGGTTAATATATCCTTAGATAATTTGTTTCGTAGATTCTTCGGGCCAAGTACAATAACTTCAGTTTTGGTCGTGTTTAACATCAAAAAGTTTAAGGTCATCCACGTTTTTAAGTCCTTAAGGCAGTCTTGAATTTTATTTAGATGATTAATTTCATTAATTAACAATCAACATCGGCACCTCTATTCTTTCCCCGACTCAAACTGCAAGGAATCTGGGTGTGACCCTAGATAACAAACTGTCAACATCGCTGCTACAACCCGCTGCTGCAGATACACGCTTTACAACATCAGGAGGATACGTCCCCAGAAAGCGACGCAGGTTCTGGCCCAGGCTCTCGTCATCTCACACCTAGACTACTGCACCTCCCTCCTGGCTGGTCTACCTGCATGTGCCATCCGACCTCTGCAGCTCATCCAGAATGCAGCGGCTCGTCTGGTCTTCAACCTTCCAAAATGTTCCCACACCACGCCGCTCCTCCGCTCCCTTCACTGGCTTCCAGTAACTGCTAGAATCCACTTCAAGACACTGGTACTAGCGTACCATGCTGCGAATGGATCTGGCCCTTCCTACATCCAGGACATGGTTAAACTGTACACCCCAGCACGTGCACTCCGCTCTGCATCAGCCAAACAGCTCGCTGCACCCGCACTGCGAGGGGGACCCAAGTTCCCATCAGCAAAAACACGTGGGTTTGCTATCCTGGCTCCAAAATGGTGGAATGAGCTCCCCATTGAAATCAGGACAGCAGATAGCTTACACATCTTCCGGCGCAGACTGAAAACTCATCTCTTTCGACTCCACTTCGAGCTATATAATTACTAACAAAGCACTTATATACTAATAAAGGACTGGCTTATCTAAAGCCAGTTGAGTAGCACTTGAAATGTTTTGGCTCTATGAAACCTGATGTACTTATATGATTCTGTTTTCTTCAAGTTTGTATCTTCTTGGTCGAATGCACATATTGTAAGTCGCTTTGGATAAAAGCGTCAGCTAAATGTAATGTAATGTAGTGTACTTTTCACGATGATTTAGCTCCTGATAGTCTTATATGACAACTTGTTTGTGTATTTATTACACCTGATACTTCATCAAAAAAAGCAAATAAACAGCTTATGCTACTGTAACAGGTTGATATGGGTATTTTCTAACCGACTTACACCACAATAGTAGCGGATGGGGACGTTTTTCAAAGTATGGTGAATGATAAATAATTGTCATGCATGAATATTCAAAAGCATTCCAATGTTTTTTTCTGATGGAGAAAGGGACACAAATGTGTTTTATTTAGCCACAGCTGATGTTATATTATAGACTTCTTTCTGTGGACTGATATGACTGCACATCTTCAGTGATGAAATCCCTTCACCAGAGCATCCTCAGCAGCCGTCTGCCAGACCGCTGAATGTCCAAATTGACCAATCAGAATAGAGTATTCAATGGAACCCTGTAATGAACTTATATAACTGCAGCCGGACATCTTAATGGCCCTACCTTGTACGTAGAGCTGTGCCGTCTTTGAGCCATAGTTCCCCTGCACAGAGCAGGTGACGGCCCCCCCCCTCGCTGCGGGTCACGTTCTGGATGGTGAACTCCACACAGCTGGTGTCACCGCTGGAGCAGAATCTGGCAGAGAACTGCTCTGAGAAGGAGATGATTTCACCGATGTCAGAGACAGTGGTTACCATAAGGCCTCCCACACTCCAGGTCATGACTTTCCATGCTCCTTGCACGGTGGCGTTGAATCGCACAGCAGAACCGTGGAGCACTGTGGCATTCAGCGGCTCTAGCTGGAACTGTTCTGACACAGCTGAAAAAAGAGAGGATTGCTTTGAGTCAAATCTATGACCGACCAAATACTGTATCTTTAGTCTATGGCACAGGGGTCAAGCAGGAATTTTATAAAGACTGGACATATTTGTTCAACTGAACATCGTCATGTGTGTTGTGATGACTGAAGTCTGTCTACCATTGCTGTTGCATTGCATTGATTTGATGATCCTATGTACAATAAATACATTCATGTTAGTTTAACTCAATTATTTATGCCGCCTTTTATTTGTGTAATTGATTAAATTGACAGAATACAAATTCAAGGTTAGATTGGAAGGTTTATTTTAAGGTCACCTATTCTGCAAAATCCACTTTTTCATGTCTTTTATGTAAGGGATAATGTGCAGCGAGGCGGTCATTATGGGGAAAAGAACACCCTTCATGCTGATCAAGCATGCTGATCTAGATCCCTCCGCTTCGCGTCGGGCTCCTGAACAACCTGTCGGGTGTTCTTTTCCCCATAATGACCAAGTCGCTGCACATTATCCCGCTTATTACAAGGGCACATTCTCAACAAAGTAACGATATGACTCCCATTATTAATTGAAATGCTTTTATAGATTTAGAAAATGTTTTTATTGATTAAAAAAATTGTTGATTTTAAAATGACATGCATCTGCTAAGACAAATAGTCCGTTATTACTGTTTGAACCACGTAGCAACGGCAGGAACTGCTTCGATAGCATTTTTGCGGACCTTTTTGATTACAGATTTGAAAACATCGTTGCTTGCTTTAAAAGTAGCACAATTCATGATGTCAAACCTTGGAAAGTATCTAGATATCCCTGCCCTAATGCCAAAGGAACTGGCAACTGAATATATTTTGCCGTTTGATGTCTATGTCTGGACCGCTGCGTAAAAAGGAGGGTTTCTGCCCCATTACTTCTCCGCTGTTTTCTTATCTTGTCAGTTTCAAAAGGAAGTTTGCTTTTCGGCCAAACTGTATACAGTTAAATCGATCGGACTTCTTTCTGCAGATGTGAGCGTCCTTAACAACGGTCAATAAATCCTTGACAGCGGTCTGTCTGTACTGGATTAACAACGTGTCACGTGTTCTGAATTGACCAATCAGAATCGAGTATTCAACTAAGCCATGTAATAAACATAAATATGTGTCCCCTCTGTGTAAAGAGATTCTGAAAGTTTCAGGACATTTTTGTTGTTGTCCTGCTCCATTTCTATAAAAACCTGAAAATGAGCTGATCAGATTTTGGCCACTTTATGATGTCATAAAGTTTTTTGGCTTGTATAACCATTAGCCAATCACAAACCAAGGTAACACCCCCCACCTTATCACCTGAATCTCCTCCAAGAGCATTTTTATCTAAAGTAACAGACCCAGAATCAGCATTTTTGTAACAAGGCTGAAATATGAGGCATGGCATGTTTTGTATATATCTGAGACTTTGATGAAAAACAGTATAATAGGGGACCTTTAAACGACAGGATTATTGCCTTATTGTTAATTTTAGTTGCTTTTGTTTTGTTTTTTTGGTTTATACCAAAAATATGCAGTTTCAATAGGCTCTCAACAAAAATGTATTCTGACATTTTGAACACTACATATCCATATCCTTAAATATGTAATAATTTGATTGAGCCCTCCCCATAAAGAGTTGAATTTCTGTATGCTTCTACAGGTTTTGAGTGCAGCACATTGCAGGTGCTCACATTCATTGGTTATTCATGCAATGTGAGAAGCAAAAGAGAGAAATATGTCGTAATAGTGTCAGTGATTTAAATCTGTTCAGCAACTCTGTTTGAGCTCGTCCTTCAGGACAAAGGTAGGCTGCATAGTATGGCACATAACACTCTTTGTTCAAAACTGTGCTTAAGTTTGCTCAGAGTAAATACATATCACAAAGGAAAAGTTCTGCAAGTGGACTGATACTCAAACACATCATTAATGTGGGCTCAGATTACACATACTGACATAGAGTTTAAGAATATGTCTGGATGTGTTCTTGAATCATTTGTGAGTAAGCAGAATGCCATTTTCTCTGTGTTGAAATTTTGATGAGAATTTCTGATTATATTTCAAACAGTCTGGTTTGCTTTAGCTTTCTTTGTTCAAGGCAGTATTAAGGATAATGATAGTCACTATTAGAAACCCTCAGCAAACATGTTAGACCTGTTGTGGTGTTCAGAGAGTGCTACTCTGGTGATAAAGTGCTTTTAAGAATTGTTTGCGATGTAATTCAAAACCAGTACACTGAAAAAACTGAAACATTAACTTGAATATTATCATTATTATTATTATGGCAACAGATTTCACAAAACTGTACCAGGTTAGTTGAAAGCAATTATATTAAGTTATAAATAAAAAAAGATTAGGTTCAACTCATTTGTATTGATTTCAACTAACCTAATACAGTGAGGTGAAATATGTTGACATAATACATTTAATTCAAATCAACGGTTCAGTTCAATTTTCGGACTCATTTAATTCATTCTCATCAGGAGTCGATACAAGAGATTCAAGCAATGGAATTTCCCCACAGGGATCAATGCAGTTTAATATAGCCCTTCTGTAAGACCGTTTACCTTACCTATTAAAATGCCAGTAAATTGTGCTATTAAATTACTGAATTTTCATAAATCCCATGTGGAAAATAAGCTTTATTTCGGTAGAATATTTTTATTTTTGTGATCAATTCTGTCCAGTTTAGGAGATTTGTATAGACTTGAAAAATGAGTTCTGACCTCCGGTTGCAGACAGCAATAAACAGACGAGGAGGAGGTTGGGCTGTGATCTCCAGGAAGCGCTCATGTTGTTGTTGTTGTTGTTCCTGAGGTCCAGAGTCCTATAGAATTGAGAAAAAGCTATGAATAATAATGCACATATCTTGGTTGGAATGAACTAAACTGAAAACTGGAAGGCAATTCAATTAAAACTTCAGCGGTGAATGCCAGAGAAAGTGACAGAAGGACATGATGATTTTACAACTACATTAATAGATGGCAAAATAAATATATATTGGGAAGATAACCTAAAATAAATGGCCTAAACTCAGCCATCATTTCTCTAAATCAGAGCAGAGGCACCAAGAAAATTACAATAATATACTCAATGACCAGCTTGGAGACAATGACTTTCAAAGTTCAACATTATTTGAAAAACTGTGCAAAATCTACAAGTATCCTCTTTCAGGCAAAAATGAGAATCCCTAAATAAAGAATTAGCCAGTTTTATTTCCCATGTTGTTGTAACTTACTCAATACAAAACCCGACAGATAACATTGTCGTCACTCCTTTATAGCCTTCCATACTTTGCTAGTGTTGGTATTAAAACAATCGTCTCAGTAGATGAATTACCTGCCTTCATAACTAAATATTCCTCAGAAGTAAAAGCACCTTCAGTTAAAACAACTTACCGACGACGAGCTCCCGGTGAGTGTTTGCATCAAAGCATCATTTCCTGAAACAGCAGGTGAGCAGCAGGACTCCACCCAACTGTAAAGCTCTCACACAGGGAGTAAGGTCCAGCCCTTATCACCTCACCACACCTGTAGTTCAGTGCTGTGTGTGTGTGTGTGTGTGTGTGTGTGTGTGTGTGTGTGTGTGTGTGTGTGTGTGTGTGTGTGTGTGTGTGTGTGTGTGTGTGTGTGTGTGTGTGTGTGTGTGTGTGTGTGTGTGTGTGTGTGTGTGTGTGTGTGTGTGTGTGTGTGTGTGTGTGTGTGTGTGTGTGTGTGTGTGTGTGTGAGGCTTTCACCTAGTGGCAGGATGCACTCAACACAGCTTTATTCCATGGTGCATTTAGTCTTAAGTCCGATGCAATGTTCACTTTATTCTTCCACATTTTCCAGCTCATTCTGTTGTGTGCTATTATTCTAAAATGATAAACAAGTGATTAAGGGTTAGTCATGTTTTACAGTGTCATTAATTAGAAATCCTGAATATTTAGAAAACAAAAGTTCCCAACACCATTTTAGTGAAGAAAGGTGTTTGATAAATAATAATAAACTGAAGATGACATTCTCATTGGCAGCTGGTTCTGACTGGGTGATGTTTTTCATCTCAACCACTAGAGGTCACTATAGAATCATGCTGTGCTTTGTATTTGCGGGCATTTTAAAATCACTTTATAATTTCATTGTATTAAATCTTCACTAATCATTCGGTCATGTTTACCATAAGGTGCCACATGTGTTTTTATTGGACAAACATAGATTCAAATGCAATGCAACTACGTAATACATTACAAATGATTTCAACATGGCATTAATTGCATGTTTCAATACAAAAACATCCATAATATCTTATTAATACTAATACAAAACTTTATGTATTTTAATAATAATGCTTTAAATCGTAGTACAATGTAAACTTTTTTTATTTAATTTGTTATGTTTGTATAAATATTTGTATTTTATTTAATTCAATTATTTTTGGACATTTTGCTTTAAATTCTGATGTTTATATAGATATTATTTATTTTATTTTTATTGCAAACTTATTTGATTGTCTTGTGTTTATCTAAATATTTTAATTCTATTATTTTTGATTTATGTTGTATTTATTTTTGTTCTAAAATGAAGTCATGAAACCCAGTTTCCCATGGATAAATATATTTTTCTGATGATTGTTGTACATTTTAAGTATGTAGCAACCAATGTGTTATGTGTTCAGAATTGCATCGTGACTCATACACAATTTATATCACATGATTTGTATGGTTTGAGGTTTCTTACTTGATTAGTTTGCATTTAATATGTTTGAAGTGCAATGCGTGAATAAGAGTATTAATGAGCGCACACTGAAGCTGGAGAACTAACAGACAGCTGCAGCAGATCTCACATGGCGCTCAGAGAAGATGTCCGCATGTAGGCCTATCTGTCATGCTCTGTTCCTCAGGAGGGCAGCAGTAGGAGCTGGAATGTCTCCAGACACAGCTGGTATTGTATAGGCAGAAGCGAACAGACAACCATGAAAAACAGGAAGTAGATGGTGGGGGAGGGTCAGCAGCAGCCGTCCCTCTGGTCCCCTGCATAGGGCCCGTGATGGGAGTCATTCAGAGGGCCCCGTCTGCTCCCAGAGCTGCGTGTCAGAGATCATGGGCCATAACTCATCATGGATGCTCGTCTTTGTTCGCCTCCTTGGCTTCTGGGGCATCCTTTTATTTCATGTTATTGTTTGCAATCTCAGATTAGTTCCATTGACTTGCCCCCATTCTCTTAGAGAGTAAGGTGCTACATATTTCACACAAAAAAAGGCAAGTCTTCGGAGCATAGTTAATTGTCTTTGTGGGATTTGTTTTGGTTTTGAGAGCTGCTTGTTAATCAATGGTTAAAGCCGACGGAGGTTTATCGTTACTGAGCTTATTAGGCTCACCTCCTCCTTCTCCTGCTGTACATGAAATGACTTTTTCTCTCCTTCTTATGGCGCGTTTCCACTGCAGGCCTCGCTCGGCCTCGCTCGGTTTGGTTAGGCCTTATTAGGCCCGGCTCACTTTAATGCTGCGCTTCCATTACAGTTTAGGAACTGGGGCAGTTACTATAGTAACGCAGTGTAGGCGGAGCCGTGACGTAATCTTCAATGAGAGCCCCAGAAAAACAACACAGCCGTTAGCTCTTAGCACTCAGAGCTCACAGCTCCTCGTATCTGTTCAGAAACTAGACACAAGTTAAACAAGTACAAACCACAGACTGCCTGTGTCATGGCGAATACAGTCGCTGGTTTATTAATGTCAGTATAGGCCGTTGTTGTGAGTGTGGACGGTCTGAGCATATATAACGTTAGCTTAGCCAAGCTACATTTAGAAAAAGGGTTTTTCGCCTGCCGTCTGTCTGCAGACTTGTCAAAGCATTAATTCATGGTTTTTACTAACCGGTATCGGTATGTTGTTACTTCGGCATCATTTTGAAACGTGTATTACAATTAAATCACGGTCAAATATGTTCATCTTGTTGTAGTTGTAGCCCCCTTGCCAGCGATTCTCTCTCTAGTTTAGCATACTCAGCCCGACTCAGAGACAGACCGAAGGGGAGTACTCTGTATTCATAACAGATCCCCTGAAATGCGAATCTCAGATATTTCCTGTGTGGGTAATATACTGGGATGTGAAAATACGCATCTTTCAGGTCGACTGATGTGAACCAGTCGTCTTGTCGCACGAGCCGCAGCAGAGATGTGTGAGTGAGCATTCTGAACTTATATCTTCTTAGATATTTGTTCAGAGCCCCCAAAACTAGGCCAAGTGGAAACGCAACCAAAAACGGGCCCCGCACGGCTCGGCACGCTTAAAGCGAGCTACCCGCTGCAGTGGAAACGCGCTATACGACTACAACACATTCCTTATTTTGTTTGTAATAACTGCATGTGACACTTGTGTCCAAAAAATAAAGAGGGAGGTAGCAGGCTAGCAGTGGCGGCGCCAGAGATTTTCTCTAGGGGGTGCTGTGGGGTAGCTTGACGTTTCATAGAGGGTGCTCAAACATTAAGGGTTTCCCATTAATGTACCAGCACTACAGTTGAATTTTCTACTGCAACACTCCCCACACGCACACACAGTGTACCCGCGACTGTTACAATGAAGGCTCGATAATCAGCTCACGGCATATAGGTGTAAGCAGGGGTAAGGTGCTATTTTTACAAGTGGGGGGTGGACCTCACCTCCTCTAGGAGGGACCTCACCTCCTCTAATGGGGTCCGGGGGCATGCTTCCCCTGGAAGATTTTTTTAAATATTGAAGTTAAAAGCATCAATCTGGTGTTGTTTGAGAGCAACATTAAGAGATCTATGGATATACTGTATCTCTCAACACCCATATGAAACAGAACTGTAAACAGATTTTCTATTTCTTAATAGATATTTTACAAATCACTCCCCTTTTAAAACAAACCGTTTGAGACCCACTGAGATAACTAGACTAAAGTTAACTATCTAAACGCTGAGAGTCCTTTACTTCACCTGAGCTGAGGTTATCTGAGACTCTCAGTCTGACAGGAGAGAGTTCTCCCTCCACCTTGTTGTTGAAAAAGCTCCTTATATCCGTTAGCTTGGCTAGCTAGCACCAGATGCTAACCACAACGATCTCCAGTAGATACACACCGGTGCGCGAGCTCTCTCTCTCGCTCGCTCGCGCACGCACACAAAATGGTGCCACACACACACAGAGCAGAGCTTGAATTAAACACAGAGACCCAGAACTAAGCTACTTGTACTCACGAGGCTATGCTATTATGTGCAGAATCCCTCTCGCTTTCAGGTGGTTTTGATTGAGTGTCCACACGTGGACGTTTAAGGACTAAAAAATGATAAATTGTTCACTTTGCTGTTAGCAAATAATTTGGCACTCTAGCTAACAACTCAAGTGTCACAAAGTAATTTAGCCTATGGATAGGTAAAAAATCGAATGGGTGCTGGCCATTGGCCTAATCATATCACCTGTGTTGGCTTTATGTTTTTGGTCAAAAATGTGTTTCTTTCACATTTGCATTGATGTAATCAATAATATCCTGGGCAATCCTGGGGGGTGCTTCAGCACCCCCTAGCTCCCCCCTGGCGCCGCCCCTGCAGGCTAGTATCATTAATAGTCTACATATGTTGTATACTTTATTGCAAAACTCAATATTTAATGTTATTTTGGTCTTTTATCTCCTTCTATTTTACATTTATATTTCCTGCATTTTAGTTGCAAGAGAATGCAACTAAAATGCAATTTTCTTTTAATATTTATTCTTGCACTATACTTGTATATTGTATGTTACATTGTTGGAGGAGTCTCGGACTTAAGATGTAATAGCCAAAACTACGCTGTAGCTGTTGTGCAAATGATAATAATAGCTTTAAATTGGAATTTGTAGTGGAATACAAGTATCATCTTTAAATGACATGTACTCCGTTCATTAAAAAAAATGCTAGCATAGTTTCTGTATAAATTGGTGTGGTTTATGCTGTGGACTATTCTCTGGTTCTGTAGCCCCCCTTACACAAACTGGTGTAATCTGGCTTTACCTGCTGCTCCATATGGGAAGGTTGCATTCACTGCATGGGAGGAATCCACTTAGTAAGAGAGAAGGATCTATCTGCCTGCAGCAAAATATACATATTACACCGCCTTGACCCATGGTTGCTTCACAGGGCGTAGTAATGACACACAACTTCTCTGTTCATGGTCTACAAGACTTAAGCAGTTTCTATACTGTTGTAAAGTGTGTTTGTGAATAAGATACATGATAAAGTTGCCTTCTGCTAAAGAGGCTTTGGATGAGGTCACCTTTATCTTCAGCCTGTCACCTTTCCCTGGGGATTATGCCAATGTCTCTGTTCCAGGTTCCTGAGACAATTCCAACTGAGGTCACTTTGCGTTATAACCGCTCTCTGTGTACATGTTGTCTGTGTTGTCATCAGAGGTGGAAGAAGTACTCAGATATTGTACTGAAGTAAAAGTTGCAGTAACAAAGTGTAGGAATACTCTGCTACAAGAAAAAGTCCTGCAATACAAATGTTATTCAAGTAAAAGTAAAAAAGTATTAGCATCAAAATATACTTAAAGTACCAAAAGTAAAAGTAGTCATTGTGCAGATTGGTCCATTTCAGAATAATATATATTATATGTTTTATAATGATTGATCATTAAAGTGTTCTCAAAGCTGGTAAAGGTGCAGCTAGTTTGAATGCCTTTGTATACTGCAGGGTAGCTTGTGGATTTACTCCAGGTGGAACTAAAGTCTGATTTAACACTTGATTATATTTCACATAATTCATCCACATCTGTAAAGTAACTAAAGGTATTAAATACATGTAGTGGATTACAAGTACACAATTGAAATCTGAACTGTAGTGGGGTAAAAGTACAAAGTAGCAAAACATGAAGTCCTACAAATGTGTACTTAAGTACAGTACTTACAGTAACTCTACTTATGGCGCATTTCCACTGCAGGCCTCGCTCGGCCTCGCTCGGTTTGGTTAGGCCTTATTAGGCCCGGCTCACTTTAATGCTGCGCTTCCATTACAGTTTAGGAACTGGGGCAGTTACTATAGTAACGCAGTGTAGGCGGAGCCGTGACGTCATCTTCAATGAGAGCCCCAGAAAAACAACATAGCCGTTAGCTCTTAGCACTCAGAGCCAGAGATGGGGTCGTTACTAAAAAAAAGTAATATATTACATATTACATATTACTTTAAAAAAAAAGTAATATATTACACTACTTCGTTACTCTCTACATAAAGTAACTCGTCACTTTACTTGTTACTTTACTCGTTACTTTATTCGCAGGGCCGGCCCGCCCCTCCCTACAGGCAGATCACGCAGACTGCGGCGCACCTACAGTGTGCGCGCCACAGTTTTGCCTCTGCGAGACTCCACTTGCACCCCCAATTACTGTTGCATTAAGGAAGACATAACACAAGTCTTTCTTTTTATATGCTCTAAAATAGGCTACCAGCCTACCACAACAAGCTAACAGTCTGTGAAACGTAAAGACACTAATTAATGAAACCAGTTCAAGACGCATTATTCTTATCATTCTTTATGAGCGCAGTAACGGTAAGGTATCTAATTACTTATGTATTTAGTATTCCATAACTTAGTAACAGAGATGGTCAAACTAAAGTGGTAGAGACAGAATTCCTACAATGAAGCGGGACATTGAACTGTTCACCCGTGAGAGGGCGATCAACAAAAGAGAGCGAGCGGCCCCGTTGAGGGAGTTTACAGATGAAAAGACTCAGCCATGTTTATGCAGCACTGCACGTGGAGATGTGGTCTCGCAAATCGCGCAGATTACATAGGCCTAACCTGCGGCGGAAACCCCTCTAGTCTGTCAGTGAGTGTGATTATTTTATAAAAGTAACGAAGTAACGCGTGTCGGGGCAATTTTAGTAACTGTAGTGTGATTACGTTACACTACTCCGTTACCGACAAAAGTAATGTTATTACAGTAACGCGTTACTTGTAACGCGTTACACCCAACTCTGCTCAGAGCTCACAGCTCCTCATATCTGTTCAGAAACTAGACAAAAGTTAAACAAGTACAAACCACAGACTGCCTGTGTCATGGCGAATACAGTCGCTGGTTTATTAATGTCTGTATAGGCCGTTGTTGTGAGTGTGGACGGTCGGAGCATATACTGCGTTAGCTTAGCCAAGCTCCATTTAGAAAGCACGCATTTTAAAAGGGTTTTTCGCCTGCCGTCTGTCTGCAGACTTGTCAAAGCATTAATTCATGGTTTGTACTAACCGGTATCAGTATGTTGTTACTTCGGCATCATTTTGAAACGTGTATTACAATTAAATCACAGTCAAATATGTTCATCTTGTTGTAGTTGTAGCCCCCTTGCCAGCGATTCTCTCTCTAGTTTAGCATACTCAGCCCGACTCAGCCTGGTTGTTCCTGGCCCTAGAACCACGATTTAGTCGGGCCAGAAAAAAGGTGAAAAAGTAGCCCCGGGCCAAAACTAGGCCAAGTGGAAACGCAACCAAAACGGGCCCCGCACGGCTCGGCAAGCTTAAAGCGAGCTACCCGCTGCAGTGGAAACGCGCCATTAGTTACTTAACACCACTGTTTGTCATCTCATCTGTGATGGAAGGGCTCCTTACAACTATAAGGCCCTTCATATTTATTATAAATGATGTTGTACAGTATACCTGGGCCTGGGTGTTTCTTGTAACATTCCATCATGTCTGCTAATTTATTCATGTCATGTTAAGTTAGTTAATTAGGTTCATGTTATTTGTTTCATGTTTAGTTCAAAGCCCAGTTTAGATTTATGTTTAAACAAGTCTCTTTGTTCCCCTGTCTAGTCCTGTCATTGCATGCACTTCCTGTTTTATTTTGGTACTTTTCTCTCTCGTTTCAGAGCTCTCCTGCCCTCGTGTGTCTTCCTCCCTGTGTGATTGTCAGCCCCTCCATTGATTGTTGCCACCTGTGTCCCATTACCTCTTGTTTATATAGTCCTCGTCTCCCTTTGTCCTGTGCCAGTTTGTCTTGTGCCTTGAAGAGAGCCAGCTTTTCACGCCAAGAGACTTTTGTAGTTAGTACTCATAGTCAAGTTTATTTAGTTCCCATGTTTGCAGTTTGCTTTTCTACGTTTTGCCTCTCATGAGTGATTTTTTGTTTGTACTTTATCAATGTCTTGAGTGAAGACCTTTTGAACAGCAAACTTTCTTTTGAGTCCAAGTGTCTGTGCAACGTTCCTAACATTTCAGTATCATAGCACACATTTATAAAACAAACAAAATCTGTGCCATAAATAAAATGTCATATCTCAGCTCAGATTGCATTCTAATGTGGATCACTCCAGCTCTGTTTCGCTCGAAATTGTAAGGAAGATGGGAGGGACACCTTTTCCAAGTTAATGAGTCAAAGACTAGTAACAACCCGCAGAACAGGTTTATGTGCTGTTTACACAGGAACGAAAACGGTTGTATCCGCTACTTTTCTCTTTCGTATAGCCCGTTCGTTCACACGAGGCCGTAACGGAAACATGGAAACGGACCCCTAGAACGATAACGGGTCCCAAAGTGGATAGATCTGCGGACGGAACGCTCTGGGGGGCCAAACGGCTCAGTGTGTACGCCCTATACGATCATTTTCCTGATAACGATGAAGCCATAGCCCCGCCTCTCCCCACCTCTGCTGCTCACTGCTGTCGCATGGTCAGTAGCTACTGTCAGTAGCTACTGCTACTGACCATGCTACAGATGTTAGTGCAACATCTACAGCTCCTCTATACCACAACCATCAGCAACAAGTGGACATGGAGAATTACATGAACTACATGTTGCTAAATCCACCGCGGAGAATAAACTGAAGGGCTACCAGGCAACCATGCTTGAGGGGTCTTCTTCGCTGCTTTTGGTGTATTTTGTGGCGGAAGTACAGCGCTACTTACAGGCCCGGCATATGTACTACAGCGTCTCCAGCGCTTTCGAGCGGTCTCGTGTGAACGGAAGACTTTTTTGATATCGTATTCGGTTTGTATGCGTTTCCGTGTAAATGGGTTCTTGTACTTTAATGATGATCATGAGCAAACTGTTAAATGTTAGTAAAGCTGGTTGTTCCCCACCCTGGCCTTTTACCATCAACAATCCCAGTGAGATTAAGTAAACTCCTGGTGTCATTACCTTAAGAATATTGGCAGGCATCAGCATGTGAGTGAAATTTCACATACATGTGTGATAAGGTTGGAAGGATTCTCCAAACCAAATTATATTTGGTGTGTTTGCAAACTGCTGCTGAATGCAATACCTGCAGGAAGTGGCGTTCCACTGTGAGCCGGGTCTGTTTGATGTTCACACCAGGTGGAAGAGTTTGAATGTCCCAGTGGAAGCAAAGCACCTCAAAAGGGTTATTAATCCCTCTGGGGATAATTCAATAAAAGAAGAATTTAAGCCTGAGTGGAATATCACTGAATGAAAGTCCCTGTAAATAAATGGCCATCACCTTATTTTCTCCACCAATTAGTGACAGTGGCTGTTACTAAATATGTTTTAATATTTTGCTTGTTAGAAAAAACAAATTTGATCACAACTGAGTATGTCTAGGAATACCTTTCTAAAAGACGAAAAAGAAGAATGCCCTTGTGAAAATAAAATGTAACTTATCGCATTCTCTAGTGAAACAACATCAACATGCAGCAGTAAATCTGCCCCATGTTTCAATGTTGTCTGGGTTAGGCCTGATTTGTAATCCAAATAGATCATTGTGTCAAAGTTAATCTTATTGTGATGAATTTCCTGCTTAAACAGGAAGTAGGAATCTCCTAAATGCAGGGAGGGATAATTAAAAAGTCGACTCTCTAAAGGAGCAAAGCAAATACATTTTTTATGATTTTTACTTGACTATTTAACCCGTGTTATTTTTGTTGGTTGGAATTATTATTAAATAATAAGTATGTATATAAGGCACATATTTTGTGCCTTTTATACTACAAAGCATAATTAATTAAATCATACTAACATGCCAAACATTTTAATATTGGCACTTATGGAAATTGTATATTGTTGACTCTTTTTTTCCAAATACAGCTCTTTGCTCGAGTTAATTCTGGGGATAAAATGAAAGGAAGCCTCTTATACAAAAACATATTTTTCCTCAGGACCAGCCAAATGAAAAATAAAAGCTTTACATAAATTATTGATAAAAGTATGCGCCTCAATACGTCATTATCTTGTACACAGGATAAAGGGTATGGAATGGCAGTCATTGATATCATTAAGTGTGTATTTCAAGTATTGTCTGTTTTCTGGGCAGGACAACAATAATAGGACAGTGGTCAGGGATGGAGGGAAGTGGGAAGAAGCACTGTGAGTATGCTAGAAGCGGTAGCCATGTCTGGAATCTGGATAGCACACTGGACGGTGACACAAGCCAGGAGCTGTAGACGCACGTATCTTGTCGCCATTTTCCTACGCCAAAATACAAAAGACCTGCCTGGGGGGGATACACAGTTATCTCTCAATGTCCTGCCAATGAACAGAACACATTGTCTTATATGACTCGCATTAAAGGCGTTAATGTGATGCTATGAGAGCCAATCCTTGAACATTTAAAAAGAAGCATGTTTTGGGAAACACGTAGGCCTATCTGTGCGCGAGGGGAAGACACATTAAATGACAGTTCTCCTTCTTACGGCAGATGGTAGCTCTCCATGTTTGTTGACTGACGTGTCACGCACCCAAGCAGGTAGGAGCATACATTTGAAATCTTGTTGCTGACCATTGTCTTGTCCAATCACCGGGCAGCGGAGGCGGGGTATATCACCGTCAATCATGCAGGAACTATAACGGTTTGAATAGGGAGGGAGGGAGGGGGAGAATCCAATCCGGTTTGAGCTAGTTCTTCTTCCAATGGAACATTAACGTCTCGCTGCGCTGTATTAGACTGTACTGGTACAGCTTTATCCACAATATAGCCTGCAACTGTATTTTCAGCTGTATTGACTTACATTTAGCCGTTTTTCTTTCTTAAAATCACCACACGCAAACCAACCATGCCTAAAAGGAGCAGAGTGAGTAGACCGACATCTTTCATGCATTCAGTAATACTGCATTTATTACCCCCGGCTGCAGTTTGTCAAATGGGCTCGATAGCTTGCAGACACAGTTGTTAAAATGTAGCTACAAATGTCCGTGTTGTTTTCCGGGTGAGCGTAAACAATGTTGCAGCTTGCAGCTGGACTTGTTCTGTTTTGATGTTACAAGCCGGGTTGTGTCTATTATCGCTCGTGCAGTGATTATCTTTGTGCAAGAGCTTTTCCGTGAGTCGGGGTTTCCCGCACAATGGTCTCTGCACAGTTGCAACATTTTATAAATACATTGAGCTTGTTGCAGTGTAGGTTTCTCTGTCGATAGACGGCTTTCTGTAGAGAAAGTTGGCGGCATATTGATTGTTTCCTATGGGGGTCGTCACGCTGGATATACTCAAGTTTCCATGAAAGCGGATTGAATGTTCTTCGCTGGGCTTTAATGGTAGCTTACTGTGTTTGTGTGGGCACTAATACTTGTTTACGGAACATAACACAACTTTAATATAATTTGACCAGTATAGAATGTTTTCCTTCAATAAAAATAGCGTAATGTTGCATATTGAAAGACGTTCGTCGTGTTTTCACGGTGTATGGTCGGTTATGCAATGGCGAGCCTCCGTCAGCACAGCGCTGCTCCTGTTGCTGGGCTTCCAGTAGATTCTGCACAGCGACTCTGTTCAAATCCATGGCGGGAACGCTCTCTAACACGGTATTCTGGAAATCCCATTTATTACCTATGAATGGATGAGGAGGCGGAGTCACCCATCCCCCATTGGACTTTTACAGTAGACGGGAGCTGGGGGAGCTCGCGCACATGACGCTGTGTTGTTGTTACAATGCTATACGCTGTATTTATTTATTATTGTGCAGACAGATGCATGTTGCTTAGTAATCATGCTGTTAATGTGCGGCTTAGGAAGTGATGTTGTGTCCTGGATTTTAGGGCATATCGCAGCCAATCACAGTGCTCGGTTATAACTCCATTTCATAATTTACGAGGCTTGATGAGCATTCATAGGCCAATCTTTTGTCTGGAAACGCCCACCCCGTGTTACATAACTAATACTTAAAGCCCACTCCCCGGCAACACTTGTACTCACCATAGCCACATTCAGATGCAAACTTTAACCACATTTTCTTTATTTTTTCTTACAGACAGGAGGAGACTCAGCGGTAAGAACATTTGATATCATACTGTATTTGTGTTTTAGTCGTTGTCTGTGCTCCCACCAGGGGTCAGTAACAACCCATCAGTGGTGGGTATAAGCTGACATGTTTATTCTGTTCACTGTTTCTGCAGCCCAAGAGGAGATCTCTCAGGTTGAAAGATGTAAGTACTGACTCTCACACTCAGTATGCATGCTGTTAAAATCTGTTCTCAGAACTGACCATCATTTGTTTGGGTCCCAGCAGACACCTGAACCGGCAAAGGCAGAGGCTAAACCTAAGCCAAAGGTGAGAACTTTTTTCATTACTTCTTATTAGACTCTCAATTGTTGACTGTTAGACTAATGATGTTAATATTTCTGTTTGCAGAAGGCACCTGCTAAAACTAAGAAAGCCAAGGAGGTGGAGAAGGCCAAGCCTGAGGAGAAAGCACCAGAGGCCCCCGCTGAGAACGGAGAAGCCAAAGCTGAGGAGGATGTAATGTTTATGTGAATATATAAACATGCAAAATAAAGCCCATATTCTTGGTGATTAAACTTTGACCCTCAACTTTGTCTTGCAGGCACCGGCTACAGACGCAGCTGAACAAAAAGATGAGGCAGCAGAATAGCATCTCTCCAAACACATCTTTTACCAGTGCTCCCTGTACCTCTTTTCTTGTACAATTCAGGGGATATTTTTATCAACTATTTTCTAAATACAGGTTTTTTAGTAGTTTGATTGTAGAGAACACTTTTTTTTAATGAAAGAAAAAAGTCAATTTGGAGACGGGAATTTCGTCACATCCCACAATTTTGCATCGCCATACAAATTGCGGTCATTGTTGTTACTGTCAGTGGATCTCATTTCAGTTTTAAATGTGAAGGAGGGGAGGGTGCAGGTCGGGTGTCAAGTTCGTCAAAACGCGAGCACGACGTTAAGGAGCTGGGGCAACAACGGGAAGAGATTACATTCCATATGCTTTATAAGGGACTGTATGTAATCTGTGCTGGGGGGTGGACAAAGTCACAGGGAAACTCATTGTTTTATAGTTTCTAATGAAGAACAGTGTTTTAGAATGTTTGTAAGCTTTGTTCCTATATGTTAACTCTTGTACTCATGCCGTTTTCTTAATAAATTTGATCAATAAAGCTAAAATCCCTAGTACTGGAGCTCTCCTTATCAGACGTGCATCGCGTGTGTTGGTTGTGTCTGTTCTGTGATAGCATCGCAATAAATTTGTATAGCTGCTGTGAAAAGGGTTTTCAATCTTTCTATACGCAGTGTGTAACGATACATTGTGAGGATGGTAAAAATGGAATTTGTTTTCATAGCCACGTTTATGCGGTGTGTAACCATACAGAGCAAACTGGAGACTGGCTTCCTTAAGGCCGACAGAAAAACTGTACATTTATTTGAGATGTCAAATGCATACCAGCAGTAGCAATATTCATGTGGGTTTTAGATAGTGTGCTGTTTCTTTTGATGTGTTTATAGATGTACCTGTGTATTGATTGTTATCAACAAACCAATAAAACTTGGTTGGTAGTTGTTACGCTGTTTCCTTCTGAAAAGTTGCTTATTCATTAACGTTGCTGATAAAACACTGAAGGTTTCTCATTGTTCAGAAAGCATTGAAATGGAAGTAAAACATTATGCCTATAAGGCTTTGTTCAAAAACACTAGAATGCATGTCATTCACCGTAGGATTCAGCACAAATAATGAGATATAAGTGGAAAGTCACTAAATAATCACAGTTTTAGTATGTACGTTTGGGAAAGGGACCTTACTGGAGGTCATATAACATCTCATTTATTGCCAGATAAAGAGTCATCTTCATTAAAAAACGTTCAATTGGATAGGACACGTTCAAAGATCAGGTTCACTTGATTAGAAGGCTAAGAAAAGCTATACAAAAGCATAACAGTCAAAGTATGATTTTGAAAAAGTTGCTATAAAATCAATTTAAAAAATGTCCCTTTCATTTTTTAAATAATAGTTTACAAACTTTCAAAGAAAAAGGCAAATGACAGAATATTTTCAGCACCATGGACAGCTTCCCTTGGGGCCGCTGCTTTACTCAAACTCTGATCATGACTTCAATACATTTAGAGAAATAAACATTCTTGTGCATCTTTTGTATCTCTGATGCAATAAAATAAGTGTTTCTGTTCTTCCTGACGAAGCGTTCACATGCTGTGCGTATTCTCACAGACCTCCAGCACATCATATTAAACTACTTAGTGACATGGCTACATTCCAACTGACTTTATCTCCAGCTAATGACGAAGCCATAAGAAGACCCTTCCCTGTTTGCAAGTTAGAAATGGAAGTTTAGGGAGACACAAATCACAGTCCCTGACACATGTATTCTGATGCTCAAGTATAAATGATTTGAGGATGACACAGTTTCAAACTGAATTCACCATCAGCAGCCAAATGGTTCTACTGTGTAAATCTGCATTCATATCAATGTGCATGTTTACTTTCATATCTTGTGTTGATATACATGTTGTCATATCTTTTTTGTATCTATTGTTGGCCAATTTATATTATATTTTTTATCTTGTGTTTGTACAAATATGTATTTATTTAACTTTCATTGAATTGAAGTATAAAATGGAGCAACTGTCACAAAACCCAAGTATTCTGACTCTGAGTTTGAGTTAGTGAAAGAGTGGAATCAGCGCAGTGTTTCTCTGCAGCAAGCGGGAGAGAAAGACAAACCTTAAAAACAATGAAACTGTAAGATGCCCACATGATTTCTGCAACTCCCGCTGCAGAAGTTTCACTGGATTACAAATCTATCACGTAGAATCTGCATAAAGACGGATGCTTTCACAGCCAGAGGAACACTTACTGTACAGCCACTTTAAACTGTCTCAATATATAAAGTATTAAAACAATTGCCATAGGGTTGGAATAGCAGCTTATTGAAGGTTTATTCATGTATTTTGCAAGTTTACAGAAGAAAAACCGAACAAATTAGACATTTACTGTACAACATATTTATTGTAAAATCACAGTAATTGTTGAGTTGACAAAACTCAGATTTTTTGGATGAGGAAGTTAATATTATATTATATCTGTACAGAGCTACAGTGGCAGTGAGACAACTCCTCGAGTGATCCTTGAAAGCATCACAAAAGCTGGCGAGTGTTATTCTGCATCAACTAGCATTACACTGCGTAAACAAATAACATGTTCTCCAATGACTTCATTTCAGTGAAATGATGATTCGTTTTCATCAGTAAACTTAGTAATACAAAGACAGACAATAGTTTAGAACATACAGGCCCATCAGAAAACATTCAATAAGTTCAAGAGAAGTGACCTCCACTGAAGGCAAGTACGCAATGAGCAGCATGCATCCACCTGATGTCAACAGGCCTCAACACTACACTATGTCCAGGTTCTTTTGAGTGTACAGCTGCCATTAAACTGAAAGGTCTCTATGCGAGTACTGCCTCTGACGAAATGGAAGACATCTACTTTCTTTGTGTGGTTGAACAGGACAAGAACATCTGTACATATGCGACAGGGATCCTCTTGGCTCTTTCATTTTTTGATCATTATGGTGATCAAAAACATTGACTTTTTATTTTTATAATGGAAGTTAAACCTTTCATATTAAGTGTGCATGCAAAATACAAACACTTAAACCCTTTAAAGTTCATTAGGAGTCATAAGGCAGACTTTTTGTGAAGTACAGAGAATAAGTTTAGTTTAGTTGGCAAAAAACCCACCAAAATGTATGTTGCAAGGCTGTAGAAAACTACATATTTCTGCCTGGCATTGAGTTTAAGTAATGTAATTCTATCTAAAGTAGTTTAATGACTTACACCCCACCGGAGCATCTACATAAACCCAATTCATCAGAACAAATATGGCGATCAGTATTTTTGTTCAAATTGACGTATTAATGTGCAGTATTCTGTAAAAGGAGCTGTCTTTAGTGATAGGCCGTTTGTCACATAACATGTCATCAACCTTCATCTCATTTCAGGAAGACACGTTAGTCCATTTTCTCTGCGATGCGTCCCATTTTGGTACGCATGTTGCGTACGAGGAAGAAGCCAATGGTGGCAGAGGCCATTATCACCTCGGCTACCCAGAAGGCCATGTCCCAGCTGTGATGTTTGGCAATAGTGCTGAAGGGAAGCCCCGCCATGAACGCCCCCACTGCAACAGAACAAAGTGTGTTTAGACTGATGAATTAGACTACAGTGATGATACACGTGTGAATCTGGAGCCTACCATTAGCCATCAGAGCCACAACAGCGTGAGAGGTTCCACAGAAATTCGGAGGAGCACATTCACTGGCTATCACCCCAAACAAGGCGATTGGTCCGTAGGAAGAAAATCCAAACATAGCACCGAGGAACAGGATCCAGATCTGTGTGTGACAAAGAGAAAACGTGGATCAGTGTTCTTGAATGTGTTAATAACATTACATTACATGTCACTTGTTAGACGCTTTTATCCAATTTACTCAATACTGTGGGTAATCCCCACAGGAGCAATTTGGGGTGAAGTATCTCAGGGACACAACGACATGCTGACTGCAGTGGGGTTTGAACCTGTGCTCCCCTGATCCCAACACCAACACACTAGTCCACTTCGCCACAGCCTCCTTAATAACATTCAGTTCATCAAATTGTAAGGCCCATAACACTCATAGTGATTTTGAGCGGTGGTGGAAGAATTACTCAGATCTCTTACAATTCTACAGTATACAAATACTCTGTTACATGTAAAAGTACTGCATAAAAAATATTTTAAAGAACAAAAGTATTCGCATTAAAGATACACTTAATACCCTCTTGTGTTTTGGGGGGTTTTCCCTCTCCTTTCTGTGCATGTCAATGGTCTGCAAAGGCTTAGTTCCCTGTGTTCCCTCCAGAGGGAATTTTAAAATCATGTATAAATAATGGGATTATACTTATTGATGCAATAACCAATGTTAATCATTTTAATGTTGCCTCCGGTAAAAGTGAGTTCAATTCAAGTACTTTGTATACTGTTGGGTAGCTTGATCTGTAATAATAAATCATATCATTTGCATTGATTTATACTTTGTAAGAATAATAAAAAACAGGTAATGAGCTAATGCTGTAAAATAAATATAGTGGAATAAAAAGAACAACATATGCCTCCAAAGTTAATGGAATAAAAGTATAAAGTAACATAAAGTGAGAATACTCAAATAAAGTCAAACTTGTACTTAAGTAAATGTATTTAGTTAAATTCAACCAGTTTTTTTTAACATACCTCTTTTTCTGATACACCAATGAGGACAGAGACAGGATGAATGACTTGGACCCAAAGAGGCGCCTCCTGAGGACAGACCATAATCTCTGGTGAAGTTTCAATACGGCACACATGTTTATTCCATGCACAGTATTAATTGAAGGTGCAGTTACCTGGGGGATTTCAGGTGTGATGGTGACTCTGAACAGGTACATGGACACACACATCCCGCTCATCATGAAGAGGAGCAGGCCGTGGCGGGGGTTTCCGTGGGTGCCCAAACCTTGCTGAAGTCAAAGAGAGGATCCTTTTTTTTAACACTGTACTCTGATTAATAATCATTTTTGCCCAATCTATCCCATGGCTGTCACTCACCCGAGACACAGCTCTGTCAGAGAGTAAGCCCGCTGCCAGGCTGCCCACAAAGCCCCCCACCTCCAGGGCACTCATGTAGGTGCTGCCTGTGGGGAACACTGGGGGTCAGCCCCATTCACCAGCAGGAGGAAATACAAATCTGTGACAATTAAAACAACATACCCATGAGGACCGTCTGGCCCTTATCCTGAATGAGGAACAGCAGTCCCCAGTCAGTGGCAGCCGTCTTCACGCCGAACACCACCAGGTAGCCCAGAGACAGCACCCACAGGAAGGGGGAGAGGAGGAACTCCTTCAGGGTGCTCTCACTGTTTCCTGTACACAAACAGATATATGCAATGCAAAGGGAAATATGAGTGTAATACAGGAAGTGCACTTGTATGTGTGCTTAATAAAACTATTATGATTACTCATTCTTTACTGCACAGCCATCACTTTGCTTTTAACATGGTTCGCAACATGCAAGCCGACCGCACCAACTCTGCTATACAATATAGCAGAAAGGAACTTCTTCACATCAGAAACTTTGTGGACAATAACCCACCGACAGACAATGGAGATTCGCCATGGCTGCCTCCTGCCGTCCTACCTGAGGGACGCAGGAGGAAGACAAAGCGGGGGTCCCGTGCCGGGCTGCTGGTCAGACTGAGGAAACGAGAAAACCGACCCCCTCTTCCAAGTATTCTTCTGGCTAATGTTCAATCCATTGAAAATAAGCTAGATGAACTCAGAAGTCGGATTGCTTTTCAACGGGACATTAAGAACTGTAACGTGTTCATTCTCACTGAGACTTGGCTCAACCCCGCTATCCCGGACTCCGCCATTGTTCCTGACGGATTCACTATTTTTCACCAGGACAGGAAAGTTAACTCTGGGAAAAATAAAGGTGGCGGTGTGTGACTAATAACAACTGGTGCACAGATGTGAAGGTTATTTCTTCGGACTGTTCCGCTCATTTAGAGCACCTCATGATCTCATGCCGGGCTTTTCACCTGCCGAGAGAATTCTCATCTGTTGTGATCACAGATTCCGCCGCTCGCCGACAACAACACGGCACTCGATCAGCTGTTTGGGATTATCGACAAGACCGAGACTTCAGGGCCAGAGGTGGCGTTTGTTGTGGCCGGGGATTTTAAAACCGCTAACATGAAGAAGGTCCTGCCGAAGTACTACCAACACATCAGCTGCCCGGGCCGCGGGGGAAACATACTGGACCATGTTTATTCCCCTTTCCGACATGGATATAAGGCTCTCCCTCGCCCTCCCTTCGGCAAATCAGACCACATCTCACTGCTGCCTGCTTACAGGCAGAAACTAAAACGGGACAGACCGGTAACAAGGACAGTACAGCGATGGAGTGAGGAGTCAGACTCAGCTCTGCAGGATTGCTTCGAATCTACGGATTGGAGTGTGTTTGAGGACAATAACATCAACACACACACAGACACGGTCATCTGCTACATTGGGAAATACATCGATGACGTGGTACTGAAGGTTTCTGTGCGAACATTCCCAAATCAAAAGCCCTGGATAAACGGCGAGGTGCGTGGCAAACTGAAGGCGCGCACTATCGCACACAGAGCTGGAGATTTGGAGGAGTTCAGGAATTCTAGGTATGAACTCCGGAGAGCTATCAGCAGTGAAAAGAGACAGTACAAAGAGAAGGTGGAATCTGACTTCAAAGGCTGTAACACCCGGAACATGTGGGCGGGACTAAGAACAATGACAGACTACAAAGGAGCAGCGGGGGGTGCTGCAGGAGTGTCTGCATGCGCATCTCTCCCAGATGAGCTGAACAGTTTTTTTGCACGTTTTGAGAGCAGCCAGGCTGTGGAGGCACAGAAGGACCAGGAGCCCTGCCCTTTTGTTTTAAACAGGGCAGATGTGTGTAAATCCTTTAAAAGGGTTAACCCACACAAGGCTCCTGCACCTGTTCTCAGGGTGTGTGCAGTTCAGCTGGCAGAGGTGTTCACAGACATCTTCAACAGGTCCCTGCTGCAGTCTGTAGTCCCCACATGCTTTAAATACTCCACCATCGTTCCTGTCCCCAAAAAGACAAAAATCACCAGCCTCAACGACTACCGCCCAGTAGCACTCACTTCTATCATCATGAAGTGCTTTGAGCGGTTAGTCAAAACCTTCATCACCTTCTCCCTCCCTGACTCTGGACCCCCTGCAGTTTGCCTACAGAGCAAACAGGTCCACAGACGACGCCATAGGCCCATAGCCCTCACCATCCACACTGCCCTCTCACACCTGGACCAGAGGAACACATGTGAGAATGCTGTTCATTGATTACAGTTCAGCATTCAATACCATTGTGCCCTCCAAGCTGGTCATCAAGCTCAGAGACCTCGGGCTCAACAGCGCCCTCTGTGATTAGATCCTGAACTTCCTGACGGGCAGACCCCAGGCAGTGCGGGTGGGAAACATCACATCCTCCACCCTGATCCTCAACACCGGAGCCCCTCAAGGCTGCGTGCTCAGCCCTCTCCTCTACTCCCTGTTCACTCACGACTGCGTGGCCACACACAGCTCCAACACCATCGTGAAGTTTGCTGATGACACGACCGTCATCAACCAGATCACAGACGGCGACGAGACGGCGTACAGAGAGGAGGTCGAAAACCTGATATCTTGGTGCCAGGATAACAACCTCCATCTCAACGTCAGCAAAACAAAGGAGCTGATTGTGGATTACAGGAAGCAGCAGAGAGAGGGACACACCCCCATCGCCATCAATGGGACTACGGTGGAGAGAGTCAGCAGCTTCAGGTTCCTCGGGGTCCACATCACTGAGGACTTGACATGGACTCTTCACAACACCACCACCATCACCAAGAAAGCTCAACAGTGGCTCTTCTTCCTCTGCAGGCTGAGGAGATTCAACATGGACTCCAGGATACTCTGCAACTTCTACAGGTGCACCATAGAGAGTATCCTGACCTTCTACAGGTGCACCATAGAGAGTATCCTGACCTTCTACAGGTGCACCATAGAGAGTATCCTGACCTTCTACAGGTGCACCATAGAGAGTATCCTGACTGGCTGCATCACGGCCTGGTACGGCAGCTGCACCGCCCTCAATCGTAAGGCTTTACAGAAAACTGAAAACTGAAAACTGCCCAGAACATCACCAGGATGGAGCTGCCATCCATGGAGGACCTTTACTCCCAGCGGCTCAGGAAGAAATCCCTCAGGATCATAAAAGACCCCCATCACCCCAGCCACAAACTGCTCAGTCTGCTGCCGTCTGGCAGGCGGTACCGCAGCATCAGGACTAAAACCACCAGACTCAGGGACAGTTTCATCCCACAGGCAATAACACGGTTAAACACCTGAACTGTTGAAACAACATCCATAACATTCATCTGCTACTTAGTAATTATTTATCTATTTCTCTAATAAATAATCCCAAAATGTGCATAATAGACTCTTATTGCACTATTTCACTTTTTTAAACTATTTTTGTTTTTACTATTTACTTGCAATATATTTTTCTGTTTATCTGTGTTATTGTATTGCACTGTTGGAGAAGCCTGTGACCTAAAATGTTCATCTGCATAACTACAATGTAGCTGTGTTCGTATGACAAAATAAAGAACCTTGACCTTGAACCTTGAGTGTGTCCTCCTGTTACATTGTGAAGATGCTATCTGACTGCTTATACTTTACATCAGAGACATATAATGTAAGCTTTACAATATGTGCAGTAAAATGCAGGGGTGAGCAGCACTGCTTTAGAGCATTGGCTCCAATCCTGGGGGCCCGAGCCCCCCTCAAGGGGTGCCAATAATATCAGGGGGGTGCCAGATTTGTCTGCAACCTCTCAGCCTCTGTGACCTCTTGGCTCCTGAACTTGGTGACCTCTGATCTAATAATTGAAATGCAATTGTTCGTACACAGGAAAATGAGTCTGGTGATGGTCGTCTAATCTCTTGTGTTCCACGGTTGACCTTAATGGCTCTTTATTTATTTTTGGATAATTTTGGCTATGATAATGCCTATGCCATACAGTGGCAGTTCTAGACCAATTTTACTGGGTGGGCCAGGCTGGGGCCATTGAGGGGCAGGCGACTTTCTGTTCACTATGTTCATAGTTGAAAATGCCAATTCCATAATTTCTTCCAGAAGCTTGATATGAGAACTTTCACCGATGAAGTCAGTGGTGTAGTGGGTATTTTTTTACTGGGGGGGACGCACGCTAGTTAGGTAATCCCAAACAATGCCACACAAGTGCGCACGCGCGCAGTGCATTCACAAAACGGGCAGACAGGTCCACAGAAACCACCGGTATGCTTAGTCCTACTTTAGTTACTGTACTGCAAAAAGCAGACGCCGCTGCGCTCAACACACAGAGTCAAAACCATGGACACACTAGTGTTAATTTCGTTGACTAAAACTATGACGAAATATGTTCGTCAACGACCTTTTTTTCCATGACGAAAACGAGACGATGACGACACGGCACCGACGGCAGTAAACAATAACTGTAACGAAATCATCATGCAATATCGTTGACGAAAAGTGACGAGACAAAAATGTAGTTTACTAAATAAAAACTATGCCAAAATCTCTCTTTACTTTCGTTGACGAAAAATGAAGAGACGAAATATTATCAAAGATAACGTTACATCTCTGATAGTCAGTTTTTCTCCCAGCAGTTCCATTTCCGGTGCTGCGGCAGGGCAGCAGCTGTGTGTCTGTGCTGCGCGCGGCGGTAGATTTGAATTACACCGGGCAGCGGCAAAATATGAACTGTCAGGAAGACTCGGGTCTAACTCATGGTCTAACTAACCTTATTTAACAGAAAATAAAATGGCAACAACAGGGCTTGGGAGCAGTGGTCGCACTCGCGTTAACCGAATACCCCCCCGTCAGCGCGAGTGATTGATAAATTGTGCACTCGACGGATAATAATGGATTATGACGGAAATGTTACGATCCTGTCCGTCAAAATTACTGACAACGAAAAAGTCTAAAGCCACCACTGCTTGGGAGAAAGAAACAACATGATATTTGGGCCCATTTTCACTACAATGAGGCGGAGAAAAAAAGCGAATGCATTGTTTTATCAGAAGGGAAGCAATGTGGCCATAACACAGAGTAAAACACCACAAACCTGACCATAATACTCTCTGCAAAGCTGCTTTCTAATCAACCTGTGTTTTTCATCAAATAAGGACAAGATATAATCTTATTGTGAAATACGTTTGACTAAAATGACAAATTATTGGTTTTGGCTAGACTACTTTGACTGAAATGTTCTATACAACTGTGCAGTTGGTTTGAGTCCATCACATGTGTACTCCTGTAATGTCAATGTCGTTTTCTGTCAATCAGCTGTGGCTCAGGAGGGTTAATGGGCATCTTCCAATCAGAGGGTCAGTGGTTCGATCCCTTGTCGAAGACGCTTAACCCCAAAATGCTCTCGTAGGATGTCTATGGTATTTAAGTATATGTATTTCACTTTAGATAAAAGCATAATCTAAATTACATGGAATGTGATCAACTAACTAACATTTGCATTCAATAATTATATTGATAATTGTTCTTTCCCTAAAGAAATGATAAGTCTTTAGCATCATTGTATAGTCTTCTTTAACTGCTGATTGTACGAGTGTACTCCTGGTTGTTATGTAACACTACTGTCAGTCCTACTTACCCGTAGATTATGTGGACATTGTATCCACACATATTCCCATATATATATATATATATATATATACATACACATATAACTATGTGTTGTTGGGACAGACCAGAGAGGAGGGTTTAATGCCTCAGATGAAACGTGTAGAGGAACTGTTTTCCCATCTCCCCTCAGTGCTCCTGCTCTTGACTCACCTCCAGCCTTTGCTCCTTTCTTGGCTGCAGCCTGGATGCTGGGCAGGCCCACATCCTTCGGCTCGTTCTTTACGAACAGCACGCACACGAAGGAGAAGCTGGCACACACGATGCCTGACATGGTGAGGATGGTCCTCCAGTCGTAGTACTGCAGCAGCACTGTGACCAGGATGGGACCCAGACTTCCTGCCAGGTTCATACTGCAGGACATCACAGACCACCATGTTCCAAACTGGGAGGGCTCGAACCACTGACGGAGGAGACACAGAAGAAAGACATGTACCTTCATGTGCATGTCTACAAACTTCATACTGCAGTGAGTACATGTTTTTACTTTCCATGTTCAACTTTCCTGAAGCAACCCAAAGGGCATGGTCAGAAAAATGCTGATTAAGAATTCATGTTTCTTTTATATTGAATTGAGACAAGGACAAATAATAGAAACATGGCCAAACAGCAAATGTCTGACCTACTAATCAAAATACTTTTTCATTGATTTTTGTACTGCTGGTGGAGAGATAGCAATACGCATTCCCAGGACAACATACAGTAGTATTAAGGAACGTGAGAAGTGACTAGGCTGCCCAGAAGCTTCTTAAAGAACATGTTGATCCTCAGCTGTGGAACAGGAGCTACAGAGCTGCAGCAACTGTTCGGCTATTAAAAGATGGTAAGTGTCACGAGACCTTTTGCTCAAAGCCCTTTTTCTTTAAGGAAGGATCTACTATATATACTCCTTTATCCTGTAATCTGATCCCCTCGAGCACATTGAACACATGCCAAAGCCTATTTATTCCCCACACTTTTGAGCACTGATACTCTTAAGGCAGCTTCTTACAAGCTTCAAGTGGTGTCAAAGCAAGAAAAGCCTTAAGGTTTGTTTGTAAAGCCTCTAATGCATACCGTTAACCAGACCTTTATGATCCAAAAGGTATATGTGATTGAGTTTTGCAGATTGTTAGACAACCTCAACAATCTCACAGACCCAGCACTGTTGGACATTCAGTGTCCTGTACATGCTGTAGAGGTTGGCATCTCCTCGGCTCAAAGGTCAGCTCTGTGTGAGAGCAGGAACATGATGCCTCCAACAGGCACCAGACAGATGCCTTCTCTCTCAGAAGAAACTCCACCTCCAATCCTCATTGGAGGTGGGAAATTCAGCCACATTTATACTGTTCCAAACCAACGACAGGGGGTAGGGATTATTAAAACATCAAACAGGGAATCTGAATCCGTCCAGACTTAACCTGCTGCGCTACCTCACTACAACGCTGTCGAACATTGTCTCTTAAACTGTGCAAAATAAAAAACGGAATGTTATATTGTCAGATATATGTCAACAACTTCAAGGTACATTGTATAGGATAATATATACTAGTGTCTAGAAAACGGTTGCTGTTGCATTTGATTGTATAGGTCTGTGTATTTACAGGAACTGTTGCAAAAGTCAAACAGCTTTCCAAAAAAAAGGATGCCACTAAAGATTTTTAATGTTGATTCTAAATGGCAGTTAGGAAAAGTTAGGACTCGGTTTCATTCCAAATCTTGCCGCTGTATTTACAGTCTTGGTGAGGGCAGACCCGCTAATCAAATAAACTGTGAACTTTAATGCTACGATGTATGTGATGTCAGATAGTAATACATGAAAAACAGGTATGAAATACTATATGACCAGGCACGTGCACACATAGACATCAAAGTGGGCTTGATCCCCTGCCCTTTTTTAATCTTTATAAATGAATATATATCTACTGCTGTTCGCGCACAGTTTCCCTTTCCAACAATATATTGATTGAATACAAAATTAAAATATCAGATCGGGAGATTAGAATGTGAAGTTCCGATGCTCTCCCTCCCTCCACGTCTCCTGCACAGCGGTGCGGACATCGGCAGTCCCTTCAGACAGACAGGTAGCAGCACCTCCCACTTTACTGTGCCATGTTATGCCGGCTTTTCTTGGCTTATTTTGAAGGTGAGTGGTGATGAACAAATTACTAAACTGCCAGTGCCTCGAGTTTACAGCTAATTAGCTAAAAGATACTAACAAATATAGTTAACTAAGGTAGGCTACTAGCTAATAGATAAGTTAGCTCAAGGTTTAGCTAAGGCAATGTATCATGGGCATACAGGCTAACTTAAAGTGAATACAGTAAAATGTGTATCTAATAACGTCATCACAATCGCCACATTGATATGCAAATTATGCGTTAACTAGGCTTAATTAAAATGCGCTAATTTGCATGCAGTTACCAAGGCATTGCAGGTGAAAAGGACACAACAAAAAAACATATCACCTCACAACTTCCCCAGATAGTTACTTACATCAAGTCAGTATCTTCCCTCCGTAGTATTTTTAATAATTTGCTCCGCTAATATCAGACCGATGGATTCCAGAGAAGAGAAAACTTTGAAGGCCTTTTTCTCAAAATGATGACTCTGTGACAGTCATTATATAATGTGACATATTTCGCTTAATATTTGGAGTACAAAAACAATCCTGATATCATTAGAAAGCTAGGAATATCCTCTTTCCAACAGTGTATACAACTCAAAATGTGTCTTCGGGTCAATGCGACTGATTTCGATGGAGCAGGTCACATTTACAAGTTTGTTTGTAGCCTTTATTTAACCAGCAGAAAATCCCATTGAGATCAACGATCTCTTTTTCAAGGAAGACCTGCAAGTTGACTGTGAAAGAGGAAAATCTGGAGACTTTCTGACTAATAAACACTATGAAGTGCCAAATTACAGCGAACACAATTTAAAAAGTAGGATATTATTAATATTAAGTGTGCAGTAGGATATAATAGACATTTAGTGTGCAACCGAGTACGGAGTTCACTCCATCACGGTGTGGGAGGGTGTAGGGGTTCGTTTGGAATGGGGCCAATGCCGCAGCAGGTGGTTCCCACTCCGGTTTAACACCCTTACACTAGCTGCTCAATGTAATTTAAGGCATCACAAAGTATTAAGAGTGGGAATACCATTGGCAGTGAACATTATACGGAATATCTCTGTGTTGCATGACGTGGCACACGGGATGCTATTACCTTGCGCAGCACTTTCCCACATGGGGGCCAGCCACAACCCTGGCCCAGGCCGTTGATGAACCAGAGCAGAGAGAACATGGGGACCGTGGAGGACCAGGAGAAGGCCACATTGATGCCTCCCACCAAGAAGAGGCCGATGGAGAAGAGCCAGCGGGCGCTGATCTGGTCCGACAGCACGCCGCTGATGAACTTACTGATGGCGTAGGCCATGGTCTGGCTGCTGGTGATCAGACCTGCAGGGAAACCATGACAGTTACTGTTAGAGCAACACACCGAGAAACAGCACATACAGACAGGGGCTGTAGCTCTGGGGCCTTTGCTTCTGTGAAGGCTTCCCTCCCAGGAGGGGTTTGACACTCATGGTTCACAGAGGATGAATCTCACTGACTCTGATCCTCTGACTTTTACTATAGCACCACCAGTAGGTTGACATTTGTAGTAGAGAGAGATATCTCTACTATAACTATGAGATGGACTTCATAGCTTATACTGTATAGACAATCTGCCTCTTTTTCAAGCACTATTTATCAGGTCAAACTTTTAAACTTTAGTTCATGATTTAACTGACTGTGAGCATGTCATCATTCATTATATTAGCATTTAGCGCAGAGCAACAATGTGTTTGATAGTAATGGTCAGTTTAATATTACAATATTCAGTACACTCTATTGTTCTCCACCTGAACATTTAAGCTATTAGCAAAGGCTATTCACTGAGGTCAAGTGTGGTGATAAAGGTGACAATTCAAGACATCAGCGAAATAATACAACTGTATGAATAAGCCTGTAAGCAGTGTTGTCTGTGTGTACAGTACATGTTAATGTATTTGTACTGTGTGTATTTTGCAAGCTAAATAAAGCATATGTAGGCCCTAATGCACAATTTCTTTGTCAAACTACCGCCTAATAACACACCTGATGATTGCACCAAACAAACAAACAAATAATTATATTATTGCTTCAGTCTCACCTAGGTCATCTTTGTCCAGTTGTATCTCCTCCATCACAGAGGGCATGACAAAGGAGAAGGTCTTCCTGTTGAAGAAGAACAGCGCATAGCCGATGAACATGCAGGGGAAGATGGTCGCACGATAGTAACCGTAGCCGGTGGCCCCCATGATTGCACTTGAAGAACAAAGATGCTCAATTTAAGGGATAATGAGGAAAAACAATAATTTGAAAAGGAGTATTTTCTTCAGTGCCGTCTTGAATCTTGGTCCTCTGGCATCTAGATTGCAGTCCACCTGATCGTTGCGCTGCTATCAGCTGCCCTTGTTGGACTGTTCTTGGCAAAAGTTGAGGGGCTATCTACTTGTTTGCAGTAGATGTAGCATTGTCTGAGCGGCACTGATTAAATATATTCCATGAGGAGAAAGTCTTTGGACAGCGCTCTTGCTGCAGGCTGGAGGCTCTGTGTGTCCGACACTGCTGGTTAAGGGATGTAAGCTGACACCGACCTAAAAGGAAAACAACATAATAAATTACAGGAGTAATAATGACTGCTCATTTTACAAAAACAGATATTAAGTTAGCACATGTATATATTTGTTTTAAATAGTCGGATAAAAGATAATAAATAGGGCCGGGACCCGATTAAAAAAATTAATCTAATTAATTAGAGGCTTTGTAATTAATTAATCGAAATTAATCGCATTTTTAATCACATGTAAATATTTGACCTAAGAACAGTGAGAAGCAATTTTTTTCACATGGATTTTAGTATACCATTAGGCGCATTCACACCGCAGTACTTTTCCCACAAAGGTTCATGAGAACTTAGTTCATGAGAACTCTTTGAACCTGGGGGAGGATTAGGCAAATGAAGCCACTGACGTCACTTCTTCTGCTTTGGGTTTACTGGCAGGCCGCAAACCACTTCACGGCGTATACTGCCGCCCAAAGTCCCCGGCCGGAAGTCCCCGGAGTTGGGGACTGGCTTCAGTAGAAGCTGCTGGGACTCCCAGCAGCTTCTACTGAAGCCTTCCTAGTAAATCGCTAGAACGCCGACACCTCCTCATCTCCACCGCTCCCATGTTTTATTTTGGGTTGCCATAAGTTAGTCTCTCTGCGTTTCTGCGCTGGGCTAATGCTAATAATGCTAATGCGAGGATAATAAAATGGCGGCTTCACAAAACTTTTTGGGAGTTTTACGGGGCGTGGTTTGCAATCCGCCCAGCCAATCAGAAATATAGCTCTTTTCTCACAAGAGAGCCGTACGAAAGTCCCTGCTCTCTAGCAGCTCTCTGCTCTCTAGCAGGGACTTTCGTGGGGGTAAAAAGATTCTCATGAACTAATTTTAGTACCGGCTCTTTTTGGTGTGAACGCGATAAAAGAGGCTAACGTCCACGCTAGCTGCTATATGTTTTTGCATTGAGGTGATACTTGAGGCTTGATGTGCTGCGGTGATATGCGAATTCCTTTTTGCATAATTTGCACACAACCGTGCTCTTATCGACGCTTCCATCCGTCCGTTTTTTAAAACAACATTTCCCACTGTTGTTCACTGTGGTTTGTTGTTGTCTGAAGTCATGAACGTTAGTTGGTGCTCCAGTATAATCGGTACGCCTGAAACTCATCCAGTGAGAAACGTTCCGCGGTGCAAAAATAAGTGCGATTAAAATGCGTTAATTTTTTTAACGCGTTAATTTTTGTGTAATTAATTAATCTTAATTAACGCGTTAAAGTCCCGGCCCTAATAATAAATGATATATTGATTTGACACACCAGAGCATGAATGGGCAGGTAGAGTCTTTATATTTAAACAGTACACACTTTCTGTATCTGAAGTTGCCTTTCTTCAGGTGATGGTAGTTTCATTGCAGACACCTTGATCTTAAGAGCACCCCCCCTGTGTGAGGTTACATAGTGGCTCAGTATTTTTCCGTGTAACTAAGTATATTTACTCAAGTACTGTACTTAAAGCTCCCATGTCATGGCCATTTCTACTGATCATAGTTCCATTGTTGAGGTATACTAGAATTGATTTATATTGTGCAATTTTCCAAAGTCACATTGGTTTCTCATACAGCATCTCTGTGTAGTATGTGTATTCACTCTCTGTCCTAAACGGCTTGTTGGAGATCCTGCCCCCCCCCTCCCTATGAGCCCAGTGGCCGTCTGACACACACACACACACACACACACACACACACACACACACACACACACACACACACACACACACACACACACACACACACACACACACACACACACACACACACACACACACACACACACACACACACACACACACACACACACACACACACACACACACACACACACACACACACACACACACACACACACGCGCACACACACACACACACACACACACACACACACACACACACACCCCGCCATCTCAGGGAGGAGAAATCGTGGAGCTGCAGGTGAGAAAATATTGAGTGTGTGTGTGAGGAAGTCCGCAGATTGGTCAATTTGGACCAATCCGCGGACTTAACCTAACGGCTCCACGGATTGGTCCATTTGGACCAATGGGTCCATTGGGTATGGGCACGTCACTGTACCCAAGAAGAAAAAGAGAAATCTCCAACGAGGCGTTCTGGGGCAGCATAGACAGGTATTTTCTGTGTTAGAGTTTTACTCGCTACAGGGTGTACTTTGAGGGTTTGTGACTTTGCAGACCGTTTACATGCATAACAACTAGGGATGCACGATATTGGTTTTTTGAAACCGATACCGATAACTTCCTGCTTCTCAAGACCGATACCGATACCGATAACCGATAATAATATATATATATATATATATTAAATGTACCTGTAGTTTTTGCACACCTGGTGGTAAAAAAAAGACTAGTAGTGAGCAAATGACATGAGCATTACTACTATGAACAAAACAAAGCCAAGAACAGTTGTTTTGACTCTCGTCAAGCGCCATCATTTCTATGATGAAGTTAGAGATCGTTTTAGCCCTGGGGTCTTCTCTGGCAAACTTCTTGCCTTTTTCAAAAGCCTCGTCGATAGGTAAAAGCCCCGGTGCCTTTGCAGCTGGCTTTGGATTCGCCGCTAGTTTAGCAGCGCAGGCGTCTTCGTACGCTTTTAACACACCATCGTAGTGATGGCGATGTTTCAGGTGACCAATCAGGTTGGAAGTATTATAGCCCGTTGCCTTTTTCCCTCCTCGTGGAACTTCTGCATTGCATTTGTTAATACAAATAGCAAGCAAACTATCTAACTCTGAAACTTTGAAATAGTCTCATACTACCGGCAACATGTTTGTTTACTGTCCTCGCTTCACGGCCGCAGACCATTTACGTCACAACCAGGCATGAGTTAGGGAGCGCTGGATTTGTGAAAAACTCCCCTCTTCCTAAACCACTAATACCACAGTACTGGCAAAACGGGAGGAGCCGAGTGAAAAACAAGCGCCCCTCATCCCAATCCACCCACACCGCAGTATTTTTTTCTTTTCTTTTACCCAAAAAATATATTGTATATTATCGGGGCTATTAATACTGTTATCGGGTTTATCGGGATGACGTCATAATTCCTAATATCGGACCGATAATTATCGGGCCGATAATTATCGTGCACCACTAATAACAACCTTCATAACACACAAGGGGACGGGTCAGTGTTTCCCCTAGGATGGAGTCATAGCAGCGGTGCTAAGGCACACGGGCCTAGCAAAATGTGAGCGCGGAGCGCGTGGAATTTTTTAGTGTGTGTGCATGCGAAGTGCGCCCCATCAATATGTTTCTATGTGTTTGCCAGCACAAGAAAGGCTCTTGAGGCTCTACAGGTGTATTTTGCTAAATCATCTTTATTGAAAAAGTAACACTAATACTACACATCCACATAACAAACAATCAAAATAAAATGTATGCAATATAATTATTTTAACCTGCTTTATTTGGGGGTGGACCTCATCTCCTCTAGGGGGGTCCGGGGGCATGCACCCCCGGGAAGATTTTTTTTTTTTAATGTTGAAGTGAAAAGCATCAATCTGGTGCACTTTGAGCACAAAATGAATTTATGGATACAGCTCTCAACACTCAAAGGGAGCTGTATACTTTTCAATAATCCAAACATCTTTAGAATATGATCACAACCAATAACAAATAATTTAAACTTGTTTATTCTTATCTTATGTTACCTAGTTAGTATTCTTTATGTATATTTTACTAATCACTCCCCTTTTTTCTTTTTTTTGGGTACCTGGCTGGTGCCCTGTAGCAGCTGCGTAGCAGCGGGGAAACACTGCGGGTAATAACTGGAAAAGCATGACATGGGACCTTTAAGTACAATTTTGAGGTACTTTTTATTATTTTTTTTTTGTGTATGCTATTTTGTACTTCTACCCAACTACAAATCAGAGATACATAGTGTACTTTTACACTAGATTTATTTAGTACCTTTAGTTACTTTGCAGATATAGATTAATAATAAACTATATGATCAAAACTAAAATAAGACTTTAGTTACACCTGGAGTAAATTCACATGCTAATTAGCAGTGAATAAAATAATTAAAATCAGTTCAACATTAACCAGCTTGATTGACACATCAAAACATATAATATATATTATTCTGAAATGGGACAATATGCATAATGATTGCTTTTCGTTTATTTTGATGCTTGTACTTTGGTACTTTTAATTGAGTAACGTTTTTGAATGCAGGACTGTTACTTGTAACAAAGTATTCCTACACTCTGGTACTTGGTATATTTCAGGAAATAGAATAAGAAATATAAAAGTTGGTCCTTGCTGACATTGGCTGTGTGTAAGTCTCCAGTCAGCAACCCTTCAAAAATCAGGTGTCCTAAACAGGATTAAACTTAATACAGCGACGTGCTCGTAGTCTTTTGTTAGTAACTTAAAGTTAAGAGGAAGTAGCAGGACCTTGTGTGACCGCTAGATATCACTTCTAGTCGCAACCTCAATAACATTCATGCTTTAGCGTACTACCAAGGCTCTGTTACACTGGCAGGCTGCTATACCACCATTACATACCCAGGACAGCCTCTCTACACGGGGCCATGTAGCTAATGTCCTGTAGCGGTGTTAACGGTACTCGTGGCGAGCTGTTTGTGTATCCGAATGTCCTTCAGGGCTGTGTTTGACTAAATGCCGCCGAAAAGCCGGATTCACGGATGCTGGACGCTGCGTCATACCGCAGTTTAGCGTCTCTGAGAGAGGACATGGTTTCAAAGCTGTTACCTTTCATCCGCGTGCCTCTCGCTGCTTCCATCCATGCAATCAGACGATGCGCGTCACGAGTCTGCAGCGCCTAAGCGCGTCCCCGTTAGACACAGAGAAGGGGAGGGTGCAGCCACTGTGGCAGAACCATGACACCAGTCTTCTGCAGGCAGTACTGTCAAATGCTTTATAGCTACACCAAGATCACCGTTCCCGAATGCATCTTCAGGGAGGCGGGGCTCCTTCATTATATTATTGGTCCCTTGTCCATAGTGTTAACCGAGGTTCCCTGAACGTGTCATATAAAGACTACTGATAGGCAGTGGCGGTTCTAGATCAATTTGACTGGGGGGGCAAGGCTGGGGACAGTTATTTTCTGAGGGGGGAACAATAAATCAGGCCCGGTTCCAGAACAAAATCACTTGGGGTGCATCTGAGTTAACAGGGGGTGCAGCAGTAGTAGGTTTACGTTAGGGATGGGAACGATTAATCGAATATTCGAAATTATTCAGGTATTCGAATAATTATTCATGTATTCGAATATGAGTTATGAATATTTTTATTAATTTAAAAAAACAATTTTTTTTTGGGAGTGATGTCTAAGTTGATTATCAAATTGAATAATTCAATGTATATATATATATACGTATATATATATATAATGTATATATATACGACTGTGCCATAGCTAAATGTGTTAGGTGACGTCTAAAGGTGTCTTTTGCTCCGCTCACCGGTCCCTCCCTCAGCTGCAGGTGCTGATCTCTCTCTCTCGTGTCCGGTTATACTTCACTCGCGTTTATGTCCAAATCCATCAGATCTAGCTAGTTCTAGCTAATCTAGCTAATGATATGGCTGCTGCCCCTCCCTACACGCAGATCACGCAGACTCAAACCTCATCTTAGGCCCAAATGTGGCGCAAATGAGCTCCGCAGCCGTTGCGAGGTTCCGGTGCTAACAGTTCATGAGCGTGCTCCCCCGCCCCGTCAACACTCGCGACACATGAGTGGCCAGCCTAAACAACAATAAGCGCTGCTTGGCAACCGTGTGTGGCGGCAAAGTGCATTCGACCAGGTTAGTGAGTGCGGTGTAGAGGTCAAACTATGCCAAATTAAACTTATATATACATGCTAAACCTTGCTATATCCGCAACCTCCGTTCCAGCTGAGAGGGTCTTCTCTACAGCTGGGCTGATTGTGAATCGCCTCCACACATGAAAGCTGTAGGGCTATAGCTGTCAAACTATGATCACCAGTTCAATACATTTGACAAATTCGACTTGGTTTCTACACTTATTTGAACATGTATGTATTTCTAAAAAATTATTTAAAAAAAATTGGGTAAAAAAAAAATGTAAAAAAAAACATTATGCAAAAAGTTTTTAAACACATTTTTTTACCCATTTTTTTTTTATAGGATATGTACATTTCGGTTAACCGGTTAACCGTTTTTTGGGGGGTCGAATATTCGAATATACATTTGCTTTCAAATTCCCATCCCTAGTTTACGTGAGCAATAGTGGCCGACAACAGCAATGAAAAATAGCATCGATGTTATGGTCCCCAATGAACAGATTATAGCATTTGTTATGTTTTGAAACCAAGCAAGTGAGAACATTTCAAGTCAGTTAAAAGTGCAATCCTGAAATATTGCATCCAGTCCAAAGTGGGCTATGGCAAAGAAAAGCACTAACGCTTCAAAACTGTACTGATAAAACAAATGAGAACATATTGTAAATCAAGGCAAATATTATTTGAACCAGCTCATGGTTTGAAATGGCAAACATTGAAAGGCAAAAGTATTATTAACCTGTTAAGCCCCGAGCCTGTTTTTCAGGTCTCAGGCTCGAAAATGACATTCCCAGAACAAATGACCATATCTTCCCTTCTAAAAGGGTTAAATTAATAATCTTTTTTCTCAAAGCAAGGTTACACATGTGAGTTGGATGTAGAAGTGTCAGAATCAATATAGATGTTTTAAAGTAAATTCAGATTGAACACAGTAAAAAAAACACATGAAGGAGATACAGAGGGTTGGCACCGATTCCTTCCTGGAGTTCAAAGACCAAACTAAGGCGATACGCAGGGCTGGCACCATGTCCTTTACCCCCGCTCCTAAACGACGCCCACCAAAATCACCGCAGAGTACCATCTCCCCCGTCTTCATCACGGTGCCTACGTCAACCACCTCCCCCCCTGGCAGCATGTCCTCTACCCCCGCACCATCTCCCACGTCTCCATCACCGTGCCTGCGTCGGCCGCCTCCCCTCCCTTCGAGAGGGCATCTGCAGTCTCCGAAGCCTGATAAGGATGTGTGTGTACTAAACGCTGCAAACTGATATTTGCTGGGTCCAGGCTCAAGGGCGTATGGCACTCTCAACTCTTTCCAGGACATGCCAGGGCCCTGCCTGCCTATAGCTTTGCCGATATCTGTGTTGATAGGTAATAGATTAAGAGCGGTGAATCATCTTAGAAACAGGAAGCGCTCAAACGTTTGTGTGAGTTTATCTAATTTAGCAGTGATTCCATGTCAGCCACAGCTTGTTACAAAAAACATGACTGATAGTGTGTTTAACAAACTTAAACTAGCTTTATTAAATGTCAGGTCTTTGGCAGAAAAAACATTTTTAATCAATGATTTTATCACTGAGCACAATCTCGATTTTATGTTTTTAACAGAAACTTGGATTGAACAAAATAACAGTGCAGCTGTTCTTATCGAATCAACCCCTCCCAACTTCAGTTTTATGAGTCAGGAAAGAATGCATAAGAAAGGGGGTGGAGTTGCTATTCTGTTCAATGATTCCCTTCAATACAGGAAGACATCGTATGGAAACTTTGATTATTTTGAATATGTAGCCCTTCAGCTGAAATGCTCCTCTCGAGCTCTGTTCCTAAATATCTATAGACCACCCAAATACTGTGCAAGCTTTTTTGATGACTTTACTGAACTGATGTCTATAGTGTGTATTGACTTTAACCGTCTAGTCATTGTTGGTGATTTTAACATCCATGTTGACAACCCCCAGGACAGAGGGGCTAAAGAACTGTTTTGTGTTCTTGATAGCTATGGACTGACTCAGCATGTGACGGAGCCCACGCACAATAAGGGGCACACTCTGGACTTAATTATCTCAAAGGGTCTGAATATCTCTAATGTTGTGGTGACTGATGTTGCACTCTCTGACCATTCCTGTGTTTTCTTTGAGAGCTCTATTTCTGTTCACAAAAATGTTCAAAAAGAGGTAACCACAAAGCGATATTTAACTGAAAATACTAGGGAAATGTTTACTCAGAATTTTTCTTCCACACTTGCCCCTGCTAACATCTCAGTAAATGAGCTAGTAGATCATTTTAATTCAAAAATAAAAAATGTTATAGATGCCATTGCTCCAACTAAGGTAAAGGAAGTGTCTGGCAAGAAAATATCTCCATGGAGAAAGGCCATGAGCGTGAAAACAGAAAAAAGAGAATGTCGAAAAGCTGAACGCAGGTGGCGAAAAACAAATCTCCAGGTTCACTTTGAAATCTATAAAGAGAGACTTGGCCTTTATAATTTGGAATTGAAAAACGCACGACAATCGTTCTTCTCTGACATCATTACCAAAAACAAAAACAACGCATGTGCCTTGTTTGCTACCGTCGACAGACTAACTAACCCCCCAGTGTCAGTAGCCTCTGAATTTCTATCCACCAGGTCGTGCAATGATTTTGCCTCCTTTTTCACTGACAAAATTCAGAAAATCAGACAAGCAGTCAGTGCCTCTGCATCAGGAACAGCAAATGTGTTGTCTCTGTGTCCACCTAACATCAATTCAAACACCATGACACAATTCCATCAGATTAATGATAAAAACCTAGAGGACTTTATACAACTTCTGAAATCCTCCTCCTGCTGCCTTGATATTATTCCAACAGGATTTTTTAAAGATGTTTTGCCTTGCATGGCCTCAGATCTACTTCATATAGTAAACAAATCTCTTCACTCAGGTATTTTTCCACAGGCCCTGAAAACTGCAGTCATTAAACCGCTCTTAAAAAAGAATAATCTAGATGCTTCAGTAATGAACAATTACAGGCCCATATCAAACCTCCCATTTCTAGGTAAAATCATTGAAAAAGTTGTTTTTCAACAGTTGAGTAATTTCTTGCATTTAAATAGCTGTTTGGATGTGTTCCAGTCAGGCTTTCGTCCAAACCACAGCACTGAGACTGCTCTTGTAAAGGTCTTTAATGACATCCACTTAAACACAGACAGTGGCAGAACTTCAGTGTTAGTATTATTAGATCTCAGTGCTGCGTTTGACACTGTTGACCACAGCATATTACTAGACCGACTGGAAAACTGGGTGGGACTTTCGGAAACAGTTCTAAATTGGTTTGAATCCTACTTAAAGGACAGAAACAACTTTGTTTCTATAGGTAAATACACATCTGAGTTGACAAATATGACATGTGGGGTTCCTCAAGGCTCCATCTTGGGGCCTCTTCTCTTTAACATCTACATGCTACCACTGGCTCAGATAATGAAAAACAACAAAATAAGTTACCATAGCTATGCAGATGACACACAAATGTACGTAACAATTTCACCAGGAGACTGCTCCAATTCAAACACTGAGTAAGTGCATTGAACAAATCAATGACTGGATGTGTCAGAACTTTCTCCAATTAAACAAAGATAAAACTGAGGTAATGGTTTTTGGAGCCAAGTCAGAACATATAAAAGTTAGCGCTGAGCTTCAGTCTGCAATGTTCAAAACAACAGATAAAGCCAGAAATCTAGGTGTAGTCATGGACTCTGACCTGAGTTTCAACAGTCACATTAAAACAGTTACTAAATCAGCCTACTATCAACTAAAGAATATATCTAGGATTAAAAGACTAATGTCACAGCAGGATTTGGAAAAACTTGTCCATGCTTTTACCTTCAGTAGACTCGACTACTGCAATGGTGTCTTCACAGGTCTCACTAAAAAATCTATTAGGAAGCTGCAGCTGATTCAGAATGCCGCTGCTCGAGTCCTCACTAACACTAAGAAAGTGGATCACATCACTCCTGTTCTGAAGTCTTTACACTGGCTTCCTGTGTGTCAAAGAATAGATTTCAAAAATACTGCTGCTGGTTTATAAAGCACTGAATGGTTTAGGCCCAAAATACATTTCTGACCTCCTGCTAAATTATGAATCATCCAGATCTCTCAGGTCTTCAGGGACTGGTCAGCTTTCTGTCCCCAGAGTCAGAACTAAACATGGAGAAGCAGCGTTCAGTTATTATGCTCCAAATATCTGGAACAAACTCCCAGAAACCTGCAGGTCCGCTGCAACTCTGACTACTTTTAAATCCAGGCTGAAGACTTTTCTTTTTGTCGCTGCTTTTAATTGAACTATTCATATCTTAGACTGCACTGTAACTTTTATCCATGTACTTTTTCTTTTAATGTTTAATTGAACTATTCATATCTTAGACTGCACTGTAACTTTTATCCATGTATTTTTTCTTTTAATGTATATTTTATTAGCTTGTCTTTTTAATGACTGATTTTAAATGCCATTTTCTTAATGTCTTTCATTTTTTGTAAAGCACTTTGAATTGCCTTGTGTTGAAAAGTGCTATATAAATAAACTTGCCTTCCCCCTTGCCTTCTATATTGGCTCTTTATTAGTCATTATAAAACAGTTATTAATGCCTTATTCTACATGACCATATTCTACAAGTAATACGCCATTAGTTGAGAGTTTTTCCTCAATAACCCTCTAATTAGTGCTTATTTGTTGCAAGTAAGGAAGTTGTTGTACATGAGTTTTGGTCTTAATATGCTTTGCTCAATATGGGCCTAATAAGGCAGTAGTACCACAAGAATAGTAATCCTCCAATAATAACAAATATGATCTATTCTTATGTACGTAACAAGACATGAACTATAAGTGTTAATTGTGTCTAAATAACTCAAAATTAAGTATATATCTAAGAATATGTTTTGGGGTATTGACAGTTCAGCTAGCAATTGACCTGTATGTTTCATATTTGAACATTTATATTTTTGTGAAATTTGTACTGAAGGTTAGACAGGAAACCGGGTCAGTGTTGCCAACTTGGCGACTTTGTCGTTAAATTTGGCGGCTTTCCAAACCCCCTGGCTACTTATTTTTGTCAAAAGTGACTAACGGCTAATCTAACGACTTATAATGTTGTTATTAGGGACCTTTTTGGTGTTTGGAGACTCACGTATTGTTCAGCAGTTAACGAGCCGCGGGTGCTGCCGTGAGCCCCTCTGCCCTACCATAGTTATAAGGTGTGACTTGTGCCAAAGAACAGATAACTAAGCTGACTGAGTGGAGAACTAACGTGTCAACCATAGACTGTATAAATGGACGTAGTGTCCGTGACATCACCCATAGGATTCTGCAGTTGCCGTGAAGCCCTTAGTAGGCGGAGTCGGCCACTAACGGCTCGACTGTGACGTCAGAGTCTAATCCCGCCTGCTCCAAATAAGGGCAAAGAGGCGGGACCTGCTGCCTCCGAACTGGAAGTAAACAGAGCTAGCACAGGCTAAGAAGCTAATCTAACATGAAATACATGCATACCAAGTTACTGCTAACAGTGTAGTTCCCCTATATAAACGTTACATTCATAATCAAATGAGACAATCTGCAAGAGAATTAGCTATATTTTGTTATTCTTAATGCTTGTCATTCACACGTTGAGAAAAGACGGACTCCACCGCCCGGACCTAACGGAGCCGCAGTGGGCTAGCTCCGGGACACCGGCTGGAGCTAGCCCCCTGCGGCTCCGTTGGCCACCACTGGGATAATTGGGTCCCCTATTAACATTTGCTCCCGTTTAGCATTATGGGCGTCATAGCCATAGACTATAAAAGTCTTACCCAAGGCTGAATCATAAACTAAAATGTATATGTATGCATAAAGTGTTACGTCCTTAGCTGGCTAATAAGTAACAAGCTAAGCTACCAAGCACACAAACACCTGCGAACGGGGTTAACATGTATAATATTATCATTTTAGACTTCTTGGAAGTTCTGTTAGTACATTCAAGCGCACAGCACGACATTTTAATTGTCTGGTATTTGTAACAATATTCCCTAAAAGGCACAATCACCACGAACACGGCTAAAGCTAAAGGGTCAAGTACAGTACTATGACTAACTAACGTTGTAGCCTCTATGGTTGTAGCCTAGCAGAGTGGACAAGTTGCTGTTTGCTGACAGTGAGGCATGTACGTGTCCATCAACGTGACCACGCCCTAATTTATGCAAAAACTTTAAGACCTAATATAAATAAAAGGGTCGTGTTCGAAAACAATTCACTCACAGATTCATAATCATGAAGGTGGAATCTAACTATATCGATAATAATATTTATTGCATCCATGGGTAGAAACATGTTTTTTTCTGCTGTAAAGTTGGGCATTTTAATATGGGGGTCTATGGAAATTGCTCCTTTCTGCAGCCAGTCCCTAGCGGCCCATGTATGAACTGCAGTGTGTGGCACTTCCGTATTGGCTTCCCGGCTGTTCCCCAGAGTTTGCCGCTTGGTGTCAACGTGCGCCAACGCCTCCATCAATTTTGAATGGGTTTACGTAGAATACAGGCAGTGTCACAACGACGTCAGACGTCATGGCGACGTATCATAGGTGCGCTTAAAGTACGCGCTCAAAGTACGCGCTCACGTGGCGGCGGCGTAGCTTAGAAAGCGCTATCTTAGATATACGTGTTGATAACGTACGTGTGGATATGCGCGTGAATAACGTACCTGTGGATAAGCGTGTGAATAACGTAGGCCTACGTGTGGATAAGCGTGTGGATAAGCGTGTGAATAACATACGTGTGGATAAGCGTGTGAATAACGTATGTCTCGCCTCCGTTAGCATTGTATAGTATCTAGTACGGGGATTAATAAGAGTTTGTCTAGCACAGACCCGGCGCCAGAACTAATCTAAAGGGAGGGCATATGATTTTCATGGGAGGGCACACAAAACCGTCATGTGCTGCCTGCCTGCGGCATGGGCGGCGCCAGGATTTTTTTGCTGCAGTAGCTTTGCAGTTGCTATATGACAGCACGGCGTTGCTAGTTAATTTTCAAAATGAATAAACAAACAATACCAGTGGGCCAAGCACAAGCCTGTTCATATTGTAGCGTTCACCGCTATTCAAGATCATAGCATCACTCGAGCCTTCAATGTCGAAAACGTTCTCTTTATTTTCTGGTATTGACGGCCACAGAGCCACGCCTTACAGAATCAATCAATAGTATAACACTCATTATGACTTTTCCCCACACTCGAACACAACTCCTACGGTCTCGTACTCCCTCCACACCAGTGGCGGATTTAGGATTGTAGAAGATCCGGGGCTTAGCCCAGGAGTTGTTGGGGGGGGGGGGGGGGGTGCAGGGGTAAAGTGCTATTTTTTGTAAGTGGGGGGTTGGACCGAACATCCTTTAGGGGGGTCGTCACCTCCTCTCGGGGGATCCGGGGGCATGCTCCCCCGGGAAGATCTTTTTTTAAATATTGAAGTTAAAAGCATCAATCTGGTGCACTTTGAGAGCAACATTAACCCTACCTTAAAGCAGACAAAAGGCACTGGAGAACACTTATTCATTAACTTCCTTTAATGAAGCAAACTAATGCCTTAACTCACTCAAATACAGTTGTTTACTTATTTCGGTGAAACAAATGTCCATAGAGTTTTAAAGGATGGGGATAGTCTCACCTTGATTCTGGCGCATTGCTTATCGTTTTATAGATCTATTCTCATCCACCATCTTTGTTTGTGACGTAAAGAGTGTAAGAGTCACGTTTCTGAATCGGACACTCTGAGTGGATGCAGTCACAGCCAATCGGAGTCTGATTCAGAGGGTTGCCTGTCAGTTCCGTTGTTATGTGTACTGAAACGAGAGCCGGTGTAACGCGCGAAAACAAAATAAAAATTGGAATACGTTATTTTAGTGTCTTAAAAGTAGACTGAGGTATGAAGGGTTAACGTTACATCTTAGGATAATTTTTAGTCATGTTCTGTATTAGTGTTGCACGGTGTACCGATACTTGAAAGGTACCGCGATACCCTGCCGTTAAAAACGGTACGATTCCTCCGTTTCATTAGTATCGGCACTTTAAGACTGACGGGGAAAAGTACTCCGGAGAGAAAGCTCCGTTTTAATAAGAGCCGTGTGTGTTCAGCGCTCTGCTTCCACTCTCCCTGCACTGCAGCCGTGCCTGCAGTCCGCCCCTCTCAAACACGTTCTAAGTCCCTCCCCTCTCTCGTGCACGCGGCCACGCGCTAGCTGCCAGAGCATGTGAGAAAACTAGAAGCATGGCTGCAAGTGGGAGTGCAACTGCCGCTGCGCCTTGGCTTGTTGACAAAAAAGACGCCAGAAGCGAAATTTGGAAGTATTTGAGCTATATCTCTGACAGTGAGGACAAGCCTACGGACACCACGAGGCCTGTCTGTGAGAAATGTTTTAGATCCCTGCAAACCAAGGGAGCCAACACATCAAACTTGGCTAAGCACCTGCCGACCGGAATCCAGAGCTGTTTAAAGAATTTAAAGACAGACAGGTTAGCGAATGTGTAACATGCCCATGCCCTCAAATCTAAGTCAAACCAGTGTAATTTATTTTGTGACAAACGAGGCAATTAATGGCAATGATAACTGTCTAATATGGCTATCTTTTTAGCTAACTTACCAATGTGGCTAACATCTGCAATATACATTTTGTCAATAATAATTTATATTACTGTACTATTACATGTTAATAAAATATAAAACAAATTATATTTTATAAAACAAAAAAGTTGTTTGAGATGATGCTTAATTTTATTTAATACGAATTATTGTCATTTATTTTGTTTATTGTTCTCATTGTTTAAAAGTTTGTGTTATGGTTCTGGTGTGAAATAAAGCACAATAATTACATTTAAGACTGTTTTCCTTTTTTTAAGAAAAGTATCGAAAAATAATCGGAATCGCAATTCTTGACTTGGTATCGGTATCGAAACCAAAATGTTGGTATCGTGACAACACTATTCTGTATACATACTAACATATAAGGGTATACTTAGTGTGGTTACTCCATGTTTACTAGCTATAACATAAACATTACATCATTCTTTTTCACTTCTTACTGCAGATATCACCATTAGATTCACAAACCTGAAACATCCATTTCTTCACTGCTGGTGATTACATTGTTGTCAGCAGCTGATACTGCTGCTGCTGCAGCTTGTGGCGCCTGCTTCGATGACAATAATTTTCTAATATCCATAACTGTATAGGCTATTAGCTTAAAACTTGTCAGGCACTAGGAAGGATCACTTCTTCTTCAGGGCAGGCTACGCAGTACGCAGGCTAATGTCCTGCAGCGGCTGCCTCTCTGGTGGACTCCGGTACTGCACATTACTCCCGAGATGTTTTTTTTTTATTAAGTGAAACATCCGGGGCTTTTCAGAAAACATCCGGGGCTTGAGCCCAAGTAGCCACCCCCTAGCGCCGCCACTGCTCCACACACACCGGAAAACGCACACACACACCTGGAAGGGGCAGTCTCTCCCTAACTCCCACTAACAACATTGCCTAAATAACTTTACAAATGTACTAAAACTGTGCACATCTGATAACTGAAATAACTATAACTTGGACACGCTACAATATTATCCTTAATATTTACATTAAAAACATTCCTTTGACACTTATAACATTACTTTGCAAGGTAAGCACAACCAAAATAAGTTTGTAAAAGCAGAATTTGAACACTGTTTCTGTGCTCCTACAATATGTTTGTATAATACCATTACACCTTGAGCGTACATATACACAATAGCGATCGTTCACTGTTTCAACTGGCATGCTGTGGCATTTAACCTCCACACACACACACACACACACACACACACACACACACACACACACACACACAGCAGTGGTGAGGATCTCAGCCTGCCACTGACGTTCAACCAGAAAACATCAGCCGTTAGCCGTTAGCTGTTAACAGTTAGCACACAGAGCTCACATCTCCTCATATCTGTTCAGAAACTGGACAAAAGTTAAACAAGTACAAACCACAGACTGTCTGTGTCATGGCGAATACAGTCGCTGGTTTATTTATGTCTGTGGGCCGTTGTTGTGAGTGTGGACGGAGTAGGCCTATATACAACGTTAGCTTAGCCTGGTCGACCCGATCTTCATTCAGAAAACAAGCATTTTAAAAGTGTTTTTGCCTGCCGTCTATCTGCAGACTTGTCAAGCATTAATTCATGGTTTTTACTTACCGGTATCACTAGGCCTATGTTGTTACTTCGGCATCATTTAGAAACGTGTATTACAATTTAATCACGGTAAAATATGTTCATTTTGTTGTAGTTGTAGCTCCCGAGCCAGCGCGTCTTGTTTGAATGATGCGAGTAAACACAGCTGGCAGCCGTGGTGAAACCATGGGTGAAACTCGAGCGTTTAGAGCGATGGGAGTGAACAACGACCCCTGATAGATCTCGCGAGAATGTATATAAATATAGATACATTTCCATAACAAAACAATGGGGTTGCTAAGCTGTTGCTAGGCCAATTGTTGGAGTTGCTATAGCAACTCCAAGCTACCCTCTGGCGCCGCCCCTGGCCTGCGGCACAATATACATCGAACAGCAAGGCCAACTGCATTGCGTAAAGACGCACACTTATCGCAAATACATACACAAATAAAGGGCAACATAGAAACCACTTTTGAAACATTGTGTGCGTGGCAGCACAAACACTGGTAAATCAAGAACAAGGCACACTGGTTAAGGATGGCAGCTTCCTCATCGGTGCACTCGGAGAGAAATAGTAGAGACGGAGACGATTAACTGCTGTTAGTTCTATTATGGCATTTTGCATGTCGTGAGAGGTGTATGTTGCTGTGTGGGGAATGCTTTCCATTATTTTGGCCAACTCTGCATCTTTGTGCAGCGTATACTCAAACAGCGATAGGAAGAGCCCACTGCCTGACTCGGACATGCTGTGGAGTGAATCGTGATCCAGTTTCACCTGGTTGGGTTTATTAACCCCAAGATCATCTGGGGCTGTTGGTCTTTGAGCGGCTGCTGGCCCAATAGTACCTGTTGATGTGCTGCAAGGTAGCGTCTGTAGTGGAGGCACCGGCACGGAGGCGGAGGAGGATGCTGGCGGGTGTGGTACAGGGTGTGGCAACGCAGAGTGATGGTAGGGGCTAGGGATGTAACGATACCAAAAACTCACGGTACGATAATATCGCGATAAAAAGTCCATGGTACGATATTTATCGCGATATTGGAAAATAAAGGGGGGGAAATGTGAATTTCTATTTTTTTTTTTTTTTACTTGAATTTTTTTTCTTGATTAAATAATAAATCTGATTTGTACAGCATTTTAGTAGGATAGTAGTATTTGAAAGTGTCAACAATATAATAATCATACCCTGCAATAGAATAAATTGCAGGGTTTCACTTTAGTTTTTCAAGTAACTCAACTCTAACTCACTTTCTCACTCACTCAGCATCATCAATGTTATCTTTTAGGAATATGAGCATGTCCACATTTCCAGGTAGAAGCTGGGATGTTTGGGCATTTACAATATCCCCTGCTGTGGAAAAAACTCTCTTGCTTGGTACTGATGTTGCTGGGACAGAGAGATATGCTTTGGCCATGGGTGACAGCAGTGAGTAAAACTGTGCATTGACTCTCCACCACTTCAAAAACAATACAGTTTTTGCCAATGTGACAGGAGGTTTTCTCCCTCCGTACCGCTGCACGGCACTGTGCCATGTGCCTCCGCATTTGTCACTGCTGGGCGCGCCGGAAGTATAAATACAGGGGTGTGGCGTAGCTTGTGACTTACCTATCAACCCCTTCGCTGGTGGCTGGAGCACGGCGTGGCCCGAATAAATTTTTTGTCGTGGCAGCCGTTTCGCAACACTCGCATCTGGACAGCGCATCTGACTGCCGGTGCAGTGGCGGAGAAATTGCTCCGCTGAGGACTCCCTTGGGCGCAGTGTTGTTATCACCTGGTGAGTTGACGTTGTCTGCCTCCCAGGGGCGGCGCCAGGGGGTAGCTTGGAGTTGCTATAGCAACTCCAACAATTGGCCTAGCAACGGCTTAGCAACCCCATTGTTTTGTTATGAAAACGTATCTATATTTATACACATTCTCGCGAGATCTATCAGGGGTCGTTGTTCACTCCCATCGCTCTAAACGCTCGAGTTTCACCATAGACTGTATATATAAATGGACGTAGGGTCCGTGACGTCACCCATAGGATTCTGCAGAGTTGCCGTGAAGCCCTTAGTAGGCGGAGTCGGCCACTAACGGCTCGACAGTGATGCCAGAGTTCAACTCCCGCCTTTTCCAGCCTGCTCCAAATAAGGGCAAAGAGGCGGAGCCGAGGCGGGACCTGCTGCCACCGAGCTGGAAGTTCCAGAGCTAGCTGAAGCTACCAAGCTAAGCTAACATGCTCCCCATCTGCACGTTGCCGTCGCATTTTACGTTTCTAAGGTAAGCGGACATGAAACTATTCAGCAAAACTATAAATAATAATCTAAGTTATTGAGCTTTTAGCATAATACTTCAGAATCTTAAAACCCCTTAACGTTTGTATGCAATTGTGCTAAATTCAACACTGGAATCAAGCAAATATTAATATGTTTGCATGACATTAGTTATTTATATTTTGATATCACTTAACTATACGTTTAATACATTTAAGTCAAGCTAAGGTACATGTGATGGTAGCTAGTTAGCGCTCTTACCTGTGAGGCCTCCTCCAAACAGCATAATAACCAGACTGTATCATTAAAACTAAGTACCAGTTATAAATCCTTGACTTTAGACAAACAATTCAAAAGACAAAATGTATTTAAAGACCAATCTTTATTTGAATGTGCCTCTTAGATATTAGTTATACAGTAATAGTATTGACAATCTAAAAAAACTGAGCAACTCAACAGTTAACTTTATGTTTCTTATTGTCTAAAGCATTTATTATTTTCATTTTCCCCCTCTCATATTCAGTGTGGACGGATTGAGACAGCATGGTGTCCAGAGAGCTGCAGAGACTTCAGGGAGAAACCTCCGTGTGATGGACGTCCTGTCTGTTGGTTTGGAGAGGACTGAGGGTCTTTCCTCTGCGAGGAGGACCAGGGCTGATGAAGGAGCCCATGCTGGGCAAAGCTGATACCAACTGCACAGGCCTAGTCTGTCACTTTATTTGACTAAATGTGTTTAATACATTTAACCTCTTAAGCCCTGAGCCTGTTTTTAAGGTTTCAGGCTCGAAAATGCTATGCCCAAAACAAATGACTATAACTTAACTTCTAAAAGGGTTATATGAATAATTTCTTTTTTAAAAGCAAGGTTACATCTGTGAGTTGGATGTAGAAGTGTCAGAATCAATATAGATATTTCTCAGTCAGAGTAAATTCAGATGGAACATAGTAAAAAAAGGTAAATTCTTACCCCCGCCTAAAAGAAAAAACATTACTTATAGTGAAAACTACCCTTGAATGATGGGATAGTAGACTAAAAGCTTTAGGAATCCAAAGTATAACATATAATAAGTACCCTGTATCAAGATTGAGGCAAAACAAGTTAAATTTAACTTTTTTAGAGAGGTTTAGCTAAAAGTAGTCCAGGCGGACTGACCTTTGGGCACATTTGGATACCATCAGTGCCATTTGACCTTTTTCAGGTACCATACTGTAAAAATCATTTTATTATCACTACAGGTAATCATTCCATCCAAATACAAGTGTTTTAAAAAAAAAAAAATTATTTTAAAATTACATTTTTTTTGTATGTAAATGGGGTGTGTGTGTGTGTACTTTGCCACAGCCCTTACATGTTTATCACCCGACTAACACTTCTAGGAAGGTTTACTTACACAATAACAATTAGGAAACACTTGTCTCTTGTCTTGAGCAGATTTATTTAAAAAATAACACAAAAAAACGACACTAAAACCAAAATAACACCGCAAGCATTTTTTTTGTAAATACTGGCAAAAAAGAAAAAATGTACACAACCTGAATGTGTTTAGTGTTTTTGAATTGAGGCACCAGGCACTTAGTGCAGTAGATAGGTCTTCACCATTTTGTTGCCAGCATCAGAGCACCTCCTGACTGCGGTGGCATCTTCCCCATAATACTTGGGAATGCATACGAGTGATGATTTGGGGGGGAGTGGTGGTGGTGGTGCTGCAGGGACTTCACCCCTCATGTCTGCAGCAAGCTGCTCCCTGAAGGACTTCTGGGTGTGTGGCTTCGTCCTGCTGGGGTCACCCCTCATCTTGTGCAGCTCCTTGTGGAGAAGGAAGCTGTTCACCACTGCAATGTCCAGAAAATGGTAAAAAAAAGGTCTTGTACCATTTCATGGTTTTGTGGTGAACACTGTAGTACCCAATCAAAGCATCGGACACATCCACACAGCCCATGCTTCTGTTGTAGTCCATCACAGTGTCAGGAACGGTAACAACCTTAGTCTTCCACACACCAGCCCGTTTCACTTTCCTCCTGACAGTCTGTCCACTGAACCAGAAGATGCAGAGGGAGGCTGAGTTAGTACTGGTGCAGACGTCCGGCGGCGTAGCTTGGATGTTGATGGCTCTGGGGCAACTGTATGCTGATCTGATGCACGTCGTAGCTCGGATGAGGCAGATGTTGATGGCTGTGATCCAGAAGCCATTTGATACTCGTCTTCATCACTGTGAAAACAAATGTGGAAAAAACAATTACTTTGATTACTTCACTGGCTTATTCTTTCAAAAATGTAACTCAAATCAGAAATAATTCCTCCATTTAGCATGTGTGAAATAACAGTATACATATATATGTATGTATACTGTTATTTCATATATATATACACTATAGCGTGTGTGAAATAACCGTATAGCCTACATATATATATATATATATGTGTATACTGTTATTTCACACACGCTATAGTATATATATATATATATATATATATATGTATACTGTTATTTTACACACGCTATAGTATATATATAGACTGATATACAATACAGCTTTATTTATAAACTGCTGTTAGTCAATGTCTGTAGAACTACAAAACAGCATCCATTTATATAAATAAAGCTGTATTGTATATCAACCCAGTATATATATATATATATATATATATATATACTGGGTTGATATACAATACAGCTTTATTTATATACTGCCGTGTTATAGTCACGAAATACAATTAATCTATTTATACGTTCACCAACATGATGTTGCCATTGTTTTAGTTTCTCACGGAACGATAACGCTACAACAACAAAGCGGCGTCCATTTTGTATTTTGCGAGTGTGGAATTACTATAGATTACACCAAATACACAACTAATAGATACAAACATAGAGAGTACATACCTTTCCTGAAGTTCCTAATCAGGGTTGCCTGCTGTTGTCTTTGTGTTCTCTGTTCGCTGTGTTGTCGCTTCGCTGTGTTGTGTTCGTTGCTGCTGTGCTGGAGCGGTTGTGCGGCTGCTTCTGCTCCGTCTGTGCGTAAAGCAGCCGCTGCTGGCATTATTCATACTACGCAGGATCCTATCTCTGGAACCCATTGGTCGATTTGGGTGATTGACACCTTTTTTGAAACTTTGGAGCCAATCGAATCGAGGGGGGGTTAGTAAACGCCGCTAAACACTTACTTCAAGGAGAGAGAGAGGCTAGCGTAAACAGCACGTGAGAAAGCCAAACCCCGGACTGCAAAACTTTATACCTACGATGCGGCCATGAATGTAATGATGGATTATCAGGAACAATTCTAAAGTGACTAAGAGACATTGGATTAACCTTGAGCAGGGTTTTTATTCCCTTGAACACGACTTTTGATTACAAAACAGCAACGGTAAGACATAATTATTGTTATGCTTTAGAACACTGTTGTTGTTTTCTTGCTCTGTTCTGGCTGCTCGCTCAGTGCGTTTGTGTCCTACAGTGATGATACTTATATAAAAATAATCTGTGGAGTATCAGCTATCAGTTTGTGCAGAAAATATTAAGTTTTAAAGATTGTTTTTGCTAGTTAGCACCGGAAGTAGCATCAGCCTGTTTTCACTAAGGGCTAATGCTAACGCTTCTTGTGAGACTTGTGTTTTGTTTCGGTAAAAATGGCTCATATCATTAGGTTGCTGAGTTTTTTGCAGTGACGTGATTTTCCGCCCGGTATCGGGGGGGCCGGGTTTAAGAGGTTAATAGGTTTACACCTTCTGTCCATATGTGCTTTTTATTTAAAACATTTGATTAACTTTTGGTTCACATTTCAATAAATTGTATTTGCACTTCTTTTGTCCATTATTCTTACTGAAAATGTTAGATTACACATTCACATCTGACTGAAGATTGGCCCCATTTATTTGTGACATTGCAAAACAAGGTACATGTTGTGAAGCTCATAAAGTGAGGCAAATAGAAATAATCAGCTGATGGAGTGTAGATGTGGAAATAGCTGCATTCGATCAGCTGACTGTTTTTACAATAAAAGTAGTTTCTTAGTGAATGTCCTGTACTGGTCTTAAAATCTCATAACATCAGCTTTTAATGTTCCTCTTGGATGTTCTTCTTGACCCTCAGAGAAGGAGAAAATGTCCTGTCTTTCAGGCATGTCCTTTCCTAACAAAAATGACAGGAAAATAAAACATATTATTGCAGAACAAGTGTGTTATTTATGAAAGCGGTGTGTTTGTGTGTTTAGGGGCTGTAGATATAATTATTTTGTAATTGTAATGTTTTTTTTTTATTTCAACAATGAGCTACAAAGACAATCAGATTATGAATGAACAGTATGAAGTTCATCAACATTGAAATACATGTTATCAAAATAATATTTAACTGTTATCAAAACGTAGTGCAACTGTAGAAGCTTGCTCTGTTGTCTCACTGAAAGAATAACTTTTACCACGTTTTTTACAGACAATATTGAGAGATAAATAGTAGCAGTTCCCACTATGTGTTAAATATCTTTGCCTTCAATACATTAAATTAGAAAGCTGACAAAATCATATTGCTAAATATCTAAATGTAACTTTTTGGATGGAAAAAACCCTCAACTTAACTGATGTGTAGGTGATCTAGTATTTAGTATTGTTTAATGGAATGTATATCAGTGTATTCAAGTCAATACTTCATTAATTTAAACCAATATCTTTCTTGATTCTTTGTACAGTATGAAAAAAGAGTCTTTGTACCTGTGTTGAAGTTCACTGCTGTGAGGAGTCCAGTTCTGTCTCTCACTCTATGGTCCAGCCTGTCTGCATCACCTGGATACCTTAAACAAACAGATATATATATATATATCTGTTTGTTTAAGGTGTCCAGGTGATGTGTATATATATATATATATGTGTATATATATATATATATATATATATATATATATATATATATATATATATATATATATATATATCTATATATATATATATATATATATATATATATATATATATATATATGTAAAGTACCATGTGTACAAACAATATAACTGATTCTCTTCTGTTGAACATGTTGGATTGTGTATTGTCCGAGTCAGGGGCCTTTTTATTTTACTGTAACTTTGGAAGTTGTGTTACCAATGCTTACTGTTTATTTAATACCCATTTGGTAATGTAATTAATAAAAACAACAAGGTTTGGGTTTGTTCTTCAGATGACTGTGACGTTAACGTGTAAGCTCAATAATGAACTCCAGCTCAACCAACCATATTGTAATATCTAAGTAATCATCTTGAAATATGACATTAATAATTGTAATATACACACATCTTATTGTGAGGTTGATTTCACATACACTACTTCGACATCAGCTTGTCTACATACTTGAGCATAGCCAATTTAAATTAACCTTAGATGCATACAGTTCTACCTACATAATAAAATATCTCTAAGTTACAAGGATGTAACCTTATTTTATCAACCTCAAACAGAAGCCGTTTGTTCAACAGTATTATCCCACTTAACACTTGTCTATTTCGTTGTAACCTTTATATATACAGTCTATGATTTTAACTTGGAGGCTACGATTACAATCGTTAGCACCGATGTAGCTACCACTAGCTTACATGCTAACCCAAGCCTTACCATTCATTACGTAGCTGATTAAAATAATTAACACATAAATAAAGCACTAGAATTTCACTTACCGCAAAACCGCATTCATGCACCGTCTGTTTTAACCGCAGAGCGAGTCACAATAGTCCGATATATAAGCATGAAGAACAAACAACCACGGCCGGCTACAAGTTGTGTTTCCTGGATGAGCTGAGCAGGCAGAGTCCCTGTAGCTAGCTTCACGGAGCAGCTAGCAGAGAGACAAGAAGCTAACAGCGGCAGGCACTTGACAGGGCCGTCACTCAATGTGACCACGCCCTAATTTATGCACAAACTTTAAGACCTAATATAAATAAAAGGGTCGCGTTAGAAAACAATTCACTCACAGATCCATAATCATGAAGGTGGAATCTAACTATATCGATAATAAAATGTATGGAACCAGGGGTAGAAACATGTTTTTTTCGGCTGTAAAGTTGGGCATTTTAACATGGGGGTCTATGGAAATTGCTCCTTTCTGCAGCCATCGCCTATCGGCCAATATATGAACTGCAGTGTGTGGCACTTCCGTATTGGCTTCCCGGCTCTACCCCACAATTTGCCGCTTGAGTTTCACCCATGGTTTCACCACGGCTGCCAGCTGTGTTTACTCGCATCATTCAAACAAGACGCGCTGGCTCGGGAGCTACAACTACAACAAAATGAACATATTTTACCGTGATTAAATTGTAATACACGTTTCTAAATGATGCCGAAGTAACAACATAGGCCTAGTGATACCGGTAAGTAAAAACCATGAATTAATGCTTGACAAGTCTGCAGATAGACGGCAGGCAAAAACACTTTTAAAATGCTTGTTTTCTGAATGAAGATCGGGTCGACCAGGCTAAGCTAACGTTGTATATAGGCCTACTCCGTCCACACTCACAACAACGGCCCACAGACATAAATAAACCAGCGACTGTATTCGCCATGACCAGACAGTCTGTGGTTTGTACTTGTTTAACTTTTGTCCAGTTTCTGAACAGATATGAGGAGATGTGAGCTCTGTGTGCTAACTGTTAACAGCTAACGGCTAACGGCTGATGTTTTCTGGTTGAACGTCAGTGGCAGGCTGAGATCCTCACCACTGCTGTGTGTGTGTGTGTGTGTGTGTGTGTGTGTGTGTGTGTGTGTGTGTGGAGGTTAAATGCCACAGCATGCCAGTTGAAACAGTGAACGATCGCTATTGTGTACTTGTACGATCAGGGTGTAATGGTATTATACAAAAATATTGTAGGAGCACAGAAACAGTGTTCAAATTCTGCTTTTACAAACTTATTTTGGTTGTGCTTACCTTGCAAAGTAATGTTATAAGTGTCAAAGGAATGTTTTTAATGTAAATATTAAGGATAATATTGTAGCGTGTCCAAGTTATAGTTATTTCAGTTATCAGATGTGCACAGTTTTAGTACATTTGTAAAGTTATTTAGGCAATGTTGTTGGTGGGAGTTAGGGAGAGACTGCCCCTTCCAGGTGTGTGTGAGCGTTTTCCGGTGTGTGTGGAGCAGTGGCGGCGCTAGGGGTTGGCTACTTGGGCTCAAGCCCCGGATGTTTTCTGAAAAGCCCCGGATGTTTCACTTAATAAAAAAAAGACATCTCGGGAGTAATGTGCAGTACCGGAGTCCACCAGAGAGGCAGCCGCTGCGGGACATTAGCCTGCGTACTGCGTAGCCTGCCCTGAAGAAGAAGTGATCCTTCCTAGTGCCTGACAAGTTTTAAGCTAATAGCCTATACAGTTATGGATATTAGAAAATTATTGTCATCGAAGCAGGCGCCACAAGCTGCAGCAGCAGTATCAGCTGCTGACAACAATGTAATCACCAGCAGTGAAGAAATGGATGTTTCAGGTTTGTGAATCTAATGGTGATATCTGCAGTAAGAAGTGAAAAAGAATGATGTAATGTTTATGTTATAGCTAGTAAACATGGAGTAACCACACTAAGTATACCCTTATATGTTAGTATGTATACAGAACATGACTAAAAATTATCCTAAGATGTAACGTTAACCCTTCATACCTCAGTCTACTTTTAAGAAACTAAAATAACGTATTCCAATTTTTATTTTGTTTTCGCGCGTTACACCGGCTCTCGTTTCAGTACACATAACAACGGAACTGACAGGCAACCCTCTGAATCAGACTCCGATTGGCTGTGACTGCATCCACTCAGAGTGTCCGATTCAGAAACGTGACTCTTACACTCTTTACGTCACAAACAAAGATGGTGGATGAGAATAGATCTATAAAACGATAAGCAATGCGCCAGAATCAAGGTGAGACTATCCCCATCCTTTAAAACTCTACGCACATTTGTTTCACCGAAATAAGTAAACAACTGTATTTGAGTGAGTTAAGGCATTAGTTTGCTTCATTAAAGGAAGTTAATGAATAAGTGTTCTCCAGTGCCTTTTGTCCGCTTTAAGGTAGGGTTAATGTTGCTCTCAAAGTGCACCAGATTGATGCTTTTAACTTCAATATTTAAAAAAAGATCTTCCCGGGGGAGCATGCCCCCGGATCCCCCGAGAGGAGTGTTGTGAGTTTTCATAGTATGTTTAATATTTAAAACGAAAGTTAGTTATAATCAAATATAATCAATTATATTTTTGTATAACCCACAAGGAAAATGCTTCATATTTTAGGTTTTTCTATAGTTACAGTATAAACAAAACAAAGTGGTTTGTTTAGGTTGAGTGTGTAAGGTCTATGATTTATGGGTGTCTCTGATAAAGAGAGTAGGCCGTTTTCTCCCTCTCCTCTGGCAGCAGTTCACAGGGAGGGGGGCTCCAGGCTTAAGGAGAAACACAGAGGCCTCAAAAAAGGGTCAAGTCCTTTTTACACTAACATAGGAAGGTGTGTCTTATGCTATAAGATATGGAACATGTCGAGTCATGTCCAGCCTTGTACATTAGAGACCATGCCCAGTTTTCCACAAATTGGGTGTAGAGGAGGAGTTTGTTTTTTTGGGGTTTGGATCCGGTTTTTTTTAGCATAAAGAGACTGGTTTTTTGAGAGAGAGGGGGGGAAACCCCTGGTAGACTCTCTCCCGGTAGGCTGTGTGCTTCAGAGTTGGGTTAATAGCTCTCGGTAAAGGTCCTCTCACACTTGGTAAATATCTCTCGAATTTCTTGGTTGTTGGCTGAGTGGAATGATTTGATGAGAGATGTGTTTGTGAATATTATAACCCGCCACCTGGGATGAAATCTTCCTCCGAATTATTGCGGACAGGAATGGGTTTTTGAATGTTAATCCGCCGTCTGTGTTGGAAAAAGTGTATGAATATTATAACCCGCCACCTGTAAGGAAATCTTCCTCCGAATTAATGCGGATAGGAACGGGTTTTTGAATGTTATACCCGCCGTCTGTGTCAGAAAAAAGGTATGAAACTGATGTGAATTGAGTTGGTGAATGAAAAGTTGAATGCGCTTTTTATTGTCACCGGTCTTTTTTATGAGGAAATACCTCTAAATTCTATCGGGAGATTTTTAAAATGTCACAACTGAATTGGGCAGTTGAAATTAAAACATTTTGGTAATAAATGTAAGACTGTGAATTAAAGGAGACCTATCATGCTATATTTAAATGATATAGTGTATGACCATACCTATATAAGGTATATTTATACATTTTATTTTTCAAAATACCAAACGGATCATTTTTTAGCCATGCCTCGTTTCGCAGCAGCTGACCACGCCTCCCTGCAGAAGAGCGGGGCATGAGCCGGTGAGAGTCACGTTACCATACTTGCTGTGATTACGAGTGTGGAATAAACATGTCATCTCAGAGAAATGCATGTGTTCAAGCATATTATCAATTTGATCCAGAGACTGACCCTGAAGCAGCGGAGGTTTTGGTGGAGTTGCAAAGATCTCGGTTGCAGCAGGACGTTTCTGAATGGTTAGTTGACAAGCTGTTGTCCCTATTTATTTTACTCGGTTACGATGCGTGCTACTTATTCCGTTCATATTTTGGCTAATTAGCAAGAATGCAATGTGTAAAGTTTATAACTTAGAGTTTGTAACGCAAAAACAGCAATACATATATATATATTTATAAAGGGAGACATTCATATTTTCAGCATATATACAATGGCCTCATTGCGTTTAATAGTTTACAGTCCTTTTCTTCCAACATTGTGCAACAACCGTTGGAAAGTTCAATAACTTAGGGTGATAAAAAGTATAACTCCAACAACACCTCAGTTGTCAGCAATGTGTGTAGTTTCATGTGTTTTTAAAAGCTCAGTTATTGACTTCTTTCTACAGGTGTACATGTGCAAATTGCGCCACGATGCCTTCTGAACGGAGAATGTGTGCTGCATGGAGATACCACAGGTAACATTTTTGATAGCTTCACTAAGTTGTCTGTTTAGAGAATACATTTTTCACATGTCATTCAATATATGTTTATCACACTAGGTGTCAAGACGGATGCAGGAACTTGAGAACTCTGTAACCTGTATGGTGGACCATCCTGGATTGGAGCCTGTGTGCCTGAATGTGTTCTCCCTGCAGAATGCATTGAATATTTACAGAGCTGAACATGGTGGACTACAGTTGAGGCAAATAGAGCAGTGAGTGGTTAGTTTGTTTTGACTGAAATTGTAAAACGAATGCCAATATTGTTCATGGAAATAAATACTGGTGTATATGGCTTTATGCAATCTTTCATTCTGTCATTGTACATGTACTATTATATACTACACAGCAATGGCATAACACACCCATGTGTAAGACAACAAAAGTCCACACACAACCTTATGCTTTTGAAATCAGAATATTCTTTACCCATCCAAACATGAATAATCACGACACATTTGATATCAACTCGGAACTTTATTGTCAAAATCAACGGTTCTTTGAACCCATAAAAAAAAACTAAATTTACTTGTATTTTGTATAAATTACACTAAATATTTTTTTTAATGATTTCAGGCGTCACAGGTATCTAGCCTACAGAAGCTTTGTGAGCTGGTGCTGGGGCTTCCTTGGACGCAGGATCAGAGTGGTGATTCCGGCCTGCGTTGTCCTCAAGGAGGCAGGAGTTTCCTGATCCGCAAAATGTCGATGTTGGGTTCAGACAGAAGCCAAATTTAACCGTGTAGCATACCCGGCGATGACCTCGTCCCTGTCAGGTCGCTCATAATGGTGCAGGGTCCCGGCAATGCACGTGGCCGTGGTTCATTCCCCTGATAGGTGGAGAGTTGACCAATAAGCGGAGCACGTCTCTTTGTGACGTAGGAAAGTGTTGAAATCTGGATCCGTTTTTTTCAGATCCGTTTCAGCCACTTTTTTAGAGATTTGGCGAAGGAGAAAAATAGAGAGGGTTGTGTTTTCTGACACTTGGTGAGTTCCCTGGAACACCGGGGACACATATTCATGTATAAAAGACGTCCAAAGGTGCATTTTGCATGATAGGTCCCCTTTAAAGTTTCATATTTGAACATGATCACAGCACCATTTTTTTAGTATGATTATAATGTTGTAAAGAGAGAAGGTAAAAACCCTGTATTAGTTTGGACCTATTTTTCTTCAAATAAACTGATCCCACCTGTTGGACTGGGATAATTTAAAAGACACCTGTGCCCTCCTCTCCTGCTTCCAAGGTAAGACTGCACCCTGCCACACACACTTAGGTAGGAGCACACTCCATTTACTGATATCAAAATCCTTCGGGATCCCTTAAACAGATTAAAAAAGAGTTGTCTGAATTGAAACAGCAGTTAATTGAACCTAGGTTCTTCGGGAAGTTAATAGAGGTGAGATCTTGCTGATGTTGGTGGATCTGAGCCAAGCCGCAAACTTACATAGACTCAATAACTTCGGTCAGGTCAATTAGTAGGTCAGAGTAATTTACCGGAATAAATTATCAGGACCTCTCCGACTCTAAACAGGAGGCGACAACCCCCCTAAAGGATGTTCCAACCCCCCACTTACAAAAAATAGCACTTTACCCCTGCACCCCCCCCCCCCCAACAACTCCTGGGCTAAGCCCCGGATCTTCTACAATCCTAAATCCGCCACTGGTGTGGAGGGAGTACGAGACGGTAGGAGTTGTGTTCGAGTGTGGGGAAAAGTCATGAGTGTTATACTATTGATTGGTTCTGTAAGGCGTGGCTGTGGCCGTCAATACCAGAAAATAAAGAGAACATTTTCGACATTGAAGGCTCGAGTGATGCTATGATCTTGAATAGCGGTGAACGCTACAATATGAACAGGCTTGTGCTTGGCCCACTGGTATTGTTTGTTTATTCATTTTGAAAATTAACTAGCAACGCCGTGCTGTCATATAGCAACTGCAGCAAAAAAATCCTGGCGCCGCCCATGCTGCCTCCCTTTATCATCTGACACTTGGCTCCTGGCTTATTTTCTATTATTTATTGCGGTAGCGGGATTTTGCCATGGCCTGTGCGCCCCTCTCTCCTGACGGCTCGGGTGCTATGCTGTGGCTGAATAGATTGTATGTATGGGAACCTGTAAATTCAGTTATTGATATCTATGTGTTTAATTGGCCTCTAAATAATATTATATGTACCTGTGCCCTTTTCAGGGGTGCTATTAATTGCTTTTAATGCCCCCCCCCCTTCGGGACTCTGGAGCGGTTCGGGCTCTCAGGGAACTCGCCAACCGGGGCTGCAGTCGAATAGTCCATTTAGCTTAGGAACCTTCCTAACGGAGTGAAATGACCCAGAAGTCCCTCAGTGGCAGCCATGATAAGTGCCGTTCGAATTCTCTAGAATGATAGGAAAGGAGGTTTCAAATTTCCTTTATAACCTCCTTTAGCTTAGGAACCACTGGACCCAAGCCCCCAGGAAGTGCGCCGGAGTCTGATGAGAATATTCGTTGTGGCCAAACGGCGGTACTACACTTCTTTTAGGTTGCTGGGCCCGGAAACACTTTTTCCCATTGACTTACATTGGGAAAGAGTGGTCTGTAACTCGTTGGATAATTTTTTTTAAACTAAATAAACAACCCAGTATGAACACTTGTATAGCCCTTATTAAAAACATTCGTTCCTCAAGTTGTAAACATCTGCTAATAACGTTATTCTGAGAGTTATTTCCCTCTGCATTATGAACGCGCATCTAACCCACGGGACCGCGCCGCCCGGCACATTCAAGTTACGTGTTCAGCACTACATGCGTTTGTCTTTACCATAGACTGGTCTTGGTCTTTACCCATGGATGCACAATAAGAACGGACCCATATCGCCTTACTGCCATCCCACGGAGCTGTAATAATGGATATATTGCACATGTTTGCTGTAATTCATCATTTGTAAAATATGATACTACATGGGCTGTATGATTAAATCTTGTACCGTAAATGTTGTATTAAATAAAGTTAATATTACCGACGTTAGATTAACGTCCCTGTAGCTTATTATTGCACTAAGAAGCTTATTGGACTGTGTATATATATATATATATATATATATATATATATTAGGGCTGTCAAGTTAACGCGTTAATAACGCGTTAATGCAAAAAAAAATGAACGCCACTAATTATTTTAACGCGATTAACGCATGTGTATTTTTTTTCCTCGGCCGCCCCGTAGTTTCAGAGCGCATCGAGTTTAAAATACCATCTACAAGCTGATGCTGACAGCCCCGCTCCTGCCGCCCGCTTGTGGCAGACCACACTTCCACGCTCACCGGCAGGCACCGACTGGCTATTGGGAGGAGCGGGAGGGTGTGTGTATGTGTGGCTCGAGCGAGCGAGAGAGAGACCTTACGTGCATTGTTGTTGTTAGCATCTGGTGCTAGCTAGCTGCGCTAACAGATATAAGGAGCTGCTTAAATGAAAACAGAGGAGCGACATTTCGCCGACAACTGCGCCGAGCACTTGACTTTATGCAGGCAGCCAGACAGTGGGACATTGTACGAGAAGTCAGCACACTCAGCACGGATAGTGCAACATGATTGCAGCGTCCAGGCAGCTCCCGTTCGAGCATATACCTTGAGTTGCACATAGCTCCAACGATCCATCTCTCTCTCACACACACACACACACACACACACACAACACACAACACACACACACACACACACACACACACACACACACACACACACACACACACACACACACACACACACACACACACACACACACACACACACACACACACACACACACACACTAGGTTCCAGGTTGAATTGAGGCGAATATTTGTAATGTTCAGAAGTTGTTGTGTTTAATATTCATGAGAATATTTGTCATTGTTCAAATTATAATAAACATTAGCATAAAGCATATTTGTCCACTCATATGTTGATAAGAGTATTAAAAACTTGAAAAATATTCCTCTAAGGTACATTTAAAACAGATAAAAAATGTGCGATTAATTTGCGATTAACTATGGACAATCATGCGATTAAATATTTTAATCGACTGACAGCCCTAATATATATATATATATATATATATATAGTGCAATAATTCTTTCATGCTAAATGAAGCTCTGTTGGATATCACCAGATCCTGTTGCAGCGTAATATAAGTACATAACGATTGATGTGTACATTAGCATAATTACTAGCTAGCCGCTAGCTGCTAACTGCCGCCTCGTTAATATCAAATCCATCATAATAACAAACCATTACCATGCTGTCATGAACGCACGGTGCTGTTACGTGTACGCAAATTGACGTGCTTGATGTGAACGAGCATTTTGGTTAAAGTTGCGCATTCGCTATGAGCGCACATACGGGTACTTCTCAGGCATGCCGGGTAATCTGTGACGTTTCACTCTCTCAAAAGTTGGGCCATTTTATCATCATGCGCTAATGAGCAACTCTCATAGGAATGAATGAGGCCCCGCCTCCCACGCTGTATCCAGTTCTTATTATACATCCATGACTGGACCTCCCTAACACAAAAGGAGAGGAGAACATGCTGCCCCACAATGCCTTGCAGCCGCAGCATTTGAAGTCACACAACAGTCGGCCGTTCACGGAAACAAACGATTATGACGGAGAAATTATATCATGAAAGTTACGGTGCTTATTAAGCATTTTAAAACGTATGTGGTAAGTTGCCAAAGTGCTTTGTTTTGAACGTTCATCATTATTATAATCAAAAAGAGAAATATGAACGTTAGTTTTTACTGAAATGATCAAATAAAGTCAACATTTCACTGAGCTGTGTGGGGTTTGTTCAACTTTTAAAATATGTTTGAATGGTGATATACACAGTGATAGGTGTTAAAGACTAACGTTTATAATAAATACATTTGTATTGATTTTAAGATATTTTCATAGTTCATACAATCATATGTATTGGGATGATTTGTATTAATGTGGACCGCAGGGAGAGGGTGACTAGCATAAGTTTCACTTTCATTTTTTATTTCAATTCCAATTTTAGTCATGAAGAATATGTTTCTCTGTTGTTCATAAAGCAACAGCGTCAGAGCACGGTGCAGAGTCTCTAGATGAGTTTACAGTAGTCCCTCATTCTTATCAAACATCCATGTTGTAGTCCGCTGCAGAGATGGGGACTCGAGTTTGTGACTCGGACTCGAGTCGCACTTAAGTCGCACACACAGAGACTTCAGACTTGACTTGGACTCGTGTTTTGGGACTCGTGAACAATCATTGTGTTTTCTATTTTTGGCGTATTAAAGGTGGGGTATGTAAGTTTGAGAAACCGCCTCGAGATCGCTAGAATTTGAAAATACACAACCGGAGAAAATCTGCCACTTCCTCACAGAGCCCCTCCTCCAACACACACGAACGCGCACATGACCAATGAGGGCACGAGATAAGTTTGTGCCCCGATGGGAGGCTGACAGGCAGGTAGGCCATCCAGTTATTTTAGCCGGGCCGGGTATCGGGATGTTAAGAGCATTCCATGGAATATAACAAAAAGTGTATCTCGAGCCGGTTTCTCAAACTTACCTACCCCACCTTTAACATTAACATTAACATCATGGTAACACCATGGCGACCGGCGGCACACCTACAGCTGTACCGCTTGTAATTAGGTTCAACTATAAAAACTTCGAACAAAACGCCGGCGGCACCAACAAAAGGAGCGCACACTGCAAAGTCTGCAATATTAAAATCAAGGATGCTGGTGCAACAACGTCAAATGTCATCAGGCACTTGAAAAACTCACCCGGAGAGGTCAGTCACATTAACGCATATGGACGGTTAGCAAACATGTTTAGCTCAGCATCAGCTATGTAATGTTAACTTAGCTTGCTACTAGCTTTGTAACTGAATATTTGAAAAGATGAGTGAATGTTTGCTTGTCACACTTGTTTGCGTTGAGTGGCGTTGACATCCAACTCTTGACATGACATAAAAAAGGTCGGTAACGTTAATCATTACGTTCCGCTGCCACCATCTACTGGCTAACGTTAAACGTAGAAAAATACATAGTTACATACATAAATACATCTGTCGGTTTATAGGCAGGTTACAGGTTTATTGTTGACCACGTAACGTTAATGTTACAGGTTTATCAGGTTACCATTACACTGGGTTTGAGTGAGAGGATAGAGGAATATGTTTATTTATAGTAGACTTAAAAGATGTCATTAGAGACCCAGTGTAATTAAACAATACGGTTGCAGAGGTCAAATTTTAACATTTTTGTCCACTGGCCAAATGGCTAGCCTAGTGAATGTTGAAATGTTACCAGCCACTCAATAGATTGCCATTGTTATTTGTGGCTGGTGCGTGCAACATACAGTACCAGCCACTTGCATGATTTACCAGCATTTGGCTGGTAAATGGTAGGGGTGTAACGGTTCACAAACATTTCGGTTCGGTACGTACCTCGGTTTTTTGGTCACGGTTCGGTTCGGTACGTTTTCGGTACAGCAGAATTTTTTTTCACAAAACAAAACATATATATATATTTTTTTTTTATTATTATTAAACTGTGAATAATGTATTCACTCAAATAAATACAAAATATAATAAAATAAACATTAAGGTGCAGCATTTCGATGAACTGAAATAATCTGTATTTGAACTTTACTGTAGGCTATTAGTACTCACAAAACATAAACTATTAGTTTTGGGTTTTTAATTATTATTAAACTGTGAATATTCACTCAAATAAATACAAAATATAATAAAATAAACATTAAGGTGCAGCTTTTCGATGAACTGAAATAATCTGTATTTGAACTGTACTGTACTAGTTCCTAAGCAGCCAGTTTGACATTATGACTTGCTTGTCATTGTATTTTCATGTTTTTTTAAAGAAAAATTAACTTGTCGAAAGGGCAGATCTGCTGGCACTACCAATGACTCCTGCTGTGGAGAACACCCTCTCTCTAGGGACAGAGGTAGCAGATACAGCCAGGTAGCGCTTTGCTAACGAGGCAACATAAGGATATTTGGCGTTTGTAATAGCTTTGGCTCGGTCTGAACTCTCTGCGAGTGGTGGAGGCTTACATGCTAGCGGGAGTTGGGTTTGCACTTCAGTGTTTTTTCTTTTGGTACCGGTGATATTCAAGTTCGGGTGATGCCTTTTCAAGAGTGTGCAAGTTTGATGTATTGCCAGCCGCGTAACCAATGTTAGTTGAACAATGCCGACAAACAGCTTTGGTTCGGTCCACCTGTCTTTGTCCTTCATCCTTGTTCGTAACTGCGAAACCAAAATGTTCCCAAACCGGAGACTTCAATGATGCTGGAGGATTTTCGAGCTCAACTTTATCTGCGTTCGCCATTAATTTTCGACAGTTCCTCAAATTACTGACTACATTTGAACGCATCCCTGTGACCAGCTCTCATAGTGTGCCTCTCATCCAATGAAATGACTTGCTCGCTCTCTGACGCGTTGAACCCAATGTGAGCAAATTACTCTGAATGCTGCGACGCAGCACCTGAGATTACTTCCAACAAGTTGTTCACGTTCTCAATTTTTTACGTTTAACGTTATATTCGTTCGGTACACTTCGGTACACACCTGTACCGAACCGAAGGGCCCGTACCGAATAATTTCGGTACGGGTACGTGTACCGTTACACCCCTAGTAAATGGTGTTAATGGTAGATATCTCTTTTGGAACAGGTCATGTTTTAATATCACCAGTTCAGTATATTTCAGATAATATTGCAGCAATAGTTTTTTAGTTGCAAATGGCACAGAACAAATGTTTACTTTTAAGTACTTTTAACACAGTTTCCCTGCGGGGGATTAATAAAGTATTTGTGATACTGATTTTTTATTCTGAAGTGTTTTTCTTATAAGTGGTTTGCATTTAGCTAAAGTGTGATGTTTTTCCTCATATTGCATTGCAATAGCCTGTTTAAAGTGATAATATAACAAACAACTAATCAGTACTGATACCAGAGGTGGGACCAAGTCATTGTTTTGCAAGTCCGAGTCAAGTCTCAAGTCTTTGCGCTCAAGTCCGAGTCAAGTCTCAAGTCTTTGCGCTCAAGTCCGAGTCAAGTCTCAAGTCATTGTTTTGCAAGTCCAAGTCAAGTCTCAAGTCAGGATGGGCAAGTTCAAGTCAAGTCAAGTCCTAAACTTTGACAAAACGAGTCATAAACAAGTCATTATGTGTTTTTCACCAAATGTAATGACATCGATCAACAGAATAATACTTAATAATCAAACTGCTCTTTATTAGTCACATTAATAATTTAATAATCCATTTTCTCTCTGCTGGTAAAGTAACGTGTGTTTTTCTAATTTAAGAGGGATCAGTAAGGTAAGGCTACCGTGACGGTTTGATTCAGAAGGAGTTTAATGTATAAGATCCATGATGTTGAGGTGACCAGAATGTTTATTTCCACTGTGTACAACATGTTATAAGGGACCCACAATCTATCTTTATGCAAGTGATAATGTGCAGCGAGGCGGTCTCTATGGGGAAGAGAACACCTGCATCTAGATCCCTCTGCAGGTGGTACTTTAAGTATATTTTGATGCTAATACTTTTCTACTTTTACTTGTAACATTTTGAATGCAGGACTTTTTATTGTACAGGGTTCCTGCAGGTTTCGCCAACTCAAATTTAAGACTTTTTAACACCTTTTTAAGACCACTTTGAATAGAATGTAAGACCTATTTCACGGCAATAAAGTATGAAGGAAAATGTATATAAAGAAGAAATACGTCCCATAATCACTTACAAAGTAAATGTATTCATGTTCAACATAAGAACAATGACTGAACACAACAGCACAGTACAGAACTGTGTTAGCGTGTTAGACAAAAAGTGTGTATGTGTGTGTGTGTGTTAGGGCTGTGCAATTAATCATATTTTAATCGCAATTACGATTTTGGCCTGCCACAATTACGAAAACAACATAATCGGAAAAAAGATTATTTTGCTTTGCTAGGTTGTGACAGTGCACTACAACATATTTGATCTAATTAATTTTTTAGTAATGTATCATTTATTTAATTAATTTTTGTATTGGTTTTTCAGTTGAATTATACGTTCAGGGTAATCAACAGTTAAAAAGATACTGTTCAACAGTTCAATAAATGGATGTTTTCAAAGTCAATGTATAATCGTATTTAATAATCATGATATTAATTATTGACCAACATAATCTTGATTATTGCCATAATCGAGCAGCCCTAGTGTGTGTGTGTGTGTGTGTGTGTGTGTGTGTGTGTGTGTGTGTGTGTGTGTGTGTGTGTGTGTGTGTGTGTGTGTGTGTGTGTGTGTGTGTGACAAGAGCTATATTCAGAGCTCTGCTGCCTTGGCGACACTATTTCATCGTTGCTGTTGTATGATTGGTGTTTAGCTACGGTATTTAGCGTCTACAGCACCTCCGCTTTTAGGGTTGACGTAGACCCAAACTTCGCCCGGAGGAAGTCTTGGCCTCTAAATAAATAGGAAGGTCTTAATTTTTAAGACCTTCTGAATCATATTTAAGACCTTTTTAAGGCCTTAAATTCTGATTATCAAATTTAAGACTTGTTAAGCCCCAGCGGGAACCCTGATTGTAACTTTTTTAATTGTCTGAACTTCTCCCACGTCTGACAATAAATCCTGAGTGGTAACCAAAAAAAAACCCTGCTCTGAAGGTTATTTTCATTTTACAAATCCTGCACTCAGCTTTGCTTTCTCCAATATCATTGAAAAGCAGCCAGATGCTGCTTCTTTTTTCGGTTTTCGCTCATTTCTTGACTTTTTCCGACGCGCTTGCATTTAAATCTGGCTCCCCGTCTCCCCGTCGCTCTGTACAGCTGGCCTGTACCACTACACATGCTGTGCCCCCCACCCTTCTTTCACATAATGGTATGATCCTAGTGTGTCCTCGCATATGATTGGCCGCATGGTGGCCCAGCTAAATAAAGACCCGCCCCTGCCTGCAAGGATTCTCAGCAAGAGTAGGAGCGGCTGGAGATTCTGCTTTCCCCGACGGGAGTCTGCTCTTCTAACGGCAGCTCGCGATCGGCGTGTTGGAGACCTCTGAATTAAAGTATCAAGTCACCTCAAGTCAGAAGGCTCAAGTCCAAGTCAAGTCCCGAGTCATTGGTGTTCAAGTCCAAGTCGAGTCGCAAGTCTTTTGTGATGTTGTCAAGTCGAGTCTCAAGTCATAAAATGTGTGACTCGAGTCCAAGTCATGTGACTCGAGTCCACACCTCTGACTGATACTGTATGCTAATAGATATAGGAGTGATAATAATACAGTAAATGCTTTGAATTTCTTAGATATAGCTGTGCAGTATTCTTAACAGACTGGATAGCAGCAGACAATAGAAGGCTTATTACAACCAGAAGAGACATGAGACTTTTATTTATTAGAGACTTGAGACTTGAATTGGACTTGTGACCAGAGACTTGATCAAGTCTCACCCCACAAAGACTTGAGACTTGACTTGGACTTGCAAAAAAAGACTTGTGAACATCTCTGAAATATATATCACTCAGTATAACAGGCCTACATTACTTTCTGTATTTGTATGCTGTAGTTTAGTAGATATCTACAAACAAAGAGTCGATATTTTTCTAAGACCATTTAGTGCTTCACATAATAAAATACACAACGGCTGTAGCCTGATTATGCTTTAGGAGCAGTAGGTGTGTGTAGGTGTGTGTTGTACACTGCGTAGATGCGGCGGACAGACGGGTCTCAGTTGGTTTGGTGTCCTATGCTTACTTTTAATACTTGTACAACTTTTGGCCCGTAATTTCAATACCCCATTTCAGCGACCAGAGAGAGGGGTGGGGGGGATATATCCAGTCTCTGATTGTGTTACGTTATTATGAGAGTGCTCTCATACTTGTTTGATTCTGAAATTGTATATATTTATATACATATATGTGTGTATATATCCGCATCTGTAGCCTGTTATTGTCTCATTATACCGCACTGTGAATGAAGTAAAAGTAAATATATAAGCCATCATGAACACATCTGTCCATCAGACAGAGAGGGCTGCTGTGCCTCCTGTCATCATTAATGGACGTCTCTTTAAAATGACCGCTCAGAGGAGAGGAGTTCTCATTTCTCTAACCGCCTGCTGCTTCCACTCCTCTCTCCTCGGTTCCCCTCCTCAGTCCTCCGCTCGCATCTCCACATGCTTATTGTAGTGGTAAGTGCACTGCCTTGCGGCCTGTAGCACCATCCTTGATGGAGCATATGTGTGGGCTGGACCTGTATTTTACAGGAAAGGAGTGAGCAGAGGGTTGTGTTGTCGATTCTTGTTCAGTTTTCTGTGACTATCTTCCTCACCCTCTCAGACTTTGAGTTGCGCGCGCTGCTAAAGAGACGCGCTACCATGGAAACCAAACAATGGTGTAGCTGTATTAAAGTCCGAGTGGAAACAGTCCTGAGTAAATCTGATTTTGTCAGAAATCGGGAGAAATGCAGGAGAAATATGACCCCGGGAGGAAACCGGGAGAGGGCAATGAAATCGGGAGGGTTGGCAAGTATGTGCTAGACACAACTCTTATTAATCCCCGTACCAGATACTATACAATGCTGACGGAGGCGAGACGTACGTTATTCACACGCTTATCCCCACGTACGTACGTTATCAACACGCATATCTAAGATAGCGCTTTCTAAGCTACGCCGCCGCCACGTGAGCGCATACTTTGAGAGCACCTATGATACGTTGCCATGACGTCTGACATCGTCGTGACGTCGCCTGTATTCTACGTCAACCCATTTGAAATTGATGGAGGCGTTGGCGTACGTTGACACGTCAGTGCTCCGCTCAGTTAGCTTAGTTATCTGTTCTTTGGCACAAGTCACACCTCATAATGAGGTGTGATTTGTGCCAAAGAACGAACTCACTGAGCAACCAATCGTGTCGATCGTCGCCTACCATGCCCTGAACTATGCCGCGAGAGAAGTAACGTGACACTCTCGTCGCCACCCCTCTCGTCTGAGAAGCTACGTGACGTCTGCGTCTGAATTTACTTTACTTTGGTAGTTATCACCAAATAATCCAGTAATGTTACAGCTAGCCTACTTAGTTGCCGTTCAAGCTAGACTCTATTTCAATGTAGTTTTGGTATTCAAATAATGTTACACCTCTTGTATGCCCTGAATGCAAAAACAACCACAGACGAGAATATATATTTTAATTATCAAAATGATAACAAAGGCTGAACAAACAGGAGAAGCCTGTCCTCCCTTGTTCTCCAGGAGAAAACAAATGTTCATATAGTTTTGTGTGTAAAATAGATCGCTGCAGTGAACACACCTTTATGTATTTGTTTATGGTTTATTTGATATGGAGTGATGCAGTATACATAGAAGTTCAGAGAAGAAGCAACACCTATATATTGTTTATTTTTATTTCATTTCATTTTGGCACCATTGCAGAGGCAAATATAGAGTTAATGTGCAGAGATTATAATGTCCCGTAAACTCAAATATATATTGTTTTATGATGTTTAGTTGACAAAATAGTCACTGAGCTACATTTTGCTGAACTCAAGCATACATCTGAAGACAAGAGTTGTGTCCCCCTTTGGCCAGAAGGGGGAGTATATATTTTGTATAGATGTTGCAACTATACAGATATTTGGCAATACTATAATGTAACTGAGGTCAGGTACGGGTATGGTGGCCGAGCACGCGGTTGCCTTCTCCGTTGCCACGGCGCTGCTGGCGTTGGGTGGCATCATGCTGGAGCTGCCGGAGATCATCGGCAAGGCGGCAGAGGTCTCCCCGTTCCCCCAGGAACCTCACAGATCCAGCGCCACCTCTGGCTGCAACAGGCGGCTGTTACAGAGCCGGCCAGGAAGGTCCTGCTGGATGCTCTGATCAAGCATGTGGGCTGGCTCAAGCATGTGGGCTGGCTCCAGCCCGGACGGGCTGGCTCAAGCACGTGGGCTGGCTCCAGCCCGGACGGGCTGGCTCCAGCACGTGGGCTGGCTCCAGCACGTGGGCTGGCTCCAGCCTGCGGCGAAACCTCAGCGGCAGCAGCAGCAGCAGCGGCCAACACGGCCATAGCGACAGGCAGAGAGACGCTCGCAGCAACCGCAGCCGAGGCGTGAAGGAAATAAAAAAGAAAGCTTATTTCCCAACCTTTTGTCTGAGTCATCAGTTTCAAATGTGTTTCACATATCCCCCACTCTGGGTGAACCAGCTGCCTATGACCTATCGGTTAATAGCCAGCAGGGTTCGTTACAAAAGCCTGCACATTTTAATCTATCGGTTAATAAACTGCAGAGCGCAGTAACTATGCCAGCTGCCTCCAATCTGTTGATTAGTAGGCAGCAGGGTTTGCTGCAGAGGCCTGGTGGTTACAACTTTTCGGTTATTAAACCACAGACCTCGCGGCATTCCTCTGTCCGAGATACGCCACATACACACGGTCACAATAAGCCCATGAGCGCCGTGGTAACGCCTCATGTGGATGTCACTGCACACACCTCCACTCATCCTCTGAGCGTGTACGCGCCTCATGATGAGAGTCGGAGTGAAACACAGCGTGTGGAGGCCTCCTCACAGCCCTTTCGCTCTTGGCCCACCTTGGGTTGCCTCACGGGCAGCGGCGGCGAGGGCTCTGGCGTGGCTCGTCGTCATGACGACCACAACACATCTCGAGCATGTGCGCCCGCTCTCAGAGTGTTTCTCGGAGTGGCAGCGTGTGTGTATGATGGACAGATGGATGAGCAGGCTAATCAGCAGAGGGTACATCCTGCAGTTCGCCTCCCCCCCACAGTTTAACAGGATACAGGAGACACGCCTGTCATCCCGAGAACAGTGTATTGCGCTCCAAACAGAGCTATGGGAACTCCTGTTGAAAGAGGCTATTTCCAGGGTTCCCCAAGGGGAAGAAAATCAGGGGTATTACTCCCGCTATTTTCTTATCCTGAAAAAGACGGGGGGAATAATAATAATAATAATAATGCATTACATTTTTTATTAGAGCGCTTTTACAGGTGCTCAAAGCGCTTTACAAGTACACATTACACATATAAGACATGTAAGAGTCATTACTGCGGACATTACCCAGGAATGAGACCCATCCTCGATCTGTCAGCGTTCAACAAGGCAATAATGAAAAGGCCTTTTCACATGCTGACGGTCAAAAGGGTGCTAGAGTTTGTTCACTAGGGAGACTGGTACCCATCATCCCACAACACAGGAAATTCCTGCGGTTTTCATTCCAGGGAATATTGTACCAGTACAACCGTCTGCCGTTCGGTTATTCCCTGGCTCCTCGCACCTTTTCAAAGTGTGTAGAGGCGGCATTGCAGCCGCTACACAGAGGAGGGATGAGAGTACTGTTTTACCTGGACGACCTGCTGCTGATGGCTCGCTCCAGGGAGGAAGTGGCTTTACAGACGGTACAGCTCATATTGCATCTGTCAAAGCTGGGTTTCATAATAAACTGGAAAAAGAGCTGTCCTCTTCCCTCCCAGAGTATTGTTTACCTGGGTGTGGAATTGAACTCAGCCCGCATGAGAGCGCGACTCTCACGGCAGAGAGTGGAGACGCTGACAGCTCTTCTTCGACGCGTCACACCCCGCAGCGTGGTGACAGCCCTCTCCGTGATGCGGCTGCTCGGCATGATGGCAGCCGACCACGGGGTGATTCCCCTGGGTCTTCTTCACATGAGCATACTCCAGAGGTGGTTTATTCGCCTACGCATCGACCCCGTGCGACAGAAGAGGCGCATGATGGCCATCCCTTTGTCCGTGGGTTCAGACTTAACCTACATGAAAAGTCCCCACGTCCTGTCAGAGGTGTGGCCCTGGGCAGAGTTACGTCACACATCTCGGTGTTCACAGACGCATCTCTCTCAGGGTGGGGAGGAACGTGCATGTCGCAGGCAGTGGGAGTACAGTGGCCGGCTCACATGTCTTTCCACATAAACATGTCTTCCCTCCCAGAGTATTGTTTACCTGGGTGTGGAATTGAACTCAGCCCGCATGAGAGCGCGACTCTCACGGCAGAGAGTGGAGACGCTGACAGCTCTTCTTCGACGCGTCACACCCCGCAGCATGGTGACAGCCATCTCCGTGATGCGGCTGCTCGGCATGATGGCAGCCGACCACGGGGTGATTCCCCTGGGTTTCCTTCACATGAGGAGACTCCAGAGGTGGTTTATTCGACTACGCATCGACCCCGTGCGACAGAAGAGGCGCATGGTGGCCATCCCTCTGTCCGTGGGTTCAGACTTAACCTATTGGAAAAGTCCCCACGTCCTGTCAGAGGGTGTGGCCGTGGGCAGAATTACGTCACACATCTCGGTGTTCACAGACGCATCTCTCTCAGGGTGGGGAGGAACGTGCATGTCGCAGGCAGTGGGAGGACAGTGGCCGGCTCACATGTCTTTCCACATAAACGTGCTGGAATTGATCTCCGTACGGAGAGTAATTCAGCATTTTGCCCCGTTGCTGCAGAATCAGCATGTATTGATTCGCACAGACAACAGACTACAGGCAGCCTACATCAATCGCCAAGGCGGTGTACGCTCAGCGCAGCTTCTGAACACAGCCAGACGGCTATTGATCTGGGCGCGCGCACACTTGCTCTCCATCAGAGCACTGTATGTGCCCGGCGAATTGAAAAGAGGGGCAGACCTCATGTCCAGAGGAGGTCCTCGCCAGGAGGATTGGAGCCTACATCCCGAGCTGATCGCTCAGGTTTGGAGCTGGTTCGGGAGGGCGAAGGTGGATCTGTTCGCCGCACACGGGAACGCGCAATGCGCCCTCTGGTTCTCCCCTGGGGGTGGACGCGTTCGCACATCGTGCATGGCCCAGGGGACTGTTGTACGCCTTCCCACCAGTCCCGCTGATTCCTCGGTTCCTGGACCGAGTGCAGGAGGAGCGGCTGTCAGTGATCCTAATTGCCCCGGAGCGCACGGGCGCTTCCTGTTTACCATGCCTACAGCGTACGCTGTCAGGCAGGCCGTGGAAAATTCCGGGGCGCGGGGACGCTCTCTCACAGGTGGAAGGAGCGATCTGCAGTCACCCAGTGATAGGCCAGCACTTATGGGCATGGCCCCTGAACGGGAACACTTAGAGAGGTTGGGTCTCTCTCAAGATGTTGTACTATTCAGGGAGCCAGGGCCGCGCTACCAGAGCGTCCTACACAGCTAAGTGGACAGCGTTGGTGTGTAGAAAGAAGCCGGGACCCCACTACGTGCCCCCTGCCTCACGTGCTGTCATTCCTCCAGCTGTTGTTGGACAGGAATTTGGCTTTCAGCACAATCAAGGTATATGCGGCTGCCATATCATCTTGTCACGTGGGTTTCGGAGCCGGGACGGTGTTCAGTCACCCCCTGACGAAACGTTTTCTGCAAGGGGTACGAAGACTCAGACCGGTATCACGCGTACTGGCGCCTCAGTGGGATTTGGCTTTGGTGTTACGAGCACTAAGCAAAGCCCCATTTGAACCGTTAGAGCGGGTTCCCCTTAAAATGTTATCAGCCAAAGTAGTACTGCAAATTGGCTCTAACATCAGCAAAAAGGGTGAGTGATTTATCCGCTCTCTCTGTGGCCCCGTCATGCCTCCGGATCCAAGGAGATGGCAGTTCGGCTGTGCTGCGTCCTAACCCAGCCTGTATACCAAAGGTCATCACAAGCTCTTTTAGGTCAAGAGTGATCACCCTGGATGGGTTTTTTCCGCCTCCTCATAAATCGGAGGGAGAAGCCACATCTCATCTCCTCTGTCCGGTGCGCGCGCTGTCCTGCTATGTGGCGCGCACGGTGGCCTGGCGCCGTTCTCAGCGCCTGTTTGTGCATTATAGAGAGCGCTCAATCGGGCAACCTCTGTCTGCACAACGGCTGTCACACTGGCTGTGTGAAGCTGTGTCACAGGTAGTGCTGCGTACCGGTACGCCGAACCGGTACTGGACTTGTAAAAAGTTTCGGTTCAAGTCCGGTTAAAACCGGAACGTCGGGAACCGGTACTTGGACTCGCAAAAAAACTAGCACTTACGTATATTCTGGTGTCTGTGGTTATTTAAACATTCCCTGATAAACGTTATTCAGCGTCAATAAATGAGAGCTAATCCCAGTGTGCTCAGTGTACAACATCACATGTCATTTCACCTTCGATTCACGGTTTGAAAACGTAGCATTTCGCCACATGCTAATGCTAACCAGAAATGAAGAATTTTCATAATAAAATTATTAAGTTAATAGTGTGAACTTCCGTTTTTTTCAGAATAAAACTGATTTAAATTAAATAGTGTATTTAATTCAAAATTACGCCATATCAACATTGATTTTAATTTCTAACAGTATGTACATCACTATGTATGTAGTATGTACTGTATAATGTACACATGTAGAGTTGTGGAAAATACATGGTGTACAGACAGTACAGTACACTCTGACTGTACAGTCACTACAGTGTAGCCTATACTGTATAGTAGGTGTGTAACAGTGTAATGTGTATAGTCTACTCTACACTCTACCTTTCAGCAACGTTTTAGGGATTTAGGCTCAGTCAGCTCAGGGACTGTTTGGTAAATGAAATAAATGTTTGAACTTTGTAGTAGTTCACTGTAGTTGCTGTCATAAGTCATTTGTAGACTAAGTGTCAAAAAGTGTTTTTTTTACATTTGTACTTTGTAGAGAAATGTAGACACAAGTTGGAAGGGAGCACAATAAACCTGACGAGTTTGAATTTGAGTTGATTATGAGTTAATTTTCAATTGATAATTAGCTCACAATAAGTTCACTTTAGTTACTCACACAACTTGACACAAGCCATAGGTTCAGGTCCGGACTTATAAGTCCGGACCTGAACCTGAACCTCTCGACTTGAGTCCGGACCTGAACCTGAATGTGAGTCCAGGTACGCAGCACTAAGTGTGAGTATGAGCAGCTCAATTAAAAGCAGCGGCAAATGGGTGCGTTTTTAAAAATAGGAAGTGTTTCGGCGGACGTGCACGATTTAGGCAGTTTGTTCCAAATTGTTGGGGCATAATAACTAAAAGCTGCTTTTCCATGTAGTGGTTATTCTCGGAACAGAGAGCAGACCCGACCCAGAAGACCTGAGACTCCTGGATGCTTCATATGGAGGAGGTCGTCTATATACCTCGGTCCTAAGCCATTTAGTGATTTAAAAACTAGCAGTAGTATTTTAAAATCAATTATTTGGCAGACTGGAAGCCAGTGTAATGATCTCAGAACCGGAGTGATGTGATCCACTTTTCTAGTGTCAGTGCCACTATTATGAGCCACTTTTCTTTCTATATTGTAGCCTGACAGCACATCGACTGTCAACAAAACAGTTTCTCAGTCCAATGCTAAGTTAGTGGCAGGCCCTGTGTGACTGGAGACTATAAGGCAACACAAAACCCAAACATGTCCTTAATGTTACTCAAGGCAAATATATGTAATATAACCGCAGCTAACTGTGGGGCTACAAACCCCTCATACTGTGAGTTAATAACTTGAGATGGTTATGTTGTCTAAAGGGGAGACAATCATTATGGTATTAGGCCATGCAAATACAAGGTCAACTTAGTGATAAAATAAGTGTTGCATAATATATGTTCTTGAATAATGTCATTTCATAAATAGTTGTTAATGATTACATGTTCTCCTTATTCAGTTCCACTATCAGATGATGCTGATGGTGATGGCCCTGAGGGAGAGATGCAGGCAGAGCTCAGTGGACAGAACTGGCAGGTACAGAGGAAACTGTTTCAATAGGCCATGACTGACACTGAACAAAACCAAAGGAAATGTAATGACAACAGTATAAGCAAGCTATGTTCATGTTCTCTCAATTATAGTTATTATCAGAGTTTAATCCATCCCAATATTCAGTACCAGCAGATGCTGAGGAGGTTGACAAGTCAAGATTCAGGGTCCAGCACAAGGGAAATTGCAACTGAGTAGGGCAGCAACGTTGTAGATATTGACGATACATCCAGCAAAACGTCCCCAAAACTGGTATGGCCTGGCTGGGTGTATAAATCCCGGCCTGACCTATGGTCCCTGCTGACACATCACACACCCATACACTACACACACATTACTGATTAAACTGATATCACAATTGAGTTACTCTCTTTAAATAAATATACTGTAATTGGAAAAGAATCATGTGTGGTGTCCTTGTTTTGTCCGTCCTTGATCCAGGGCTCCCTATTGTTGTATGTAGGTTATTCTTGGTTTTAGAATGAATTCTTTAATGGTGTTTTTCAAATGAAGGGGGAAAATAATGAAATAAAGTAAAGTATTAAGACTCAGTGCGAGTTATTACTTTCTTCAAAAATACACAGACATTGCAGCACATCGTGTCACGTCTTTGCACAGCTTTTCTCAGCAGCAGAGTATAATGTGTTGGTGAACCTTTGTTTCCTCCTGATAGAAGCGCTCACTTAAAGGTATACTCAATTCAATAGCTTTATTAGCATGACCTCAGTTACATATAGTATTGCCAAAGCTCTGTATAGTTGCAACATCTCTACAAAATATAAATATACAATACTCCCCCTTGTGGCTAAAGGCAGACACAACTCTTGTCTTCAGATGTATGCTTGAGTGCAGCAAAATGTAGCACAGTGACTATTTTGTCAACATCATAAAACAATACATGAAATTACAATCTCCGCACATTAACTCTATATTTGCCTCTGCCATGGTGCCAAAATGAAACGAAATAAACAATATATATAGGGGTTGCTTCTTCTCTGAACTTCTATATACTGCATCCCTCCATATCAAATAAACCATAAACAAATACATAAAGTCCTGTTCACTGCAGCGATCTATTTTACACACACAACTATGAAAACTTGGTGATATACAGTGGCATTTTCTCCTGGAGACCAAGGGAAGACAGGCTTCTCCTGTTTATTCAGCCTTTGTTATCATTTTGATAATTACAAATATATATTCTTGTCTGTGGTTGTTTTTGCATTCAGGGCATACAAGGGGTGTAACATTATTTAATACCAAAACTATATTGAAATAGAGTCTCGCTTGAACAGCAACTGCGTAGCTGTAACATCACTGGGTTATTAGGTGATAACTACGGTGGCCCTGACACTAATGCTGTGGTGCAGGACACCACAGCATTTCAGAAAACACCACAGCATTTCAGAAAACACCACAGCATTTCAGAAATCACCACAGCATTTCAGAAAACACCACAGCATTTCACAAAACACCACAGCATTTCAGAAAACACCACAGCATTTCACAAAACACCACAGCATTTCACAAAACAGCATTTCAGAAAACACAACAGCATTTCAGAAAACGCCACAGCATTTCAGAAAACGCCACAGCATTTCAGAAAACGCCACAGCATTTCACAAAACGCCACAGCGTTTCAGAAAACGCCACAGCATTTCAGAAATCACCACAGCATTTCAGAAAACGCCACAGCATTTCACAAAACACCACAGCATTTCACAAAACACCACAGCATTTAAGAAAACGCCACAGCATTTCAGAAAACACAACAGCATTTCACATTGGACGGAAAGGATATTCCTTTAGGGCAGTGCTTCTCAAAGTGTGGTCCGTGAGCGCCCCTAGTGGTCCGCGAGTATATTGGTAACATTTCACATTTGAAATAAATAAATACATTTAAGTTGTCCGCACTCTCGCGGGAATATCTCCGCCATGGAGCGAGCTTAATTTTTCTTTCAATTGCATGATATAGCCCAGCGCAACACCTTCATCACACATGTAGCCACTTGTTTGTACTATTTTCAGGCGATTTGTAATTTGTTCTAGAAAAACGATGTGATTTTGGATATTTGTGGAGTTAGGTGGTCCGCGAGTGTTTTTTTATTTGTCAAGTGGTCCTTGGTATGAAAAAGTTTGAGAAACACTGCTTTAGGGAGAACACTTCTTGTTTGTGATTGGACAGAGCCAGCCAGAGAAGCACTGCTGTGATTGGTTGTTTTTTGCTGCCAGTCAAGAAATGACGCTTCGTGATTGGTCAACACCCGACAGCGAAATATGTCACAACACATCAGCCGTTAGCACACACTCAGAGCTCACAGCTCCTCATATCTGTTCAGAAACTGGACACAAGTTAAACATGTACAAACCACAGACTGTCTATGTCATGGTGAATACAGTCGCTGCTTTATTTATGTCTGTATGACGTTGTTGTGAGTGTGGACGGAGCAGCAACAGGTTAGTTTAGCCTGATTGGTCCGATTCCATTCAGAAAACACGCATTTTAAAAGCTTTTCGCCTGCCGTGTTATCTGCAGACTTGTCAAAGCGTTAATTCATGGTTTTTACTAACCGTTATCAGTATGTAGTTACTTCGGCATCACTTTGAAACGTGTATTACAATTAAAGGGATAGTGGAAATGGAACCTCAAATAGTTTATTTTTAACTTATATACAAGCATAATTACGTACCAAAACAATCACACCTGATTAAAAAAATATAATAAATGCCTTACGCATGTTAGAAGCACTTTATTGCAGCTTCCCCGAAGTTTTTTAGAAACGAAATGTTCGACTCAGCCAAACCGGAAGTGACGAAAACTTAGGAAGACGATACGATAACAAACCATGGCGTCTATGCAGAATGAACGTGGAAGGGCAAATATACCAGACAAAGAAGAAGGATTGTACGAGGTATCCAGTGATGATAGCGAGTCAGAAACATCCTCTCGGCTTTCCTACGAAAATGTCGTTTTAGGAACTGAATCTGAATCCGGTTCAGTAAGCGACGATGGTGACAATATTGAGCCAGACGATGGACCATTACGTCCTTATTTGTTCGAGCCCGAGCCCGAGGTGATGGTTCACGGCATGGGCAATGGCGAGGATGACCAGGGCCAGGCGCCAGATGATGCACCCCTACGCACAAATAATCTTGACTGGTAGGTCCCTAAGCATAGCTCACGCATTTTAAAATCACCTGTAGCCTTTACAAATATTAATCATTGTTAACCAGTTAATCCCGAAGGTCCCCCCAGTGGACCCCTCCCACCGTTTTTTTTCTCTCACATGTCTCAGGGCTTCTTAACATTTATGAAACTATTAATGTTTCATACCCTTTTAAAGGTAAGAAACTCCGCTAACTGACAATAAGAAAAATTGTTAGCTAGAAAAAACACAAGCGTAATACCAAGCCTTTGAATTAGCATTGAGCGAAACAATGCTAACTAATGCTAACGCTTTTTTACACACAACACACGGTAGAAATGCCCTTATTACTATCTTAACTGCACAAACAAGATATACGATTTAAAGCTGAGACTCCACAGATTCCACACATGTAATGTCATCACTGTAAGACCTCGAATTCCTATAGCTATCAGCCAGAAAAGAGAAAGTAAACAACATCCGGTTCCAAAAATATTACAATAATTACGTCTTACCTTTTTTGATTTGTGATCAAAAGTTGTGTTCAACGGAATAAAAACGCATCTCAAGGTTAATCCAATGTCGTTGTGTCACGTAGAATTTTTTACTGATAATCAATCATCATATTTATGGCAATATACTCGGCTATTCACATGCAAATGCTATTGAATGTCCGCCATTGTTTGTGCCCGTCTTCCTATGCTCTCGTCATCACCCGAAGATTCCCGACGATTCCCGAAGTATTTCGTTTCATTGAGAGGGCGCAGTAAAATTGAAAATAAAATGAAACTAGGCGCATGAAATTAAAAAAAATTGTTTATTATGCTTATTTTTAATAAAAATACATAAGTTAAACCCAAAATTCGCGGATTTCCACTATCCCTTTAAATCACGGTCAAATATGTTCATTTTGTTGTAGTTGGTATCTCCCATAGAATTTACATGGAGATACGCCCCACCCCCTCTCCAGCGCCTCTTGTTTGAATGACAGGAGCAAACACAGCTGACAGCCACGGTGAAACTCGAGCGATTAGAGCGATGCGAATATTGGGTGGTCTACCATAGTATTTACATGGAGATAAGCCCCTTAAAAACCATGAATTAATAAAGCATTAATTCTGTGTTTACTCCTGTCATTCAAACAAGACGCTGGAGAGGGGGCGGGCCGTATCTCCCTGTAAATCCTATCGGAATCGGATCGATCAGGCTAAACTAACCTGTAGCTGCTCCGTCCACAACCTCATACAGACATAAATAAAGCAGCGACTGTATTCGAAATTACATAGACAGTCTGTGTTTTGTATATGTTTAATGTAGCTGTGAGCTCTGAGTGTGTGCTAACAGCTAACGGCTGATGTGTTGGGCCAATCACGCAGCGTCATTTCTTGACTGGCAGCAAAAACAACCAATCACAGCAGTGCTTCTATGGCTAGCTTTGTCCAATCACAAACAAGAAGTGTTCTCCCTAAGGAATACCCTTTCCGTCCAATGTGAAATGCTGTTGTGTTTTGTGAAATGCTGTAGTGTTTTGTGAAATGCTGTGGCGTTTTGTGAAATGCTGTTGTGTTTAGTGAAATGCTGTAGTGTTTTGTGAAATGCTGTGGTGTTTTGTGAAATGCTGTGGCGTTTTCTGAAATGCTGTTGTGTTTTGTGAAATGCTGTGGTGTCTTGCACTTCAGGGCCACCGTAGATAACTACCAAAGTAAAGTAACTTCAGACGCAGACGTCACGTAGCTTCTCAGACGAGAGGGGTGGCGACGAGAGTGTCACGTTACTTCTCTCGCGGCATAGTTCACGGCATGGTAGGCGACGATCGACACGTTCGTGAGCTCAGTGAGTTCGTTCTTTGGCACAAATCACACCTCATACATAGTACTCACAGGCGCTCAGACTCACAGTTGCCTCCCGCAGCAGCTCAGCTGCAGTCAGAGCAGAGAGCAGACATCCAAACTCTCCCGCGTCGAGACTGTAAATGAATTGCGCATGCGCCAACTGCCAAGCTGGCCTGGTTATGAGCGGGATTTAAATGTAAATGTTTCTTCACTGTCACACTATAATAGAGAGGCGAAGTCCCTCCCCTTCCGGGAGCCTCCATGGGACCCCGGAAGCGGAAAATTATACATTGAAGTCAATGGAGAGAGAAAAGTTATCTTTTGATCCCGTTTGAATTGTGCCACGAATGACACATATGATGTTTGTCAATTTAAAAGAACATTTTGCAAGTCAAAAAAATAAAAATGTGTCGTAAAACTGTGAAGTTACAATTTTTTTTGTGTGAAACCGCTCAGTGAACTACAGGTCTCTGGTCTCGCACAATACGCGTCACCATCACAAAGACGGCCGTCACGTTAGCAAATTTCACCTGTTTCTTTTAGAATGAGGCGAAAAGTATAAAACGAGGTGAACATCACTACAAGTCTGGGCATGTTGAGAGCTTTACATACACGAAAGGGGAGTTAGTCGGTTCTGTAAAAGCCAGCATGCGGGACCGGCTTTACAAGGTTTAGGTGAGTAATATGAGTGCAATGTGTAACGTTAATGTCAGCTAGCTAACATTAGCTAACAAGGTACACTAACGTGTTTTGTTTTAGTAACTAGTTTTCTCCTTAAGAACTTTGTGGTCTCTGTGTATGCTGTGGATAACATTAGTGTTCACAAGAACAAGATACACTCTTTTGTTTTAGTTGTTGTTCAGATTGAAGCGGCCAGTTTTATATCGACTATACTGTATGTGTGATCTCCTTTTACATCTCGTTGTGTCATTTTAGTTTATTTGCTGTGTGTAGATTCAAGGATTTTGGTTATCTTGTCAATTTGTTTGGTTATCTAGGCACATATGTGTGTGACTCCCTCTGGTACACTGGTATGTGTTTTCCTAATGTAGAGAGCATTGATTAATTAATAAACTACACACTGAGTCTAGATCCTGACCAAATCCTTTTTTATTGTTGATGAAATGTTTTTCAAAAATGTATTCATACACATTTAGAAAAATACAATGTACAATCACAACCAATACAACACAAATTACAAAAAATACAGAAAAATAATAACAATCAGACAAGAGGACACAACTATGGATAAATAAACCCTCCCACCCCAGATCCGGACCATCCTTGTATTATTGCTCATTCAATCAATTATAGCATGCTAACAAATGGTACTTACTTTATTTTGACAGATCTGCATGGGAGACGATGGCGCGATGCAGAGCGCTGTCTGTGATTGTGCACGGGGGATGTACAAATGCAGCCACGCTGCAGCATTGGCAATATTTGCCATGTGGCAGATCAGCTCCACAGATGTTGAGTGCCAGTGGAGGAAGCCTGGCACTTAAAAAGTAGTCCAGCCGGTGTCTCAACTTTACCAACAGCGAGAGGAGACATACAACCCACTGGCCAGAGACATCGCCACTGAAGATGTAGACTGGTTCAGGTCTGCACTGTGGGGCGCACAGTGTGGCATGGCATGGCTTTTGTCACCTGAGCCAGAGCCGCGGCCTTAACATCAGGCCATTGTCACTGTGCCTCAATGCGACTGAGCAGAGACCAGCAAGCTGCCATCCAGACAGCCACCGTAGGACAGCGGACAAATCCTCAGTGGCAGTTAGTAAGTTACACAGACAGGGCAGGTTGACAGCCAGCAATTTTGGTGCTGTGCTGCGGTCGGGACTTTCATCCACTCCATGCGCGTCCCTCATGAAGAGGGTGCTTGGGGGGGTACAACTTGGACGGAGTCATGGCTGTCAACTGGGGGGTTGTAAACGAGGCCGAAGGGGTGAAGGCTTTTGTGGAGGCCTATCAAGTGACAGTGTTCGAGTCTGGTCTCTTTGTGAGTGAGTCGAGTGTTTTAGGAGCATCACCCGATGGACTTGTGCAGCCATCTGCCCTGCTGGAGGTGAAGTGTCCACACAGCCAGAGGAACATGACCATCGCAGAGGCAGTCCAGTTACCATCCTTCTGTCTCCGTGAGGAGACAATGGGTCTTACATTCTCAAGAAGAATCACCCTGGCACCAGGTCCAAGGGCAGCTGCACATCACAGACCGGAGTCTCTGCTACTTTGTTGTGTGGACCACGAAGGAGGCGATCATCATCCCCATCCCCAAAGACCCTGCATGGCATGGAAATCTCCTCCTCCTGGAAAAATTCTACACCCAGCATATGCTCCCTGTTTTGGCCAGTAGAGAGGAGGACATTTAAATAAACATACTCTTAACACCCTCGGACTCTGCGTTGTGTTTCGTATGTGTGATGGGGTGTTATGCAGAGGGGAGGAAAACAGGAGACAGCAGATTGGGATTGTGGTGGAGATGCTGAGCAGTTATTTAATTGTTGCATGTAATTATTATTATACTGCGTGCTTCTTAGTTATTCCATATTTTGCTGTAACATGGATCTGTATGTAACTCTATATTTACTTGTTATCTACCACACTTCCTTCTACATCATACACCATCATTATACATGATGGTGTATATAGGATATATATATATTTGTATACATATCTGTAAATTGTATAATTTTATTTAAACGTCTTTTTGATCTCTCTGTCTATAAACACAAACTGAGTAAGATTGACAATAAAGTTGACTTTGAAAAAAAAAAAAATTCTTTATGAAAATAGTTGACTGTTGGAGAAATGAATCCAAATGAAACGTTGGACTGAACTACAACTACGCCTTTAAATCTCTACGGACTGTTTTTCAGTGGGTTGGCAAGTTCCTATCTTTAAACATTTATTAGTTTTTTCTCAGAACAGATTTGATTTTCTGAAGTTAATTTAACTTTGCCGACCATGTAAGGTCATTATTAAAAAGGTACAATCAATTTGTTTAGGGTTGACTAAAATAATGAAAAACATTCATTTGGATAATTTACTGACAGAATAAGAAACTCAATGATGCTCTACTCACCTGTTCCTTTTTTATAAAGTGAAACAGTTGAAACGATAGATTTTAGTAAACTTAAAAACAACCTTCTCCAAAAGCTATCAAGGAATATACCGAATACTTGTTTTAGAACTTTATTACATATTTTTATATAAATAGTTTGAATGATCCATATTTGACAGAAGCTTGTGTTTACACTGACCTGTTACTCATATATTAATGTATTTGTAACTTCAGTAAACCACTACCTCATTAATTTATTTCATTCATCACGGTTCAGTAAACTAAGTGATACATGAACCAGTTTAATCATTATAATAACGTAGGATTGCAACTCTTTGAAACTGTAGGTGGCTCTTAAAAGAGCCGTTGTGTTTGGGTGTACTGGTCTCAGGTCAGTCTAAGCCCTCTCTCCGCAGATGCGGCGGGACAGCTGGATGTCCTTGGGCATGATGGTGACCCTCTTTGCTTGGTTCATCTTACTGGGGGGCAGCTACATGGATGTCGGTGCAGTCCACAATCATTGTGAAGTTGAAGGCAGAATGAATGAAGGCAGAATTAATTTATTATTGACTCCGAATGAAGCACAACTTCATGTCATACAATACATTGACTTTATTTGTAATTGTGTAAAAACATATGAGCATTGATTAGCAAGCAGGACCTGCAGGAACAGAGAATGGTGATGGATGGAGCTGGGAAAAGAGAAGAATAATGAAAACAGATCAACTTTATTATCGGATATTAAAAATTCAATTTCAAAACAAGTTGCCGCTCCTACAGTTTTCTAGTATGTAAAGATGATTTCACATGACCTATGCAAAATATCACACTTAATACATGTGTGTCTCTGGGGGGTGCATTGTGCCTTTGATGTATATAAATAATATACCATAACCAAATACTATTACGTACAGTGGAAATCAGGTTGCCAGAGCAGGTCAGTCCAGTGTGCATGTTCCTCAGGGTCTCAGCAGTTACAGGTGAGGTAAAGAAAATAAAAGAGAAAAAGGTCAGTAACAACACTTTAAAGTAACAACACTTTTAATAATTTTCTCTCAGTAATCACTCAACTACTGTCTTTCCAACAAACAGATTGACTCACCCTCACTATCATCACAATGAAACACGTCCAGAAGAATGTCATGCAAAGCTGCCTGCCTTCCTTCGACTCTCTCTGAACTGCCTGATCTTTTCATGTTCAATGTTAACCATTTGTGCAGATAGCATTAAGTAGAAAAGATTGCCGATGCTAATGTGCCGTTACCTCCCGCCCCCTTAGCACCTGGTGGAGGGGGCGATAGGCTACTCTTCAAATGTTTCACAAAATACTTACCATCATGACTACTCTTACTGTTTAACATTTTGGTTTACTTCATGTTAAGGCTAATACAAATGACAAGGCTAAGTAATGTAATGTAATGCTAACTAACGTGCTCGCTACTAGCTAGGTAGCTAACTTGACTATGTTCCATGCAAAACATGTATATTACCTGATATGTTTGGTCCAACGACTCCTGGTCCTTTCATCAAACGGGAAGTGATAGAACGAGCAAGTGGTATGATCACTTTTGTGATTACAACCTGGTACAAAGCACACAGGTATCTTATAAAAGTGAATTTATTGGAGCAATCTCTTATATTTATTGGAGGGAATACATCAGTTATGAGATCTTCTTCTTCTTTTTCTTTGCTTTAATTGCGAGTCGCAACCAGTCTCGGAGCATTATCGCCTATGACATCACTTACGCGACCCAGAATGGGATTTGGGATTTGTAGTCTTTCTAGTTGCGTATTTTTCATAGTCTTATATCTCAACAGTTTTACGACAAACTGTGACTTTATTTAAATGGAAATTATTGTTTAAGATTGACAAACATCATATGTGTCATTCGTGGCACAATTCAAACGGGATCAAAAGATAACTTTTCTCTCTCCATTGACTTCAATGTATAATTTTCCGCTTCCGGGGTCCCATGGACCGGAAGTAGATGGGCGTGACTTTGCCACTCTATAAATAACTGCCTTTGCTTTGCTTTGACTCACACAGCCTCAGTCACTTAATCACCTTCCACTGTGTGTGTGCCTCTCTGTGACAAGCTAAACATTCACGTAGGTCATCATGTCACAGTCTAAACTCTATTCGCAAAAGTACAGAAAGGAGTGGGAATCAAACCCTGAGTTTAAAGGATGGTTGAAGCCATTTATTGGAGATGACACACGGGCATACTGCCTTTATTGTAAGGGTGATTTCTACTAAAAACTATTTCTACTTCATCTAATAGAGACATTTCTGATATACTGTCATCTGGATTTACTCTGGTGGTTTTAAGTTTTGATCCTTGAAGGGGGTGGAAAGTTTTTTTACCGCCATTACATGATATGCAAATTAGGCGATGACGTCATTTAGGGACTTCTGGTGACTTTTCGGACAGCCAAAATCTACTTTCCTTACGATGGAGTTGGCAACACTGAACCGGTTACAGGAAGTAGGAGAAAGTTAACTGAATAGCATGGCAGTAGACTGCTACTAATTTTCCCTATGCAACCTGAAGAGTAAATGGGTCAAGTCCGTCAGAAAGCAATGACTGTAAGTGTAAGTGTAAGCTTTACACTTACACTGTAAGGATTAGTAACATGTATTGTGTTTATGTGATGTCATTTGGAGATGTTTAAACACTGTTACGTGCCGTAGTGTTTGTGTTGGTGTGTGTGTCTTTCTCTCTCCCTCTGATTCCCCAGGTGCAGCCTGATTGTCCCCAGGTGCATCCTCTCCCCAGGTGCTCCCAATCCTCAATCAGGGCCTCTATAAAGGACCTGAGGAAGGCTGCAGTGTTCTCTCTCCTTCTCCTCGTACAGCATGTGTGTGCAGCATGTGTGCAGAGCATGTGTGCAGAGCATGTGTGCAGAGCATGTGTGCAGAGCATGTGTGGTGTCCCTGTCTCTGTGTGAGACCTGCTATTAACCTGTATTTTGCTAACTATTAGGAGATGTGCTCGAGTGTATCGTTTTGTTTTAGTCGCTTTCTTTTATATGAAAGTTGTTTTCAGTTTACTTTGCAAATTGGCTGGTGAGTCTCTTTTGTCTATCATTGGTTAATTAAACATCACTTTGTGGCTTCAGCAGTGAGTTTCCTCTCCTTTTTCTCTCGCCCGGTTATTCTTGTGTTTTGTTACTTCCCTTTGCACCCCTAGTTTAGGAGCGAATGTAACAAACACAATGAGAAAATGCGCTAGCATTCACGCTAGCATTAGCATACATGGTAGCGTTAGCCATACTAGCCTGTATACATGCTTATTGCAAATCTAGCATTAGCTTTAATTACCTTGTTTACACTTAAACCCATGTGTTAATCTGTGTATGTTACACTTGCATGTATGAGATCATTAAGTGCCTTGTAACGTCTTTTTTTACAGTTTCACTTTGTTTGAATGTCAGTGGCAGGGTTCCCACGGGTGCTGGAAATCCTTGAAAATGCTTGAAATTGTACGAGGTGTTTTCAAGGTTTGAAAAGTGCTTGAATTTTGGGAATGGTGCTTACATTTGGGATAAAGTGCTTGAAATTGTAAATGCTTTACTTCACTTTTTAGATGAAAAGAAAATTAAGAAGTCGGAGCGCGCTTAATTGCTTCACTTTTACATAAAACATCTCCGCTCCAGCCTTCCCTGCAAGTGTTTTTGTTACGTGTGACCTGGGCATTCTGATGAGAGTGATAGATGACAGTGTGCCAGGAGGTTGCCGTTTCAACGAGCGTTGGTTAGCAGAAGACAAATAAAAGCCATGTACGATTTTCCCCTTTTTTTCGTGTTGCACAGCACGATTTTTCCTTCTAATTCGATATTCTTTTCAAAATAACACACTGTTATTTACTCACCAATAACACACAATTATCCTTGCTTTTATTTATTGGTTTAATTCCATAATCTCTGGCTTTTTTGGCGTCCGTCAGGAACTGAATTTCAAAATAAAAATAACCGGAAACAGACGTAGGCCTAGGAGTTTAGGATGGCCGAAGACACTACACTACCCATAATCCCCAGCTATCGTTTAGGACTACAGTCCCCGTGATTAATCTTCAAGCTCTGGGATGGGATGTTGGAGTGGCAGTGCGCCAAGGTTACTCTGAGCGTCAAACAGCTGTTTGAAATGGAACGAAACCACGCCAGATTATCCAAAACTGGAATCTAACGACCCCCCAGAACTACACATGCTGGCTATTGTGTTTCGCAAAATGTTCTATGGGATGTCTCTACTGAACGTTTTCGTTTTTCCCACAATTAGAAGTTGCCAGTATTAAACACATTGGTGCTATCAAATTAAAACATATAATTAATACATGGGTGAAAATTGCTTGTGTCCATAATGCTCAGCATTAATATATATACCCACATGACAGCTCATTGTTACTTTGTAATTCTACTCCACTACAATTCAGAGGTTAACCTGGTATTTTTACTCCACTACACTTATTTGAGTTAATTTGCAGATTCTGAATAATGATGTGAAATATAAACAACCCTTAAATCAGACTTTAGTTGCACCTGAGTAAAATTCAGGGAAGGTGATTGTCAAGTGCCAACAATCAGGAGAGATATTTGATAGTTGGTGCTTGAGAAGACTAAACATTTATCTGCAATTGACATGAATGGAAACGAGTAATAAAATATATTCATTACTTGTGTTCTCTACTAATAGTTCATTAAAGACTGTATAATGGCTATTTTGCACATCCCTTTCAAGATTTTCTAAGGTTTATTGACATATCATATACACAACTACGGTGTAGTTATGCAATGAATGAAAATCTTGGGTCACAGGTTCCTCAACAGCGCATTACAAGACATCTATCAATATGTGTGTATACCTCCACCATTAAACTGTCATATTCTGCACATTTCTTATACTATCTACATACATAAGAGTATAATTCATATGTATAATATCAATTAAAATAAGTGCTTCAACATAGTTAACATTGCAGGAAAGCAATATATTAGACGTTAAGTACTTTGTCAGGCTTAATATTTATCTGTAGATAGATACCCCCAAAGTTTTTTTCTTATTTAAAAGAAGACCTTAATCTAAAGTATTATTTAATGTTTAAATAAAGGTTAATTCGTTCTTCTGTTTTGCACCTCCTCCTATTAATATCTTTGTACATCCTGCACTAAACTGTTTTATTGTAGAGATCACTTACAGTATCTTCTTGATTTTTTATATTCTATATTTCTATCACAGACCTTCTACTTTCCCCCTATGCAAGTATGTACTCTTAATATTTTTTTAATCAAATATAACACATAAAAACAATAATTCAATAACGTGCTTTAACCACTAGGCGGTGCACACAAGGTACACACAGCCATAATAACTTTGTATTATTAGTGTAGGACACTTATGTATGTACAACATCTGAAGATGTGTAGTTTTATTCATGCTTTCACATAATTTTACAGCATATTACAGACTCATTATTTACATTCTTATATTAAAAGAAAATCAGTAATATCTTTAAAAACTACAAGTCCTTTTATATCAGCTGTGCACCGTTATGGTGTAAATATAACCTATCTATGAATTAGATCAAATGTAAAAGTCAGCCGAATTAGTGTTGATACTGCAAGGAGACGTATTGTGTGAGGAGAAATTGAAGATGTTGTTTAATTGTTGATATATTTATGATCCACGTCAAGTATTCAGTTTTGGCGGCATTTCTTCCAGTTTTTCCAAAGGTCTTCTCATCAGGGCTCTATAAATAAAGAACTACGGTAGATCTGTAATATGTAATGCAGCAGAACCGTGTATTACAATGCCGTTATGTGATGACTTTCAAAGAGAAAAGCAAGAACACTCGAATTAAATATTATTTTATTCTTTTAAAATGTTTTCCGGATTTCAAATCATATAAACACCAAATCCCAGCATGCATTGCGACTAAAACATCCAATCAGCGAGCTTAAACCATAGCTGAGGATCTTGGGTAATCGCTCGAAATGCCAAAAAGGGTCTAGCTGCGGCCATGGACAGTGGAGGTTGAACTTGTAGGAAGTTGTACTTCCAAATATGATCTGAAGAGAGCACGCCCAACACGTGAGACGCTGACGCAAGGATATTTAAGGAGACATGGAGGTTTACAGAAAACAAACAATATGGCGCACCGAGTACAGGTAATTAACGTATTGTGGTTTTAGATATAATTACATACTATTTAGGTTCTCGTTTGTTTGTCGATTTGGCTGTTTAGCGCAGTGTAATTGTATTTATTTAGCTGATTTGTATTTTAAATATTAAATGTAAAGGAATGGAAAACATAACTGATTTAATGAGCCATTCGCAGTTTCACTGTACCGGCCGTACGTATATATATATTAGGGCTGTCAAGTTAACGCGTTAATAACGTGTTAACGCAACAAAAAATTAACGCCACTAATTATTTTAACGCGATTAACGCATGTGTATTTTTTGTCCTCGGCCGCCCCGTAGTTTCAGAGCGCATCAAGTTTAAAATACCATCTACACGCTGATGCTGACAGCCCCGCTCCTGCCGTCCGCTTGCGGCAGACCACACTTCCACGCTCACCGGCAGGCCCTGACTGGCCATCGGGAGGACCAGGAGGGTGTGTGTATGTGTGGCACGAGCGAGAGAGCGAGAGAGAGAAAACGTGCACACCTTACGTGTATTGTTGTTGTTAGCATCTGGTGCTAGCTAGCTGCGCTAACGGATATAAGGAGCTGTTTCAATGAAAACAGAGGAGCGACATTTCGCCGACAACTACGCCGAGCACTTGACTTTATGCAGAGTAGCCAGACAGTGGGACATTGTACGAAAAGTCAATCACATGTGATTGCAGCGTCCAGGCAGCTCCCGTTCGAGCATATGCCTTAAGTTGCACATAGCTCCAACGATCCTTCACAGTGTCTCTACACGCACGCACGCACGCACGCACACACACTGTTACAGCCGCTGCTACCTTGTGCCTTTAACATTGTGTGTATGCAAATGAGCTGTGCCTTCCGATGCTGTCAGTGGCCGTCCGACCTCGCAACATTTGCGGGGATTGGACAGACGTCACTCAAGCCCTGCCCGCTGCTGCCACGTCATCCGGGGAAGGAGGATAAAGGCTGGGCACGAACATCTGTCTGGAGGCCCTGTATTTTGTGACAGATGCCTCAACCCTCTACTTGTGACAAAGCCCTCATCCTGTGATTCTGTTAGACTGCGTAGCAGTGTATTTTCCGTGCCTCGTTAGACTGCTTAGCAGTATATTCTGTAGGGTTCTGTGCGATCTCACTGGTTAGCAGTGTGTCGTGGTATTCTGTGTTTAGAGTAGGGTTTGTGTGTGTTGCGTAGATCCAGGTTGCTTAGCTCCACAAAGATTAGTGACATTGTGAAACAGCTTAGACCCAGGTTAGCTTAGCGCCTGTAGATCAGCATTTGTGTATATTGCTTAGACCCCGGTGATTAGCACCGGTTGATCAGCAACAGCTGTGTTTCCACACAGTCTCCTTTTGTTTAGTGTTTTGTTCCACTTTAGAAGTGAGGTACGTTCATTCTTTTGTAGCCTACTGTGCAACTCTCTTTTGGAGTCCTGTGTTGTTAACCCGTAACAGTTTGATCCGTTGTTGGTCCAGGCTGTTCGTGTGTTTATCATTGTTTTGTTCAGTTGCCGTCATAAATAAACCCACCGGTAACCAATACCAATTACAAACTGGTCGTGTCGTTTCCCTTTCTTACCCCTAGAAAAGAGGGAACGTAACCCGTGGGGACTCGTCCGGGATATCTAAATAGATTCCGGGGGTTATAGGTGGTTTTATTGTGGCTGAAAGCTGTGTAAAACGTGTGGGCGGTACACTCAGGTATGGCATCGTTCACTTTAGAATTGTTCTTGGTTTGGCCGTCCTATGAGGAGTTGGACCGGTGTAAAAAGGACGACTTAATGGAGATAGCACGGCACTTCAGTCTTGTGGCAAGTCGGCAAATGGTAAAAAAAGAGTTGAAGGCATTAGTGGTGGAGGAGATGGTGAAAAGGGAGTTATTAGTACTGGCTGTACCTGTTGAGCTCCCAGTGTCTGATGTATTAGCTGAAGACCCGTTAAGTCAGAGGCAGGCGGCAAAGTTTACCGAGGAAAAGAGTGATGACAGCGAGGGGGGCGAGTCGTGTGAAGCACGGTTCCTGCCGCCTCGCGGAGGTCCACCCTCTTCTGTGAGCAGCACAGATTCCCGGGAAGGGAATAAACTAAAAATCCGTCTCGCCCGGCTTCAGTTAGAGGCTAAAGACAGGGAGCAAGACAGGCAGTTCCAGTTGGAAATACGGAAAATCGAGGCAGACAAGGAAGTCCGGATACGTCAGCTGGAGCTAGACTCCGAGCTGCGCGCCTCCGGTGCTTTTGGCCATGTCGGAGGAAGCCTTCCACTTTCTTCTCAGCCACCTGCCTTCAATGTAGGAAAAAATGTTGCGTTAGTGCCGGTTTTCCATGAGGCTGAAGTGGATGCATATTTTGGTGCGTTTGAACGCGCGGCATTACAGTGGCATTGCAGTGGCCGGCTGAGGCCTCGGCTCTGTTAGTGCAGTGTAAACTTCACGGGAGAGCTCAGGAGGCGGTTGCTGCTCTTTCACTGGAGGACAGCCTAAGTTACGAACTGGTGAAGCGTGCCATACTTAGGGTGTATGAGTTAGTTCCCGAGGCTTATCGGCAGAAGTTCAGGAATCACAGAAAGGGGGCTAATCAAACACATGTCGAGTATGCCAGGGAGAAGGGGATGTTGTTAAATAAATGGATTGAGTCATGTGACGCTGCAGAGTATTCTGCCTTGAAGGAATTAATCCTGATGGAGAAATTTAAGAGGGGATTACCTGACCGTATTGTGGGGCACCTACATGACCAGAAAGTGCAATCTCTCTCCGCAGCTGCTGTGCTGGCAGACGTGCTAATGCATAAAACGGTGTTTTCTCCGGCTATTGCTGAGAACTCTTGCCGGGTGCACCTGTTGGTCAGCCAGCGAGAGTATTTACGAGGAACAAAGAGGAGAGAGAATGTCACTATTGTCATCAGCCTGGGCATCTTATTGGTAATTGCATGATTCTGAAGCGGAAGGAGCAGCCACCCAACATGACTAGGCCGAAAGGCATTGGCTTAATCAATACCAACCCACTCATTACTCCCGCATCTGACAATGATGAGGAAATAGATCCCTGTTTCAGGCCTTTTGTGTTCGATGGGTTGATATCATTAACAGGTGAGTCAGACGATCAGAGACCCGTCCGCATCCTACGAGACACTGGAGGTTCACAGTCAGTGATTGTGGCCTCGGCTCTGCCATTCTCAGACCAGTCAGCGTGTAGGTACGGATCACTATTATGTGGCATTGAAATGGGTTACGTGCCCTGTCCCGTACACAATGTACACATACAGTCGAAGTTTATTACTGGATTTTTCCCTGTTGCTGTGTGCCCAGCATTACCCATACGGGGTATAGTTATTTTAATGGGAAATGACATCGCAGGAGGTAAGGTAACTCCTGCACTTGAAATATTGGATTCTCCTCAGACTGTGTTGTCTGAGGCCACAAATGCTCACATTTTCCCCATTTGTGCTGTCACTCGCGCAAGAGTGACTCGGAGGTGTCTCTAAATGATACTATGTTTGGGACCCTGTTTACAGATGACAAAATGCCGGAGGAAAAGCCAGCACTGGTGATTTCCGCTTTCCCTGCTGAAACCGCTGCGCCAGCGCAACCTGCCAGCCCAGCCGGTGACGGTTCCACACTCCCGGTAACCCGAGAGCGGTTACTCGCCGCGCAGAGGGCGGATCCGACGCTTGTGAAGTGTTTCGAGCAGGTGGTGAGTAATGACAAAGCAAGGGGTGAGAAGGTGGCTTATGTGTCGGATAAAGAGGTATTAGTGCGCCAATGGTCCCTCACTGCTACTGCTGAAGCTGACTGGAGTGTAGTGCATCAGGTAGTCGTGCCGGTGCCATACCGTCAACATGTGCTATCTGTAGCGCATGAAAGTCAATGGTCGGGACACTTGGGCATGACAAAAACCTATCAAATAATTCTGAAGCATTTCTTTTGGCCAGGTTTAAAGAAATATGTCTCTAGCTTCTGCCGCTGCTGTCATGTGTGCCAGGTTGTCGGTAAGCCTAACCAGAAAATTCCGCAAGCTCCGTTACATCCCATACCGGCTATAGGTGAGCCCTTTAACCGGGTGTTGATAGCCTGTGTTGGTCCTTTACCACGTACGAAAACAGGTCAACAGTATTTGCTCACCATAATGTATACGTCGACTCGTTTTCCGGAAGCTATTCCCCTGCGTAGCATTACTTCCGCATCTGTAGTTAAGGCCTTGACCAAGTTCTTTTCTACATTTGGAATTCCGCGAATAATTCAGAGTGACCAAGGGACAAACTTTAAATCGAAGTTGTTCAAGCAGATTCTCCAAACACTGCAGGTTAAACATGTCATATCCAGTGCGTATCATCCCGAGTCGCAGGGGGCGTTAGAACGGTGGCATCAGACTTTAAAAAGCATGCTGCGAAAGTACTGTATGGAAACAGAGAATAATTGGGATGAGGGAATTCCTTTCGTTTTGTTCGCAGCCCGTGAAGCTGTTCAGGAGTCATTAGGATTCAATCCCGCGGAGCTCGTCTTCGGCCATACGCCCCGCGGTTCACTTAAAATTCTACATGAGTTTCTTTCGGCTGATACTCCTCCAGCTACGAACGTACTAGATTACGTTAGTCAGTTTCGGGAGTGTTTGTACCGAGCAAACTCACTCGCTAGAGAGTTGCTATCCGCTTCACAAGCTGTCATGAAGCGGAACTATGACCGTGCCGCTGTCCCTAGGCACTTTGAAATAGGTGATAAGGTCCTCGCACTATTGCCTATCCCCGGTTCTGCGCTCTCAGCAAAATTCCTCGGCCCGTACGAAATCCGTGATTGTTTCAGTGACACAGATTACGTGATTGGTACTCCAGAGAGACGACGAAAAACGCGCGTCTGCCATGTAAACATGTTGAAGCGTTATTATGCACGCACCACCACTGATAGTACGCCGGCCGGCTCAGCTAATCAAAGAGTAGCTGCTTCCGCCTTAATAGTTGTTGATAGTTCCGGCCCGTCTGACGACGGTTTGGTGATGCGTTCACATCACCAGCCGGGTGCTCGGTTATGCAACTCGGAGATGGTAAAGACATTGCCCACTGTGTTAGGTCATCTGCAGGAGGCCCAGCAGCATGACATAACCCAGTTGGTGGATCGTTTCCCGAGACTTTTCCATGATGTCCCGACACAAACTAATGTGATAACGCATGACATCGATGTAAAGGGTGCGAGGCCGATTAAACAACATCCGTACCATGCCAATCCGACCAAGCGCGAGTTTATGAAACAGGAGGCGGAATATCTCGTATCAAATGGCCTGGCGACACAGAGCTCTAGCCCATGGTGTTCGCCGTGTCTGGTAGAGGCGAAATCTGATGGTTCTCCGCGCTTTATTACGGTTGCTTAGCTCCTGTAGACCCGCATTTAGATTAGTGACATTGTGAAACAGCTTAGACCCAGGTTAGCTTAGCGCCTGTAGATCAGCATTTGTGTATATTGTTTAGACCCCGGTGATTAGCACCGGTTGATCAGCAACAGCTGTGTTTCCACACAGTCTCCTTTTGTTTAGTGTTTTGTTCCACTTTAGAAGTGAGGTACGTTCATTCTTTTGTAGCCTACTGTGCAACTCTCTTTTGGAGTCCTGTGTTGTTAACCCGTAACAGTTTGGTCCGTTGTTGGTCCAGGCTGTTCGTGTGTTTATCATTGTTTTGTTCAGTTGCCGTCATAAATAAACCCACCGGTAACCAATACCAATTACAAACTGGTCGTGTAGTTTCCCTTTCTTACCCCTAGCAAAGAGGGAATGTAACACACACACACACACACACACACACACACACACACACACACACACACACACACACACACACACACACACACACACACACACACACACACACACCACACACACACACTGTATTGTATGAGAGAGGTTCCAGGTTGAATTGAGGCGGATATTTTTAATGTTCAGAGGTTGTTATGTTTAATAGTCATGAGAATATTTGTCATTGATAAAATGATAATAAACAAACATTTGCATAAAGCATATTTGTCCACTCATATGAGTATTAAAAACTTAAAATATCCCTCTAAGGTACATTTAGAACAGATACAAAATGTGCGATTAATTTGCGATTAATCGCGATTAACTATGGACAATCATGCGATTAAATATTTTAATCGACTGACAGCCCTAATATATATATCTTAGCTCTTAGCTTGACATGCTCGACGTTCAGTTAGCATATATGCTAACTGAACATGCTCGTTCAGTTAGCATGTCAAGCTAAGATATATGTATATATCTTGTATATAAGTTTTAAATATTAATTGAAGGTGTCTTTCACATTTGAATGTTTTTTTATTTAAAACATGTATTAGCTGCTACTGTAGACATGTGCATATGTATAATTATTTTAAGTGTGGTTTAAAGTTAAATGGTAGTTATTGGGTAGAGCCAAGTAACCCAGGTGGATGCAATCAGGTAATTAGGACAGAGCCTCTGTTTTTAGATGGGGTTTGTGGCCATGCTGTAGGCCTGACATTTAAACTAGCTGAAGGGATTTATGTTCGAACCACAGTGACATCTAGAGGTTGTTTTGTGCATAACATATCAACCAAAGAGCAGAGCTGGCTGAATCAGATGGAGTTTATTTTTATTTATTTTTTTTCAACAAGATATCAAGACACCAAATGGTGGCGCTGGCAGTTAAAGGGTTACCTTCTGAAAGTGAGGAAGTATGACCAGCTTTGTCCCATAAGATAATACAGGCCAGTCCGTTGCTGCTTGTTTAAGGAGTTAACTATTTCCAATATTAAAGTCACTTAAATTGTATTCTATTTTATTCACCTATAGACAAACAACGCAACACTCCGTGTCACAATTGGCTATTATGCTCTTACTAACTTTTCTTCATACAGGGGCTTCCGAAGCAGACCCATGGGAATGACTGTGGTGTCTTCATGATAATGGTGAGTAAGGATAAGGCCGTGATATGGCACAATTGATTGCTCCTTAACACCTTTCATTTGTAAATACATGCAATAGTGATTCACCACCACTTAGATCTGAAAAACATTCTGTTTGAATCCCCATGTTCTCTTACTTTATGCACTTGCAAATACAAAGGTGTGCAATAATAAAAGGATTTAAGGAATGTTCACGTATAGCCTCTCGTGGCGTTATCTCCTCCACATTTTATTGGAGGTGTGACTACTTTCTCACTGAGTTATAAGCCATCACGTGCACATTATGTCTTGCATGTGTTATATTATCCCTTTACAAGCTTCACAAATGTATTTATCGTGTGATTTTGGAAATAAAAGTTTCATATTCTGAAAGCCAAGACTTTGTTTATTTAATTTTTTTTTAAAAACACCCGAAATAAAAAAAAAAAAAGCCCAGGTCAGCCCAGGTCAGCCCGTGCATATGTGTTGCGACCTGGCTCAAAAGGCCACAACAAAAAGGAGACACAACATGTCAACGGGTAGGTAAAGGTGTTTATTTGCACAACACTGGTCAATTCAACACATTGGTTATACTCATCAGAGCCGGGTGCCTGCAGGAAAACAGCGCGAGAGCAGAGAGGCTTTAAAATAGCTGCAGAGCACCAGACCCAGGTGCCCTGAGTTAATGCAATCACTGCAATCAATGCAGCCAAGACAGGACAGCCACACCCTCTCCACTGATGAACCCACAGGGGCATCACAGCCCCCCCCTTAAGACGGAGGCCCCAAAGGGATCCCCGAAACAACACCAAATATCCAGAGCCAGAGAGACTCCCTACCCCACCGGGGCACGAGAGAGAGCATCCGCCACAACCACAAACTTCCCGATTAAAGCCGCCAATTCATCTCTCTGTGCTGCCGGTAAGTGACTCAACAAGCGATCCAATTGGCATAACGACTCCGAATTCCTCAGCCTACCAGACATAACAGGTTCATCTGGTGCCTTAACATCACACTCCTCAGCCAACCCTCGATCTGAAAGCACAGAATCAACCATCATTATGGGGCCCACACCCAACTTTTTAACCATGAAGCTATCCCCAACGGTATCACGAACATAGTACGGTTTCATGAGGTTGACGTGACACAGTTGAGACAACTTCCTCCGATTTGGAGTAGCAATCAGGTAATTTTGATCTGACACTTTACTCTCAACAGTGTACGGGCCGGCAAACTTGGCTTTGAATGGTGAAACCTGCAGTGGCATCAAAGCCAACACCTGATCCCCTGGGCTGAATTCACGATACTCGGCTTTACGGTCATAGAGTCTCTTCATATTAGCCTGAGCACCAGCTACATTTTTCCTTGCCATTTCCACCGCTACATACAGGCGATGACGAAAGCCCTGTATATAGTCCACTACATTTTTAGGTGGCTCACCCTCAACCAAACCATCCTGGAGAACAGATAACGCACCTTATGCCCAAAGACCAAATCATTAGGGCTGAACCCTGTACTTTCCTGAATGACTTCCCTGGACGCCAACATGAGCCATGGAAGTCCCTCCTCCCAGTCCTTCCCCATTTCCATACAATAAGCACGCAGCATGGACTTCAATGTTTGATGAAACCGCTCTAGCGCCCCCTGGCTTTGGGCATGGTAAGCCGACGCACGGTTATGCCTGACCCCCAGCTGCTGTAGAATCTGTTTGAACATATGGGAAGTAAAGTTGGTACCCTGGTCGCTCTGAATCACACGTGGGATCCCAAATGTGGAGATTAACTGGGTTAAAGCCCTAACTACTGGCTTCACTGAAATGGAGCGCAAGGGAAATGCTGCAGGATACCTTGTAGTCTGGCACATTATAGTAAGCATGTACGCACAACCGGACTTAGGAGGCAACGGCCCCACACAATCTATGATCAAATGCTCAAAAGGTTGACCAAGGGCTGGAATGGGACTGAGGGGTGCAGGCTTCACCACCTGACTTGGTTTACCAGTGAACTGACATATGTGGCATGCTTTAATATAACTTGCAACATCGCGCTTTAACCGAGGCCAGAAAAAATAGCGTAGGACACGGTCATAGGTTTTTTTTATCCCCAAATGTCCCCCACTATCATGCGCAGTTTGCAATATCACATCACGAAAGCTACTCGGCACCACCACCTGAAAAATTGCCTCCCTCACAGCATCACCAACACAGGGCACCCACTTACGCACCAGCAAGTCCCCCTGAACAAAGTAACCCTGGGCTATGTCTCTGACCTTCTCTGCCGGCAACACTTCAGTCCACAGAGCAGAAAGAGATGAATCGTCCCTTTGACACCGACGAAGGGAGATCAGGCAGTGAGACCACATGTGCCACATTACTTTTGCTACACTCCGAAACATGTGGGTCAGCAGACATTTTACGGCTCTGTGCACGTGTCACCGCACAAACTGGAAACACACTTGGAAACTGCAAACCACTCTCATCTGGCTCCCCAGATGCCACCGGCCTGGAAACCACCACAGGCGGTGGCACACCAGCCCACACAGCACTACCAGCGAGATCGTTGCCCAAAATCATATGTATCCCATCGAGTGGCAACGCGGGACGCACCCCGATAGACACAACTCTCCGCACCAGTTCGCAATCCAGCACTATTGTATGCCGTGGCACAGGGATCAAGCCCATCTCCATGCCCCTCATCAGCATAAAATCCCCCGTTTCTGTCTCTGACGAAAAAGGCAACACTGACTCAACAATGAATGAGTATCTAGCCGCTGTATCACGCAACACCTTAATCGGCACATATTTGTCACTACCGACTACTGATACTACCGCTTCAGTGATGAACGGCTCAAAACCAGAACCCGCATCCGGGTCGGCACAAACCGGCTTCTTATCAGGCACCATGCCCGAGCCTACACCCAACGGTTTTTTATCCACCACGGCAGAACAACACATGGCTGGAGCATGTGGTGACAAACGAGGCTTCCCCTTCGTTTCCAGCAATGGACACTGCTCCTTCCAATGACCCCCACCTTTGCAATAGTGACATTGGTCCACTTTGTCCCCCTCGGGTCGCCCTGTACCTGCAAATCTACAGGAGGAGCCTGGTGAAAACTTTGCACGGGCATCTCCATTGTCTTCTCCACGTTTCCAATCACCCCTAGAATATTTCTCCGCAAAACTGCCCCTATGTGTCAACACAAAATCGTCCGCTAATTCAGCAGCTCTAAACGCGGTGGGAGGTTTCTGTTCATTCACATACGTGGCCACACGCTGAGGGAGAATGTTTTTAAATTGTTCCAAGACAATGAGCTCACAAAGACCGTCAAAACTTGCAACCTTTGCTGCCGCGCACCACCGCTGAAAATGAGAAGTTAAATCACGGATAAACTCCACATGTGTCTGCTTATCTCCCTTGACCCCACTTCTGAACCTTTGACGATACGCTTCAGGAACCAGTTCGTAAGATTTCAACACCGCTGATTTTACTCTATCATAGTCCAAAGTATTTTCGCCACAAATAGCTGAATAGGCTTCCTGTGCTCGCCCAGTGAGTACACACTGAAGTAACAGCACTCTGTCCGAATCTGACCAGTTTCTTGCCTCTGCTATGTGTTCAAATAGAGTGAAAAAAATGTCCGGGTCACGCTCATTGAACTTTGGCACTAATCGCAAGTAAGAAATTATATCGCCACTGCCTGATGCTAACCTAGCACCACCATCCTCCCCTGGAGAAAACTTGCCCTCTCCCATCAGCCGTAATCTAGCATGTTCCACCTCCAGCACCTTCTCCACCTCTAAACGCTTCTCTACCTCCTGCTGCTGACCCCTCATCTCCAACTGCAACTTCTCCTGCTCCAACTTCAACTCCAACTGCAATCTCTCCTGATTAAACTGCATGGCCAAAAGCTCCTTTTGCTGTTCGAATGTCAAACCAGCTGTCTGAACCACTACTGGCCCGACCCCTGCCACACCAGACTCACTCTTCTGTAACACTCCCCGCTCAAACAAAGATGACACAATGACAGCTTTAATGTCATGTTTCCGCTTGCTCCCTACAACAGCAATTTCATAATGCTCTGCTATTTCGATCAACTGCGCCTTCTGGCAACCATCCAAGAAAGATACTGAGGGCGCATCCACAAACGCTGACAAAGAAGCCATAATATATTGCCTATACCCAATCAGAAAGCAAAGTACTCAACTGTCAACACGCCTGGGCGAAAAGACAAAACCCAACAGAGAATTCCCCCCTAACTGCCTTACCAAAATCTTCCTAATCTCACCTAGTCTTCATGTGGCTTGCGGCGGGTAATTACGCACTGGAACCCGGCGGATTTATGGAGCGACCTGCACGCAGGTAACACCAAGAAATCACGCGGATGTGCCCCCGAGACAGCTGTCCGAAAACAGCTGACACCAACCACGTCGCCACAACACTATGAAAAAAAACAAACAGACGGAACCCAAGGGGAAACGCCACTTAAGCCTAGCGGGGAAAATCTCTTTTACAAAAGCGTAACAAACAGCAATATCTTACCTTCTGATTGGCACACAAAACCTGATGCCATGTTAAACACTAAAGCATCCTGAAACCCAAAAGACATGATGTGTCCCCCAAATAGCAGCGCAGAGCCAGCACACAGCTGGACCACAACAATGAATCAGCTGCTCAATGAGCACTACACAAACTTTTTAAATAAATAACCCGTTGGACGAGCCCCCATTTGTTGCGACCTGGCTCAAAAGGCCACAACAAAAAGGAGACACAACATGTCAACGGGTAGGTAAAGGTGTTTATTTGCACAACACTGGTCAATTCAACACATTGGTTATACTCATCAGAGCCGGGTGCCTGCAGGAAAACAGCGCGAGAGCAGACAGGAGCAGAGAGGCTTTAAAATAGCTGCAGAGCACCAGACCCAGGTGCCCTGAGTTAATGCAATCAATGCAGCCAAGACAGGACAGCCACACCCTCTCCACTGATGAACCCACAGGGGCATCACAATATGCAATCTAAATCATCCCAGAATGTTGCACATCTACCAACAAAGGAAGGAAATGGAAAATGAGCAGGAGGAAATGGAAGAAGCATCTGCAAACACTGCTGAAGCCTCAATTCAGACAGGTGGCCTTACTGGGGCCGGTGAAGATGGTTGCAAACTCTCCATAGTACCAGTCCAAGTTAAAGCCAAAAAGGGGAACACAACAGTGCATACCTATGCATTTCTTGACCCAGGCAGCACTGCTTCGTTTTGCACATTAGGCCTTATGAACAAACTTAACCTCCAAGGAAGAAGGTCAAATATTCTGCTGAGAACTATGGGTCAAAGGAAGGTCGTTGAAACCAACATTGTGTCAAGCCTAGAGGTTGCTGGACTGCATAACAGCAACTTTTGTGATCTCCCCGGCATATACACTCAGAAGACTATGCCCGTGCACAAAGGAAACATTCCACGTCAAACCGACATCCATCAATGGTTGCATTTGAGGGATGTTTGTCTACCTGAAATTGACGCTGAAAGTGAGTTGCTGATTGGTTCAGATGTTCCAAAAGCCCTTGAACCAATTGATGTAATCAGGAGTGTGGGGGATGGACCTTATGCCCATGTGGCGTTTTTATATGTACAAAAGTGGTGGGGCACAAAAAACTTAGATGTCTATAAGCTTCTGCAGTGAGGTTCATGGCTGGCGAGGCACTGACTCTTCAGGTTTACAAATTATATTTTGACCTAAATAAAAATATTATATTATTTTCAAAAGCTTTTTTTGTCTGATGCTTCAATTCATTTTAAACAGACAGTTCAACAGAAGGATACCCAAACAAATGTAATTTTATCATTTAAATATTGAATTGTTCTCTCTTAGTAAGATCCCATTTTCAATACAATTGCAGTCTTACCTTGACTTGAAGATTAAGTCCATTTGCCTATCCTTCTGGACAAAAATCTCTATTACTTTTTTGTAAAAGTCCTCCTTATGTTCTTGTAGTTTCAAAAGTCTATCATAAATCTAATCTAATCAATAGATTTATGATTCGAAAATTATAAAAGTAGGGTAGACATGTGGATATTATCCGGCTGAACAAAACGTGCATTTATCTAACAGGTTTGTTTCCCACAGATCTTATTTGGAGCTATTTTCTAAAATCTTATGGAGAAATCTCATTGCTTTTTTGTCGAGGGAAGCCATGCGCAGCTTACTTCCAGGTTTTTTTTTGCATCACTGCAGCTCTCTCGTCTCCTCTTCACACACACCACACTTTTCGCGGCACACGTACTTACAGCCAATCAGCTCTGAATTATGTGAGATGACGTATGGTGGGGATGGCAGCTCTATGCCCCTATGGTCATTATTTTTTTGCCACACACATTAAATAGGAAAATATTCTGAGCATGCGCCGTGTCGTTTTTACAGTCACCATTGACTTAGACAGTGAGAGGGAGGGGCATTATCGGGTTTTGTCCCACATGGCTCTAAACAGCTCAATAGGCACACACTGTAGACACTAATTAGAAGAACACAGACTAAAACAGCAATGTACAGACGAATCAGATGATTAAACATGATCTTAAAATATATTTTATATATTTTTTGCATTTTTTTGTAATCATTATTTTTAATACTTTCTGCTGACACTTGGTGGGTCTGTGCCCCACCTGCCCCTAATGACCAGTCGCCACTGCTTATGCCGTAAAAACCTTGCTCGGTTGGACAGTTAATGGACCATTAGGAGGATGTCCTGATGATACTCGGGACAAAACTTCATTAAGTGTAAACATGGCCGAAGCGCTGGTCTTATCTGCTTTTAGCGGAGAGGAGATGGACACTGAAAAGGCAGAAAAGAAGAGTGATAGGAAAGAGAAAGGGGCCCAGAAGAGCAAGCTAATTATCCATGCTCCCATTGACAGTGAAGACAGTGAGCAAGAGAAAGGTGGAGAAATAGAGGAGGAACAAAATAATGAGGTGAGGAAGGAAGCTACATCTATGAAGGAACATAAGAAGAGAAGGAAGAGGGAAGCTAAAATGTAAAGCGTCTTTGGGTTCAAGAAAAGCGCTATAGAAATAAAATATATTATTATTAAAGAGAGAGGGCAGCTTGAAAAACAAATTGCCAGTCCTGAAGGTACACGGATTAATGAGCCAAATGTCAAACCTGAAATGTGAACTTTCACAAGAAGAGGAAGCGTATAAGGCTCTTGAAATCCAGATTAACACTCAAAAAGCACCAGGAATGGAAGCAGAAAAACATGTTGTCAAAGAGGAACTATATTAAATTGCAAGCCAAAACTCGAGGAAAGGGAAGACCGAAGACTGTTAAATGTACTGTAACGTTTCAAGAACTAGTAAAATGCTGAAGTAAATCCAGGAGCAAACTCGCAGACAGTAAAACTGACAGTGGAAAACACGATCATGCAAATAAGAAAAAGCAGGAATCTCTGGTGACTAAACAGAAACCTTCAGATAACGAGAAGCCAACGATTAAAGAGTCCAAAAAGCCACGCAGGAAAAGAGGATTGAGATCCCTCGGATGGAGAACATGGTGGCAAACAAGAAGAAAAGGGACTCATACGAATGCTTCGGATCAAGACCAAGACGAAGTTAGCCTTCAGAGGATGCAGAGGACTTTTTCCAAGTCTAAACGGACTATTTTTTTTTTGTCTCCTGCCCCCTGCACACACAAAAACCACACTAAGCATTTTTACTGATACTGATTAGTGAGTAAAGATCACTTTTCCAAAAAGACTGCAATATATGAACTCTGAACAAAAATAATTCAAGAAAGAGATCTGGACATATATTGTGTGTATTGTCATTTATTATAGTGTTATTATAATTTTGTGAAATGATAATTAGGGGCCCGTATTGTAGGTGCCATAATGCTACTTAGCCCAAGATTATTATTTGTATTATTATTATTTGTTTACGCCACTTTTATTTGTTTGTTGAGCACTTCCGGTAATTGTCACATGGGTGTGGTTTGTCTATTTAAGTCACCTGTTTCATGTCGAGTGGGATGACAGAGGGTGAGCTTGTGCTGTCATTTTTTCTGTTTACTGTTTTGTCCATAGTTACTATGTTTTGATTTTGTTTATTAAATATCCTTAAAACTATATTGCTTCAATATGGACTTTCTCTTCGAGCCGCCACAGTTTCATGTCTTGTTACATAAGAATAGATCATATTTGTTAAGTGTTATTATGGGAGAATTACTATTCTTGTGGTACTACTGCCTTATTAGGCCCATATTGAGCAGAGCATATTAAGACCAAAACTCATGTACAACAACTTCCTTACTTGCCACTAATAAGCACTAATTAGAGGGTTATTGAGGAAAAACTCTCAACTAATTACTTATTACTGCATCAAAATACACAGTTCCAGCATATTGATCTGTCTGGGTGCTAAAAGTGTTACCATCCATGCAAAAACAATAAATGCAAAATATTTGTGCGATACGTGCTGATTTAGAGGTGGAACGGCACATCAGCTTTTACAGCAAAAGGGGGAGCCATGATAAAGCGGTTCATTTTTATGTCGTTCTCTGGTGCCATCACTTTGGGCTTTGGTTTCAAGAAGATGAAACGGCTGCTCCACCGGCAGAGAACACACCCACCCGCAAGAGTAAGAAGACTGGCACCAGCCTTCATTCCAGCAGACATCCTCAGCCGGCCGAGTCTTGTGTCACTGGCTACATGGTTGAAGGTGGCAATAGGGCAGAGGTCTCCACGTCCACGCAACAGCAGACCGAGCGCGCTGCCACATGCTGAAGGCCATCAGTGAGGAACAGCACGAGCAGTGGACACCACCTCCCATGTGCACGCTGCACTGGGACAGCAAGTTGACGCCGATGCTCACCAATGTGCGCCAGTTGGAGGAGCGTCTGACAGTGGTGGTCGGAGATGTGGAGCGGCTCAAACTGCTTGGTGTGCCAGCCTATATTAAGGGAACTGACGAGCCATGCGGAATGATCATCGCCCGGCTGACATGCCAGCTGCTGCAGGGGTGGTGCTGCACCGATCAGGTTGTCAACATGGCATTTGACACCACCGCGTCAAACACTGCATCCTGCATTGTCATCCAGCTCTCACTAGGTCGACCACTGCTCTGGTCCTGGTGCCGGCACCACATCGGCGAGGTGCTCCTCAGCCACATTTTCACTGACCTCAAGGTGGAGACGTCACGCTCGCCAGAGGTTACATTGTTTACACGGCTCCGGGACAACTGGGACCTGGTGCCACATAAGGACAGTGGCCAATTGTCCCGACACGGCCGTAGATGCCGCATGGAATGACCTCACACTCTACCACCACCTGAACGCGTACAAGTCTGTTGACGAGGGCATCGCAGCATCAGCGATCAAGGCACTGGACTATGGTACCTGACAGACGAGATGCTGCCCCTGGCACTCTTCAGCACCAAGGTGCCAGTTGGCGAGCGGTGCGCACTTGCAGATGCCATCTTGGAGCACAAGCCGGCTGATATCCCCATGTGAGCCCCACAGCTCCGCTTTGGCACTGGCTTCGGCAAGTTTACAACCCTCTCACCAACCGGCAGCTTGGCTGACCTCGCCAACCCAGACTGCTGGTTTTGCACATCAATCCAGCGTTTCTCTCACTGGATGTAGAGGATTGGGCTGCCAGTGAAGCATTCCAGATGGGTGGGGGGAATGTAGGGCTGGGCAATTTGGCCTAAAAATAAAATCGCAATTTTTTTCTAACTAATGGACAATTTTCGATTTAAACCTCGATTTTTTTCTGTTTTTTTCTAAACAAACCAGACCAAGGCAAAATGTAAATACATATTTTCTTTGCAAAAAATTGAGGGTTTCTGCCCCATTACTTCTCTTCTTACTTCTATAAGAATAAAACACGGTGAGGTGTAAAATGTGTTTTAATATCATAAATGTTACGCATACCGTCAGTTTAAATGCTGTTTTATACTGAAAAACTAGAAGTTCTTGTGCACAACCAGTTTTATTCTGAAAATCCTTCATCTCCGGTCGGTTAGCATTTAGCATGTGGCTAATATACCATTTACTATAGAGGTGAATTTAGTAGCGATATGACACGGAGTGTTGCACACCGAAACATACTGATTTCAACACTACAACTATAGACGTGGAGATATTATTATTGCTGAATATTAAATGAAGGTACAGTTTATTTGAATACGTTTGTTTACAGACGTGGGTAGTAGTATGAGACAACATCCGGAACTACCGTAAATGAAACCAGCCGTGAAGTATTTCCTGTATTTTTGGAGTATTGATTACAGCGTTTAAAATGAAAAGTCATGAAAAAGATAAGGAGGAGAACAGGCGTGTTTAGTTATATATTTAATGTACAATGTCGGAGTCCTCTGTTATGCTCAACAACGAACATTGGAGACGTGGAGGGCCGGCTCCCAGCGCCAACCGGCCCACAGCGAGCCAGCGGAGGAGATATATCAGCTGGAGAGGTTGAGCTCGCTCTCTTCCCTTCGCTCACGAGAGCTTTTTTAATTAAAGCACCATTTGAACCTTCTCAGAGACTCCATTTAGTCTCCTTTTAAAGCTTCTCTCCTGGACGCGAGAATAACGAACACAGCATAACAACAGCAGATCGGGCAGAGCTGCAGATCGGGTAGTCACAGGCAATGTGGCTGAATTTTGGGCGCGTTCTGGAAAGTGAGAGAGTAAGCTACTACGGAGTCCCTTAAAGCAAAAACAAATCTGCGGAGTCTAGAAATGTTTTTAAATCGCGATTTTTCGGTTCAGCCATTTCACAAACTGTAGGAAAGTAAAAATGCCAATTAATCGTGAAAACCGAAAAAATCGCCCAGCCCTAGGGGAATGTACGTGCCATCAATGTTGTGAATGACTGTGCAGAGCGTGGCGTCAAACTCACCTCAGACTTTGTGGCAGGAGCGAGGAGCTCCTGCAGAATGTGCTGCAGGCAGTTGAGCATGACCGCTCTAAAGAGCTAAATCTGTGCCACTGCAAGCGCAAGCTGGACCAGGACTAAGACTCAATTTCAATGTTGTTCTTAAATAAATAAATGTTGTTCTATTAAAAATAAATGTTCGCAAAAACAAATTCTTGCATTTTTGGATTTTTAGAAATTGCCTAGGAAAACACCCAAACGGCCAATTTTCATATTGTTCACATGCTGTGTTCCACCTCTAAATCTCAATGAATGTTCCCAAAACTTTGCAAAAGTTATTTTTATGTGTGTCTGAACAAAATGCAACCCCAGAGTAGGGGTTTCACAACTACCAATATTTACTAGTCGAAGCGTTCAAAATAGCAGTCGACTAGTTGTTACGTCATAATAAAGACACACAAAGAGAGGTGTACAACTGTATTTTATATTGGAACTCATACAGTTACATTAAACACTGCATTTTAATTTGTGTTACATGGCGGAGTAAATAACAAACAGTAACTGGACTCACCAAAATCGACAGCAAAAAACTCCAATGAAATGAAATGCCACGTAAATCCAGTGCGCAACAGCGCATTGCGCAACACTTTACTCGCTGTCCTCCACGATAACGTCCACCTTTCCAGGTTTTTGGTTTGCGTTGAGGAACACCAATGCATCGACATGTGAGGGAAGGAGGCTTGACCGCTTTCGGGTGACAGTGTTGCCTGCCAGGGAAAAAACCTTCTCACTCGTGGTGCCTGTGGCTGGAATAGCCAGGTAGCTCCTCGAAAGCTTGGCTAAACGGGGGACGCGGTGCACGTTTTCTGCCCACCACTCCAGTGGGTTATCCATTGTGGGGATATGCAGTGTCCGCTGGCAGTAAACCCTAGCTCATCATCCGCATCACTGTAGACCCGTTTTTTCTTGCTGCTCGTCTGCCTCTGTCCTGTGCTGACGGCGGTCCGTTGCTCACTGGTGCTAGCATTACTGCTAGTGCTAGCTGTCGGCAGCGGGTGTCTCATCTTCAGATGGTTGCGCATAGCAGATGTATTTTTGTTGTACTTCAGTACAGCTGTACACAACTGACACTTCACTGTGGAGTTGGTTACATCTTTGTTGAAGTACTGCCATACATAAGAATGTCGGACGTGTTTTGAAGCATTTTGCAGCACCTCGTTTACCTCCATTTTTCACACGACTAGTTGACTAGGGCCTACAGCGCCGACTAGTGGTAAAGGTAGTCGACTAGTCGATTAGTTGGTGAAACCCCTACCCCAGAGTCATGAGAGATCACCTTACAATCCCCATGCATTTTACTCTGAAGCTTATCTTTCTTACAGTGCAGACGCTTTTCTGCTTGCTCTTGCCTCTGCTTACTTTTTATGCTGATTTTCCTATTCTTATTCTCTGAAAACTTCGAGCAGCGGCTCCTGGACATTAACTTATCACTGGGACAGTTCACCTTCGTAAATAGACGGAGGGTTTCAGCCATATTTCAACATTTTTACGACGACGTCAGTCTTACAATAGCGTGGCCTAGCAACAGCTAAAGCCTGGTAGGCTACTGCTATTTAGCTTAAGCTAGTTGGTAGCAAAATGCCTCCGTTCTCTACAGATGACTTCCAGAAACTTATACAGAAGATGGCTGTGTTGGAAATGAAAATGCAACGGTTGGAAGTTAACGTGGAAGTGAATGGACTATGTCGTGGGAATGACACGACTTTACCAGTGTTGCAAAGTAATGGAGAAGGGTATGCTAACTCACAGCTAGTTAGCAGCTACAAGGATTCCAAGGAACAGGAGGGCTGTGTACCGGGTAATAAATCTACAAGTGGTAGTCCTCCCTGGAACTCTCTGGGTGCAAAGCCTAAGAGTAAATCACTTCCATGGGATTTGGGAGGACGGATAACAGGCAGAGCCCAGAGCTCCGAAATCTGTGATGCGACCGGCTGGCCTGCATTGTTATCACCCAGGAAGAGCGCCTCTTCAACCCCTATTCATACTAGGAAACAGCAGTGGACAGCTGCTAAAGGGAGAATTACAAACAATCCTCCTAAACCACCAAGTGTGCCAATCCAGAACAGATACGCTCCGCTGACCGAGAACCGGAGATCTGATGACCTGGATAACCTGTCCTCTTCACGCAGCAGGGTAAGGACCAATAGCTACTCTAAAAGTAAAAGGCTAGAGGGAAAGCTAACGACTGGGCCTGAAACTCTGATTGTGGGTGACTCTGCTGTAAGAGATGTAAAAGGTCTGTGTAATAAGAACAACACCAAAGTACTCTGTTTTCCCAAGGATGTGGTCTCTGACTTGGCTGAGAAGATCCTGCATATTGGGGCTGAACATCCGATTGTGAAGAATGTGGTACTGCACATTGGAACAAATGATGTTGTGAAACAACAGTCGGAAGTGCTGAAAGAAGACTTTAAATGTTTGTTGGAAACTGCCAGCTCTCTAAATGCAGAGGTGTTCATCAGTGGCCCTCTACCGCCAGTCAGAAGAGGAGTGGAGAGATTCAGCAGATTGTTTGCACTGAACACCTGGCTTTCAACGGCCTGTACTGACCATTCTGTTCATTTTATTGACAATTTTAACTTTTTCTGGGATCGCAGACATCTTTTCAAGGCAAATGGAGTTTGCCTGAACAAGTCAGGAGTGAAATTGTTTATCTCTAACATATTCAACTGCCTGCGTCATCAATCTGTTCCCTCTGCCAAGGACAAGCGGCAAGAGGAATCAAAACACGAGAAAGACACAACACATCACGCAGAAAACCCTGAAGAATTATCACTGCACCCGCCTGAGGAATGTTCTGATTATGGGAGACATATGAGACACATGGAGGAGTCTCCACTGCCCCCCCCCCCTGTCAACGCCTTTGAGGATACTCCATTCACCCTTTCACCCTCGCCCACCCTCCTGGAGATCGATGAACACACAAAGGAGATACAGAGGGTTGGCACCGATTCCTTCCTGGAGTTCAAAGACCAAACGAAGGCAATACGCAGGGCTGGCACCATGTCCTTTACCCCCGCTCCTCAACGACGCCCACCAAAATCACCGCGGAGACGCGCACCATCTCCCCCGTCCTCATCACCGCGCCTACGTCAACCACCTCCCCCCCCTGGCAGCATGTCCTCTACCCCCGCACCATCTAGCCCGTCTCCATCACCGTGCCTACGTCGACCACCTCCCCTCCTTTCGAGGGGGCATCTGCAGTCTCCGAAGCCTGATAAGGATGTGTGTGTACAAAACACAACAAACTCTTACTGATATGTGATGGGTCCAGGCTCAAGGGCGTATGGCACTCTCAACTCTTTCCAGGACATGTCGGGGCCCTGCCTGCCAGTAGCTTTGCCGATATCTGTGTTGATAGGTAATAGATTAAGAGCGGTGAATCATAGAAACAGGAAGCGCTCAAACGTTTGTGTGAGTGTATCTAATTTAGCAGTGATTCCATGTCAGCCACAGCTTGTTACAAAAAACATGACTGATAGTGTGTTTAACAAACTTAAACTAGCTTTATTAAATGTCAGGTCTTTGGCAGGAAAAACATTTTTAATCAATGATTTTATCACTGAGCACAATCTCGATTTTATGTTTTTAACAGAAACTTGGATTGAACAAAATAACAGTGCAGCTGTTCTTATCGAATCAACCCCTCCCAACTTTAGTTTTATGAGTCAGGAAAGAATGCATAAGAAAGGGGGTGGAGTTGCTATTCTGTTCAATGATTCCCTTCAATGCAGGAAGACATCGTATGGAAACTTTGATTCTTTTGAATATGTGGCCCTTCGGCTGAAATGCTCCTCTCGAGCTCTGTTCCTAAATATCTATAGACCACCCAAATACTGTGCAAGCTTTTTTGATGACTTTACTGAACTGCTGTCTATAGTGTGTATTGACTTTGACCGTCTAGTCATTGTTGGTGATTTTAACATCCATGTTGACAACCCCCAGGACAGAGGGGCTAAAGAACTGTTTTGTGTTCTTGATAGCTATGGACTGACTCAGCATGTGACTGAGCCCACGCACAATAAGGGGCACACTCTGGACTTAATTATCTCAAAGGGTGTGAATATCTCTAAGGTTGTGGTGACTGATGTTGCACTCTCTGACCATTCCTGTGTTTTATTTGAGAGCTCTATTTCTGTTCACAAAAATGTTCAAAAAGAGGTAACCACAAAGCGATATTTAACTGAAAATACTAGGGAAATGTTTACTCAGAATTTTTCTTCCACACTTGCCCCTGCTAACATCTCAGTAAATGAGCTAGTAGATCATTTTAATTCAAAAATTAAAAATGTTATAGATGCCATTGCTCCAACTAAGGTAAAGGAAGTGTCTGGCAAGAAAATATCTCCATGGAGAAAGGCCATGAGCGTGAAAACAGAAAAAAGAGAATGTCGAAAAGCTGAACGCAGGTGGCGAAAAACAAATCTCCAGGTTCACTTTGAAATCTATAAAGAGAGACTTGGCCTTTATAATTTGGAATTGAAAAACGCACGACAATCGTTCTTCTCTGACATCATTACCAAAAACAAAAACAACGCACGTGCCTTGTTTGCTACCGTCGACAGACTAACTAACCCCCCAGTGTCAGTAGCCTCTGAATTTCTATCCACCAGGGCGTGCAATGATTTTGCCTCCTTTTTCACTGACAAAATTCAGAAAATCAGACAAGCAGTCAGTGCCTCTGCATCAGGAACAGCAAATGTGTTGTCCCTATCTCCACTTAACATCAATTCAGACATCATGACACAATTCCATCAGATTAATGATAAAAACCTAGAGGACATTATTCAACTTCTGAAATCCTCCTCTTGCTGCCTTGATATTATTCCAACAGGATTTTTCAAAGATGTTTTGTCTTGCATGGCCTCAGATCTACTTCATATAGTAAACAAATCTCTTCACTCAGGTATTTTTCCACAGGCCCTGAAAACTGCAGTCATTAAACCGCTCTTAAAAAAGAATAATCTAGATGCTTCAGTAATGAACAATTACAGGCCTATATCAAACCTGCCATTTCTAGGTAAAATCATTGAAAAAGTTGTTTTTCAACAGTTGAGTAATTTCTTGCATTTAAATAACTGTTTTGATGTGTTTCAGTCAGGCTTTCGTCCAAACCACAGCACTGAGACTGCTCTTGTAAAGGTCTTTAATGACATCCACTTAAACACAGACAGTGGCAGAACTTCAGTGTTAGTATTATTAGATCTCAGTGCTGCGTTTGACACTGTTGACCACAGCATATTACTAGACCGACTGGAGAACTGGGTGGGACTTTCGGAAACAGTTCTAAATTGGTTTGAATCCTACTTAAAGGACAGAAACAACTTTGTTTCTATAGGTAAATACACATCTGAGTTGACAAATATGACATGTGGGGTTCCTCAAGGCTCCATCTTGGGGCCTCTTCTCTTTAACATCTACATGCTACCACTGGCTCAGATAATGAAGAACAACAAAATAAGTTACCATAGCTATGCAGATGACACACAAATGTACGTAACAATTTCACCAGGAGACTATGCTCCAATTCAAACACTGAGTAAGTGCATTGAACAAGTCAATGACTGGATGTGTCAGAACTTTCTCCAATTAAACAAAGATAAAACTGAGGTAATGGTTTTTGGAGCCAAGGCAGAACGTATACAAGTTAGCGCTGAGCTTCAGTGTGCAATGTTCAAAACAACAGATAAAGCCAGAAATCTAGGTGTAGTCATGGACTCTGACCTGAGTTTCAACAGTCACATTAAAACAGTTATTAAATCAGCCTACTATCACCTAAAGAACATATCTAGGATTAAAAGACTAATGTCACAGCAGGATTTGGAAAAACTTGTCCATGCTTTTATCTTCAGTAGACTCGACTACTGCAATGGTGTCTTCACAGGTCTCACTAAAAAATCTATTAGGAAGCTGCAGCTAATTCAGAACGCTGCTGCTCGAGTCCTCACTAAGAAAGTGGATCACATTACTCCAGTTCTGAAGTCTTTACACTGGCTTCCTGTGTGTCAAAGAATAGATTTCAAAATACTGCTGCTGGTTTATAAAGCACTGAATGGTTTAGGCCCAAAATACATTTCTGACCTCCTGCTAAATTATGAACCATCCAGATCTCTCAGGTCTTCAGGGACTGGTCAGCTTTCTGTCCCCAGAGTCAGAACTAAACATGGTAAAGCAGCGTTCAGTTATTATGCTCCAAATATCTGGAACAAACTCCCAGAAACCTGCAGGTCCGCTACAACTCTGACTACTTTTAAATCCAGGCTGAAGACTTTTCTTTTTGTCGCTGCTTTTAATTGAACTATTCATATCTTAGACTGCACTGTAACTTTTATCCATGTACTTTTTTCTTTTAATGTTTAATTGACAGCACTGTAACTTTTATCCATGTATTTTTTCTTTTAATGTTTATTTTATTAGCTTTCTTTTTAATGACTGATTTTAAATGCCATTTTCTTAATCTCTTTCATTTTTTGTAAAGCACTTTGAATTGCCTTGTGTTGAAAAGTGCTATATAAATAAACTTGCCTTGCCTTTAAAATTTGGGAAAAAAACGTCCCTGGGGAGCATACCCCCGGACCCCCCTAGAGGATGTGACGTCCACCCCCCCAATTAAAACGTGTTCATACACAATACTAAATGCATTTCAAGCCTTTTTATATAAACTGTCCACCATGTCAATACGTTTCTCTTTTTTGTATTGGTCTTTTGTAGAGGTTTTTCATTGCAAGCTAAAATCTTGCATATAGGGCAGCAAATTGGTCAGAACCAGCCCTGGTGTCAACCCCACAGCACCCCCCATTTGAAACATGTTCCCACGGCTATGCGGCCACTCCCTTTTTTTTTCTTTCTTTGCTTACCTAAATCCTACCGGCCCACATTTGTAATTGTTCCGGCCACTCCCTGGGAGTGGGGTGTGGGGGGGCTGGCTGGCGCTGGGCTGGGCTGGGCCGTTTTGATATGATAAAAATACCCTACAGTAAAGACACTTTACAGCAAATACAACAGCACAGTTTGTGCAGAATATCAGTATGAGAAAACGACACCCTCTGTCCTTAGACCTTCACATCGTACAAGGAAAAACTTCCAGAGAAAACCCACAGTTTAAAGGGGAAAATGGGAGAAACCTCAGGGAGAGCAACAGAGGAGGGATCCCTCTCCCAGGACGGACAGACGTGCAATAGATGCCGTGTGTAAATCGAAGAGATAATACATTTTACAGTGTAGGTAGACCAAATGTTTGGAAATGCATGTGTCTGTAATAAGAAGATGAATCCACGAAGATGTCAAAAACAATCCTGTGGGACCCATCAGGGAAGCAGCATGACGAGACCAAGGCAGGACCGCAGAGACAGGTTCAGCCACGACCCGAAGTCCACGACTTAATCCAGAACTCAGGATAGAGGATCCAGGGCACAGGACCACAGCAAACAGGATCAGCCTCGACTCCGGATCCCGGCGTAGATATAGACACAAAACAAGAACATTTGGGGGAGGCTGGGTTAATCGGAACATGAGAATACACAGGTACAGACAGACAGAAGGAAGAACAATCACTCCCTTATGTTGAGGGAAAAGGGAAGCAAGTAAGAGAGTAAGAAACAGAGGTGAAGAGGCACACGCAGGGAGAAAGGTCCCCACTGGAGCCTTAGTTGGAATTGATGAGAGGTAGGGAGGTAAGCTGTGAATACGGCCATAACACTCCCCGGCCTGAATAAGCCACTCTGCAAACCTGTTTCCCTCTAATAAAAGGGAAAAGGTTTTTGGATAAAGAGAGGATAGAAAGAATAGATTACAGGAGTAGAGAGTATGAGAAGTATAGAGAGAAAAGATTTAGAAGAATGAGGAGTAGTAATAACCTTAGTTTGAAATATAAGCAGGGCCGCCCCCGGCCAACTTGCGACATTGTGAGATGAGGCCCCCCCTCCCCCAACCGACAGGAGTGAAACAAATTATTTTGGAAACAAAGTAGGCTACTTTGCAAATATAATTCCTGTTTATTATTATTATCAACACAGTTACTTTTGTATACAGTGAGGTAAATGGTAAATGTGCATGTATGTCGTTCAGTGTGCGTTTACAGGTGAATACGTCTGCATTTCCTGCCAAATACTAGCCTCAAAAAGATTAAAATAGAATTAATGCAAATAAACTACTTCTACTAATAATAATAATCAATTCAATAATATAAATACTATATTATTTTTATTATAATATAGTTGTAATATAGTCAAGACAAAACATGCTCAAAAACTGATATTTCTTAAATCTGTATTCAAATGTAGTTCCCTCTGTCAGCAATGTATCAACAACTACACACACATTTCTATCAGTATTTCTCTGTGTTGTGGTTGACATGATGATGACTGCAGGAGTTAAGGGGGGAGGCTGAGCATCATCATGAAATGTGCAAATTGACATAAAAGGGGAAAAAATGCTCCATGTTTTTAAGGCTGTAAACTTTAACTGTTATGTAAGCCAACTAGACAGACAGTTTATCACTCTTCCTCCTGTACATTAGCAGATAAAAGGCAAACATACTTGAATGAATGGTAAATAAAGAATGCTGGAAATAACTGCATCTCCATTATATGCTATGCAGAGACTGCCTTCTTCATGTCGTGAATTGCAGCTGATGTTTTAATATGGCAATTGGCAAAACTTTGACATTTGACTTATACAACATTCGCAAGTTGTACATTTCACTCGTACAATAACCCACCTTCGAGTGATGCTCTAGTTTCTTCATGTTTTTTTTTTTCCCTCTAGCTTGCGCCGGACTGAAACTGTCTTTTCGCCGACATCTCTTTACCTGCACTAATGGCTGTATCAAAGCCGTAATTGGTCAGATGTCGATACATTGCAACGGTGTCGGGTTACAGACGTGCTCCCCTTGTCACCTCTCACTCTCACTCTCGCGGGGGGTGCGCGGAGAACTGAGCGGGGCCCCCTGCGCAAGGCGGGGCCCCATGCAGCCTGCGTGATTGGCCTGTAGGGAAGGGCGGCCCTGAATATAAGATCCAAGTTTTTAGGATTTAAGTGAAAGAGCAAGAACCAAAATGTAGGTGAAGAGGCACAGCGTATCTACGTCAATGCACTCTATTAGATTATTTTATAAGTTTTATCAAAAAGGAAGGTCGTAAGCGTACTCTTAAAATGGATAGGCTGTCGTCCGCCCGAACACAAACTAGAAGGCCAGAGAGAAGAAGTGAATTTTAAGTGTTGATTTAAAAAACCCCAGGGTCTGGGCCGACCTCACATGTACCTCATTGACACCAACGCAACTCCGGTTCAAGCTCCGTGCTAGAGCTTTTCAGGTTCAGAACCAGTTCTTCGGTTTAGCTCTGGCTCTTTTCACACCGCCCAGAGTCCGACTGGTAATGCGTCATTGCGTCATCGTTTGCGTCATGACGTAACCGTTTGCGTGCCTGCTTCATAAAGCCAAACCGCGCAGATGAAATCAGTTGCATTAATTTCTTATGGCTCTATCTGCAGCTTTTCCGGAGTCATTTCTGTGGTTTAGTGATATTATTATAAAAAAGTGTACTCGTGTCAATAAAGGTTTTTTTAAAACACAACTGCTTCCGAGGTCGGTCTTATTTCTTAAGGTGGACTGTACCATGAGTGTGGAGTAACGTTGTATCTTTCATTTAAATGAACTGTAACCTTCACCCAGGTATGTAACAGCTGTTCTCAAATGAACAAGTGAAGTAAAGTTTAATATTTATAGTTTTATAGATGTATAATGAGTTATAATGAGAGGTGATCAACGTGAATGCTCAGGTTCCACCTTAACACGCAGACACGTTGCTTCACCATGAGCAGAAACCTTTATACAGTCTATGGCAGAAACACTGAAACTCTTGTTAAGTTTCTCCATCGTTGTGTACAAACTGGATAAAACGCGGGCTTTTTGTTGTTGTTCAGGAGTTGATCTGTCTCTGCCCCCGCCTCGACGTAAGTGTGACGTATGTGGTGCTTTTGCTCTGGCCGGACAATTTTTTGGTGCTTGAAACGAACCGGATTCCGGAGCTAAGAGGCTGCTCCGCTGCGGTGTGAAGAGGAAAACCCGGTGCTTTTCAAGCTCCAGGTCCGAACCGGCCCTGAAACACCGTTGGTGTGAATGAGGTAATGGAGGGGCAGAGTGTTTCAGAGCCTGGGGCCCACTGCGAAGGCTCGGTGACCTCAGGTTTTGAGCCTGGTCTTGGGCACTATCAGCAGCAGCTGGTCAGCCGACCTTAAGGCTCTGGCTGGGGTGTAGCGATGGAGGAGTTCTGCTAAATAAGCCGGAGCCAGCCCATTTAGGGCTTTGAAAACAAATAAAAGGAGTTTAAAATACATTCTGAACCCGAACTGGAAGCCAGTGTAATGAGGCCAGAATTGGGGTGATGTTCACGCTTTTTATGGCCAGTGAGAAGACGTGCAGCTGCGTTCTGGACTAACTGCAGGTGTCTAATTGAGGCCTGGTCCATACCCACATACAGAGCGTTGCAGTAACCCAGTCTTGAGGTAACAAAGGCATTAATAGCCCTTTCTAGGTCTTTAAAAGATAAAAACTACTTGGTCTTGGCCAATAGTCGTATTTAAAAAAAAAGCAGGTCTTGACTACGATGCTGACCTGCTTATCAAATTTAAAATCGCTATTGAAGGTCACTCCAAGGTTCATGACAGAGGGGAGGATGTTTTTATTGAGGGAGCCCAGAATATCAACCGGAGAGGCTGGAGGTTGGGGTCCAAAAAAGATGACCTCGGTCTTGCTCTCGTTGAGGTTGAGGACATTTTGGCTCAGCCAGGATTTGATCTCTGTTAAGCAGTCCATCAACTGCTGTAGTGAGTTGGCATTTTGATTGAGAGGCAAATAGATCTGTACATTATCAGCGTAACAATGGAAGTGGATATTGTGTTTTGTGAGAATTGAACCTAGGGGCAGTATGTATAGTAGAAAAAGGATGGGGCCCAGGATCGAGCCTTGGGGAACCTCACAGGTAAGAGGGGCTTTAGCAGAGGAGAAGGTACCTAGCTGCACAGCTGGGCTACCTGAGTCGGCGGCTAGGAAAAGATCATTAAAAACTCTTAAAAGGGCTGTTTCAGTGCTGTGCATAGGTTTGAAGCCAGACTGAAACTTTTTGTGGATGCCATGCGTGGTTAAGAACGACTATAGCTGGACATAGACTACTCGCTCCAGGGCTTTAGATAAAGAAGGTAACTGGGAGATGGGCCTAAAATGTGCGAGAATGGAGGGGTCGAGATTTTTCTTTTTAAGTAGTGGCTGCACCACGGCATGTTTGAAGGCAGCTGGGACACATCCTGAGCTAAGAGAGGTGTTTTCAAGCAATAAAACACTTGCTCCAACTGATTCGAAAACATCTCTGAGAAGGCGAGAGGGAATGCTGTCTGAGGTGCAGTTTGTCGGCTGCAGGTGCTTGACTACATCCGAGAGAGAAGAGAGGGATACAGGCTCAAAGTGGTCGAGGACAGCAGGGCACAGAAAGGGAGCAGGATCTGGGGTAGCATTAGTGTGGGTTAGCCTAAGAGCAGATGCTTTTTCGATAAAAAATGTAAGAAATGTATCACAGAGTAGTCGATGGCACAATTGGAGAAGCATCACAGGGATTAATGATCGAGTTGAGGACATTAAAAGAACCTGAGGTTTATGGCTGTTTTTGGAGATTAACAGAGACATGTGCTCTGTTTTGGCTGCCGTCTGGTAGTCGGAAATGCAAGCACTAAGGATTTCTAAGGAGACATGGAGTGTATCCTTTTTCCATTTTCTCTCAAGAATTAAGCAAGTATTTGCTGCCATTTGATGACAGAGCAACGGTGGCCAATTTACAGAGTGAGCTCATGCCTTGTATGTTGATGTCCTTCACACCCTCTCCGCCATTCAAGATGGACAGACCATCAACGCCACTGCACGGGTTAATGCACGTGGATACATCACCCAGCTTCTGAGGTATGAAACAATACTTACAGCTCAGATCTTCCTGAGAATTTTCCAGGTCACCTCACCAGTCTCAACATACCTTCAGACAAGTGGAATGGACATCCTGACAGCTCATCGGATGATTGTGGCTGCAGAAACACAACTGAAAGATATGACCAGAGACTACGAGAAAGTCAAGACGGCGGCCGCCACATTCGTCCAGGAACAGTGGGATGAGACTAAGCTGGAGGTTGAGGCTGCTCTGTCACAGAAACGGGGTAGAAAGAAGAAATGCCTGGAGAGATGTCCAAGGATGAGGCTGTGACTGATGTCCATAATCAAATCATGGACACAGTCACAGGAAGCATGCACCAGCGCTTCCTCAAAAATGGCACTTTGTATGCTGATTTGGCACTTCTGGACCCTAACAAATTCAGCCAGGTAACATCTTATGCTGGTGGTTTCCCAGAGGCAGCTCCAAGAATTAAGCAAGTATTTTCTGCCATTTGATGACAGAGCAACGGTGGCCAATTTACAGAGTGAGCTCATCAGTCTGGCAGGACAGTGGAATAGGTTGAAGACATCTGTATTTGAGGAATACACAACCAAGACAACAGAGAATGGGCCAGAGGATGCTGAAGATGAGATGGTTTATAAAACGTGCACATCTTGCAAGGACTTGTGTTGCTACCGTGTCCTTAACCCCTAAGCCTGTTTTACAGGTCTCAGGCTCGAAAATGACATTCCCAGAACAAATGACCATATCTTTCCTTCTAAAAAGGTTAAATTAATAATCTTTTTTCTCAAAGTAATGATAAACCTGTGAGTTGGATGTAGAAAAGTCAGAATCAATATAGATGTTTTTTATTTTAAAGAAAATTCAGATTGAACATAGTAAAAAACTGTAAATTATAGTGTCCGTCCAAAAATAATGTTTTACTTATAGTGAAAACTACCCTTGGATGATGGTAAGGTAGACTAAACGCTTTAGGAATCCAAAGTACAACATATAATAAGTACCCTGTATCGAGATTGATGCAAAACAAGTGACATTTGACCTTTTTAGAGAGGTTTAGCAAAAAAAACTCCACCTCAGATTTTGGTGATTGACATCTCTTTCTGACCGTTAGAGCCAATGGAATCTCCCCACTCACACACATGGTAAAACAAAAAGGTGGGGGCTTCGCAGACGCAGTTTTGCATGAGAGTGAAGCTATAGAGCTATAGCTCTAGCTCTGACATCTGGAAACCGAAAAGCTGGTTTATTGCTTATGGATTATCAGAAATAATTTCAAAGGGACACAGACACATTGGATTAACCTATGGATTAACTTCAGCAGCGTTTTTATCGTTTTAATGCCATTGCAATTAATGCCACTTTTGACTACGACACAGATGAGCCATGTTAGCGTTTTTAGCTACCTAGCGCCATATGTTTTGATGTCTGTTCTTGTTATTACCTCCGCGAGTTCGTATAATTGAGTGATAATGAGGGTACCCTTCGATTCTGTGTCACCTCATGTTACGTTCCCACTTGGCTAGGGTACAAACGGGAAACGACACGACCAGATTGGATTTGGTATATTCGTTACCGGTGGTTTTATTGTTACTGAAACTAAGTAAAAATGATGGTCACACAGATTGGCCCCACAACACGGGTCAATCTGTCACTATAACACAACACAAAGGGTCTCCAAATGAGAGTTGCCCCGCTACACAAAGAAAAACAAATCTCACTACTAAAGTGGAAACAAACAATAAACAAAACGGGACTGTGGAAACACACAGCTGGTGCGGGTCTACAGGTGCTAATCACCTGGCTCTACGCAATATCCACTCACAGGAACGCTGGTCTACAGGTGCTAATCAACCTGGATCTAAGCAGTATAAACACACAGGAATGCTGGTCGACAGGTGCTAACCAACCTGGATCTAAGCAGTATACACACACACAAAATCCCTACGCTAACACAGAACCCGACGACACACTGCTACTCAGTGTGCTCGCTGTAGAGTTATATTTGTATTTATTCATGTTAGCAAACTATGGATAAGCTTAAAATGAGAATAATTTGGGTAAAACTGTGAGCTGGATTTGGGGCCTTTTGACATGTGTTTTTGAGGACAAAGGAAGATGGGGGGAAGGTGAGAGCATGTCTTGATTTGCATTCAACTTATCTGGCTACAGTGGTTGGGGAAACCTAAGGTCGGAGGTGTCTGTGATATTTGGGCGGCCAATCAATGAGCTCCAAATGGGAGGATCTGATAACTCCTCCCATTGTCAAATAGTATAAACAGACACACACGCGGTGTTCAGCCTCTTTCCTCTGGCTGGCTCACGTGCAGGTAAATTCGGGATCCCAGGGATTAACTGTGTTGAATTTGTACTGTATTGATTGTATTTGTATTGTCATATTATCATTAAAGTAACGGTTATTTGGTAGCTCTGGATTCCTTCCTGTATTAACCAGCTTGATAGGGACGCGCGGAGATTTGAAAAGCGGACTAGATATCCCTTTTAATCTCTAACAAGTGGTGATCTCGACGTGCCAGATATAACGAAGCTGAGGAAGAATCCAGACGACCAGAAAGTTTAAATGGAATATACAATGCATATTTTACTATGTTAGGAAAGTTATATACAAAACGTAAACGTTGATCGCCAGGTAGACGGAAAGTCCTGCGTGACGTAAATAGAGCAGTTTGGCGTGGATCTACAGGTAGTTTATTCCTGAGTGGCGTGGAGACGGTGCAGTTTGCCGGTGCGAGGTTTGATTCCTGCACGACAAAACCTGGAAACTCGATATATCAGATCGGGTCGCCGTTTAAAACTGGGGTAAAATAACAGACCAAGGCTGAAAGCTAAAAGCCAGAGGTCTGTTATGTTGATCGAGGGAGAGAACGCGAACCTCACCAAAAATTGTGACGGGACCGTCTCTCGTTTTCCCTTTGTCTGTAAACTTAATTTGAAAAGCTAAACGTGTGATAAAGGGCTCTTCATCATTCGAGGTACACTAGCCTGTTGAAATAAACATCACATTATAAAAGCTGGACAAACTGTACAGGGGATAAATCGGTGTGATTTATACCTAAAATACCTGTGTGAGCAATTGTCTGCGGACCTCTGCTGCTGCCATCTAGTGGCTGAAAGGGGGTAGCACACCCTTGACATTTTTCATTACATTGCTGGCCGGTATTGAAGACGGGAAGCACGTTAATAGTAACAACGACAATAGCCCAGTATATTAATTAGAACTGATTTTGGAAAACTGGTACAAAACAATAAGGAATTGAACATTTTTTACAACGACAGCACCAGGAGATGAGTAAACTCAAGAATCTGTAGAGTGTAAATACATTGTGAAAACACATTTTACACTCTAACTGTTTGCACATCATAGACAAGGAATTTAGACAATATAAATAAATGTTCAGAAAGTAGACATAGGCCTACACTTGATTCAAATTTCATTGCTGTGATCCGATTGGTGTGCTCTGCAGGTTTACTATTGTTCGAAGTAACAGTGGGATTTAAAATGAGAGAAAATATGGGGATTTATTTATTTATTTTTTAATTGTTTTCGTAGTGTGTGGAATATGTGATGCTGGAAACATGTAAGTATTTCAGAGTTGTGTTGGGTAAATATGTAACAATGGATGAAACAATTTTTAGAGTGAGTTTTTGTAATATCATAAGTAGATATTAATTATGTTGTTTAGATGGCATTTAACAACTAAGACAGATAGTATGATTAGAAAGAGACAGAGTGGAAAGGGTTGGATTTATTTGACATCAGTGTGCAAGACTTCTTATAGGTTAGGTGTCCCGGGACCTGGACTCCCCCTCTGAGTTAGAAAGGCTTTGATCCCGACCCTCCAAGCAGACAAAAAGACCTAACCCAACAGGAGACTCCTCCTTCTCCATCGTACAGACAGAGAACCAGAGCTGAACCAACAACGACCTGAGGCATCCAGAACCATCTCCACCTGAGGCATCCAGAACCAAACCAGCATGCTGACAAAGAGGCAAACTCTCATCGGTCCCTCAAACAGGACATGAAGTTCCAAACTGCGCCGCGAGATTTGGCACAATAGACATGAGAGCAGAATCCGCCCTCCATAAAAACAGCAGAGAGACTGTAAAGGAGGAGTGCAACAACAGTGGCATGATGGGGCTGTAGATGTAACTGGGCCAATGGCTGCCTACAAAAGTTACAGTGGATGGATTCAACAGCTGATGGACTGAAGAGAAGACAGAATCAGAGGAGTTGGCATGGTCGATTAGAAGTGAGGAGGCCGGGGTCACGGCTTGAGAAAACCAGGGGAGGAGGAAAGGAGAACGGGAATGAGTGAGTTACACATAAACACACTTATTCACAAAACGCACATTTAAATAACTTGAATTAACTTCATAAATACGTAAAGACAGACAGATTTATTAATCAATTGGTAAATTAAAAATAGCAGTAAAGAGGAAACTATTAAAGTAAAATGATAATCATCCTAAAACACACTGACAGAGTAGAACCATATTCTTCAATATTTTCATCATGTTAACAAATCATTCTTTAAGACATTTTTTTTCACGTGTGAATAAAGTAGTGATCTCATTGGTTACAATATTGATCACCATTAAAAGGATAGTTTTAGGAACCACTCTATAAGACAAATCTTTATTTGTATTAATAATGTTAAAGAGGGAGCTGGTGCCAAGTCACATATAAAATTCCAATCTAAAGTGTTGATTTCACCATTGTGGCATAGTTATTACCATCCTTGATACAGGAGGGAGTAATTGTTGCATGTTCGGACACCCAAGGTTCCACACACTGCTAAAGAGTTTATCATTGTTTTTTAAGTAGACCAGAATTATAATGAGCTATGAAATGCAGAGCGACACAGATCCTAGTAATGTTTGGACTCACCATAATAGTTATTGTACACAAGTTTCTGAAATAGATCATTAGACATTTTAATACTAATTAGGTGTAAATGGATTGCAGTAGTAGTAGTACTCGAAGGAAGTGAGTTTTGTACCAAGTTTCAGGAAAAGTGGGAGGCAGAAGTCCCAATGACAAGTGAGAATCATCTTGAAAATCATAGTTGAAATCGTGACATATTTTTGTAGACAAAGGATCCTGGCCTATGCTGAAATGTCAAAGTCTCTGCAGAGCACGACACATGGCCAAAAAAGACGGAGACCAACTGACCTTTGACCCTGACCGACAGTGTAACTTCACAAGGCACTGTGGATGACTGACTCTGGGGTGAAGCTGACCAAACTTGACATGACAACCAGACAGTGTGAGTGTGAATGAATGCCGGCAGGTGATCAGTGTAACTGCATGATTCTAAAACAATAACTAACCAAGCATGTTTTTGGACTAACATATTATTTTGGAGCTTCAAGGGAAACGAGAGGTTTCCTAAAAATTCCACAAAAAGGGGTAACCGCACATGTGATATTTTCCTCTCACATGAGTTGGCGGTTTGCAAATGTAAAACTAAAATCTGAAGATTCTGTTTCTTTTAGGCCTGAAGGACGGAGAGGAACACTTATTTTCACTGAAGTGTTTACTGTGGAAATAATGATAATGGATGTCAAATTGTAAATAATGTTCGTTATGTCCCTAACCAATTACCTGACAGTTTTTGTTCCCCTCCCATTACAGAGTTTTGTTACACATGATTTCATGTGTAAAAAGGGGGAGTGAGTATAAGGTATAAATGTCAACATGGCTGTAAAATTCACAATTTAAATTTTTCTTTTAAGGATTGACAGAAACCTTCCGCCCCAACCCAGATGTTCAAACTGAGCATTGAATGTAATTAACCTGCTCCATATCTGGGGATAAGATACAGTTTGATGAATGTTGAGATGTTTCTAAATATTGATTTGAATTATAGCAGGTAACAAAGAAGCAGTGGCCAAGGGGCTACTGTGAAACCGAAGAAGTTGACCTGTGATAATGAAACAATTTTGTAATATTTTAACAGACATTAGAGTAACTGAGGTTTGAAATGTAGAAAGAACATATTACAGTTAAAGCTAAAACATAGTAGTGTATTGAGACATAATTTAATTTAGACAACATCATGTAACTAGCCTGGTAAAGGAGTAAAAGCCATAGACTTTATTGTTTAGGTCATTATGGGGATATACATTTCATCTAAATTTATAATAGAAAGACATTTGATGACAGTTTGTTGGAATTCTGTATTCATTTTTTCAGCTTGATAATATCTAAGCACTGACAGGTAGAAGCAGTATCACCAGGAAATCATTCACTTTGTTAGTATCGTGATTTTGGTTGTTTTTGAATCCATAACATTAGTGTGTTTCTTTACCAGAAACATTAGCAGTTCATATTATATTTGGATTTTAAATAGGATTTCATTTAAAAATAAACACGGATGCTTGTCAGAAATTCAGAGCTATTGAAATATGTTATTTAGTTTACCTAAAGATGTTGGGGTTCTTATTTAGTTGGCACAATCCAAGTATTAAGATTCTGAAGCTGCACTGGCAGATAGGAGGTCTACAATTAATTTAGAAAACCTGTTCACAGACGGCTGTTGTTTTAAGACACCCCAACAACAGGCTCCAAGTGGGTCAAAACAGCTGAGCGTAGGCTTGAGGGAGTTGTATCATATTTCTCCACACAGGTTGCTGGTGCCAAAAGGGGGACCCGAGAAGCACGAGGCCGACACTGCAGAGTTCGTCTGGCTGAAAGTCATCAGGACAAAGTGGCTCAACCCCAGGCTCTCCGGCCCCGACCGAGTGACCCAGCGGACCTCTTATGCCGTCTGCCTGGGAGAAAAGGGGGACAGCTCGTACCACGGGAGCCAGTGTGCGGCGGGGAAACCACCTACTAGGACCAGGGGACGACATCAGGACGGACGTGGCCCTGGCAGACGTGGACTACTCGGAAGCAGCGGACTGGAGGAGCAGGACCCTGGAGACATCTCTACAGCATCGACCCGGAAGCCGCCATCAGCGGGCCGGAGGACGAGGAGGAGGAAGACATCTCTCTAGCAGGCAGCCCAGAAGCTGCTGTCAGCGGATCGGGGGGACAAAGACACGACATCAGGACGGCACAGGGGACTTTTCGAGGCAGCAGAGGAGTCTACTTCGCTCTGATCAGTTCTACCCGTGAAGGGAAAGCTGCATCTCCCCCTCCCTATTAGCTGTCCTTGTGGGCTATTCCTCCGAGGGGGGGACGGGGGGACGGACACAGTAGAAAAGAATGACAGTGGGTATATTTCAAAATGCCTTGTCTAAGTTTATCTCTGGAGAAGGAGATAAAAAGGGGGATTTGTAGAGTTATATTTGTATTTATTCATGTTTGCAAACTATGGATAAGCTTAAAATGAGAATAATTTGGGTAAAACTGTGAGCTGGATTTGGGGCCTTTTGACATGTGTTTTTGAGGACAAAGGAAGATGGGGGGAAGGTGAGAGCATGTCTTGATTTGCATTCAACTTATCTGGCTACAGTGGTTGGGGAAACCTAAGGTCGGAGGTGTCTGTGATATTTGGGCGGCCAATCAATGAGCTCCAAATGGGAGGATCTGATAACTCCTCCCATTGTCAAATAGTATAAACAGACACACACGCGGTGTTCAGCCTCTTTCCTCTGGCTGGCTCACGTGCAGGTAAATTCGGGATCCCAGGGATTAACTGTGTTGAATTTGTACTGTATTGATTGTATTTGTATTGTCATATTATCATTAAAGTAACGGTTATTTGGTAGCTCTGGATTCCTTCCTGTATTAACCAGCTTGATAGGGACGCGCGGAGATTTGAAAAGCGGACTAGATATCCCTTTTAATCTCTAACATCGCCTAGAACCCTACTACAGACACTGCTAATCAGTGGAGCTAATACAAAAGACACACGGCTAAATACTCTCAGAATTCACAGAAGGAAGGCTTATCACAAGGATAGGGTTGAGGCATCTGACACAAAATACAGAGCCTCCCGACTGTTGTCCGTGCTCAGCCTTTATACTCCTCCCCCGGATGACGTGGCAGAAGCGAGCAGGGGTTGGGCGACGTCTGTCCAATCCCCGCGGATGTTGAGCGGTCCGGACGGCCAATGACAGTAGAGGAACTGCACAGCTCATTTACATACACAAACAGACTTAAGCTCACAAGGTAGCAGCGGCTGTAACACCTCACGATGTGAAACAATGTGTTGGATGTGCACCAAAGATAAATAATAAGGTTTTGTGAGTGAATTTCGGTGCAGTCATCTGTTAGCATTTTTCGCTCGTTGCTAATTCAGAGGCTCAGCGTTAGCATTGTGGGGTTTTTTTTAAAACAAAATTAAAATGATCAGTTAGATGAGTTTCTTCCCGTTACATGGATATAAAACATTCATAGTTTATTAAATGAACATGCCTGTTAAGGGAAATGTTTACATAATGTCCTCAGTTATTGTATGTATAAAGAGATTGTGTCTATTCTGTAATAGGGATGTAATACTGTTATTGTACCAGTGTGAGGCACTGTAGTATTACATGCTACGTAATGACCAGTCTTGCGTCATGTAAATGAGGGTGTGTTCACCTGATGCACGTGTACACTGTCTATGTTTGTTCTCTTCTAAGTTAGCTCGGCTGAGCGAAGGAATCACCTGTGAAGCAGAGGAATAAATCATGCTCAAGGGCTAAACAGTTCATCGTCTCCGTCTCCAATATTTCTCTCCGAATGCAGCGTAAGAAGAAGCTGCCATCCTAAACCTCAACAGGTTATGGGCCCAGGAGTCATTCGGGGAGAAGTTTGAAGATTTATCACCGTCAGAAAGTCACGGCGAACAGCGTGCTAACGGGATAGCAAGATAAGCTAACATGGATCATCGAGGGACAAGCAGGTTGCCTCGACTGATGTTCGACGGAGATGAAACTAAGTATGAACTGTGGGAGACAAAAGTGTTAGGACACCTTCACCTATTAGGGTTAAAGAACACGATTCTAAGAGAACCAAATAGTGAAGCCGAGATAGCGGCAGACGGCAAGAAAAATGCAGACGCGTATGCTGAGCTAATACAACTTTTAGACGACAAAAGCCTCTCGCTAATTATGAGGGATGCGCCCGACAATGCAAGAGAAGCCTTAAAGATATTAAGGGGATATTATGCCGGGAGGGGAAAACCCCGGATAATAAACTTGTATACCATGTTGACATCGCTTCAGAAGACGAACAGTGAAAGTGTCACAGACTATATCATACGGGCAGAAACCACCATCACTGCGCTACGGAACGCAGGTGAAACGTTAGGCGATGGCCTACTGATAGCCATGGTCTTAAAAGGACTGCCTGAGATGTTTAGGCCATTTGCAATACACGTGGCACATAATGATGACAATATAACGTTTCCAGAGTTCAGGACAAAGCTAAGGAGTTTTGAAGACACAGAGAAATTAAGCACGACAGAGTCGAGTGATAACGTGATGAAGACTCAAGCGAGACCCGGACGGCGGCCCGCCAAGCAAGGTGCATATGACAGGAACAATGACAATGCCAATATTGAATGTTTTAAGTGCGGCACAAAAGGCCACAGAGCGAGAGTGTGTCGGCAGAAGACATGGTGTAGTCAATGCAAAAGTGACACACACAAAGACGCCACGTGCAGGCGTAAAGACAGACAAGATGGCGCGAGAAAAGTCTCAGAAGAAGATGGCGGCGACGCAGATTACGTCTTCAGGATCAAAGACGGAGAAAACAGGGTCCAGCGGCAGCCAGCACGCAGCATCCAGGAGAAGGGCCTGATGGTCGACACAGGAGCCACCTCGCACATCATCACGGACATCACCAAGTTCAAAAACTTCGATGACACGTTCAAGTCAGAGACACACTGCGTGGAGCTGGCAGACGGTACCCGGTGCAACGGCGTCGCTCAACGCAAAGGAGAAGCAGAGGTTTGCCTGGTCGACAGCGGAGGACGGCGACATACCACTACGCTGAGAAAGGCGTTGTTTATACCGTCATATCCCCAGGACATCTTCTCAGTGAAGGCAGCGACCGCCAGCGGAGCCACGGTCGTTTTCAAGCAGGGAAAAGACGCTTTGATACACAAAGACGGTACCAGGTTTGACATTCATGTGTCAAATGCAATGCTTGCCATGATGTACAGACGTGGCATGAAATACTAGGCCACTGTAATTATGACGATGTGCTACAAATGCAAAATGTGGTTGAAGGTATGCAGATCAAGGGCAAAACAGGGGAAATTTGCACAAACCAGAAATAGAAACCCTATTAGTAGAGCAAAGGCTCCATTACAAATCGTACACACGGACCTAGCCGGTCCAGTAGCTACAGAGTCAAGAGATGGTTACAAATATGTACAGTCATTCACTGATGACTACTCGGGTGCAATATTTGTATATTTTCTAAAAACTAAAAGTGACACGGTACAGGCAACGGAAAAATTCCTAGCAGATACAACCCCATACGGGAAAGTGAAGTGTATAAGGTCAGACAACGGCACAGAGTTCACATGCAGGGATTTCCAAACGTTGTTAAGGAAAAATAGGATAAGACATGAGACGTCAGCCCCGTACTCACCCCACCAGAACGGTACAGCTGAGAGAAGCTGGCGTACTCTTTTTGAGATGGGTAGGTGTATGCTAACTGAAAGTCAGATACCCAAACAGTTATGGAACTACGCAGTCCAAACGGCAGCCATAGTACGTAACAGATGTTTTAACAGGCGTACAGGACAAACCCCTTACCAGATGCTGACAGATAAAAAGCCTAACGTCTCTACAATGCAGAAGTTTGGGTCTGTATGTTACACATACAAACAGGACAAAGGAAAACTTGATTCCAGGTGTGATCAGGGGCGTTTTGTGGGTTATGACAAGAACAGCCCCGCGTATTTGGTCTATCACCCAGATACTGAGAAAGTACAAAAGCACAGGCTAGTCAAGTTTGTAAACAAGGTAACTGGAGAAACAGACACAGACATTTGGGTCAGACCCAAATGATGACAAATACAGTGTGAGGCAGCCTAGGGCTAGCAGGGTCACACAGGAGATACATGAGAGCACAGAGAATGCTAAAGAGATTAGTGCACAAAGTGACAGTCCAGTAACTATGTCTGACGACAGTAGCCAAACACAACCAAGTGGGACAGATGATGAATCTGAGGGTGGGAGATACCCGACTAGAGACAGAAGGAAACCAAGTCACTTAAAGGACTTTGTAACTGAAGACAGTGATAGTGATGGGATTCATACTACCGTAGACTACTGCTACAGAGCAGTATGTGGCATTCCACAGACATTTAAGCAGGCTATGACGTCAACTGACTCAAGAGAGTGGGTCAAAGCCATGAATGACGAAATCCAATCATTAAACGACAACAACACATTTACCCTGACAAATCTGCCAAAAGGCAAAAAGACAGTGGGGGGCAAATGGGTTTACTCTATCAAAAGTGATATTGAGGGAATGGACAAGTACAAAGCAAGGTTTGTGGCCAAAGGCTATAGCCAGAGGATGGGGATTGACTATGGAGAGACTTTTTCCCCCACGGCCAGCTTGACGAGTGTAAGAGTGTTGTTACAGAAAGCAGCACAGGAGGACTTGCTACTGCATCAGATGGATGTAAAAACAGCGTACTTACACGCTCCTATAGATTATGAAATCTATATCGAACAACCAGAGGGTTATGAAGAAAGAGGGGAAGGTCTAGTGTGTAAGCTAGAAAAATCTCTCTATGGTCTAAAACAATCCGGTAGAAATTGGAACAGGATTTTGCACGATTGTTTAACTGAAGACGATTTTGCACAGAACCCAGCAGACCACTGTGTCTATGCCAAAGAGACCGAAGGTTGAAAGGTGATAATAATCATCTGGGTCGATGATCTGATCATTGCAGCTAGCAATGACAAAATAATGAAGGAAATGAAAGAGATGCTCTCTGCCAAATTTAAGATGAAAGATGTAGGCAGCCTAAAACATTTTCTGGGTATCGATTTCAAACAGTCGGATGGATGTGTAAAGATGTCACAGGAAAAATATGTTAACAAGATACTGGAGAGGTTTAACATGCAAAACTGTAAACCCAGAGAAACACCCTGTGATCAAAAACTTGACTATACAGAAAATGCAGTGAAAATGGATGATGTCAGGATGTACAGAGAGGCGGTAGGCAGCCTTATATACCTGACCACATGTACAAGGCCAGATTTAAGTTTTGTTGTGAGCAAACTATCACAATATTTTGCTGAGCCTACAGAGGAACTGTGTTAAGATACCTTAGAGGCACTATAGAGAAAGAGTTGTGTTTCAGAAGAAACGATAGTGAGAAGCTAGGCTTACTAGCCTACAGTGATGCCGACTGGGCAGCTGATGTCACCGACAGGGGCAGTACCACAGGATACTGTGTAAGCCTCAGTAAGAACAGCTCTTTAGTCTCATGGAAGAGTAAGAAGCAGCCTACAGTGGCACTTTCCACCTGTGAGGTGGAATACATGGCTCTGGCCTCAACTATACAAGAGTGTATATATCTAGACCAGTTACTGGAGGGTATCGATGATTACAAATATACACAAACAGTAGTGTATGAGGACAACCAGGGAACAATTGCCCTAGCCAAAAACCCTGTAAGCAGACAGAGGTGTAAGCACGTGGACATAAAGTACCACTTCATAAGATCAACTGTAAAGGATGGGAAAGTAACTCTGGTGTACTGCCCTACTGAAGAGATGGTGGCAGACATAATGACAAAACCTGTAACTAAGCTGAAACTGAAGAAGTTTGCAGGAATAGTTTTTGGAGTTTAAAATGTATGAGGAGGTCCACATTTTCATTTTGTTTACATTTTTGGAGTACAGCAACCTGAGAACAAGTGGGGGTGTTAAGGGAAATGTTTACATAATGTCCTCAGTTATTGTATGTATAAAGAGATTGTGTCTATTCTGTAATAGGGATGTAATACTGTTATTGTACCACTGTGAGGCACTGTAGTATTACGTGCTACGTAATGACCAGTCTTGCGTCATGTAAATGAGGGTGTGTTCACCTGATGCACGTGTACACTGTCTATGTTTGTTCTCTTCTAAGTTAGCTCGGCTGAGCGAAGGAATCACCTGTGAAGCAAAGGAATAAATCATGCTCAAGGGCTAAACAGTTCATCGTCTCCGTCTCCAATATTTCTCTCCGAGTGCAGCGTAAGAAGAAGCTGCCATCCTAAACCTCAACAATGCCCTCAGACCAGGCTTGGAATTTTGTCATTTTAGGGGCAAGGCCATTTGGCCTTCCCGTTCACATTTTTTTTAAGGGCACAAAGGCCACATGACAGGGCACAAAGGCCGTTTGGTTAAATTACGCTGGTCAATCAACATGACTGAAAAGTGTAGCACTAACGTCAACACCAGTCGTTTTACAAATGGCTGATTAGCAATAGTGTTTCTTAAACGTATACGCAAAGTTCAGCCATAAACCACATAAGTCAGTCATGTATTATATCAAAACCACTTAGCAAAGAAAAATACTAGATTCAAAGGTGACAGCTATCTGCTAGCTTGTAGAAGCAACACTCGATGTAGACCCCTTGAAGGGAAGACGTTAGCGCTATCCAAACTAGCTAGCTATCGCTAGTTTTCATGACAAAATGTAACGAGTCGACTTTAAATAGGCTAATACAATGGTAATTACCTATCAATAGTACTTTCTATAAACACGTAAATGTTAAGTCCTTTCAAATACTACCACATACTTCAGTTAAATCATATCAAAACAGCTTGGTCCGCTTGCTTACCTGTGCTTCTCTTGCTCCCGCGGCTGAGGAGGAGGCTGTCGGGCCCCTACAGGCATGTCCAGGCCCGGACTGGCCATCGGGAGGACCGGGAGGTTTCCCGATGGCCTGGCCTGTTAAGTGGCCTGCTGGCCTGAGGAATTTCTTTTTTTTATGTATGTATTGTGAACGCAACGCTGCGTAAATGTGGGTCGGACTCTGCCTCACAGAGGGTGACTGGCTGTCTACATGATGTGGCCTGCCGACACAACCCAGTCTCATGGCATTTCGTGTTCACCAACACGATTTTTAATCTATTGATTCGTGTTCACCAACACGATTTTCCCCTTTTTTTCGTGTTGCACAGCACGATTTTAAAAGCAATGTATTTCTACTGGTAATGACGCTCATGGAAGCACGGCATTCGTTTGTGTCGGCTGCCCTTAAAGGCAATGTGAGCGTCTTTCTGATTGGATAACGCAGAATTGTACACCCGAAAGTAAGTATTCCCCTTACTGTCGATTAATTTTACAGTGATATCTGCACTACTCATCGACTAAAAAACACCAGATTATCCTTGTTAATTACACAACATTGATTGGTTTAAATTGTGTGCAATGCTTTTGTATTTTTACCCTTCGATTCGGAGTAAAGGATAGCAGAATACACTACACTACCCAGAATCCCCAGCTATCGTTTGGACTACACCATGTGCTCTGTTTGACAAACCCCGTGATAGTCCTCAAGCTCTGTGATTGGAGAGTGTGCTCCGAGGGTTACGCCGAACCTCGAACAGCACTTGAAATGGGATGGAACCACGGCAGACTGTCCAAAACTGGATTTGAACGGGTCCACCGCGTCCCCCCCCCCCCCCACCCCGTCCCCAGAACTACACATGCTGGCTATTCTGTTTCGCAACATGTTCTTTATCTATGGCGCGTCTCTACTGGGAGTTGTAGTTTTAAAAGACGTTTTCGTATTTCCCATAATAAGAAGTTGCCAGTATTGAACTGTGTACATCCCTGGAGGTTTAGGGGGTAGGAAACACTCAAATTTAAAACATATAATTAATAAATGGGTGGGCAGCATTAATATATATACACTAGGGCCGGGACTTTAACGCGTTAATTAAGATTAATTAATCACACAAAAATTAACGCGTTAAAAAAATTAACGCATTTTAATCGCACTTATTTTTGCACCGCGGAACGTTTCTCACTGGATGAGTTTCAGGCGTACCGATTATACTGGAGCACCAACTAACGTTCATGACTTCAGACAACAACAAACCACAGTGAACAACAGTGGGAAATGTTGTTTTAAAAAACGGACGGATGGAAGCGTCGATAAGAGCACGGTTGTGTGCAAATTATGCAAAAAGGAATTCGCATATCACCGCAGCACATCAAGCCTCAAGTATCACCTCAATGCAAAACATATAGCAGCTAGCGTGGAAGCTAGCGTGGACGTTAGCCTCTTTTATCGCGTTCACACCAAAAAGAGCCGGTACTAAAATTAGTTCATGAGAACCTTTTTACCCCCACGAAAGTCCCTGCTAGAGAGCAGAGAGCTGCTAGAGAGCAGGGACTTTCGTGCGGCTCTCTTGTGAGAAAAGAGCTATATTTCTGATTGGCTGGGCGGATTGCAAACCACGCCCCGTAAAACTCCCAAAAAGTTTTGTGAAGCCGCCATTTTATTATCCTCGCATTAGCATTATTAGCATTAGCCCAGCGCAGAAACGCAGAGAGACTAATTTATGGCAACACAAAATAAAACATGGGAGCGGTGGAGATGAGGAGGTGTCGGCGTTCTGGCGATTTACTCGGAAGGCTTCAGTAGAAGCTGCTGGGACTCCCAGCAGCTTCTACTGAAGCCAGTCCCCAACTCCGGGGACTTTGGGCAGCAGTATACGCCGTGAAGTGGTTTGCGGCCTGCCAGTAAACCCAAAGCAGAAGAAGAAGAAGTGACGTCAGCGGCTTCATTTGCCTAATCCTCCCCCAGGTTCAAAGAGTTCTCATGAACTAAGTTCTCATGAACCTTTGTGGGAAAAGTACTGCGGTGTGAATGCGCCTAATGGTATACTAAAATCCATGTGAAAAAAATTGCATCTCACTGTTCTCAGGTCAAATATTTATATGTGATTAAAAATGCGATTAATTTCGATTAATTAATTACAAAGCCTCTAATTAATTAGATTAATTTTTTTAATCGAGTCCCGGCCCTAATATACACACATGCCAGCTAAGGTCAGAAGAGCTTTATTTAACAGCTGGTCTTATGTTTGTGACCCCTGTTGTTAATTGATAACATTACATTACATTACATTAATTGATAAGCCTGAAACATGCACTTGTCAAGGTTCAGAGGCACATTTTGCAAATATGGCAGTAGCCATCGATCAGCTTAAGATAAGATATACTTTATTGATCCCAAGTTGGAACATTTGCATTACATCAGCATGTGTAACAGTTGTATGCAGTGGTGTTTATTTGTAAATCATTTAGTATAATCACACAAATTCTGTGTTTTATATTTAACAATTCTGTGTTCTTTATTTATTGATTGTTCAATACCTGACAAGGCCGGAGATGAAATATCTACATACATCTTACAAGAGTATAATACATTATGTATAATATCAGTTAAAATAAGTGCTTCAACATAGTTAACATTGCTGGAGGTATGCACAAATATTAATAGATGTCTTGTGAGGAACCTGCGACCCAAGTTTTTCATTCAATGCATAACTACACCCAACCCAGTCTCACGGCATTTCGTGTTCACCAACACGATTTATAATCTATTGATTCGTGTTCACCAACACGATTTGCCCCTTTTTTTCGTGTTGCACAGCACGATTTTAAAAGCAATGTATTTCTACTGCCTGCAGCACGTCTTTCTCTCCGGTCGGGTCGAGGAAGACCGGAAGCTGTGTGGTTCATAAAAACATGTTCTTACTCAATATCAAGCCACAGTTATTGCTTTTATTTGAAATCGTATAATTTCGGACTTTTGTTGCCGTCTGTGAGGAAAATAAATGGGGCTCAGAGCCTCAGAATACGGAAATCTGTATTTTTTAATATTTTTTTCCTTCTAATTCGATATTCTTTTCAAAATAACACACTGTTATTTACTCACCAATAACACACAATTATCCTTGCTTTTATTTATTGGTTTAATTCCATAATCTCGGGCTTTTTTGGCGTCCGTCAGGAATTTCAAAATAAAAATAACCGGAAACAGACGTAGGCCTATAAGGGACATTTCGAGCATCATTGCGATTGAGACATTTCTGAGTTTAGGATGGCCGAAGACACTACACTACCCATAATCCCCAGTTATCGTTTAGGACTACAGTCCCAGTAAGGTTACGCAGAGCGTCAAACAGCTGTGTGAAATGGAACGAAACCACGCCAGACTATCCAAAACTGGAATCGAACGCCCCCCCAGAACTACACATGCTGGCTATTGTGTTTCGCAAAATGTTCTATGGGACGTCTCTACTGAACGTTTTCGTTTTTCCCACAATTAGAAGTTGCCAGTATTAAACACATTGGTGTTATCAAATGTAAAACATATAATTAATAAATGGGTGAAAATCGCTTGTGTCCATAATGCGCAGCATTAATACCCACATGACAGCTCATTGTTACTTTGTAATTCTACTCCACTACAATTCAGAGGTTAACCTGGTATTTTTACTCCACTGCATTTATTTGAGTTACTTTGCAGATTCTGATTAATTATGTGAAATATAAATAACCCTTAAATCAGACTTTAGTTACACCTGAGTAAAATTCAGGGAAGGTAATTGTCAAGTGCCAACAATCAGGAGAGATATTTGATAGTTGGTGCTTGAGAAGACTAAACATGTATCTGCAATTGACATGAATGGAAACGAGTAATAAAGTATATTCATTACTCGTTATTCTCTACTAATAGTTAATTAAAGACTGTATATTATGGCTATTTTGCACATCCCTTTCAAGATTTTCAAAGGTGTATTGACATATCATATACACAACTACGGTGTAGTTATGCAATGAATGAAACACTTGGGTCACAGGTTCCTCAACAGTGCATTACAAGACATCTATCAATATGTGTGTACCTCCACCATTAAACTGTCATATTCTGCACATTTCTTATTCTATCTACATACATAAGAGTATAATTCATATGTATAATATCAGTTAAAATAAGTGCTTCAACATAGTTAACATTGCAGGAAAGCAATATATTAGACGTTAAGTACTTTGTCAGGCTTAATATTTATCTGTAGATAGATACCCCCAAAGTGTTTTTCTTATTTAAAAGAAGACCTTAATCTGTTATTTAATGTTTAAATAAAGGTTAATTCGTTTTTCTGTTTTGCACCTCCTCCTATTAATATCTTTGTACATTCTGCACTAAACTGTTTTATTGTAGAGATCACTTATAGTATCTTCTTGATTTTTTATATTCTATATTTATACTTTCCCCCTATGAAAGTATGTACTCTTAATATTTTTGTAATCAAATAAAACACAACAATTCAATAACGTGCTTTAACCACTAGGCGGTGCACACAAGGTACACACAGCCATAATAACTTTGTATTATTAGTGTAGGACACTTTTGTTTTCTTACAACATCTGAAAATGTGTAGTTTTATGCATGCTTTCACATAATTGTACAGCATATTGCTATACTATTTCAGACTCAGTATTTACATTCTTACATTCAAAGAAAATCAGTAATATCTTTAAAAACTACAGTCCTTTTATATCAGCTGTGCACCGTTATGGTGTAAATATAACCTATCTGTGAATTAGATCAAATGTAAAAGTCAGCCGAATTAGTGTTGATACTGCAAGGAGACGTATTGTGTGAAGAGAAATTGAAGATGTTGTTTAATTGTTGAATATATTTATGATCCACGTCAAGTATTCAGTTTCGGCGGCATTTTCTCAGTTTTTCCAAAGGTCTTCTCATCAGGGCTCTATAAATAAAGAACTACGGCAGATCTGTAATATACAATGCAGCCGAACCGTGTATTACAATGGCGTTATGTGATGACTTTCAAAGAGAAAAGCAAGAGCGCTCGGAATTAAGTATTATTTTATGCTTTTAAAATGTTTTCTGGATTTCATATCATATAAACACCAAATCCCAGCATGCATTGCGGCTAAAACATCCAATAAGCGAGCTTAAAACCATAGCTGAGGATCTTGGGTAATCGCTCGAAATGCCTACGTCTGTTTCCGGTTATTTTTATTTTGAAATTCAGTTCCTGACGGACGCCAAAAAAGCCCGAGATTATGGAATTAAACCAATAAATAAAAGCAAGGATAATTGTGTGTTATTGGTGAGTAAATAACAGTGTGTTATTTTGAAAAGAATAACAAATTAGAAGGAAACAAATATTTAAAAAATACAGATTTCAGTATCCTGAGGCTCTGAGCCCCATTTATTTTCCTCACAGACGGCAACAAAAGTCCGAAATTATACGATTTCAAATAAAAGCAATAACTGTGGCTTGATATTGAGTAAGAACATGTTTTTATGAACCACACAGCTTCCGGTCTTCCTCGACCCGACCGGAGAAAAAGACGTGCTGCAGGCAGTAGAAATACATTGCTTTTAAAATCGTGCTGTGCAACACGAAAAAAAAGGGGCAAATCGTATTGGTGAACACGAATCAATAGATTAAAAATCGTGTTGGTGAACACGAAATGCCGTGAGACTGGGTTGCTACACCATAGTTGTGTGGGCCTATATGATATGTCAATAAACCTTAGAAAATCTTGAAAGGGATGTGCAAAATAGTCATTATATACAGTCTTTAATGAACTATTAGTAGAGAATAACGAGTAATGAATATACTTTATAGGGATCCTATTAATATCTAATAATAAAAATAATGAAATTCAATAACCTGCTTTAACCACTAGGTGTCCCTTTATATCAGCTGTGCACCTTTATGGTGTAAATACAGCCTATCTACCAATTGGATCAAATATAAAAGTCAGCGGAATTAGTGTTGATACTGCAAGGAGACGTATTGTGTGAAAAGAAATGTAAGATGTTGTTTAATGGTTGATATATTTATGATCCACGTCACGTTTTCAGTTCCTCATGTTTGTCTAGAAGTCTTCTCATCAGGGCTCTATAAATACAGAACTACGGCAGATATGTAATATTTAATGCAGCCGAACCGTGTATTACAATGCCGTTATGTGATGACTTCCAAAGAGAAAAGCAAGCACACTCGGAATAAAGTATTATTTTTTTTTTTTTTAATGTTTTCGGTCTGTTTCCGGGATTTGTTAATGACGATGTGCTGTGAGATGTGAGACTGGAATTGCACAGGGGAAAATAACGTAGGCTATCTTTAGATGCGGATTTTGTTAAACTAATATGTTTGCGCTGTGGACCAACACTATACATTGACGGGGAAGGGGGTAGCAATAAAGATAACACCATTAAACAGTTACACAACATAACAGAAATAATATCGATAGCAGCGTCCCTAGCAACCACCTTGGTAACAATGAAAACTTCCTGAAGTAATCTTCGTAATAACTAGCAAACTAAAGATCATGTACATCCACTGCACACATAATCTGAAATAACAACTCGTATTTCTCGCATCAAATGACATCAAAACGCATTTTAATGGCCAAACTAACTTTAAAATAGGCATTTTCCACCGAGAATAAAACGAAGTTCGGCCATGTTTTTTTTTTCTGCAGGGAGAAATTTGAAGATCACGTGACATAGACGCCAGCCATTGGAATGAATGGCGTAACCCTCGGAGCACACTCTCCAATCACAGAGCTTGAGGACTATCACGGGATTTGTCAAACAGAGCACATGGTGTAGTCCTAAACGATAGCTGGGGATTCTGGGTAGTGTAGTGTCTTCTGCCATCCTTTACTCCGAAAAAATATTTGTTTCTCCGAATCGAAGGGTAAAAATACAAAAGCATTGCACACAATTTAAACCAATCAATGTTGTGTAATTAACAAGGATAATCTGGTGTTTTTTAGTCGATGAGTAGTGCAGATATCACTGTAAAATCAATCGACAGTAAGGGGAATACTTACTTCCGGGTGTACAATTATCCGTTATCCAATGAGAATGGACGCTCACATTGCCTTTAAGGGCAGCCGACACAAACGAATGCCGTGCTTCCATGAGCGTCATTACCAGTAGAAATACATTGCTTTTAAAATCGTGCTGTGCAACACGAAAAAAAGCGGGAAATCGTGTTGGTGAACACGAATCAATAGATTAAAAATCGTGTTGGTGAACACGAAATGCCATGAGACTGGGTTGGCCGACATGGCCACTTTCATACAGATCATACTTGTGAAGTAAAAACTTCTTTGCAGCAATGTTGAACCAATCATCAAATGAGGGAAACTGGATTCGCCTGTCAATACACTGATATTTATTGAGAGACAAACGGCCGGAGGATTAACAAAGCAACTCGCACTGTTCAATGCAAGCTGCCAAAATTAACTCTGCCCACACAAAGACGGAAGCGCTCGAACCTGGTCTCTGAGAAGGGGCGGAGCCCAGAAACGCGGGCCTTTACCCCAATCGATTACAGATGAACAGACAAAGAAACTCTGTCTGAGTGGGCAGTAAACCCTTCCCCCCCACACAGAGAAAGAGTAGTCACTCATGTGAAGTTTCTCAGGTCAGCTACGCATCAGACTAAAATATTCCTTTACAATACTAATGCCCTCGATTGGTCTCTGTGTGTCATTCAAGCTCGGGAGCTTGAATGTGTGTGGCGCGAGCGAGCGAGAGAGAAAGCACGCGCACCGGTTACGTGTATTGTTGTTGTTAGCATCTGGTGCTAGCTAGCTGCGCTAACGGATATAATGAGCTGTCAACAAGGTGGGGGGAGAGTCTACAGCTAACTACAGCTCAGGTGAGGTAAAGGACTCTGAGTGTTTAGATAGTTAACTTAGTCTAAGTTCTCTATGGGTCTCAAACGGTTTTGTCACCATTTATGTAAACACATATTTCCATTTGAAGGGGGAGTGATTAGTAAAATATGCATGAATAATAAAAAATAAAATGTTAACTAGGTGAAAAAAGGTAAGATAAACTTTATAAACTTGTTGAGAGCTAAAACTAGTCTTTGCTGCTGCCTCAAAGAGGAGCAGGGGGAGAGGGATACAGGTGAGGCTGATTCAGGAGCCCAGACACACTCACAACTAAACCAAAAACAAATAAATAAACAAGTTTCAATGTTTTTTCATATTGGATATGGTATGTTATTGGTTATGGCCATGTACTTATGATTTTATGATTATTTAAATGTTACAGTTCTGTTTCATATGGATGTTGTCTCTTTATTTCCCCCTCAAAGTGCACCAGATTGATGCATTTAAGTCCAACATTTAAAAAAAAAAATCTTACCGGGGGAGCATGCCCCCGGACCCCCCTAGAAGATTTCAGGTCCATCTCCACTTAAAATATGTTCACGTGGATAGGTTCCTAGATGTGCACAGCAACGCCTAAATAGATTTGCACAGCAACGCTGTATTGACAAATAAATCCAGGAAAATGGCACAAAAGAAAACTGGTAGTGGCCTGGCAGCGTGTATAATTCCCGGCCTGACTTATTGTCCCAGTCCGGCCCTGGGCATGTCTGACGGAACAATCACAGCAGAGCAATCGCTCTGATCCACAGACACGGGACTATCCTACTGCGCGCACTAATATGACTTTACTAGCATTGTTTACACGGCATGTCTGACGGAACAATCACAGCAGAGCAATCGCTCTGATCCACAGACACGGGACTATCCTACTGCGCGCACTAGTATGACTTCACTAGCGTTGTTTACACTGGAACTTTTGACAGGGGCACAAAGGCCACTTTGGCCGTGAATTGCATTCACGGCCATGGCCGTCGTGGCCGTCGTGAAATTCCCACCCTGCCTCAGACACTGTTTCCTGCAAGATGTTGCGGCAGTACCCCGGTACTGGGGTCTCTCGGGCTTAACAGGCAACAGGCAGTACAACTCCCTGACAGATGCATACCACATCATTGGCCTTGCATACATGTTCCTGCTTACACTGTCTGTCACACAGGTAGCATGTGAGCGAAGCTTTTCAACACCAAAATTAATCAAAAACAGGCTCAGGAGCTCGCTCTCTCAACAGAACCTGGAGGCCTTTATGCTCATGGCTACTCAACCAGATGTTTTGAAGATGCTGGATAGTGACCAAATCATACATGGTGTTGCAGAGAAAAGTGAGCTGCTGCAGAAATGAGGTAATAATACATTTACATGTATTACTATGTGACTTACCAATCTTGATCCTAATAAAAGAGTGATTATTGCAGACTATTAAACAACATGACATTTGTTCTAATCAAGGCTTCAGGTGGATGTCAGTATCACTTCGATAATGTGTACATAACATACATATTTTTTGTCTCACCCATAGGCCAGCCTATTTATTCCAGAGGGGACTGACTTCTACAACCTTGCTCCCAATGTCAAAATCAACCACTTCAACCCAGCCTCCTCCATTTAAAAGCAACACATGGATGAGCTCACTTATGGCGCATTTCCACTGCAGGGCCCCCCACGGCTTAGTACGGTATAGTTAGGCCTTGGTAGACCAGGCTCACTTGATGCTGCGTTTCCATTACAGTTTAGTAACTGGGGCAGTAACGCAGTGTAGGTGGAGCCTTGACGTCATCTTCAATGCGAACCACAAAACCAACATCAGCCGTTAGCTGTTAGCACTCGAGCTCACAGCTCCTCATATCTGTTCAGAAACTAGACAAAAGTTAAACAAGTACAAACCACAGACTGTCTGTGTCATGGCGAATACAGTCGCTGGTTTATTTATGTCTGTAGGCCGTTGTTGTGAGTGTAGACGGTCGGAGCATATACAACGTTAGCTTAGCCGATCTCCATTCAGAAAACGCGCATTTTAAAAGGTTTTTCTGTCTGCAGACTTGTCAAAGCATTAATTCATGGTTTTTACTAACCGGTATCAGTATGTTGTTGCTTCGGCATCATTTTGAAACCTGTATTACAGTTAAATCACGGTTAAATATGTTCATTTTGTTGTAGTTGTAGGATCCGTGTACGTTTTGTCAGTTTGATTTTTCGTTTAAACCAAAAGCCAAAAAAGAAAATACCAGCCTTTTTTCGTTTTTTATTTAAAACGAAAAAACGGAAAACCAAATCCGTTTTCCCGTTTTTGTTGTCTGAATCAAAAGACGGATAACGAGAAAACCTAATTAAAAAGAGGTCCATGTACGACGGTCAGTGTATGTTTTGGTCATTGGATTTTCTTTTCACAAATGGATATTCAAAAACAAAAAACGACTGGATATTTCATTTTTGTTTTCAAATTGAAAAACCAAAATTGAAATACAAGGCATTTTTCTTTATCATGGTCAAAAATGGATTTACTAAACTTAAAAAACGGGATGATTTTCATTTTCTACTTCTCAAAACAAAAAATAAAATCACTAGAAAACAGAAACAAACCCCCCCCCCCGTTTTTTCATATTCTGCTACCGGAAGTTGTCTTTCAAAATAAGAGCGCAGATGAGGACGGCCAATCCGTGTATCTACGGTCCATTTGTTTTCACAACGAAAACAGCCAAGACACACATTGAGCCCAGATAATGAATGGTATTGAGGGCTGGAAATATAATAGGCCTGTGTCTAAAATGGACAACATTGTTAGGAGATTTCAACTATACAGCGATTCTACACTGCGGTCACTCAGCCGTCTCTCGAGTTTGTTATTATTTTTTCTGCCAATAGTTATTCGTGAGATCGATCCTGTTGGACTCAGTAGCCTACTAGTGAAACTACTCCCACAACAAGTACTATGAAGTACTTACTGTGTACTTTTTGAGTAATCCTCTGTCAATGTCCCCTCCCGCAACCCTCCCTTAGCAAAAAAATCTATAAAATCTTGTAGAAATCTATAGAATCTTGTAGAAATCTATAGAACATAGTCGCCATGCTAAAGAAATCTGTAGAAATCTATAGAAATCTCTAGATCATTCTGTAGAATACTATACATTTGTACTTTTCTATAAACTTCTATAATTAAAACTATAACAATCTAAAGAATTCTATAGGACAGAACCGACTCATGACATATCTGTAGAAATCTATAGATCATTCTGTAGAATACTATACATTTGTACTTTTCTATAAACTTCTATAATTAAAACTATAACAATCTAAAGAATTCTATAGGACAGAACCGACTCATGACATATTTGTAGAAATCTATAGAAATCTCTAGATCATTCTGTAGAATACTATACATTTGTACTTTTCTATAAACTTCTATAATTAAAACTATAACAATCTAAAGAATTCTATAGGACAGAACCGACTCATGACATATCTGTAGAAATCTATAGAAATCTATAGCATTCAAATAAAACATTTTTCTCTCTGGTGCAACCTATACTAAATTCTATAGAATGATATAAAACTCGTCTTTAAATTGGAATAGAGAAAATCATAGTAATCTACATCATTTTGTGGAACTGAGCTGCTTTGCAAAAGCTGTACGGGTAGATCCCTTTGAAATCTTTACAAATGTATACTGGATTATGTGCCCAATTAAATTATGTATATATTGCACATAGTTTGACGGTATTTAACAGCAGCAAGTTACACAATGTTATAATCGGGAGATAAGTTTCCATTCATTTCGGCAAGCCTGGGCAACAACGATTAAAATATTTCTTGCTCCCAAACCAATTGTATATTTCATTACAAAAAGCAGTTATACCATACTATGTTTAGGTACTAATGAATTATATCCTCAAAACAAACGCACACATAAATAACAAAGGAAAATACATAATTTAATAAATCCACAATATGATAACATTTTACAGATTAATTTAATAAACTTTTACAAAACATAGGTTGATGTTATATCGGGGGGAAAAATACATATTTAAACATTTCAATTATTCTCTGAATATTTAAGTAATGCTAGTTTATATAACAGATGAACAGATGTACAATATCCAGAAAGTAAGTGCAAAAAATATATATGATGTGTGCATTTCCAACATATCCTCTGAAAGAGTGTTAGTCGTTGAGTTGAGTAGTGAGCCATTCGTTTTTTTTTCGTGGTGCGATGTCTGCTGAGAAGTCCTTGGATGCGTCTCCCGCTCTAACGTAGACTGGAAGTTTACAAGCACACACTCAATGAACCGGAAATTGAATTACGTCATCCCGTGGATCATCCAATGAGCGCGTAGCTCTTATCCGGCAGAAGTGGATCGGGACTTACCCTAAATGTGATTGGACAATTCGAAACCTCGTACCCAGAGTTCAATGCAGTATATTAGCGGGATTTTTGATCGCTGGAGAGTGGAGATATATTTATTTTGAAGTTGAACGCATTATCACTGATTTTTCTATTTGTATGTTGTATCAGCTTTACCAAGATTCAAGAACTAGTTGTGGAATAGATATAGATGGCAAACAAAATGGGTTTCGCTCTCTTTGACTTTTTTAATGAGAATGCGGTTGACATCGGCAAGGTTTCGTGGATCCAAGAGCCTTCGTCTTTGACAATGGAATCCGTGTCGGAGAATGAAACTGTTGTTAAAGTGGCGTGGCCCAAAGGCGGAGTGGAGGGGAGCGATATCCAATTGTCGCTGGCTAAGGTGGTCAAGTTTGCAGGTAAGCAGAATCCACACAATAAATATATATCTATCTATAGATGTTTTAATAGAGCTATGTCTAAATAATGTATCCTCACTCATAGCTTCGTTTTTATGAAATAATATTGGAAATAGTATATGAGCTTTATAATATCGGAAATTACTCACACTTTTGAGATCAATCTGAATCTGCTCTGAATCTTTTGAGATCAATCTCTGCTCTGAATCATGGAACCAAAAGTCCCACATATCTTGCGTGTCTGGAAAAAGTTATTTGGCATTTTTAGGGGGGGCACTTGTTTTGCCAAATAACTTTAGCTAATTCCAAAAAATCTAATTAGTGTGTGGTCCGACTGCTGCATTACACAAATAAGCAGTCAACAAGTAATATTGAAGTATTGTACAAGAATTTACCTACATGTAACTGTCTTAATTGACTTAAGACTAAATAAACGAGGCGCCACAATAGAATGGAATGGACTAGATCTATAATCATATAAAGCTTGCTATAGATGAGGCTGCGTGTGTAGTATACGGGGAATGGAGTAAATTGTCCAGTACATTTTGTGGTAATTAATAATTAGAAGAAACAAATGTTGGACAAAAAGTGTGTGTGCTAGCCGGTGAGAAACATTGATATTTGTAAGCACCCTGAGGGTCCCAGTTAGACTGCAATGTCTATATTCTCAGACTACCGGGATCGATGTATGTACATATATAGGCACTCCTGTATATATTATATTATTATTGTTCTTTTCAGCTCAAGGTAAGCAGCTTCTGCGGCACAGGGACGAGTTTGTGCGGTTAGGCAGTGCAGAGCTGCAGTCACCGGAACTGGGCCGAGGGAAGAGAGAACCGAAGAGGAAGCTCTCGGACGTCGAAGACCATGATGTAATTTAATTTGTTTACATTTCTCCATTTTAGATTTGGTGGTTTGTGTTTGTCTGCATCATACTATCAGTCATATGCAGTATATGGCAGTTTAATAAACGTGTTTATATATAATTTATAATTGCATCCTAGTTTTAGGAGTGATGGTTACTGCCATGGTGGCTGGGTTTCATCTAACGTACCATGCATATATGCTGGCCTGTTTAATTAAATTGTGGAAGTGAGATACAGTTAATATAGTGTCTAGCTTTTGAGGAAATCAGTTAATCCATAGCAACATTTCAACATATTACATTATATTCACTATTTATAACTTATATTCATCAGCCATGACAAGTTGCATATATATAAGGCAATGCATTTATTTCTATGTTATAGGAAGAACCATCCCTTCCCAAACCACCTTCAAACGCTGCCAAGAAGAAGAAGACAATGAGCAGCATGACATCATCGGTATTGGACCAGCTGAAGGTAAATATATATATATATATATATATATATATATATATAAGCTCAACTAAGTGGAGTGTACTCTCAATACAATAGTAAGCATGCAACTCACTATTGTTTATGTTATGTACTATGTATTATAATTTTATGTCCGCGGTCCAATAAATAAAAAAACATATATACAATATCTATTTACAAGGGTAGAACTTCAAGATAATTTACAACTCGCCAGCAGGACTAGTGGTTTTTGAAATTCTGATACTCGTGCATATGGCTACATTGTTGTCAGCGTAGTGGTATTGCAGGGTGTAATGGTAACACATATAGAAGAAGTATAACTTTTGTGCCGTTTGACACCATTATATTTGGTTATATACACCATTAAACACCAACATTTCTGGTACCTTTATTTGTACTTTGCTTATGTATGTAGGTGTGTATGTATTTATGTAAGTATGTCTACCCAAAATTGTGTCATGCCATGGGCAAAAAGAAACATCACCTAGTTTTAAATAATTAATAAATATTTATTTGCAGGAAAAGTATTCACACAGCCACGACAACAGTGGACCGCCCGAAGCCGCATGTTCGCATCCCGACCAGGAATGCCGCAAATGCAAACTACTTCAACAACAAATAGACATCCTTGAGGAGGAGAAAGCTACATTGCTGGCGTCATTGAGAATGAACAAAAGTAAGTGTTCAATTTCACTTATTCAGCATTACAGATAATTGTTTTATTACATTGGGGGGAAGACAGTCTGGCGGGTCTGATCGCAGTAGCAGTCCAAAACATGGAGGATGGGTGATTTGCATTATTTCTGCTAATGCATGAAAACTGAATGCTGTTGTGTTCCAAAACCTTTATATATAAAATGTTTATGAATATGTTTTAAGTTTACATTAGAAAAAATATGTACTTCGAACCCATGTCTGAAATGTGCCAATGAATATTTCCAGTCGCTGGAGATGTTGTTGCCAAATTGGAGCTGCTATGTCACACGCCAGCTCCAAAGCTGCCAGATATGACAATGCCCATGAGGACACCTCCAAGTCCCTTCAATCGAGAGTCAAGTACACTGAGGTAAATTAATGAGTTTTACATTTTTTATGAATAATTATTACTGTCTTTTGGGCTTCTGTTATAATTGTGACGATTCTAGTACACACTGGATTTTGGTTGTACATGTCTCTGGGCCATGCAGTGTTTAATTATTTACAACAAACCAGCTTTTTCTGTTTAACTCTTTCGGCGCGGCAGGCGACTAGTCGACGTTTGACCTTAATGCACTCGTGGCCTACATATATGAATGGAATATATATATATCAAATATATATATATATATATGAACTAAATATATACATATATGAAATACATATTATTTGAAATACATATATGAAATATTCAGCGCTGAGCAATGCACAAAAAATATAAAATTAGCGCCAAAAGGGTTGAGCACATTTTTCTAACAAACACTGCATACTATTGGGATGTGAAGTTAATTAGTTATTACCTTGCGTGCCTTACAGAGATGGAGATGATGGAGATGCATCGGTTGCTGGTTCCCCATCAGCAAAAAAGGTAAGGAATTATCTTTTCAATTTGATGTTTCCGCTAAGTAGGAAGAGAATTCCAGATGTATTACTTCCAAACCCATCAGCTGGACTAGTGTCATGGTGCAGTGCCTGTGTCAATTTGTATATTCAATTTTAATTATATCAAAATTGAGCCTCCGTGGCGAAGTGGTTGGTACCGTCAGCAGCAGATCAATTCAAAAGAGAAGAGAATTGTTTAATCATTCATTTCATTATTCCAGATCTCTTAATTGGCCTGGAGATTGTGCAAAATGGTGGCCTAAAGATCCATTTCGCCATCACCATTATAATATACGTTGAAATTCCAATATCATCCACCTACTGTAACCTATAGCAGCATACATTCCGATTGCAAACTCCAATATCATCAATTGTAATACCTGCTTCAGTCTGTGTGGATATTAGATGGTACACTATTATTATATATATATTTTTTTATTATTATTATTATTTGTTACTTGTCAGTCAATTAATAAAATACAATATTATGCTGTTGGATTTCATTGCAGTTCCCAATAGCAAAGTGGCAGATTAGGCGATGTTCGACCACCTCGCTGCAGAAATTCATCAATGACCTCCTCCATGGCCTGTATTGCACAGAGTACATGGCCAAGCACTCACTTACTGGCTACAAGGCCAGTAAGGAGTCTGATGCTGGCAAGAGGAAGGACAGCATTCCACAAGAAGAGGTTTCTGAAATAATTGGTAAGATTTGTTGATATGTAGCAATAGTCCCAGCTAACAAATTAACTACGTAGTGGTTTAGTAGAATTTCTGGACTGCCAGATACGTTTTTTTACTACGTAGTGAAATTACCAAATGGGCACTTTCTCATGACCTTTCGGCTTCCCCTGCAAATGTTTGTTTCTACTTTGTGCTAAACTTTGCTTCACATATCCTCCATGTTCTATGACTATTAAAGAAACATGTCATATTTTATCAAGACATGTCGTAGTTCCCGCTGTAAAAGCGCAAAATCTGAACAAAGATCGTACCAAAGATTCCAACTGCCAAACCGCCATGCAACTGCTCTATACATTGTGTGCAGTGTGCACACTTGTTCAGTTTACTTTAGTAAAATGTATTCTAGTTTTCACACAATTTTCACATACACATACAAAAACTAATAATTTTGTTCTATGGAGAAAATTGCTTCTATGCATTAATTAAATAACGTTAAAATTAACTAATATGTACAAAAACAAATCTCAGATCACCAAATAAACATCTACGTGTCCTTGTTACGTATTCACAACGTAATATAACTACGTAGTTGGCCTAACGTTGCTGAAGTACGTGCATAAACATGTACTATGTAAATACTACGTATTTTCAAGACATTACCTAAACGGTACCTAACCACTACGTCATATATACGTAGTGTGTTAGGTGGGAGTATGATGCAACTTGGCAAATAAAGTAGATTTATATTGAAATCATGTGCAAGTTGAAATCTTCCAAGTACATGGTAGTTATACATATTTTGTAGTGTAGTGGAAAACAATGTTGTGATGCTGGGAATTAAGTGAACTATTTGTAGAGTTTCTGTGTAGTAATATATAGTCATAAATCGACCATCTATTATAATATGAATACATGTACTGATTAAATTACTATTTATATTAACCATTGCATTAAAAAAAATTGATTGATTTATTACCTTCATGAATCAATATTCTTTGGTGAATGGCTTTAATGCAAATTTCAATATATTATTCTGTTATAGCGGCAGCAAAACAAATCTTCGCCACCAAGACGGACATGGAGGTACGGCTGGCCATCCGCCAGAAACTGAATGGGGCTGCCAAAGTGGTCTCGGCGAGGAAAGTGGCAACACCTCCAGACGCCAGCCAATAGAGTACAGATTCATCATTCATTTCATTATCCCAGAAGGTCTCTTGGCCCAAATTCGCATAACTTGCGAAAAAGTAGCTTACCGGCATAACAATATTATATTAAACCTTGTATATTGGGATATAATAAATAAATATAAATAATAAATGTATATAGCCCAATGTTCTATTACATTTATGCTCAGTTTGTATGCTCTAATCTTGGTACTTTTAACACACATGCTTATTTAAGGTACTTTATATTTGCTTGGATAGTAACATATTTTACTCACTGCCATGCTTCACAATTTTTATTGTATTCTGATGTAAATGCTCCAGAATTTCTGTGACTGCATCTGTATGTATACGTTGATCACTTTTGTTATGTAACTAATTATCTGTTACAACTGGAGATTAAAGCTAAGTGACATAACAATAGCTATTGTTAGTGTGAGTCTGTTACAAACAACTCATTGGAGTCTGCAGTACTCTACTCTGTTTTTCAGTCTATTATATGGCATGTAACACATAATTACTGTGGGGCATTCTCTAAAACATGTATCAAATATATAGCTGTATGTGACTCAATATCAGGCATTGCTATATAATTCAATATTCTATATAATGTCACAACACATGTGGTGTTAGCTATAGAAGATTTTGTATTGTCCATTCATATTGTAGAGCTTATTCTATAGAGTACAGAGCAGTTATATAGAAAACATCCATGGATTTTCTATAGATTATTTATGGAATCTATAGGAAAATCTATAGGTTAATTCTATAGAATTTCTACACCAATCCTGTACTGTTCTGCAGAACAATTTTATAGAAAACAATAGCAATTTTCTATATGATTCTATAGATTATATGGTGGAATCTATAGTAGAATCCATAGGTGAATTCTATAGAATATTTGCCACTATCCTGCAGTATATTCTACAGAAATTCTATAGAAACATCAATAGATTGTTCTATAGATTATTTTGCAGAATCTATAGTAAAATCCATAGGAAAATTCTATAGAATATCTGCAAAAATGCTATAGTATTCCTCAAAGAAGTTCTATAGAAATATCCACAGATTCTATAGAATATAGGTCACTAATTCTATAGTTTTCTACAGAATGGTATTCTACAGAACACTTCTATAGAAAGCATCCATGGGTTTTTCTATAGGATTCTATAGATTATTTTCTACAAAAAAACCATCTACACAGTATATATTTTCTATAGTACTATATTCTATAGATTATTTCCCAGAATCTATAGTAACATTTCTATAGTATATCCGCAAAAATCCTGTAGTATTCTACAGAACATTTCTATAGAATTCGTCCATAGATCTTTCTATAGTATTCTATAGATTATTTCCCAGAATCTATAGTAACATTTCTATAGTATATCCGCAAAAATCCTGTAGTATTCTACAGAACATTTCTATAGAATTCGTCCATAGATCTTTCTATAGTATTCTATAGATTATTTCCCAGAATCTATAGTTACATTTCTATACTATGTCCGCAAAAATCCTGTAGTATTCTACAGAACATTTCTATAGAATTCGTCCATAGATCTTTCTATAGTATTCTATAGATTTTTTTGCTAAGGGCTGTCTCCTAAAAATTACGTTCCCACAGAACTAAACTGCATTCTCAATTACGTTTAGCGAGAAACTTATTTTCTCCCACGTTACGTTCGTTATGAACGTATCTCAAATACGTTTATTTTCTACATATCTTCTAGAAACATATTTTCTCCCACGTAACGTTTCTTGTGAACGTATCTTAAATACTTTTATTTTCTACATATCTTTGCCATTTATTGTCTTGCTTATAATAATGATAATAGTCATTTATAAATATCATGTTAGAGCACACATTTGAAATCAGTAGGCGAGGCTGTAATTTCGCCAGCTGTTACTCTCATGAGTGAGTCAGAAAATAATAGTTTTAACATGCCAAAAAGCTGCTGTGTCGTTTATTGCACCTCAAACATTAAAACAAATCCAGAGTTACGTGTTTCTGTACTTCCTCTAAGAAGAAAGGACAGTAACAGAAGATCTCTGTGACGCCAGATGTGGTGTTGTTAATGCGATATTATATCCGAAAAAAAATTCAGTTTAGGATGGCCGAAGACACTACACTACCCATAATCCCCAGCTATCCTTTGGCACTACAGTCCCGTTGACAAACCCCGTGATTAATCTTCAAGCTCTGGGATTGGATGTTGGAGTGGCAGTGCGCCAAGGTTACGCCGAGCGTCAAGCTCTTTGAAATGGAACGAAACCACGGCACACTATCCAAAACTGGACTCGAACGCCCCCCCAGAACTACACATGCTGGCTATTGTGTTTCGCAACATGTTCTCTATGGCACATCTACTGGGAATTGTAGTTTTAAAAGACGTTTTCTTTTTTCCCAAAATTAGAAGTTGACACTGACAGTATTGAACTGTGTACATCCCTGGAGGTTTAGGTGATAGGAAACACATTGGTGTGTACACATTTAAAACATATAATTACTAAATGGGTGAAAATCGCTTGTGTCCATAATGGGCAGCATTAATATATACCCACATGACAGCTCATTGTTATTTTGTAATTCTACTCCACTACAATTCAGATATAACCTGGTATTTTTACTCCACTATATTTATTTTAGTAACTCTGCAGATTCTGATTAATGATGTGAAATATAAACAACCCTTAAAGCAGATTTTAGTTACACCTGAGTAAAATTCAGGGAAAGGTGATTGTCAAGTGCCAACAATCAGGAGAGATATTTGATAGTTGGTGCTTGAGAAGATTAAACATGTATCTGCAGATCTCTATAAAGTATATTAATTACTCGTTATTCTCTACTAATAGTTACTTAAAAACTGTATAATGGATATTTCGCACATCCCTTTCAAGATTTCAAAGGTTTATTGATATATCATATACACAACTACGGTGTAGTTATGCAATGAATGAAAAACTTGGGTCACAGGTTCCTCAACAGCGCATTACAAGACATCTATCAATATGTGTGTCTCTCCACCATTAAACTGTCATATTCTGCACATTTCTTATTCCATCTACATAAGAGTATAATTAATGTATATAATATCAGTTAAAATAAGTGCTTCAACATAGTTAACATTGCAGGAAAGCAATATATTAGACGTTAAGCACTTTGTCAGGCTTAATATTTATCTGTAGCTTTTTTCTTATTTGAAAGAAGACCTTAACCTAAAGTATTCTTTAATGTGTTAATAAAGGTTAATTAATGTGTCTGTTTTGCACATCCTCATATTAATATCTTTGTACATCCTGCACTAAACTGTTTTATTGTAGAGATCACTTACAGTATCTTCATTTTTTATATTCTATATTTCTATCATTGACCTTCTACTTTCCACCTATGAAAGTATGTACTCTTAATATTGTTTTCATCAAATAACATTATTCAACAAAAATAATTCAATAACGTGCTTTAATCACTAGGCGGTGCAGACAAGGTACACACAGCATACTAATTATAACTTTGTATTATTAGTGTAGGACACTTATGTATGTATAACATCTGAAGATGTGTAGTTTTATTCATGTTTTTACATAATTTTACAGGATATTGCTATACTATTTCTCATGTTTTACTTCTACACATTAATATCTGATTTGTAAAACATCACAGACAGAAAGGTATATCCGTCATTTAATGGTAAGCTATTGAAATTGTGATTCCATAGATGTGTCTCCCATCGCCCAAATCCCCTGACTATTCGCTCAACTCAGTATTTACATTCTTATATTCAAAGAAAATCAGTAATATCTTTAAAAATTACATGTCCTTTTCTATCAGCTGTGCACCGTTATGGTGTAAATACAGCCTATCTACCAATTGGATCAAATATAAAAGTCAGCCGAATTAGTGTTGATACTGCAAGGAGACGTATTTTGTGAAAAGAAATGCAAGATGTTGTTTAATTGTTGATATATTTATGATCCAAGTTACATATTCAGTTTTGGCGGCAGTTCTCATGTTTGTCCAGAATTCTTGTCATCAGGGCTCTATAAATAAAGAACTACGTCAGATATGTGATATTTAATGCAGCCGAACCGTGTATTTGTATTACAATGCCGTTATGTGATGACTTTCAAAGAGAAAAGCAAGAACACTCGGAATAAAGTTTTTTTTTTTTTAAATGTTTTCGGATATCATATCGCATTAACATCATATCCCAACATGCATTGTGGCTAAAACATCCAATCAACGAGCTTCAAGCTGAGGATCTTGGGTAATCTGTTCAGTGGGTTTGTGGTGTGTATCACTCAAAATGTCCCTTATACTGTAGGCCTACGTTTGTTTCCGGTGACTTTATTTACGGCTAAAAAGCCCAAGATTCTAGAATTAAACGAATAAATAACAACAAGGATAATTGTATGTTATTGTTGAGTAAATAACAGTGTGTTATTTAGAAAATAATAACAAATTAGAAGGAAAAAAAGATTTTCAAAAATACAGATTTCAGTATTTTGAGGCTCAAAGCCCCATTTATTTTCCTCACAGACGGGAAAAAAAGTCAGACATTATACGATTTAAAATAAAAACAAATAAATAAAAGATAAAACACTGGCATGTAATTTACGTTAGAATAAATAGAATGGTTTTGAATAATTGATGAGTGTAAAATCTACGTCACTTTACAGCCCGCCCACTTTTGGGGAAACCAACGCTGTCATTTGAACGGCGATCAAGCCTGAAGCTACAGAGATCTTCTGTTACTGTCCTTTCTTCTTAGAGGAAGTGTACACACACACACACACACACACACACACACACACACACACACACACACACACACACACACACACACACACACACACACACACACACACACACACACACACACACACACACACACACACACACACACACACACACACACACACACACACACACAGAAAACCTTTTGAATTCATATAGAGTTGTTTTTTCTATTTCTTCTGAATTGTAGAAATCCTTGGTGTTTCAATACCCTTGTATTATATCATTGTTGCCCTGAGGCAACAAACCAACCCCTAGTTGAGGGGTGTGGGGGGGGTCACATTTTATAATTGATATAATATCATTGACCCCTAAGCTCCTAAAACACATGGTGAAACATTGTTTTTCCTCCCAAAATAAAAAGTCATGCCATAAGGCACTATTACAAATATTCTTAATTTGCAGTATTTTAAAAGTGTTCAGAAAGACTGCATCAAATATGCTATATCTATATAATATCAATATTGTTATTAACTTCAATCGCGGGCAAGACTTTCCAAGGAGTAAAAATGCTGCTGCCGGACTACTGACTGGAAGTATTGTTGCTGATATCATGTCTACCATCCTCTTAAAATACTCTGTCCAACAATGAAGAAAGGTGTTTTAACGCTGATTCAAAATAGCAGAGAAACATGCATTCTTGTTCTCAGGAGGGGACATTGACAGAGGATTACTCAAAAAGTACACAGTAAGTACTTCATAGTACTTGTTGTGGGAGTAGTTTCACTAGTAGGCTACTGAGTCCAACAGGATCGATCTCTCACTCACAAATAATAACAAACTCGAGAGACGGCTGAATGACCGCAGTGCAGAATCGCTGTATAGTTGAAATCTCCTAACAATGTTGTCCATTTTAGACACAGGCCTATTATATTTCCAGCCCTCAATAACATTCATTATCTGGGCTCAATGTGTGTCTTGGCTGTTTTCGTTGTGAAAACAAATGGACCGTAGATACACGGATTGGCCGTCCTCATCTGTGCTCTTATTTTGAAAGACAACTTCCGGTAGCAGAATATGAAAAAACGGGGGGGGTTTTGTTTCTGTTTTCTAGTGATTTTATTTTTTGTTTTGAGAAGTAGAAAATGAAAATCATCCCGTTTTTTAAGTTTAGTAAATCCATTTTTGACCATGATAAAGAAAAACGCCTTGTATTTCAATTTTGGTTTTTCAATTTGAAAACGAAAATGAAATATCCAGTCGTTTTTTGTTTTTGAATATCCATTTGTGAAAAGAAAATCCAATGACCAAAACATACACTGACCCCAAAACGGACCTTTTTTTAATTTGGTTCTCGTTATCCGTCTTTTCATTCAGACAACACAAACGGGAAAACGCCTTTGGTTTTCCGTATTAAATCAAAAATGAAAAAAGGCTGGTTTTTTGGCTTTTGGTTTAAACGAAAAATCAAACTATCAAAACGTACACGGACCGTTTGGGTCCCTCACTTCCGTTTTGCTTCTCATGCACTGATTCGCTAGTTTAACAGCCAAGAGTGATTTATTTGACCCCTTGGTTATCGGCCAAAAAGGTGTCGGCACGGCCGAAAAGACACAACGGTGCGGGACACACCAATCTGAGTAGGGCGACAGGACGCTCATCGTCGGCCTGAGATCCATCGACGGCCAAAATCGGCTTGGTGTGTCCGGGACTTTATAGGCCACTTTCCTTAATAAATGTGGATGCGAAAATACTTGCTAAGGCTTTGGCACGCCGCTTGGAAAATATTCTCCCAACCATAGTTTCGGAAGAACAAACTGGATTTATAAAGGGACGTCAACTATTCTACAATGTCAGCACCCTACTCCAAAAACACCGCTCTGACCCCTGAGGTAGTGATTGTTACAGATATGGGCATCTGTTAATGCCTGTTATATAGTGACGCCTGTTGGCGCTTTGGTAAAGTGCATGCTGACACAGGCTTACACTGTGATGTACTATATCCGCAGGCGCGGGAATATACATGTGATGGAGTTGTGAGTTACTGAAATAAAGCTGCAGACTGAAACAGTGATCTCACTTGATGCAGAAAAAGCATATGATAGGGTTGAGTGGGACTATTTACTTACTGTACTAAGTACATTTGGGCTGGGTGATATATTTATTTCATGGATACGCCTTCATTATACATCCCCACAGGCTAGTATTTCCACTAATGGCGTTCAATCTCCTTATTTTACTTTATCCAGAGGAACCCAACAGGGATGTCCATTGTCTCCTTTGCTTTTTGCGTTAGCCATAAAGCCTTTGTCAATATATCTGAGGACCTCAACCACTTTCACTGGGATATCGCGGCTGGGGATGGAATTTAAATTGTCCCTGTACGCGGATGATTTATTGTTGTATGTCTCAAGCCCCAGTAACTCTATACCAGCAATTTTATCCTTTCCTACTAAATTTGGTTCATTCTCAGGTTACAAAGTTAATATTTCCAAAAGTGAATGTTATCCTGTTAATGCTCTGGCATCACTTCTATGTGTCTTCAATAAAAAAAAAAATATATATAAAAAAAAAGGACCTCAAAATGATACTGAAGTACAGTACTTGAGTAAATGTACTTGACTACACTCCACCACTGAAGGCAGTGATATGTAGTCTGAGAGGACGAGGAGTGACCTTGTCCGACCTTCTCCTTCACTTCTCCCTCTGTTCCTCTCTAACAGGCTGCCAGGAGGAGGAAGAGGCAGAGGCCCCGAGGAGCCCCCGCAGAGACCACTCCGTGAGGGAAGCCCCAGCTCGCATTTCCTTCAGCAGTTTGTGGATACATTTGAAATGGTTATTTGTTGTACGTTGATAAGTTTTGACATGTTTTATTCCTTTTAGCTTGAACTGTATCAGTTGGTGCATTGTGGGAGATGATCACTGCCTGGATGTCTCACACACCTATGCACGCATTTAGAATATATTTAGGTATTTAAAAACCTAGTGAGGTCAACATATAATGTCCTTATGACAGGGTAAGGGTGTTAGGAGGGACAAACTAGTATAATAGTACAATATCAGAATATTAACCTGAGTTAAAACGTGTATTAGAAAATGCTACACAACTTCCGCCACTAGAGGTCAGGAGAGCACAACACGATAACATAGTATGTCATAAAAAAGCAGTAAAACAGTATATAATTAAAAAGCCATAAAATAGAATGTCATACAAATATTTTCTAGTATGTCATAACAATGTTACAGTACTGTATGTCTTAAATAAATGGATAAAATAGTTAATAGTATAGCATCTCAACAAATTATTGATAATATAGTATGTCATAAATAATAAATAATGTCACAAAAAGTCATAATGTGGTAACTCATAGAAAATGTATTTTGTAGTATGTCATAAAAACGTATTGACAACAAAGTAGGCTCTTAAAGCGTCAAAGTATATTATGCGATACAACAACAACAAATGTAATATGTGTTTAAATAGTCGTAGTGTAGGCTGTCATTACAAATAACTGATAATATAGCACTTGATAAAAACTCATAGTATAGTAGACCACAACAAAGGCCATTGTGACAGCCCCTGCCTCACCTCTGATATCAGGAATGCTTTTGCCTGTTCCTATTTTCCATTTGTCCCTGAAGGCATCACAGGAGCTGCCTGGCCGGAGTCTCAGAGTCAGAGCTCCTCTCTCTCTCCTGGATCATCATCCTGCCCTTTGGTGTTACTGATGGACAGACTGATAATATGTGGCTTTTTCTTTACAATAAATACACCTTTATTCAACAGCATCCATTCTGTGTCTTCCTGTTTTTGTCATGGCTGAGAATACAAAAGTCATCATATTATATTTTAGAAGGGGCAGAAGCACTATCTTTCATATTATACAAGATAAAAGTGACCACAAGTGATACAATGTGAAAAGACATTGTCTTGAAGGCTGATTGGAGCACTATTCCTCTTTATACTGAAGATATTCCTGTAGATTTGGTTTAATATGCTCAGAAGTCAAAGTCAACTTTATTGTCAATCTTTCAGTTTGTGTGTACAGACAGAGAGATCGAAATACTGTTTCCCACAAACCCGAATACAAACGTCTGTGAGATTTCTGCCTCCACCTCAGTAATAAGTTGTGCTGGTAAAAATCGCAAAATCATTTCTAAAATAATTAATCAGCAGCTTAGCAGAAACAGTTCCACTGCTACGAGGAATGGACTGGGACTGAAAAATGTCCCTGACCTCTGACCCCGCCCACAACAATGACAGTTTCAAATGCGATGTGACCACTGTCAATTAATAATAATACAAATAATAAGTCATTCTGTGTGTGTAGTAAAAATCACTTCTTGGTAAGTGAAACACTTCTGCAGACTTTATCTGTGTGTCCTTCCACTGTTCATTTGACAACACATTGATTATAAAGTGACTTATAATGTTGCTTTAGCAAAACACGCAGTAGCTTGACACAGCTATAGGCTAACAACTAGTCTGGTTAGCCCTAAACAATAGCTTATCTTACATCTCTCAAATGACATAGCCTACTCAAAAAACAACATGAACAAGAAAAACATTTTATAGCTAAAACATACCAAATGGATAAATAAGACTTCAATAAGATCATTTAAAAGTTATTGAACCGTGGGATGCAAAAAGCAACAGAATGCTACATGCTGGTGCCTTAACAATGGAAGACATGTCATTCCATGTGTGCATAAATAGTAGTTTCGGTCAAAGTCACCTCTGGGTACCGCACCTGCAACTTCAATCTGTTTGTTATTCCACTGTTCATTTCACAACACAAAGACTGGAGAACCAGCCACAGAATACCAATTGAGCTAGGGAAGTGATTTGTTTGCTGGTTTGGGAAAGCCTCGCTCCTACTTAGGATGAATGGACATACAGTGTGCCCACAGGGACAACCAGAGACAACATACCAGGCCAGCCAGCTCTTTCCTTTTGCTTTTTTGTAACTTCCTTTGCCTTGTTCTCCCTTCCTCAGTACGTTTTACCACCGTTGCTACAATGTGTGCAAGCTGCTCTCTGGTAACAGTGGCTGTACAAAGGTTGGCTAGATGATGCTTGCTCATAAGGGACTTTCTTTGGCAATCACAACCTTCAATGTTAGAAATAACCTGCATAAAGGTGACTAATGAGCAGGAATATGCTCTATATCTCATTCACCCCTCTAAAAGTCTGTCTAACTGCTTTCAGGGTCCAAGGGCGCTTTGACCTACTTGTTCCTCTTGCAAGGCAAACTGTAGAAATGTAGAGAGAAACAGAATATAGTCCATAACTATAAAGCATCCAATCTTCATTTTTAGCATTCACATTACAAAGCTGTGAACTAAACACGAAAATAAAGGCACAAAACACTTTGTTGGTGTACAAAGTCATGTATGTGAGTTTGGTGCTGTTTTTTACAGGTTTACAGTCATGTCCATTTTTTAAGTCAAAGGAGCCATATTATGCTCATTTTCAGGTTGATATTAGTATTGTGTGCCTCTACTGTGACATGTCTGCATGCTTGAATGTTCAAAAGCTCTTTATTTTTCTCATACTGCAGCACCTCTTTTCACCCTCTGTCTGAAACCAGAGCCCAGCATAAACAAAGGAGTCCAAACTCATTACTCAGTACAAATATAGAAGCCTACAGTACTTCAGACAATCATTTACTGTATAGAGAAGGTGTAAAGAGAGATTGTAAACTACTTTTAGAAAGCAGTGTATAGATCTTAGCTTTGTCACAGTGCTGCACATGAGTGACGGCTTCAGAGGGGCTGCCTGACGTGCACATCTTACATGAAACATTGTTTGTTTCTTGCCGTTATTCAAGTGCATTACAGGGTCTATTAATGTGCACACAACCGTGGTTTTCTTTCCAATTTTTACATTAAGGAACTTGGATTTTAATAAAATCTTCCAAATGTGGTGGTGTCACATCATGCACAGCAACAAACAATTATTTAGTAAAGGTTAGGCTTACATTTGCTGGATTACCCTCAGTAGCTTAGCATTTTTTTAAATGTCAAACCTTTCAAAAACAGGGAAAAGGAGCAATTAATTGATCAATTGTGGTGATCTCTCAATGTCCAAAAATGTCACTGCGTCGCTCGTTTTAAAGGTGATTTTGTGATTTTTTTTAAATCAGTGGCTTGGTAATTTTCCATCTCTTTCTCTTTTTTAGTCGCATACAAAGTGTGCACAGCTGATACATTGTACCTATCTTTCTCCTCATCCTCTATGGTTCATTTGAGGCTTTTGAGGGCAATATGTTCTGGTGTGTGGGTGATTTGATATGTGGCCATTGTGCTTAGCTTGGCACCACATTTTGAAATGTTTTCCGTAGTGGAAAAGGGCCACATGATCAGCGCCTGCCCGGAGACGGTTGGAGAAAATCGGCGTGCTGCTGTGGCTGTGGGGTGGGGGCCAGCCTCTCCGGTCCTGGTTCCTTAGGACCCGGAGGTTCCGGAGCCCCACCTGGCTCCACTTCATACTGTTCCAGACTTTCAGGTGGTCACAACCTTCCCTTTTGTCCTGACAGCATGATGCAGAAAGAGAGTGAAGGAGGAAAAAATAAGGGAAATAAAAGGAAATGACAAGATCCTGTCCTAGACTCTGGAAGCCCGGAGAATTAGAGAGGTGGCGTCTGTCATTCATCCTGACCAGATGTACTACGTACCCAGCAGGCTCAATGGGGACAATGTAAACTTAATTCGGATATTTTGCTAAGATCTGGGTTCTTGATAGTAATATTAAGTGTTCTGAAAATAATTGGTGAGCTTAGTGCTTCTTTTAGCATTGAAAGGTGGTTGAGGAAGGGATGCTCTCTCTTTGGCATATACTCTAGTCCAGTGGTTCTCAACTGGTCAGGCCTCGGGACCCACTTTTTCCTTAGTCAATAGATGGCGACCCGAAATTTTGAACCACTCAAATCTATTCAACAAAAAATCCTACAGTAATATATACGCTTTGCAGCATACAATATTAATTAAAGTGAAGTACAGTGCATATATCCCTTATATCCCTTCACAGAACAAAATAATGCTTTTAAATAAGGTTTAATGAGATGATGGAATCAAAGCTGAACTGTATAACATGAAAAGGCACGCGTGCTTAAAATCCTAACCCCAGATGGGGGGTCTGGGGGGATTCTCCCCCAGGAGATTTTTTGAAATACTAACAAACTACCCATTCTGGTACACTCTGAGAAGAAAATAAATAGATGTATTACGACATATTAATAATATTGTATGCCATTGTTTGTTTTTCACTTTGTTCTGAAGCTGAACTTGCTGCTCCTCACAGAGAGAAGAGCAAAGAGGAGAGAGTCTGTGTGAAATACTTTACTTTGTGGGTAAGGGTAGATAGCTCCCATTGTTCTGTGACCTGTCAATCATCAAACTGGGGGTCATATTTCATTATGTGTTCATTTGTATCTGAAGTTGTAACCATGGGTGTATAAAGAATAGTTCTACCGCAAAGTTATTCTCCGTGGGGACTTCCGGCAACAATCTTGATTCTGATTGGCCAGAAGACTCGAAAAAACATCAGCAAATATGTTTTATTGAGAAGATGATCACTACGTGACAGAAGTTTTCAAAACTGTTTATGGTCTCCGGTACTTTCAGTCCAACGCCTACTGCATGCACAGCGTTAGAAAATCGGGCCTTCAAAATAAAAGTTTGACTTTTTGTCCCATAAAAAAAAAAGGAAATTTTTTTTCCAATTTTTTTTTTCACTCACACATCTGCGACCCACTCGAAACATCTCCGCGACCCACCAGTTGAGAACCACTGCTCTAGTCATCGAGCTTCTGATCGACAAAAAGTGTGTCTTACATGTTTGTGTTATGCAGATGATTTGATTGTTTTGGTAGAGACATCAAAAACGATACTCAAACTGAAAAATAATTTGGTTTAATCTCTTCTGCTAGCCCTAACCCTAACCCTGCTGAACTTAATTTGTACATCGGGCCTGAATCACAGTCAGAACCAAACCAGAAACCATACCATACAGATAGGAGTGCTGTCCTAAAGAGGTTTTTCAGCTATTTTCTGGCAAATTAAACACAAACCCTTGTCCAAATTGTCAGATGGTTGTAACCAGATTAAAGTGTGCCAATGTAAGTGCCGACTTCCTGCCTGTCAGAACATCTCTTTCTCAGTCCCGGGTGCTTTCCATGTGTTTGATTGGCTACAAAAGTTAACCGGACGATTAATGAATTTGATTGACGCATCTCTAACTTTAAAGCACAGCTCTAAACCATTGCCATCTATCACCACATCACCTTCAGATGGAGTTCATAGAACTTTAATGCAACAGTAGCCAAAAGCAAAGTTCTAGGATGCTGCAATCAAGGACTTTCACCGTCTCTCCCCTAGCTCTGATGCCACAGCTCCGAGCTCAAACTGCCTGTGCCCTGTCCATGTTTGGAAGCCCCTACCTGTGAAAACAGATGTTTACAATGATAAATCTGAAGACTAAGCACAGAAAACCATAAGGGATGATTGCTACAGTACAAGACCTCAGGCAAGTTCAAAGCAACATCTCAGGAAAACAGCATTTTACCTGGCCAAAGAACTAATAGGTTAGCATATATACAAACCTTCAGGAATATACAATGGCAGGGAAAACCGTGGTGAATTTAGTTTTAGGTTGGATATTCGACGGACATTCGCGGACCCGCCAGCAGCGTCAGTTTCCCCGACCCGCCAGCAGCGTCAGTTTAACCGGGAGATCTTCTCCGCGAAATGCGGCTTTCACTTAGGGACCATCAACAAATGACTTTTACAATTAGACAAGAAAAATGTTCTTTTTATTAAATCGACAGCTTCTCGATCGTGTGAATGTGAAGCAAATTCACTCTAGAGCATACATTTATTGAACACACCTCTTTGTATTGCATTTTAATACTTTAAATACGTTTTATTAATGTTTTTGATGGAAACATTTGCTTAGTTCTTCAATACCTTCCAGGTCATGTGACCTAATGACTCAACATCAATGCTGGGTCAAAGAACTACACTGGCTGCATAGGACACACCTATTTTTATTGTATTTTAATACTTAAAATATTTTATATTAATATTTTGATGGAAAAATTAGCTTATTTCTTCAATACCTTCCAGGTCATGTGACCGATTTACTCAAAATCAATGTTGGGTCAAAGGACTACACTTGCTGCATAGGACACACCTCTTTTTATTGCATTTTAATACTTTACTTTAAATATTTTATATTATTATTTTGATGGAAAAATTAGCTTATTTCTTCAATACCTTCCAGGTCATGTGACCGATTCGCTCAAAATCAATGTTGGGTCAAATAACTACACTGGCTGAATAGGACACACCTCTTTTTATTGCATTTTAACACTCTAAATATTTAAACACATTTATGCATTTAACCTCATTCCCTTTTAGAGTTGTCACTAAATGACATTAAACAGGCTGCTCAGGAACAGAAACTGTAATTGCAGTTTAAAGTCTGATTTGGAAATATAGTTTCTGTTATAAGTTTGTAAGCTTTATTTACATTTTTCATCTTCATATTCTCCCCCTACAACATGCGCCTAATCATCTTGGGTTATAATACTTCATGTCCTTTGTCCTTCACCTCACTCTTTACCAATTTAGTCCATGCTTTACTTTCTGACAATATTTACTTATTCCATTGTTACAATTAAAATGCTGGAGAACAATTTACACACTTTGAACATAGTAAGAGAGTAGTCTTAGAGAAACTCACATTTCCCTGTGCGTCTTTTTCCTGTTGGTCCACTTTTCTTTTCTTCACCTTTGTGGCAGGTGGGCTTTTGGGGTTGGGTAGTGTTTTTGATGGATTGAAGTACTTGGACTTGGTGTGACCAGAAGAACTTTCCCGCTTGTTCCACTGTTCCTCGTGGTCATCATCTGGCCTGCTAGGATGTCCAAAGTTTTTGTCCAGAATATGCATTGGCAGATTGTGTTGCTCAATGTGCTCTATATATCTTCCTTGTATTGAGGCATACATTTTGGAGACGAACTCAGCTGGTTTCAGGTACTTTTTTTTTAAAAGGATGGAGTGTTTGACCAACCCAAACCAGAGCTCAACATGGCAGTTGGTATCCCTGGTTTTATGACTTCCATCTTTTTTAGAGGTACCTTTTCTATGTCGCGACAGATCCCTAAGCAACAAACCACTCCACAATGGGAAGATCCCCATGTAGTTTTTTAACAGTGCATCAATGACACCAGGACAGAGGTAGTGGTTTTTTACATGAACAGCATCGTCAGAGAGAATGTCACACTCTGCTTGGTCCCGCCTGACTTGAAAAGCTTGTGTAAAAGGGGACTTTCCAATAATGCTATGAGCATTTGTTTCCATATTGCTTTCCTCCTCTCCCATTACATGTCCACTTTCCTCCAGTTTCAAGTTCTGAGTTTGCAAAATGCACTCGTCGAGGTACATTTTGCTCTGTTTCACCGAATGAGTGTACTCCTCTGCATCAAAAAGCACACACATATGATAAAAAACATCAAGGGCTTCCTGCATACTTGTGCAGTTCAGGATGTACGCAAAACAGAATGTTGCATATTCCTGTGTGCCTCTGTCTACAGTTTTTTTTCCAAATGCCTGTGACACAGCCTTCATGATATGAGCAGAGCACAGATGCAGCACAGTGAAGTTAGGAATCAGTTCAGTTTGTCCAGACACTATCTCAAATGCTCTGTCAAGGTACACTGACATATTTTCCCTTTTAAAAGACAGAAGCACACTGTTTATCAGAGCCCAACTATAATCTGTCTCAACCTGTGCTATCTTTCTTTTTGTTATGTAAGACAACTTTCTTTTAAATTCCATGAGCCAATGGGAAATAGATGGAATGGAATGGCTGTTGGTGATCAGTTCTGTGACAGGCAAGGGAGGCTTATCCTTACCCATTCCGGGCAAAACCAAAGCATAATACAAGAGCCACTTATTTTGATCAGAAATTTTCTGTATCACGCTGCCTGTGGCATCAAGGTAGAGAGTCGTAGGTGTTGGCTTTTTCAAGTGCTCAGTCAATATCTTTATTCCAGCATCTGTGTATAAATGTACAGCAAACGGATCAATTTGTAGGTGTTGAAGATAGCCTTTTGATGATGCATGACTGCTGCTCTCTTTGATTATTTTTTGATTCAACATGAGTTCAAGCATCATGTCATCGTGGAGCCTTGCACTTTTCTTCACGTCAGAGGATATTTTCTATAACACGTCTTTGGTGAGGCTTCTGCTTATGTTACCAGCCATTATTTCCTCATGGTGTCTGTCTTAACATAGTGTAATAATAATTGCTGACACCATTGGTTAAGGCTTTGGAAATTGTTCCTCTTCTTGTGTATTTTCCTAACCCTAACCCTAACCCTAACCCAACATTGATTTTGAGCGAATCGGTCACATGACCTGGAAGGTATTGAAGAAATAGGCTCATTTTTCCATCAAAATATTAATATAAAATATTTAAAGTATTAAAATGCAATACAAAGAGGTGTGTCCTATGCAGCCAGTGTAGTGTTAAAATATAATAAAAAGAGGTGTGTCCTATGCAGCCAGTGTAGTTATTTGACCCAACATTGATTTTGAGTAAATCGGTCACATGACCTGGAAGGTATTGAAGAAATAGGCTAATTTTTCCATCAACATATTAATATAAAATATTTAAAGTATTAAAATGCAATAAAAAGAGGTGTGTCCTATGCAGCCAGTGTAGTTCTTTGACCCAGCATTGATTTTGAGTGATTAGGTCACATGACCTGGAAGGTATTGAAGAAATAAGCTAATTTTTCCATCAAAATAATAATAAAATGTATTTAAAGTATTAAAATGCAATAAAAAGAGGTGTGTTCAACAAATGCATGCTCTAGCGTGGATTTGCTTCACATTCACTCGATCGGGAAGCTGTCGATTTATTAAAAAGAAAAATGTTCTTGTGTAATTGAAAAGTCATTTGTTGATGGTCCCTAAGTGAAAGCCTCGTTTCGCGGAGAATATCTCCCTGTCGTAATACAGCCAGCAGCAGGGGAAACTGACGCTGCTGGCGGGTCCGCGAATGTCCGTCGAATATCCAACCTAAAACTAAATTCACCGCGGTGCAGGGAAATTCTAGGTGGCTTCATTCTTAAATTCAAATGGGTGTTTGCTAGGGGTGTAACGGTATACATACCGAAATTATTCGGTACGGGTACTTCGGTTCGGTACACGTGTGTACCGAAGTGTACCGAACGAATATAACGTTTAACGTAAAAAATTGAGAACGTGAACAACTTCTTGGAAGTAATCTCAGGTGCTGCGTCGCAGCATTCAGAGTAATTTGCTCACATTGGGTTCAACGCGTCATAGAGCGAGCAAGTCATTTCATTGGACGAGAGGCATACTATGAGAGCTGGTCACAGGGATGCGTTCAAATTTAGTCAGTAATGGCGAACGCAGATAAAGTTGAGCTCGAAAATCCTCCAGCATCATTGAAGTCTCCGGTTTGGGAACATTTTGGTTTCGCAGTTACGTACAAGGAAGACGGACACGTGGACCGAACCAAAGCTGTTTGTCGGTATTGTTCAACTAAAATTGTTTACGCGGCTGGCAATACATCAAAACTTGCACACTCATTTGAAAAGGCATCACCCGAACGTGAATATCACCGGTGTCAGTACCAGATATGTTCGGGCTACCAGATATGTTCGGGTGTATTTCCGTCGCATCCGTCATCCGTCATATCCGTCATATACTCACCTCCCTCTGCTCCCAGCGCTCTGCTGCCACACACCGGCCGTCTGCGGAACTGCAGCCGGAGGAACTCGGGACAGCTTGTTATGTGTGGGGTCCCATGTACTTGTGCACATAAATAATGTTTCTAATTATTTACAATTTAAAAAAATATATATTCTGCGTTACTTTAGCCAACACTTTTATAAGGCCACTAGATTAGATAATTACGAAATGTGTAGATAGAATACATATATTTCAGGTTGTTATTTTGTCATGTTTAATGTTTTATTTACCTTTTAGTATTTTTATATAGTATCTGAACTTTGGAGAGGAGTTGGGAGACACACGACACATCAAATCACATCTACAGATCAAGGCGAAGCGAATGGAAGTACTCCCATATATGGAGTCAAATTTGGGTCAATATTCTCGCGCGTAAAACAAGCTACTCACGAGCGGAAAATGTGCTTTTACACGCGTATAAAATGACCCTCGCGCGCAGATTAAACACCCGCGAGCGGCTCTGCGCTCGCTCGCGAGAGAGACAGCCCTCTTGCTTGCTCGCGGGAGTGTCAGCCTCGCGGAGTCTGTCTACGCGCGAGTGAAAAGTTTCTGGCACTTTGGGGCGGAGCCACTGGACTTTGATTGACAGCTGCCAGGAAACCCGGGGTTGCCAGGTTTGATAAATGCCTGAACTACCAAGAGCCGAGCAGTGACGGCAGCAAAATCTAGGTGCGTACAGCAGACAGTAGCTAGCAGTTTTCGACGGACACAGCCCACTGAAAAATATATTGTTTTATATCAAATTAATGTATATTACATTACATTAAGCTGACGCTTGTATCCAAAGCGACTTACAATAAGTACATTCGACCAGGAAGACACAACCTTGAAGAAAACAGAATCATATATATATATATATTAGCTGTACACTTTACGAATATAATAGTTTTTTATGGACAACTTTACCATTCAATCTCGTCCAACTGATTTTGCTGCCGTCACTGCTCGTCTCTTGGCAGTTCAGGCATTTATCAAACCTGGCAACCCCGGGTTTCCTGGCAGCTGTCAATCAAAGTCCAGTGGCTCCGCCCCAAAGTGCCATAAACTTTTCACGCGCGCGTAGACAGACTCCGCGAGGCTGACACTCCCGCGAGCAAGCAAGAGGGCTGTCTCTCTCGCGAGCGAGCGCAGAGCCGCTCGCGGGCGCAGAGCCGCTCGCGGGGGTTTAATCTGCGCGCGAGGGTCATTTTATGCGCGTGTAAAAGCACATTTTCCGCTCGTGAGTAGCTTGTTTTACGCGCGAGAATATTGACCCAAATCTGACTCCATACCCATACTCCTAGCGTGAAAATGTTTGTGAAAACGTGTGCAAAGTCTTCGAAAATCCTAAAAATAAGCTCATATTTGAATTCCCCATAAAAAAACACATCATTCAGTAAAAACAAGGCCCCACTGATCATTTACTCTCTGAGACGATTCCAGGGATGTCTGGCTTGAGTTTCGACCACCAGGGAAAGTGGACAAAAGTGCCCGAGATCAGCCTCTTAATTTACACAGGGCCTAGTGCTAGGCTTTGGGCATGAAAATTGAGTATTTTATTAAATATCTGAACTTTGGAGAGGAGTTGGGGGACACACGACACATCAAATCACATCTACAGATCAAGACGAAGCTAGTGGAAGTACTCCCAGCGTGTGAAAATGTTTGTGAAAAACGTGTGCAGTGGCTGTGATGCTAGCTTTGCGGCTAGCGATTAGTTGCTATTGTTTGAAGTTGTTGCTATGGAAACAACATGACGGAGAAAAAATGTATATCTTCTACATATAATAACGGACAAAGTAAAGAATGAAGTGTAGGCTATGCCTGTTTAAAGTTGTTGCTAAGGAAACAACATGACGGAGAAAAAGTATAATCTTCTACATATAATAACGGACAAAGTAAAGAATGAAGTGTCGGCTATGTTTAAATGTTCGGAATTTGACCGTGATGGCCCTCTTGAGTTGCCGTAAAATATGACGAATATGACGGATGACGGATGCGACGGAAATACACCCGAACATATCTGGTACTGACACCGGTACCAAAAGAAAAAAGACTGAAGTGCAAACCCAACTCCCACTAGCATTTAAGCCTCCACCACTCGCAAAAAGTTCAGACCGAGCCAAAGCTATTACAAACGCCAAATATCCTTATGTTGCCATGTTAGCAAAGCGCTACCTGGCTGTATCTGCTACCTCTGTCCCTAGCGAGAGGGTGTTCTCCACAGCTGGAGACATTGTTAGTGCCAGCAGATCTGCCCTTTCGGCAAGCAATGTGGACAAGTTAATTTTTCTTTAAAAAAACATGAAAATACAATGACAAGCAAGTCATAATGTCAAACTGGCTGCTTAGGTACAGTACAGTTCAAATACAGATTATTTCAGTTAATCGAAATGCTGCACCTTAATGTTTATTTTATTATATTTTGTATTTATTTGAGTGAATACATTATTCACTCAAATAAAATTTGGGTGGAATTGGGTGTAGCTGCCGTTTCTCTGGAACCCATTGGTCGATTTTGATGATTGACATCTTTTTTGAACCGTTAGAGCCAATAGAATCGAAGGGGAATCTCCACATACACACACGTTACCAGCTATGCGCACGCAGTTTGCCCAAAGCGAAACCTTACGCTCTGAAATCTGAAAACTGAAAACTAGTTTTATTGCTGATGGATTATCAGAAATAATTTCAAAGTGACACAGACACATTGGATTAACCTATGGATTAAACTTCAGCAGCGTTTTTATCGTTTTAATGCCATTGAAGACCCCTTTTGATCAGAAAACAACAAAGGTAACACATATTGCCGTGTTGGCTACCTAATGCTATGTGGTGTGATGTCTTTGTTAGCTTCTCATGTCGCGAGTTCGGATCGGTCAGTAATGATACCAATACCTGTCGAATCTGTGCAATCTCAGTTTGCTAATCGATATCTTGTTCTTGCAGATACGATAAGTAATAAGGGTATTTTAACATGAGTTCTGTGCTAAGGGTATTAGCATTTTTTCGCTCAGGGCTAATTCAGAGCCCATTTTAAACCAATTTAAACCCATTATAATTGCTTTCAACTAACCTAATACAGTTATGTGAAATCTGTTGACATAATACATTTAATTAAAGTGAATGTTTCAGTTTTTCAGTGTAGGGAAGCATATTTATTGCTCTTTTTCTGTCTCTCTCCTACTCACACCTCTGCAAGAATCAGATCATTATTAGCATCAGTGGCGACTGTTCATTAGGGGCACAGCCCCACCTAGTGTCAGCAGAAAGTATTACAAATAATGATTACAACAAAATGCAAAAAATGAATTAAAATATATTTTAAGATCATGTTTAATCATCTGATTCGTCTGTACATTTCTGTTTTAGTCTGTGTTCTTCTAATTAGTGTCTACAGTGTGTGCCTATTGAGCTGTTTAGAGCCATGTGGGACAAAACCCGATCATGCCCCTCCCTAAGTGAACGGTGACTGTAAAAACTACACTGCGCATGCTCAGAGTATTGTCCTATTTAATGTGTGTGGCGCCATCCCCTGCATACGTCATCTCACATAATTCAGAGCTGATTGGCTGTAAGTACGTGTGCCGCGAAAAGTGTGGTGTGTGAAGAGCAGACGAGAGACGCGTCTTAAAACCCGGAAGTAAGCTCCGCATGGCTTCCCTCCACAAAAAAGCAATGAGATTTCTCCATAGGATTTTAGAAAATAGCTCAAAATAAGATCTGTGGGAAACGTACCTGTTAGATAAATGCACGTTTTGTTCAGCCGGATAATATCCACATGTCTACCCTACTTTTATAATTTTCGAATCATAAATCTATCGATTAGATTTATGATAGACTTTTGAAACTACAAGAAGATAAGGAGGTCTTTTACAAAAAAGTAATAGAGATTTTTGTCCAGAAGGATAGCATGGACTTCATCTTCAAGTCAAGGTCGGGATCTTACTAAGAGAGAACAATTTAAATGATAAAATTACATTTTTTGGGTATCCTTCTGTTGAACTGTCTGTTTAAAATTAATCGAAGCATCAGACAAAAAAAGCTTTTGAAAATAATATTATATTTTGATTTAGGTCAAAATAATATTTGTAAACCTGAAGAGTCAGTGCCAGTGCCTCACCAGCCATGAACCTCACTGCATGTCACTGCAGAAGCTTATATATAGACATCTAAGTTTTTTGTGCCCCACCACTTTTGTACATATAAAAACGCCACTGATTAGCATTGATACAATATAATGGCAGACCCTTTGCATTCATGTGTTGTAAGGGGAAAGGCTGGCAAAGGAAGGAGTGATGGAGAAATAAAGAGCGAGGGGAGCAGAACAGAGGGAGGGAGGGCACAATGCCACTGAGCTGCTTCTTTCACATCTCTGTCTGCGAGCACTAGAACACAGCCTCAGCTCGGAAGCACATTCCCAACATGCACACCTGTAAGCCCTGTCCTTCATTCAGGGTTGTACACGTGTGAATGGCAGCGACACCGATGAGACGTAAACGGTTGCAGAGAGGGCTTAAATCGTGTCTGGATGAAATCATTTGAGCTCGGAGGCAGGAGAGGAGAATTCGACATGCAGAGAAGTGGATGCTGAGCTACAGTTAAGGTCTGGAGCTTTCCTTTTTTCGGTCTGCCTTTGATGCTTTCTCTTTATGGATATTTAGCTGGGTCTGCTATCATTGTGTGGGTTGAACCAGACACGCTACAACAGATAGGAACTGATCTGCCTGAATTACAGACAAGTTTTGTTGTTCACAATGTAGCAATATCAGGAAAAATGGCTGCCCTCCAGTAAACATAATTGTGAGTTTAATGAAAAAAACTGCATTACTACGACCAGACCAAATACTTTACACATTGTACAAGAGTCAGCCATGTGTGTTCTAGAAACAGATAAGCACAACCAAAATTAAAAACGTCTTATTTCTGAATTTACAGAGTGACGCGACTTAAATGTCTGTTATTTAACACTTTAAATGGTTCTTGCTGGTATAGTTAGTTCTAGAATTAATATCTGACAAACAATGCCTATTTTTATTGTGCATAAGTTCAGGACATTCAACAGCAAACCATTACACTTTAAACAAGCTCTGAAGGCTTGCTTTAAAAAAGCTGAGCTCTTGATCACATCATGTACTGAGTCAGATTGTGTTTTGGCCTGATTCAGACCAAAGGCAAAGTTTTACTTCAAACTGAGGGATCCCTGCATAAGCAGATCAATACACAGAGCAAGGCCTACCAAGCAGGATGTTGACTCTTCTGAAGTTCCTTCTGAACTGTCAACCCAGTCTCACGGCATTTCGTGTTATAGTCACGACATTTAATCTATTGATTCGTGTTCACCAACACGATTTCCCCCTTTTTTTTCGTGTCACACAGAACGATTTTAAAAGCAATGTATTTCTATTGGTAGTGTGTTTCGTGCCTGCAGCACGTCTTTTTGTCCGGTCGGGTCTTGGAAGACCGGAAGCTGTGTGGTTCATAAAAACATGTTCTTACTCAATATCAAGCCACGATTATTGTTTTTATTTTAAATCGTATAATGTCGGACTTTATTTGCCGCCCGCGAGGAAAATAAATGGGGCTCAGAGCCTCAGAATACTGAAATCTGTATTTTTTAAATATTTTTTTCCTTCTAATTTGTAATTTTTTCTAAATAACACACTGTTATTTACTCACCAATAACACACAATTATCCTTGTTTTTATTTATTTGTTTAATTCTATAATCTCTGGCTTTTTGGCCGTCTGTCAGGAACTGAATTACAAAATAAAGTCACCGGAAACAGACGTAGGCCTATAAGGGACATTTCGAACATCATTGCGATACACACCCACTGAACTGAACTGGTCAGCAGTCTTCCCCATGATTGTGAAGCTGACTGAACCACATTGAGAGACCATTTAAAGGCTCAGGAAATCTTTGCAGGTGTTTTAAGTTCATTAGCTGATTAGAGTGTGACACCGTGAGTCTACAATATTGAACTTTTTCACAATATTCAAATGTTCTGAGATACTGATTTTGGGGTTTTCATTAGCTATAAGCCGTAATATTCAAAATTAAAACAAATAAAGCCTTGAAATATTTAACTTTGTGTGTAATGAATCCATATAATATATGAGTTTCCCTTTTTGAATTGAATTAATGAAATAAATGAACTTTTCCACGATATTCTAATGTATTGAGATGCACCTGTACAGTTGATTTAATGTGACACAAATTACACAGAACAGCTAGATATGTTATATTATCAAAGTGTTCTTTAACTGTTCACATGCGGGGACTCCATCTTGAATGATGATCCCGGGTATGGTGAGGTGTCTCCCAGTTTCCAAGTAGGAAGTCCAACCTCAGGGGGCATTCCAGTTGAAATGTCCAACTGGAAACTCAGACACTTCACTCCACGTCCCAGTACAACTGGATCGCACCATTAATGCTAACTTGGCTGTGTTTTCTTTGCCTAGCTGAGAGTGGTGGTAGATGTAATGTTTTCATCCTATCATAGCATATCAGGCAAAGTTCTTACAGTAGCAGTAGCAGCTGCCACTCAATTACCATCAATCCACCTCATATTTATTTAGCTCATGACCAACCCTAATGTCTAATATTACACTAACATTTGTGCTGCAAATACTCCATTACAACAACTAGTACAGCATTGAGAATATTACTTAAGTTAAAGTACTGTGGACAGGAAAATGTACTCAACATTTTTTAAATAAATACAAAAATATAAAAACATTTCAAAAGGACAAGCAGCACTTTCTCACTTTTGAGTAACTGAAACCGTGAACTGTTGCTCAACAAAAAACAACAAACAATTAGCATTTTTTGTCAACCCACTTTTTGGGTGAGATGGGTTTCCCCCCTTAGCTGCACGGCCTCAGTGATTTACTGCAATAATAAATCATGTCTGATATGGGAATAATCTATTTGCTACCCTCAAAGCTTCATGCTGGTGAATGAAAATACTATTCTCAGATTGTAATACAGTAGGCTAGATTGTAAAGCTTAAATGGTTGTAGACACCAAGCCAAACCACCTGCTCACTTACAACGTGTGCACTGTCACATTACACTATATACATATCCTCTTAAATCAATGATGCAGCCTGATGCTTTTACAGTGCTCTCCGTCATCGCTACCTGTTGAGTTTTTTAGATTAGAGGAATATTTTTCCCTATTCCATTATTAGAATTTTCAAGCACAGGGCTCCATTGAGAGTGCACTTCCTTTCATATGCAAGGAAATTATGCAGAAATGCCCTCAGTGTTGGACTGGTGAACCATGTGACTATAGCTGTTTGTGCCTCAGATAAACCGCACCCATGTTCTGCATGACTCCATTTTTCAGATCCTGCTTCATGTACAATAAGGATTTCATTTGTGCGACTGTGACATTTTTCATGTGATTTATTTCATTGTCCTGAGTCCTCTGGCCGTGGCTGCACCCCCCCCCCCCCTTGCCATCAGCTTTGACAATCCCAGCCTTTGTTTTTGCAATGAGAAGCAGCATTCTTCCAGAGGGGTGACCTCCTGTGTCTCTGCAGGGGCTGGCACTGAGGACACGACCCTCCCCGAGGATTGGATGGCACCAACCGGATGCTGTGCACGAAATCCACGAGCTGTCACCCCAACTCTGGTGCTCATATGTGCACCAAACACTGTCCTGTCCCAAGGAAAAGCACTTGATGGATCGCTCTGTTCCTCACAGCTGAAACATCAAGTCCCAGCTATGATCAGTACATTCATCATTATCACAGAACCACAGGATTACATGTGATCATCACTTAATTCTGTAAGTAAACTTTTCTTTTTTTAATGACTTAACACTTTTTTGTAATTACGGCTCCTAGATTAACTTTTACTTTTAAAATCAGTTGAAAAGGGAGCACATGAAACACCTGAAGCCGTTCATACAGAACAGGTGACCATTAGGATTTAAGGGATAAATATCAGTCGTTTCGATTCAGATTGCAGTAATTAGGACTTTCTTGATCATTTCTCTCCTGTGAATTTATTTGCAACTAAATATCCTTTATCTAACACTGACAATATTATAAACTCACTGCATACGGATTTTCTTCAGTTTGACCATGTCTGCCACCTGCCTCGAGGACCAGAGGATCTGCTCTGCTCTAATGGAAGTTGCACAGGATACAGCTTAGTGTGAAGCCGGGGCTGTTATGTTGGAGTTGAACAGAAAAAAGATAAATGCAAAAGTGTAGTCATTGTGTTGTGGTTCAGCATAATGAAGCTTTTTACCTGGATCCGACATTCGTTCCGCACAGTGCCCTGTTGGTTTAACACTTTCAATTGAGGATCCCTCAGCCTGCTTCCAGTTTTCCTTTATTGCTCCTTGCAACTAGTAATAGTTTTCATGAGATGTCCATCCATCCATCCATCTTCTCCCGCTTATCCGTGGTTGGGTCGCGGGGGTAGCAGTTCCAGCAGAGAGCCCCAAACTTTCTTTTCCCTGGCGACATCAACCAGCTCTGACTGGGGGATCCCAAGGCGCTCCCAGGCCAGCGAAGAGATATAATCCCTCCACCTGGTCCTAGGTCTACCCCTTGGTCTCTTCCCAGCTGGACGTGCCTGGAACACCTCCCTAGGGAGGCACCCAGGTGGCATCCTAACTAGGTGCCCGAACCACCTCAACTGGCTCCTTTCGACGCGAAGGAGGAGCGGCTCAACTCCGAGTCCCTCCCTGATGACCGAACTTCTCACCTTATCCCTAAGGGAGACACCAGCCACCCTGCGGAGAAAACCCATCTCGGCCGCTTGTATCCGCGCCCTTTGAGCCTTCCTTCTTTTAGTGATGATTTAGTCACCAACTATAAACAGCAAGACAATCCATTGACATCATCACCAGCTAAATTCATGGTGATTAAATCCAAACTGAAACCATCATAAATAATTGGGGGTATCACACATTTTCGAAATTTTTTGAAAAGGCTAAGTACCAATGGCGAAAAACGTAACTGCAACTCCATGACACTTCCATTTTTCAAGGCTATTTATTAAAATCAAAAATAATTCCAGAATGCTTTTTTTCAACTATTCAAGTCAGCCCTTCATCGCACCAACATTTAATGCGAAGACTTAGCAGTATTTTTCAGAAACAAGTTAATAAACATCAGATTAGATCTAAACTACGCTTTGCAGAATGTGGCCAAGCTCCTCTCTTTGGATACTTCCAGTCTGATAGTCTGAAATGATTTTGCTGCTGTTATTAAAGACTGCTCAGGAACGTGGACATGCAACTAAAACCCTCCACCTGCTCACTTGACCTTATAAGAATAAAGACAATGGATAAAGTCCTGTATGAGATTTTGTTAACTGTGTTGGATATTCTGGCTCAGTTTTAGATTGCTTTATAACCTATTAGTCTGGTCACTAAAACTAGTGTTGGTTCAGACTTGGTTTAACTTGCAAATACTAAAGCCCGAGAGGAGCCAAATCATGACATAAGTGTTTTTGCAGTTTTTCCAGCAATGACAGTGCAAACAATGGCTAGCTGTGTCACAAGATTGAATTGCAAGCCTGACTTCTCCAATAATAATCTTCTATTTTTCCCAAACGACTTTCTACTTTCTATCATACTCATGATGAATCATTTATATGGGGATTATTTGAAAACAGCCCCAAATGTAGTCAATCCCTCCTCCTTTTCTCCTCAGACCTCTTTTCACTTTTGTTTCCATCTTTGTTTGTGGTCGCTGTTTGATTAAAGTTTTGGTGTGTAGTTGCTGAGCCACTGATCTCCCATTCTCATTATCCTCTATGTGTGTGAAGACCCAAAACCATTTCCTGTGTCTGCAGTTGGAGCTACCTTACCTGTGGCTTAAATGGGCAGAATAAGCCCATTTAAGATACATCATACATGCATACATTTCTGTCCCCTGCTTTGTTTTAAAATCCTTTTAAATGTGTACCTTAATCTTACTTCGCAATAGAGCCTTTATACAAAAGGTGGGTTAACATTTTTGAAAATATTATCCTGCTTGGACCCACAGGGATGTATTAACATTAGAAGACCATGACATCAGATGAATATCAAGAGAAAAACAAGAATTGCAAACCTCTAGCTACTTTATTTGAGTAATACAAAAAAGTATAGCATAATTAAGAGCCGATAAATACAAAACACCATTTTTCCATGACAGGATTTAATTCCTTAATCTAAAGGGTAACTTTTTGAACACCACCACAATGACTTTAAAGAGGTGTGACCATGTCATAAACATGTCATCACACCTGTCATGGACAAGAAAGAGTCTTTAGTTCACACATTCAGTGCTATGACTGTAACTACCAATCAATATCCGTGATAAGCTCCTTCTAAAATTCCTAAACACAAATCGAACGACTTCAAAAGATTGTAAAAATAAATGTATATCAAGACAGGCTGCTATAGATTCTAATCCTGTGTGTTCTCTCTCTGCAGGGATAATCGACCAAACCACCATGTGTGTTAGCTATAAAAACAGGTAAGATAATATGAATGACACTTATAGTGCTTTTATCCTAAATGATTTACTATCTTGTTTATTATCATATGGACAGTTAAAAACAAATGTCCCTTTATAATGAAATTATTAAATTGCGATTCCACTCTGAATGCAGTAGACCAGAATCAGATCTGTCAACTGCCAGAAGAGCGCATGATCCACTGTAGATCAAATATTCTCTGTAAAACACCAGTATGCTTTCAAATGAGACAAAAAGAAAGCTCTGAGCATGTTCTGACCCAGTTTCTGACTCTAACACAAAGTCTCTTCCCTTGTAGTTTGTGCCTTGCAACCAAAGTAAGTTGATGTTCAAAAAAGGGCCGTATAAGGGATTCCAAATGTAATTCACTTAGTGATGGGCCATTAGATGGGAAACTCAGTGAACCTGCAACTATTCACAGGCTAAGACAAAAGGCTACATATCAATATAAAAGCTTTCAATGTTTTCTTTAAGGGTGACTGAATAGATTTTTGTATCTAACCGTACACTGCCCTGCAGGTAGTGACATGACTCAGTTCTGACCCCGGAGATGCCGAAGAGACGAGACATCGTCGCCTTTGTGTTGATCGTGTTGCCTTGGACACTGCTCATCACGGTTTGGCACCAGAAAACCGTCACTCCTCTGCTTTCCACTCGCAAAGGTAAGTGTAAAAGAGTTCAGAGTAACTTTATAAAAAAATGTCCCATTCAGATTTTTCATAGCCGTACGCAAAGGCAGTAAGGTGCTTCTGTAAGTGTTTTCTAACTCAAGATAAAAAGGTCATGTGTTGATGAACCAAGGGTGTAACGCACAGATAATTGGGTCTGTTTATTATTATAATTGTTCAGCATCAAATTGTCTACAGTTTAAAGTCACACTTTTTCATTTAGGAAAACAAATTGTCAAGAACAAACCTATATATCATATATATGCATTAGCTTCATGTAGCACAAGCTCCCATCCAGAGGTGTACAGACTTTAAGAGTATTCCTACACTGGTACTTCTCCCACCTCTGTTAAAGACAGTCCACACTTTTTTTGTTTCAACAACAAATTGTCAAGAAGAAACATTAATCTGAATATACAATAGCTACATGGTGTCAGTGTTTGACACAGAGCCTCACTGTAATTATTTATTTTCCGCAGATGACAGAAGACTTGGTCGCTCAAACTCCAGGAATACTTTTGCTTTCAAGGAGTCGTGCTCACATCAGAACCGGGACATGGTGGAGGTGGAGCGCACCGAGTTTGTCTACAGCCGGCCTCCACCATGGTCCGACATCCTGCCCACTATCCACATCATCACCCCCACCTACAGCCGCTCGGTGCAGAAGGCCGAGCTGACGCGCCTGGCCAACACTTTGCTGCACGTCCCCAACCTGCACTGGATCCTGGTGGAGGACTCTCAGAGGAGGACCACTCTAGTCAGCAATCTCCTCCAAGAGACTGGACTCAACTACACACACCTCAACGTGGAGACACCGAGAAACTATAAGGTACGAGGGGACACTAAGGACCCCAGAATACCTCGGGGGACCATACAGAGGAACCTGGCCGTGCGCTGGCTCAGGGAGACCTTCAGTGAAAACAGCATCCAGACCGGGGTGGTGTACTTCGCAGATGATGACAACACCTACAGCCTGGAGCTGTTTGAGGAGGTAAAGCAGAGCAACATTCTTAGAGCTGAATTTCTCTTTACAGGTGTGTTCACACCGGACACGAAACAAGTTTGACATTTGTGTTTAAAGGGGCCCTATGTAGATACCACCTACAAAAAAATAAACATACTTTGCCGTTCATCAAAACGATGCCAAATAGCTACAGACTGATACTGATTGGTAAAAACAATGAATGAATGCTTTGACGAGTGTAAACCCAAGACGGCTGGCAAACAAGTTTTAAAATGCGTGTTTTTGAATGGAGATTGAATGGATCATGCTAGGCTAAATTAATTCACCATGCCATTGACAGTCTGTGGTTTGTACATTTATAAACAGTTTCTGTACAAGTATGAGGAAGTGTGAGCTCCCGAAACCCGACCCTTTCCCAGATGTTTTTACCTGTGTTATGTCTTTAGATGAATGTACATTTTGAAATGTTTAATGAGAGATCTCTGCTTTTGTTTTCCAATTACCAGATGCGTTATACCAAAAAGGTGTCGGTGTGGCCGGTGGCCTTGTGGGGGGCTTAAGATACGAGTCTCCTAAAGTAAACACCCTGGGCAAGGTATACGGCTGGAAGACGGTATTTGACCCCCACCGACCCTTCGCCATTGACATGGCTGGGTTTGCAGTGAACCTGCGCCTCATTCTGTCCAATCCTCAGGCTTTTTTCAAGTTACGAGGGGTGAAAGGAGGTTATCAAGAGAGCAGTTTATTGAAAGAGCTGGTTATTCTCAGCGATTTGGAGCCTAAAGCTGCTAACTGCACCAAGGTAAGAAAAGGAGGCTCTCTGCTTCAATAAAATGACTTATAATAACTTTGAATTAGCAATAAAACATACTGCTTCTGTAAATGCTGCTAATGTAAGGCGATGTTTCTTGAGAACCCTGGCTTTCATAACAATTTAAAGCATAACATTGTCATCTTAAAGCCAATTCTTATTCACTTATCGCTCAAAATACTATATTCTGCCTCTAGATATTGTGTAGCCAGCATGGTGTAGTATATTGAAACTGCACAAGACGAAATGTTGGGATAAGTGTTTGATAATTTTTGGCTCTACTTCTGCTTGTCTCCATCACTTTATTCTTGCCGCAGGTATTAGTCTGGCACACACGGACAGAGAAGCCTGTACTGGTAAATGAGGGCAAGAAGGGATTTACAGACTCTAATGTGGAGATATGACATACTTCACATCACACAGGTAATAGCAGAGATTAAAAAAATGCTAATTACTGCACCCCCACACAATTGTCATGTTTGGGGATGGGCCAAAGGGGGGCATATTTGCACCTGAGATGAGGACCTTACTTGAAATATCTGTCTGTATTTAAAGGTTTGGCTCATGCTGTTTTTTTATGATTCGTTATCAAGTAGTAATGTTTTTAGCAAGACTAACAGTGTGACTTTGGGATGGTAATGTTAGGCCAAACTGAGATATCTAAACCACTATTATGGCTGACTAGAAGGTTTACACATAATATTCACTGTCCCCAGAGGATGATCCCTTGACATTTATTTAATCGCTTTCATGAGCTTTTATTTATTTTTGTGAGTGAATTATTAAATGTATCCATATCTACTGAATATAATACATATTTCAAATGGTGCCCATAGAATAAACCCAAATGAATATTGAAATCTAACCACCTTTCACTTGGCACCATAAACAGGTCAATAAAAGGTTTTACATTTGAAATTTCTCCCCAAAAATGTTAAAAGAATACCTGCAAAACTGATGACATCATCAGCCTCGGCTGTTTCTTGTAATTAGTGCTATTTAGCAAATGTTACATGTAAAAGTGCTAGTTACTAAGATGATGAACAAGGTACACATTATGCCTGTAAAGCATCAGCGTGTTAGCACTGTCATTGTGAGCATGTTAGCATGCCAAAGTAAGCATTTAGCTCATAAGGGCTTCACTTAGGCGCTAAAGCTTTGCTGTATACTCTTAAAGTAATGCTTTTAACATATATGTTTGTGCTTTCAGGGGCAATTCTTCATTGGATTAGCTAGGGTCAAAGACATTATCAAAGCATAGTAGCTGTACTTCAGCAATGAATGCATACCTGTCCATCCAAGGAGGCAGCACAAGCATCGTGCTTAAACAGACTACAGTAAGCACAACTGCACAGAACAAGCCTGCTCAGAGCGATGGATGATGAGACACTAAAAGGAGGAAGGGACGGCACGGCAAGCAATAAAGAGCCCTGTGAGTGCAAACAACACCAGCCGAGCATTAAATAGGGCCCTTTTGTTCTGAAGCGAGCTGGCTGTCTGGCACAGGGCTGCGCAGCGGAACACAAGGGGCCCTTGTATAAAGTGAGTCAGCTCTGACTCACAGACTGCACTGAGGAGATCTGAGCCCTCCCCACTAGTACTGTACAACACTGAGCTATTAAGATAGCACCCTGAACCCAGCACTAATTAGGAGTCCTGTTACACCTTAACACACATTTGCGTATGCTCAGCTGTCACAGAAACACATGCACTTGAGAACACAGAGCAATGATTTATTACACTGAAAAAACTGAAACGTTGACTTAAATTAAATATATTATGTCAACACATTTCACATAACTCTATTAGGTTAGTTAAAAGCAGTAATATTAAGTTGAACCTATTATTCATTTAAAGTTAATAGTATTGCTTTTAACTAACCTAATACAGTTATGTGAAATTTTTTCACATAATACATTTTTTTAAAAGTATACGTTTCTGTGAACTGTATAACAGCAATGTCTTCTCTTACAGTCATTTACTTAAGATTATTTTATTTATGATATGCTGTAAAACTGAGGTCTACTTATATATAGAGAAGATGTAATATCCCTACTTTACATCTTCGTCAGCTTGTTAAGGTCCCACTGATCGAACAGAAGGATTCTCAGAAGAATTATTTATTGTTCGATAGTAACTGGAACATTCACGTATTATTCGTGAGTTATGCATGTGCGAGTCCATGGAATATGAAGCCATTACTCTGAACACTGGACGTGCATCCTTTCAAATTGCCACATTAAACAATCACAATTATTCCCACCATGAATGGCCAACTGATGGGGATTCAGGATGATTTCATACCCCACTGACTTGCACTGGAACAACGTACAAATGTTATTTAGACTGTTAGGAGTCTGGTCAGTTCTTCATGTGTCAGGCATTCAAAGACAATGTTCACTCAATGATAAATGACTTATGTTGCTGCAATACAACTTGTGTTTCATATTAAAGCTGTTCACATCAATCATGCCTCAGCTTTGTCTTTGTAATTTTATAAATGTTAAGCCATACATATTTACTATAAACATCAAATATAACTTCCATCCCCAGCAGAACGTATTACTCTTTTAAACAATTCTAAAAAGAGTTGCCGTTGGCAAGAGAATATACTTCTTCTCTGTGTTAAAAACCACTTACACTAAAATTATTCTATGTACATAGCTACACAATACTCCCACTTGAACACCCCACTCTTTACATATGTGCACATAAACAAAAAAAACAATAGTTCTGAATTGCAAATTTCAAGCTGATCTAAAAAGAACATTCACTGGATTTCTGCTGCCATTCCAAGATCAGGTGTATCATCAAAGAGGACCTTAAAGTCACCCTCCTGCTCTTCAAACACTATGACCTTATAATTCAAACAAAAAAGAGAGACAAAGAAGAGAGTTAGAGCTTTGAGACATGACTGACTAGCTGGGGTCAAATGAATCTACCATTACAAAGACAATGATAATTAAGTGTATTTCGAGAAGTCTGAAGTTATTAATTTAACAAATGCTGTTTTGTTAACATTTGTACCTGGTTGATTCCACTATTGATAAAGGGGCCGGGGAGGTAGAGAGCCTGCTGGGGGCCAATCGACCAGTAGCGGCCCAGATTAATACCGTTGATAAACACCGCGCCTTTCTCCCAAGCCTGTGGAGCCAAATACATGGTTTCACAATGCAATCATGAAGTATTTCTTTTAAAAAACACACTAAAACTTTTACGTGGCTGTTACGTGCCGTAGTGTTTGTGTGGTCGTGTATGTGTGTTTCTCTCTCTCTCCCTCTGATTCCCCAGGTGCAGCCTGATTGTCCCCAGGTGCAGCCTCTCCCCAGGTGCTCCGAATTCCTAATCAGGGCCTCCATATAGGCCCGGAGGAAGACTGCAGTGGGCTCTCCGTTTTTCCTCCTCTGGCTGCATGTGTGCAGACCTGTGTGTTGCCATTTGATAGGAGGGGAGCTCCGTGCTATAATCGATGCTGTATAATTCTGTGCAAATTGGCTGGTGAGCCCGTGTTTCTTTTTTTGGTCATTAAACGACTGGTGCGTTACTAAGAGATCGGTTTTCTCTCCTTTTTTTGTCGTGCTTGGTCATCCTTGTGTGTGGTTACTTCCCTTTGTACCCCCCTAGATTTAGAAGGGAATGTAACAGTGGCATACAACTATGAGTTTCATTTAACTTACTGGCAACTTCACAAACGTGTCACTCGGATACCCGTATGCAAACAGCCTTCCCATGAAAAATCCAGGGAAGCTAGGAGTTTCAGGGAGGGATTTCCAAGGTGCCTGATAGAGACTGAAAAAAAGATTTCCATTTAAACACAGTATTACAGCATAATGAAAGGGAAATGCTTTCATTTAAATAAAGCATACAAACCTATCAATAAAGCCAGGTTTCATATCCAGGCTGTAAATTGTAAAATCCCGCAAGGGGATGTTGTTTAATAAATGTCTCCCACAAGGCCTGCAAGAACATAAATCAAAATGAGCTTGTACAATACCTGCTGAGTGCTTGAGTAATTTAACAGCCGGCATGGCAATGAACTGCATATTGTCTGTAGATCACCTTTATGTTGTTTGTCAAGGTCCCTTCCCTGATGGACTCTTCCACAGTTCTCCACCAGCAAACTTAAGGTGCGTCGTCCCTGTAAGGATGGATTGTGTTTTTTTTCTTTTAAAGCGTTTACCAGTCAAGATACAGACACTTCAGAATCCTTCCAATCAATTACTATGAATGAGTTGTACATTAGATAATGGACATTTGGCCTTCATGGTCAAACTTGAATCCATACCTTACCACCAGGAACTGCAAGCTCCAGGTTCTGGCGCTTGAAAAGGCCGATGTAGCTTCTGTCTACGAACACCTAGGAAGAAAAATATTGATGATGATTAAATTATATTATAATTCATAACATGAGATTGGTTCAAAAGACCTCATGAAAGAACAACAAAGAAGTGAGGATACCCGGCCCGGAGGAAGCCCGGGGTCCCCTTCTGGAGCCAGGCCCAGAAGGAGGACTCGTCGGCGAGCGTCTGGTGGCCGGGCTTGCCACGGAGTAATTACCACGAAAAGGCAACGTGGGCAACACCTCCGCTACTCCGTTCCGCGGGCCCACCACCTACGGGAAACAGCGATGGGGTCGGGTGCGCTGCCAGAAGGGTGGCAGTGAAAGCAGAGGGTCTCGACGGACCAGACCCGGGCGACAGAAGCTGGCTTTGGGGACGTGGAACGTCACCTCTCTGGGGGGGAAGGATCCGGAGCTTGTGCGGGATGTGGAGCATTACCAGTTGGATCTGGTTGGGCTCACCTCTACGCACAGCGTCGGCTCTGGAACCTTACTTCTGGATAGGGGTTTGACTCTATTCTTCTCCGGAGTTGCTCAAGGTGTGAGGCGGGTGTGGGGATACTCACAAGTCCCCGGTTGGGTGCTTCGTTGTTGGAGTTTACCCCAGTGGACGAGAGGGTCGCCTCCCTACGCCTGCGGGTTATGGGGGGGAAAACTCTGACTGTTGTGTGTGCTTATGCACCAAACAGCAGTTCAGAGTATACAGCCTTCTTGGAAACCCTGGAAAGAGTCCTGAATGGGGCTCCTGAAGGGGACTCTTTAATCTTGCTGGGAGACTTCAACGCACATGTGGGCAATGATGGAGACACTTGGAGGGGCGTGATTGGGAGGAACGGCCTAACTGATCTGAACCGGAGTGGTGGTTTGTTACTGGACTTCTGTGCCAGTCATGGATTGGCCATAAGAAACACCATGTTCGAACATAAGGATGCTCATAAGTGTACGTGGTACCAGAGCACCCTAGGCAGAAGGTCCATGATCGATTTCGTTATCGTATCATCGGACCTGAGGACTGTTTTGGACACTTGGGTAAAGAGAGGGGCGGAGTTGTCAACTGATCACCATCTGGTGGTGAGTTGGGTCGAGTGGCGGGGGAAGCCTCTGGATAGACCTGGTAAGCCCAAACGTGTAGTTCGGGTGAACTGGGAACGTCTGTAGGAGGCCCAAGTTCAGGAGGCCTTCAATTCACACCTCCGGCGGAGCTTTTCGGGCATTCCTGTGGAGGTTGGGGACATTGAACCAGAGTGGTCGGTGTTCAAAGCCTCTATTGCTGAAGCCGCGGCGGGGAGCTGTGGTCTCAAGGTCTTAGGTGCCTCAAGGGGCGGTAACCCTCGAACCTCCTGGTGGACACCGGTGGTCAGGGAAGCCGTCCGACTGAAGAAGGAGGCCTTCAGGGATTTGTTATCCCGGGGGACTCCCGAGGCAGTTGCAAGGTACCGACAGGCCCGAAGGGCAGCAGCCTCAGCCGTGGCCGAGGCAAAGCAGCGGGTGTGGAAGAAGTTCGGAGATGACATGGAAAAGGACTTTCGGGCGGCACCAAAGTTGTTCTGGAAAACTGTCCGACACCTCAGGAGGGGGAAGCAGGGAACAATCCAAGCTGTGTACAGTAAGGATGTGACGTTGTTGACCTCAACCGATGGAGTGTTAGGGCGTTGGAAGGAACACTTTGAGGAACTCCTGAACCCGACAACTCCACCCTCTATGTTAGAGGCAGAGCTGGAGTATGACGGGGGATCAACACCAATCTCCCGGGGGGAGGTCACTGAGGTCGTCAAACAACTCCACAGTGGCAAAGCCCCGGGGGTGGATGAGATCCGCCCAGAAATGCTGAAGGCTCTGGGTGTTGAGGGACTGTCATGGTTGACACGTCTCATCAACGTTGCGTGGAAGTCGGAAACAGTACCGAAGGAGTGGCAGACCGGGGTGGTGGTTCCCCTTTTCAAAAGGGGGATCAGAGGGTGTGCCAATTACAGAGGCATCACACTACTCAGCCTCCCTGGGAAAGTTTACTCTAAGGTACTCGAAAGGAGGGTCAGGCCGATTGTCGAACCTCAGATTGAGGAGGAACAATGCGGATTCCGTCCTGGTCGTGGAACGACGGATCAGCTTTTTACTCTCGCAAGGATCCTGGAGGGGGCCTGGGAGTACGCTTATCCGGTCTACATGTGTTTTGTAGACTTGGAGAAGGCGTATGACCGAGTTCCCAGGGAGTTACTGTGGGAGGTGCTGCGGGAGTATGGGGTGAGGGGGTCTCTACTCAGGGCCATCCAATCTCTGTACTCCCAAAGCGATAGCCGTGTCCGGGTCCTCGGCAGTAAGTCGGGCCCATTTCCGGTGAGGGTTGGCCTCCGCCAGGGCTGCGCTTTGTCACCAATCCTGTTTGTAATATACATGGATCAGATTTCGAGGCGTAGTCGTGGGGGAGGGGGTCTGCAGTTCGGTGGACTAAGGATTGCACCACTGCTTTTTGCAGATGATGTGGTTCTAATGGCTTCATCGGTCTGCGACCTTCAGCACTCACTGGATCGGTTCGCAACCGAGTGTGAAGAGGCTGGGATGAGGATCAGCACCTCCAAATCTGAGGCCATGGTTTTCAGCAGGAAACCGATGGACTGTCCACTCCAAGTAGGGAATGAGTCCTTACCCCAAGTGAAGGAGTTCAAGTATCTCAGGGTCTTGTTCTCGAGTGAGGGAACAATGGAGCGTGCGATGGGCCGGAGAATCAGAGCAGCGGGAGCGGTACTGCAGTCGCTTTACTGTAGTCGCTTTACTGCACCGTTGTGACGAAAAGGGAGCTGAGCCAGAAGGCAAAGCTCTCTGTCTACCGGGCCATTTTCGTTCCTACCCTCACCTATGGTCATGAAGGATGGGTCATGACCGAAATAACGAGATCACGGATACAAGCGGCCGAGATGGGTTTTCTCCGCAGGGTGGCTGGTGTCTCCCTTAGGGATAAGGTGAGAAGTTCGGTCATCCAGGAGGGACTCGGAGTTGAACCGCTCCTCCTTCGCGTCGAAAGGAGCCAGTTGAGGTGGTTCGGGCACCTAGTTAGGATGCCACCTGGGCACCTCCCTAGGGAGGTGTTCCAGGCACGTCCAGCTGGGAAGAGACCAAGGGGTAGACCTAGGACCAGGTGGAGGGATTATATATCTTCGCTGGCCTGGGAGCGCCTTGGGATACCCCAGTCAGAGCTGGTTGATGTGGCCAGGGAAAGGAAAGTTTGGGGCTCTCTGCTGGAACCGCTACCCCCGCGACACGACCACGGATAAGCGGGAGAAGATGGATGGATGGATAATTCATAACCACAGACACTTAATACACCATCAGAAATACATCAAAGGTGGCTGAAGGCTTGCCGGATTTCACGACTTTTCAATTATCTTCTATATGCTTTATGTCCTAAAATGTGTACAATGGGCATACCAACAACACGGATAGCCTGATAGCCCGGACTGATATGAAAGGAATAGTTTAGCATTTTTCGAAAACACACTTAGTCAGTTACACTGAACAAAAATATAAACGCAACACTTTTGTTTTTGCTCCCATTTTTCATGAGATGAACTCAAAGATCTAAAACATTTTCTATATACACAAAATAACCATTTATCTCAAATATTGTTCACAAATATGAAAACATCTGTGATAGTGAGCACTTCTCCTTTGCCGAGATAATCCATCCCACCTCACAGGTGTGGCATATCAAGATGCTGATTAGACAGCATGATTATTGCACAGGTGTGCCTTAGGCTGGCCACAATAAAAGGCCACTCTGAAACGTGCATTTTTGCTTTATTGGGGGGGTCCGAAAACCAGTCAGTATCTGGTTAGGGTTAGGGTTAGGGTAATGTTGTGAATCGAGTGGCCCATGGTGGTGGTGGGGTTATGGCAGTGGCGAACCATCAGGGCCTTCAAGGTATTCAGAGAATACCCTGGAACACTCAGATAAAACAAACAAAAAATCGATTTAATTATATAAATAAAATGTATATAAAATGAATAAATGAGAATCGGATCCGTGTTGTTGATCTGTAATATTACAGTGTTACGTTGATTTGTTTGTCCTTCTCGGACCATGCACTACGCATTTCAGTGGTTTTGTGTTAGAAAAAAAATCAGAACTTGTTCTGGGTCTCTGGGTAGAATATCCTTCAACCAAGGTATTCTACATCCTTGATCGAATGCCCTGGCCGTTGCACTGAATGAGAGCGTACGTTTGGACTGACAGTTTGATCAACCAATCATATATTGATGTGTAGCCAATGGGCGTATTTTAGATATGAATGAACAACAAAAATAAACTACGTTACATGTATTTGTTATTGGCTATGGTAGGTTATTGGTTATGTTCACATACTTATTTAATGTAAACCGATCTTTTTTATATGGGTGTTTAGAGTTGTACCCCCCTAGATCTAGTCTCTATGCTTAAAGTGCACCAGATTGAAGCATTTTACTTTAAAATGTTCAAACATTTCTTCCCGGTATGCCTGAGAAGGCAGATATGCTTGTTTTTCTCAACAAGAACTGTTCTTTAAAAGTTGGACTGTTGCACTGTTGTAGCTTCAGTGGTTCTCAGGTTACAGTTACATAGCAGTGAATATAAACAGACTGATTAATGTGAATAAATATTACTGTAAACTAACCTGTGTAAAAGTTTCTCGAATAAATGTAATTTTGTTGGTGGAAGAAGCATGTATCATTTTTTTACCCTGCCCCTCAAAGAATCGGAATTGAGAACCGTTAAGAACCGGAATCGGAATCAGAATCATGGAAATTCAAACGATACCCAACCCTACTGATAACTACAGCTCAGGCGAGGTAAAGGACTCTTGAGTGTTTAGATAGTTAACTTAGTCTCTGTGGGTCTCAAACGGTTTGGTCACCATTTATGTAAAACTACATAAATAAAAAAAAACTAGTCTTTGCTGCTGCCTCAAAGAGGAGCAGGGGGGGAGAGGAGGGAGACAGGAGAGGCTGATTCAGGAGCACAGACACACTCACAACTATAAATGAACCAAAAATAAATAAACAAGTTTCAATGTTTTTTCATATTGGATATGGTATGTTATTGGTTATGGCCATGTTCTTATGATTTTATGATTATTTAAATGTATACAGTTCTGTTTCATATGGGTGTTGTCTCTTTATTTCCCCCTCAAAGTGCACCAGATTGATGCATTTCAGTCCAACATTTAAAAAAAAATCTTACCAGGGGAGCATGCTCCCGGACCCCCCTAGAGGATTTCAGGTCCACCCCCACTTAAAATATGTTCACATGGATAGGTTCCTAAATAGATTTGCACAGCAACGCTGTATATATTGACAAATAAATCCAGGAAAATGGCACAAAAGAAAACTGGTAGTGGCCTGGCTGGGTGTATAATTCCCGGCCTGACTTATTGTCCCAGTCCGGCCCTGGCTACATGATAAGAAGGGAATACAGTTTGAATAAAAGTAATACAGTACAGTGTAACACTTGGCCCGAATTTTTTTTTCGGGCCATCATTGAGGGGATACCCGAGCAGCACCCTGCCAAGGCAGTAAACTTAGGGGAAACACTGAATAACTATATAAATTGTCCAAAGAGGTTGTATTCTACAGTCTGCCTGAATGTAATCATTGCGTAGGTGTGTAGTGTGATTCTGTGTAGTTTATTTATGGCATCCCGTTGGATTTGACGTCATCTGAACAGGACATCGCACGCTCACTGCTTGATAGCGCGCGAAGGTCCGTTTACGCCGGTTGTTAAACAACATCGTTATGGGGAAATGCAAGTCTGCGTCCAAATGGTTGGAAGATAAGGAGGAAGGACAATCAATACTGTATATAGTCAATGTGAGGTAAAGTGTGTCGCCAATGTAACCGGTTAAAACTCCAAGTGGAGATGAGGTCTTAAAATGTATGGAAAGGGTCTTAAAAAAGGTATTAAAAGGTATTAAATCTGACTTCAGGATTCCTGCATATACCCTGCCAAAGGTCAAACCTTTCCTGCATCTGCATTGGCGAGTGAGCCCATTCTATAACGTACAATAAAGACTCACTAGCGCTCGGTCTCGGACGTTATCCCCAGATTTCAACAACCCTCCGCTGGTGATGGTAGTTTCATACAGCGTGTATCCGTAGGACTGTCCGTTCCCATTGTTCACAGGTAGATTCTCCATGCTCACTGGTTTGGGTGATTTAAATGGCTGCAAACATTTGAAAAAAATAAATTATCAAGGATTCAAAAGAATATTTTTTTCATTACACATATATACAACTTATCTTACATAAAACATACTCCCTCAGTGAAGCTCAAAGCATCCCATAATGACAGGTGCTGGTACATGATGGCTGGTTCATAAGCCTCCCTGTAATGCAGGGCTGTCATGTCAGGTAAACTATCTCCTCCTGTACAACAAGGTCAAAGACAACATTAAAACAATAAATTAAGCCTACTTTAGATTAGAAGATATTTTGCGAGATAACTGCTACAAAACAACATCTTAAACATTGAAAATGATCATTATGTGGATTGTGTAACAAAGAAGAGGGTGAACATTTGTTTTTCTGATGTATATATGTTAAAAGCTTATAGACCAATATCTAAAACTGGATAAAGCCACTTAATATTGAAAAACATAGTACACGGATACAAATACAATTATACCATTGGGTAAAATACTGTATTTACTAAGGTAAATCAAAATGCTAAAAATGCAATAAAATTAGCTCTATCAGAGAATGAGATTATGGAACAATAAATATTATCTGCATGTCGGGTGAATCAGAAAAATAAAAAAAAAAATAATTACACATAGAGGATTTGCTTTGGTATATGGTGCAAACAAAGACACAGAAAGCTCACTTTGGGTGTGTCGGACTGTCTAACTAGTTATTTAAAATGTAAAACTATAACCTCAGTTTTGTATCCTTTTTTGTTGTTGTTGAGTGTTTTAGAGCTGGTATTATCATCTCATCATACTGTTTGTCCTTTATGTGTATCTCTTGCCTGCACTATATAACATCAGGCAAAGAGGTATGTCATGGAATGTAATCACATACTTTATTAAATGTAGTATTTATCTTACTGTTGTATCTGGAAAGTAGATCCCTGAGGAGATGGTATTTTGGAGTGTACTCCCCAGCTTCAGACAAGGGAGCGTCATAATCTGAAAAACATCATGATTTAACATAGATAAACTATCATCTGCTGCCACCTGCTGGGCGTTAAGGTCAATGCTGTTCTGAAGACGAGGATCATTTTCTTTAAGTCCTGACATGGAAGTGCTTCATCATTATAATAAAATCCTTGTAAATTTGCATCAGAGACGAAACTACTTTGTTTGTGAAAGGGCAGAATATAACCAACCGTAGCTGGGGACCAAAGCTTTGTAGGAAGGATCAGCCAGTGCTCCGCTCATGAAGCCAAAACTGGAGCCTCCGTGGAACATGTAGAGATTCACAGACATGCCTTGCCTCAGAATTTCTCTCACAGTGGAAACCATATCTGACAAGAATTTCAACAAGTTACATTTACAACAAATTAACTTCTTAAAAACATAAATGTACAACTACATTTGCATTTCCATTGTTGTCATGTAGCTGGCGTTCTTCATGCAAAAAGGACAGCAGGACGAAAATAATAATTATGCAAATTACTGAGTGAGATAGGAAGCATTTGTTTACAGCAGGGTGACTTGATATTAATTCGGCTGGTGGGTAACAAATATTTATGAAGAGAGTCAGTGGCCTAGAAAAAGCCATCAGAATAGACATAATAAATTGTCTTTTTGTCCTGTGGCATATGAGAAACCAATGGCGTTCAATCTGAAAACAGCCTTACGTTAATTAGTTTTGTTTGTTGCAGAATTGGATTTTACCAATATGTTTTAGTGGATTTATTTCTGTCAAAAATGTACTTTAAAAGTGTTGCTGGTCAAAAAGCCACAAACAGACCAAGAAGAAGATTGTATTCTCCAGGGCACGAGTGAATCACATTTCATGAAAATATTTGTGTTCCAGACCGAAAGTGAAATAGTAAGTAATATTGGGAAACATTAAGACCTATATATGAAAAAGCAATGCTGAACAATTCATTAAAGAATAAAACTTGCAAAACAAATATTGAATTGAATGTTTTGAAGTAGCTGTGATCTAGGGAACTTCCATCAAATCTGCTAAATGTATCCAGCATATTTGTATTTGTTATGACCTTCGTTAGATACTTGAGAAACCAAAAAATGAGGGAAGGGAGAAAGGGGAATATCATGCAACACAAGCTCAGGAACTATATTTTTTGTACAATGCTGCTAATTATTATGATTTTCATTTTATTATAATTTTTTTAGCAGGGATGTGCACTTATTTGATTTAATTAATGTTTGCTTGCCTCTTTTTTATGTGTATTTTTGTCTGCACTGTCCTTTTGCTGTAACAATGTCATTTTACCAGCTGAATCAAGGATTTTCAGTTTCAGTTAAATGCATTCAAATTGGGTAGTATGAAAACAAAATCGCCATATATAAAAAATTCAGTGCAAGGATAGGGTAATTAGCAATAATTTTCCCTCTAAAAGACACTGCCTTTCTTACCCTCTAGAGGAAGCACATGGTGGAGGTCCCCCCACACATCATATCCACCAGTCCAGTAGTCCATCACCATCATGGGGCTGTTAGGCTGACACAGTGCAGAAAATGTCCCACATTTGGCTCACTGTCCAGCGTTTAATCACTGTTAACGTGATATCTTTAATGTCAGAAAGTCACATATTGTGGAAAGTAAAGATACAGACCTGGATAGAGTTCAGATCCTGGATATCTCTCTGATTAAGCTTCTGCAGCTTCACTGATCTGATGGCTACAAGATAGGAGATCACAATGTATGTGTGTGTGTGTGTGTGTATTATTAAAACAGCCTCCATTATGCATTTAGGGTTGTCCTTTTCCTGTAGTGTGTTATATAGGTTTTAGTGCATGTAAATGGTCTGCAAAGGCTAAAATCCCTGTGTTCCTTCCAGAGGGAGTTTCTATCTTCTCACACACTCCCCACCTGCCTGAAACGCCTCCATTGGACTCATTTGTTTACTTCCGTAACATAGTGACATCACTACGTAAACATTTCACTTCTATTGGCTAGCGCTCAACACATTGTACGTGATAGGCTAAGGGGCGGGATATCTCTAAGCTGTTGACCAATCACAACAGAGCCGGTCAGCTAACCAATCAGAGCAGACTGGGCTCTGGTTTCAGACAGAGGGTGAAAAGAAGTGCTGCAGCACAGGCAGTGTGAGAACAATAAAGAGCTGTTTGAACATTAAAGCATGGAGACGTGTCACAGTAGAGACACTACATACTGATATACACCTGAAAATGAGCAGAATATTACTTGTACCTCCATCCACACCTCCACACTTTAATGTGTTGTGGTTGTCTGATGTGAGCAAGAGCTCGCTGATCCCTCTGGTCTGTAAAGCCTTTCAAAATAAAAAGAAATGTTGCAAAAGAAAATATATGAACACTATCATAATGATCCATTCTATCATTATCAATCTCTTTTTATACAAGTATGTATTTTTACGCAGGTTTAAAGTGGCAATTTGAATTAAGCAAGCCTAATACATCACCTCTTTAATAAACAGCATGTAACTTTCGTCCTTTGCATATGAACCATACTCGTTTTCCACCTGCACTGCAATGATTGGACCTCCCTTCTTGAACTAAAAAAGATAAACAATGACAGTAGGTTATATGATCTAGACGTAAACCAGACTTGGTTATATCTCTCACAGGCTCCGCCCTCTGCTGGACTATATGGGTACTACCTTATCATGCAAGCATTCACCTACTATACTGAGACGTAGCCGGCCCCGGGGCGGGCCTACCTGAATGCGTGTGCATCTCACCGTATAAAAGGAGGCCTCGCCTCCTGACCGTCATCCCTTTCTCTTCAGCGAGCGGAAGTGAACACTGAGTAAGACGTGAATAGAGAAAGAGAAGAAAAGTGGACTCACCACTCCTTGAGCCCCGGACCTGCCCGACATGCACTGGCCTGATCGCGGGGGCTGATCCGCACCACCTGTGCTTCCAGTGCCTGGGGCCGGACCACACCGAAGACCGCCTAAGCCAGTTGCCGGCCTGCAACGCCTGCCGGATGATCCCTCGGCTAAACCGCCGACATCGTGGGGATCTTTTCTGAGTGAAGTTCGGCCAGGGGTCGGTTGACCACGGTCACGGAGGAGGAAGACGACGAGGACGCCTCGTTGTCTGGTACTTTCGGGTCTGGCCGCCAGGAGCGTGTGGGCCTACCGCTCCCCCCCACCGCTGCCACCGAGGCCAGTAAGCCGCCTTCGACAGGGGTTTTACGGCCCGGTGCATCCGGCACAGCCGGTCTTTGTCTCGCCCCCGGTGCTAGATGTCTGGCAGTATGTGGAGGCAACGTGGCGGCAGCCATTGAGGACGAAGGCCCCGATAACAGCCATGGCAGGTATCATCAGGGTGCACCGCTCGGACACGGGGTGTCCCGGTGTGCCCCCCCTCGACGAGAGTCTGGCAGCTGGTTGGGCGGAGGGAACGAAACCTCTGGCCCCGCTACCGCGGGACAGAGACACCTTAGAATATTTGGATAAAAATATTCAGGCTCGAGGCACAGATGGCGGCTGCGACGAATAATCTCGGCACTCACGGGGGCGGGCTGCCTGACCTTGGCAGGCTCCGCAGCAGCAGAGAGCGGACGGGTGGGGTGCTCCTTCTTCGCGGAGCTGCCTGGCGGGGGGAGGAAGCGTCTCGGCGGGGGGAGAAAATCTCTCCACCCGGGACGCAAGGGCGAATCCTGCCTCCTCCCTGTATAATGCACAGATCCATATTTTTTCAGATAAAGATGTTGATCTGTATCCAAGTCTGAGTGTCATTTGTTTCCACAATTCTACACTCACACACAATGTTAACTGTACAAATTCCCCACTCGCTGCCCCAGTGTAGCTCCTGTGAAGGAGGTAGCTAGTGGGCATGCGCAGATGAGTCATAAATTGCAGGAAGTGGTATCAGAGTGCTATGCGGGTACAGGGGCATTATGGCCGGCGTATTACTGTCAGGGAACACACTACGCCTAGAGTAAAGATTCCGATTAATGCCCTTTACCGTAGTGGTAAAGGGGACATTATGGTGGAGCGCGCGCGTGATCTTGTGTGAGCGTGCGGCGGTGCGTTCAGGGACCTCAGTAAAAAATTGGCCCTTTCTGTGTCAACCCTCCATGAGCAGAACGGTCACCAGGGAGTACCACAGCTTCATGGCTGAGGGCTTGTCCCCTAACACAATGTTATGGGGAATGGAAACTCAGCTGTGTGTTAACAAAGTGGATGGACAGGACGCTGAAACGGGGTTATTCACTCCAGTTTTGCAGCATCCCACCTGCATTCAAAAGGTATGCGAGAGGTAAATCTATCATCCCAGGAGGAGATGGGTTTCCTCTCAGCAGAGATTCCGCAGCCTGAATCGGCACATTGCCTGCAGAAAATTAACTATAAAATAACTATAAAATAGTTACTGGGGCTATTGCGACCGGGCGATCACCACCATCGACCTGAAAGACGCATACTTTCATGTGGAAATTGCTCCGGAGCACAGAAAGTATCTGCATTTCGCAGGGGATAGCCTACGAGTACAACAGATTACCGTTCGGCTACTCCCTATCCCCACGCACACGTCCATGGCATGAGAGTTTTAATTTACCTAGACGACCTCATAGTCATGGCCAGGTCCAGGGAACAGGCAATGTTTTGCACAGCGCAATTGATCCTACACCTAATCAAGTAGGGCTTTGTGATCAATTGGAAAAAGAGCACCCCCATACCTCACCAACAGGCGCTGTATTTGGGAGTGGTGCTCGATGCAGACGCGCTGCGCGCCACCCTGTCAGGAAGCAGACGTGCGTCCCTGCTTCGGGCGGTTCACAGGCTGCGACAGGGGGCAACAGTGACAGCTTTAACTGTCAAGCAGACTGGGTCTCATGGCGGCTGTCCACGTTGTGGTCCCGCTCGGGTTACTGCATATGCGCCGCCTGCAGGGGTGGTTCTCCAGCCTGCGTTTAATTCCCAAGAGGCACAAACGACGTCTGGTGACCACCCCCCTCAGTGGAGGGCAACCTCTGGTTCTGGGGGTCCCCGGATCACCTCCGGATGGGGTCTCCACTGGGACGGGTGACCTCTTACATCACAGTGTTCACAGAGAACAGGATGGGGAGGGACCTGCCTGAAGAGGGCTATAGGTGAGCGCTGGTCTCTAACAGAAACACGGCACAGCAGCCCCCTAGAGCTACGGGCAGTAGTGTTGGTCCTCCAGCATTTCAAGCCCCTAATTCAGGGGAGACATGTAATGGTCAGGAGCGACAACACCACCACAGTGGCTTATATCAACAGGCAGGGCGGAGTCCGCTCCGCCGCCTTGTTGACCACAGCAGGGGGAAACTGTGGTTATGGGCTTCAGAGGTGTTGTTATCTCTGAGAGCCCTCCACATCCCGGGACTGGAGAACAGGGGGGCCGACCTCATGTCGGGGGGCGGCCCCCTGCCAGGCGAGTGGGTGCTTCACCCGAAGGTGGTGAAGCAGGTCTGGGCCCAGTTCGGGAGAGCGGAAGTGGACCTGTTCGCCAGCCGGCGCAATAGCCACTGTGCCCTGTGGTTCTCCATGGCTCTGAGCGACGACCCACCCTTGGGGGTGGACGCGTTCGCACACGAGCCATGGCCAAGAAAGCTGCTCTACGCCTTTCCACCGCTGCGTCTCATTCTCCCTCTCCTGGGGAGAGTTAGGCGAGAACGTCTGTCAGTCATCCTAGTAGCACCGGATCGCGTCGGAGCACCGTGGTACTCAGAGATGACACAGATGAAGGTGGGCCAGCCCTGGGCGGTTCCCCAGTTCTGGGGGGCGATGTCTCAAGAAGCAGGTGCAATCGGAGCGTTACCCACTCTGGGCCAACCTCTTCAGGCTTAGCTCCTGAGAGGGACAGGCTGAGAAAGGGTGGATTGACTGACAGTGTTATTCAGTCTATCCAGGCAGCTAGAGCGGGATCCACCACAGCCTGTTACAGGCCAAAGTGGTTGGGATTCCAGCGATGGTGTGAGGAGCGGAGAATAGAGCCCCTATCTTGTGAGTTGGGCTCTATTGTATCCTACTTACAGGTACTGGTGGACAGAGGACTAGCTCATTCTACAGTGAAAGTATATGCATCAGCCATCTCGTCCTGCCATGAGGGATTTGACGGCAGGTCAGCCTTTTTCTCAGCCACTGATGTCGCGGTTTTTAGAGGGGGTCAGGAGGCTGCGCCCAGTAGTGCACGCCTCCGCCCCGTAGTGGGACCTGCCGTTGGTGCTCGAGGCTCTGGTCACATAACCATTTCAGCCTCTGGAACTCTCCTCCCCGAAAGCACTGTCGTGGAAGACAGCATTGCTACTTGCCTTAACGTCAGCCAAGAGAGTGTCCGAGTTAACCGCTCTGTCGATGCACCAGAGTTGCTTGTTGATTCGGGGTGACCGAAGCGGGGCGACACTCAGACCGAACCCCTCCTTTGTGCCCAAGAGACTAAGGAGTGCGTTCAGGTCGAGGGCTATTCAGTTAGGGGGTTTAGACTTCCACCCCATAGTGGGGCCAGGGAAGCTAAATTGCACCTCCTCTGCCCGGTGCGTGCGCTAGCATGTCATGTGGAGCGCACGGCTGCCCTTAGACGCACTGAACAGCTGTTTGTGTGCTTCGGGGGCGGGGTGACCGGGAGAGCTCTGTCCAAGAAACGCCTCGAAGGCTAGCTCTGCGAAGGCATTGCACATGCCTACGGACAGGCGGGGAGAGCCTGCCCCGCGGGGGTCCGTGCACACTCCACATGGGCTGTGGCTGTGTCAACAGCCTTATTCAACGGTGTGAGTGTGGAGGATAAATGCACGGCGGGGCTTGGTCAACGCCAGGCCCCTTCATAAAGTTTTATCTATTGGACATGTCTGGCTCTTTCTCCTCGTCTGTGCTTGCTGGGGCAACACAGGACTGGTGAGGAGGGGCTGTAGGTCAGTGGGCATCTGACCCCCTCCCCGGGCGTAAATGCGCTTACGTTTTTTCCGGGCCCCCTGGAGGGTCGCGGGGGACGTAGTGCGCACTGGGCCCTTACGGGGCTGGTGGGCTCGCCTCGCCTGCCGGGGGGCAGGAGGAGAGAGCCCTCCACACTATAGTCCGCACACACTCTGCACGGGGTCAGTGTCTGAGTGTGGGCGACATGGGGGCCCTTGCGCTCTCCCCGTGTTCCTTAGGGACTCGGGTGAGGTGGTGCATAGTGAACCAGGGCTGGGGACTTTCTCCGTCTGCCAATAGGCGGACGGAGAAAGTCCGGGGGGTGCCCTCAGCACTGTTTCCGAGCACACTTTTCGCGAGGTAAGCGCGTCAGGGTGTGCTCTGTCAGCCGCAGCCCGGACTTCTCCACGGTTACAACCGAGGGAGAGGTGAGTGAGGCGCAGCGGCTGCTAAAGCCGGTCAGGGACAGTGAGGTGGAACGGTGTGTTGGACAACAGTGCGTGTATACATCTGGGCTCTGCCCACTTTACCCATAGAGTTCAGTAGAGGGCAGAGCCTGTGAGAGATATAACGAGGGGTTACGTATTGTAACCCTTGTTATATAAGCACAGGCAGAGCCCTCTACTTGGGGCACTGTCTGTCCTATATCGCTCGCTGAAGAGAGGTGTAGGATGACGGTCAGGAGGTGAGGCCTCCTTTTATACGGTGAGATGCGCGCGGATTCAGGTAGGCCCGCCCCGGGGCCGGCTACGTCTATAGAAATCTCAGTAGGTGAATGCTTGCATGATAAGGTAGTACCCATAGAGTCCAGCAGAGGGCTCTGCCTGTGCTTATAAAACAAGGGCTACCATACGTAACCCCTCGTTTCAGCTTTAGTGACTAATACTGACCTGCAGTGGAACCACTTTTGGTATGAGTTTGTCAAAGTAAGTATTGACAGCATCAGTGAAGCCTGGGGCAAGTGGTTCTGAGTTTCATGCTGCCATCACGGAGGAGCCAGCTGCAAAGACACAGGAAACAAGAAGCTTAGTTATTCCTGAAGCCAAGAGCAGCCAGAACAACAGAGGCATAGTAAGGCTTAGCATGAATTAATTCAGGAATTTAAGAATTGTAAATTGCTGGACAATGCTGCAATGTCTTCCCTTACAGCAACATGTGATTTATTCAGCTCACTCACCTCAAAAGTAGCAACTTTATGTTTCAGCTAGATTGATTTTGGGCTGCTGATATAAAGTTACATACAAATTAAATACCTTCATTCAACGATATCAACTTTTTGGACCTACTTTGGGTTTGAATGTATATACCCTATTTGTAGTTTATTTAGCGGTAGTAGGTTAGTGGGTATGTCTTTTCTAACGTATTCTTTATAGTTTTATATTGTCTATTTTGTATTTTTTTTAAGTATATATTTACTGTTTGTCTATTTTGTATTTATGTGCATGGACTTTTTACATGCTGCTGTAACAAAACATTCCCAATTTAGGATAAAAAAGTATATCTAATCTAATTCAATTTATCTAAAATCTGCATCCTTGTTTTATACATACAAAGAAATAAATTCTAGATGCAATCCTGTATACATTTAGGCATTCATTTTAAATTAAATGTAAAGAATACTACCTTGGCAGCCCTCCTAGATCCAGCTCAGAGGAAATGTAGGGCCCTGGACGTAAAATCACCCACAGTCCCAGTTCAGCAGCGAGGTTAATATAGGCTCTGAAACCAAGTCGGATAAGACAATGAATTTAAAAACAAGTTTAGACCCAAAGTAAGCTCTATATCGTGTTGTTGTGGGAGTATGAAATGTGCTTTATGAAACTATGACAGGCTTTAGTGTCCCTGTTCACTCGTCACCACAGAGTTGTTAATTGCAGGACAAGCTCATGTTGTCTGGAATATGCTGCTGTTGTCAGGTGGGGCCTCAAGGCCCCCCCTCCTCCGAGACCTGGGGCTTAGATAATGAGAAGAAGAAGAGGAGAGTATTCCCAGCACACCTTAGAGCAGGTAATACTATCAGAGCAGCAGGAGAGCTGGTGCAAGATGTTTTCATTCTTATTAGGGACATATGAACACTGAAAAAACTGAAACGTTGACTTAACTTAATATTATAGCTTTCAACTATCTTAATATAGTTATGTGAAATGTGTTGACAATACACATTTAATTAAAGTCAATGTTTCAGTTTTTTCAGTTTAGGTTGCACATTTGGTTTAATGAAAGCTTGGGCAGCAATCCCATAAGAAATAAAGTGTAGTGATTTATCATGAATTGAATAACAGTCCCCCTTACTCTAAATCCAGCTGTGTGTGGAAGGTGAACACCCCTCTCTCTGGCTGGTGCAGACTCCACGGCACATACCTGCAAGGATACATGATGTTGTTTGTTAACATTCAAGCAGCAGAGGTTAAAGTAGAAGTACCAGGGTGAAGGAATACTGTTACAAGTAAAAGTCCTGTATTCAAAATGTTACTCAAATAAAAGTAGAAAAGTATTAGCATCAAAATATACTTAAAAAAAGTAGTCATTGTGCAGATTGGTCCATTTTAGAATAATATATATATGATATGTTCTATAATGATTGATCATTAAAGTGTTATCAAAGCTGGTAAAGGTGCAGCTAGTTTTAATGACTTTGTATACTGCAGGGTAGCTTGTGAATTTACTCCAGGTGGAACTAAAGACTTGATTATATTTCACATCATTAATCAAAATCTGTAAAGTAACTAAAGGTATTAAATACATGTAGTGGAGTAAAAGAACCCCATTAAACTCTGAATTGGAGTGGAGTAGAAGTAGTACAAAATTCAAATACTCAAGTAAAGTATAAGTCTCAAAATGTTACTTAAGTACAGTACTTGAGAAGATGTACTTAGTTACTTTACACCACTGTGAAGCAGGGACCAGTCTTGAAAAACAATCACATTCATAGTAGTGTTCCTACGTAGTGAGAGTGTTGAGGCCACAAGCCTTCATCTTCATCAGCCGGTCCCTCCAGTAGGCCCTGGGCACCCGGAAATAGTGGATGGATCCCCCGATGATGCGGAAGGGCTCTCCCTCCAGGGTGAGCTGGGACGAGTTGGCGCTCAGACCCAGCTTCTTGCTCATGATCCGCCCCCCTGCTGGCAGCCTGAGAGAAAAGTTCCCGTGTCTTACTCACATAGTGTAGAACATAGGCTATTGTGCTTTGAAAGACCACATGACATGCTAGATAGGAAATGTTTGAGAAACGCAAAACAGCAAGAATATATTTGTATTGAGAAGCAAGAGTGACTCTAACAGATGAGTTCAGTACTTCTTATTAACCTTTTAAACTATAATATACACTTTTTCTCTTGATATGTTGGCATCACACCACTTATGCGGTAGTTAAAGTTGCTTTTATTCTATCTCCCTGTTTTACGCTAGGGTAGCTTTTACCAATAATATGGGCACAATAATAATATTAATCCTAGAGGGATTTACTGTATCTGCGATAGTTTTGGTAGGCTATCAAATCATACTTTTTGTTAAAGCATATCCATATGTCCAGGCCTGCAGCATCGATTTCTTAATTTAGTGGATCCTTTATTCACTGTCGGCACTGCATCAGGCCTACCAGCCTCAAAGTATCTCTAACTGAAACAATAATATTGAAAAATGTACTCACATGAGATATCTGTAAATGATGAAGCCAACAATGCCCAGGCAGATGAGTGCATATTTCCTCTTGTGCCAATTTCTTATCCTCAAAAATGCCATCCAAAGAAAGTGAGATGTTTTATTTGACAGAGGCAGCAGTCAGGTTAAGTCCACAGCAGCATCTGAGCACAGACGATGCTGGTATCAACAAGCACCGCCTCGTGGGAGGGCCTCTGTGCAGAGCTATGGAAATCAAACACACCCTTAACACAACAGGCTTTGCATATGTTTGTATTGCTTCTCTGTCAAATGTATAGACAAGGATGACAAATGTAGTGCATCAAAAATGATTATTTTCTTAATAACAGTCGTTTAATCAAACAAAAAACTTAAAGGTGGGGTAGGTAAGTTTGAGAAACCGGCTGGAGATACACTTTTTGTTATATTCCATGGAATGCTCTTAACATCCTGATAGCAATGAATATCTGAAGTGCTTTGACAAAAAATCCATTAAAAAATTCCATCAGTGGAAGCCGTGGAGCTGTAAAAAGCACGACCAATCATCTGAGCCGGCCCGGCTAAAATAACTGGATGGTCTACCTGCCTGTCAGCCTTCCATCTGGGCACACACTTATCTCCTGCCCTCATTGGTCATGTGCGCGTTCGTGTGTGTTGGAGGAGGGGCTCTGTAAGGAAGTGGCAGATTTTTTCCGGCTGTGTATTTTCTAATTCTAGCGCACTCGAGCCGGTTTCTCCAAAATTACCTACCCCACCTTTAAACTTTAGGTTTATCTAATGTTTAAAAATACGGTACAGCATCCAAATCAGAACACCTTTACTCGTCCCACAGAGGGGAAATTGTTACAACAAAAGTAAAGAGCCAAAGATAGCTTGATATTAATTAGAAGCATACATAAAATATTGAAGATCAACATGGATATTACGCAAAGAACAATAGACAAAATACACATTCAGTACCAGTATTTAAAAAAACAAGTGTAGCATGTATTAAATAAAACAATGTGATAGCAGTGCTGTTGCACAGTTATTTACAGATTTATCACAGAAGTTGAATTGTCTAACTACAAGATAGCAGCCAGTAATAATAATTACGAAGCGGTACATATTTATATATAGCACATCGTTATATTGCACATACTAATATTGTACAACAGGGGTGTTACAGTCTCTGTTGTTATAATATAACAACAGAGACTGTAACACCCCTGTTGTTCCCACGCAGAGCTAGGAAGCAACATTATGGTTTTCCACTATCTGAAGAAACGTTAGCGAAAACAAATTACGTGTGATGGTGCCAGAGTAGGGAGGGACTTCCACAGGCCGGATGAATGCTGATTGGAAGGTCGTGTTGCCAAGAGACTTTATCTGAGTCTGCACACCAACCAAACAGAACCAAGTCTAAACCATGGTATCTCTTCATCTAGTCTTGACCAATCATATATGTACGGGCAATGCCCCGTGTAATAAAATGTATTGTCGCACGAGGTTCGAGGCTCTTTTCCGGAAATAGACTGACGGATTACAGCTTTGCTGTCTGTGAATTCTATGACGTGACGGAGTCCTTGGACAAGTGATATATATTAGTGGTGCCCGATAATTATCGGTCCGATATTAGGAATTATGACGTCATCCCGTTAACCCGATACAAGTATTAATATATATAATATATTAATATATTTTTTGGGTAAAAAAAAGAAAAACATACTGCGGTGTGGGTGGATTGGGATGAGGGGCGCTTGTTTTTCCCTCGGCTCCTCCCGTTTTGCCAGTACTGTGGTATTAGTGGTTTATTAGTGGTTAGGAAGAGGGGAGTTTTTCACAAATCCAGCGCTCCCTAACTCATGCCTGGCTGTGACGTAAATGGTGTGCGGCCGTGAAGCCAGGACAGTAAACAAACATGTCGTCGGTAGTATGGGACTATTTCAAAGTTTCAGAGTTAGATAGTTCGCTTGCTATTTGTATTAACAAATGCAATGCAGAAGTTCCACGAGGAGGGAAAAAGGCAACGAGCTATAATACTTCCAACATGATTAGTCACCTGAAACATCGCCATCGCTACGAATGGTGTGTTAAAAGCGTACGAAGACGCCTGCGCTGCTAAACTAGCGGCGAATCCAAAGCCAGCTGCAAAGGCACCGGGGCTTTTACCTATCGACGAGGCTTTTGAAAAAGGCAAGAAGTTTGCCAGAGACGACCCCAGGGTTAGTTTTGTTCATAGTAGTAATGCTCATGTCATTTGCTCACTACTAGTCTTTTTTTTACCACCAGGAGTGCAAAAACTACAGGTACATTTAATATATATATATATATTATATTATTATCGGGTATCGGTATCGGTCTTGAGAAGCAGGAAGTTATCGGTATCGGTTTCAAAAAAACAATATCGTGCATCCCTAATATATATCTTTTGCTCTCTTTACAATACATAGTTAAACTTAGAAGTTGTCTGTCTTTTCTGGAATTCTGAACCCAACACTCTGCATGATCACCTGCAGCGGTGAGCGGGACATAACACACACTTCAGGTTAGAATATCACACGTAGCTATTTTAATTACCGGCTGCTAATTACCGGCTGCTAACCAGAAAGCCGGTCAGGGACAGTGAGGTGGAACGGTGTTGTTGGACGACAGCGCGTGTATACATCGGGGCTGTGGGCTCAGCCTGTGAGAGATATAACGAGGGGTTACGTATGGTAACCCTTGTTATGTAAGCACAGGCGGAGCTCTCTACTCAGGGCCCTGTCTGTCCTATGCTGCTTGCTGAAGAGAAGTGTAGGATGACAGTCAGGAGGCAAGGCCTCCTTTTATACGGTGGGATGCGCGCGCATTCAGACCGCCCGCCCCGGGGCCGGCTACGTCTAAGTCTAAGTCTCAGTGAATGAATGCTTGCATGATATGATCAAGGGGTAGTACCCATAGAGTCCAGTAGAGGGCTCCGCTTGTGCTTATATAACAAGGATGGCCAATAATTGATTATAAGAAAATACCAAACATTATTCACAAATGTACATCCATCATTTTCCACAGTAAACACTCCAGAGAAAAGAAGTGTTTCTCTCCATCTTTCAGTCCTAAAATAAACAGAATCTTCATGTTTTAGTTTGAGCTTCACATTTTGCAAACTGCCACTGCCTGTGGGAGTGAAATAGCATCAAGTAGATTAGAAACGGGTCACATGTGCGGTTTTCCAATTTTGTGGAATTTTAGGAAACCTCTCGTTTCCCACAGAGCCCCAGAATAATGTGCTAGTCCAAAAACATGCTTGGTTAGTTATTATTTTAAATCATGCAATTACACTGATCACATGCAGACATACATTCACACTAGGGCTGAACGATATACCGTGTCATGGCGATAACCGCGATATGCGCATGCGCGATATTCACACCGCAGGGACGTGCGGTTTTATTCATTTTTTTTAGAAAATGCTAACGCACTTTAGCACAGAATTCAAAATAAAGATACCCTTATTACTTATCGAAACTGCACATACAATATATCCGATTAAAGCTGAGACTCCACAGATTATTTAAGTATAGTATCTAAGCGATCCGATATCGCAACAGGGGATGCAAACACAGACATCACAACACGTACCTTTTACGGAGCTTCTAGGGGAGATCGTCTCACCGTAGCTGTCAATCTGATCAAAAGACGTGTTCAATGGCATTAAAACGAGAAAAAACTCGGCTGAATCGGTTGATCCATAGGTTGATAATGTATATGTGGCTTTGAAGCAATTGTTTATAATCCATAATTCCATTTTTATGTAAAAATCGGAGCACAAAAAGTTAGCTGCTAATGGTAGCCACCAGAGTGTATGCAGCTTCCGGTTTTGGCTACGCGTCATTCTCACTCCTTATTTGGTAATGTGTGTGTGTTAGACTGCGCTGGACTGCCGCATTGCCAAGACCGGAAGCAGCAGCCACTCTGGTGGCTACCATTAGCAGCTAATTTTTGCTCTGCGATTTTTACATAAAAATGGAATTATGGATTATAAATGAAATAATTTGTTTATACAGAGACGTTAAAAACCTATGGATTAACCGATTCAGCCGTGTTTTTTCTCGTTTTAATGCCATTGAACACGTCTTTTGATCAGATTGACAGCTACGGTGAGAAGATCTCCCCTAGAAGCTCCGTAAAGGTACGTGTTGTGATGTCTGTGTTTGCTTCCCCTGTCCGAGTTCGGATCACTCAGTGATGATACTATATACCTAAATAATCTGTGGAACCTCAGCTTTAATTGGATGTGCAGCTACGATAAGTAATAAGGGTACTTTTATCTCGAGTTCTGTGCCAAAGTGCGTTAGCATTTTTCGCTCAGGGGTCATTTAGATGCTTCTTATGAGACTTGTGTTGTGTTTTTGTAAAAATGGTTTGCATCGTCAGTTAGCTGAGATTATTTCCGTTAATCTGGTATAACATATTAATAGGTTCTTAAATATTAAGATCCCCTGAGACACAGTGTCGTGGAAAAAAAAGTAAAGTACCCGCCGGGACTTTGGGGCTTAACAGGTTAAAAAAACGCAATATATACCGCAGGGGGGGGGGGGGGGGGGGGAATCGCGATGTCAGTTTTTTTCAATATCGTGCAGCCCTAATTCACACTCACACTGTCTGGTTGTCAAGTTTGGTCAGGTACACCCCAGAGTCAGTCATTGACAGTGCTTTTCTCAAGTAACACTGTCAGTCAGGATCAAAGGTAATTTGGTCTCAGTGTTTTTGGCCATGTGTCGTGCTCTGCAGAGACTTTGATATTTCAGCATAGGCCAGTATCCAGTATTCCGAAAAACGTTTACCCATTTAAACAGTCGCTGTAGATACCTTGTTTGTTTTAAACATCATAAATACACAAACAACAATGAATACTTACAGGTTGTGTACCCGAATCTCCCGCTGGTCCAGCGGGAGTGTGTGTGTGTGTGTGTGTGTGTGTGTGTGTGTGTTGCATGTAGCAACCGCATGTGTGCAAACTGCCCCGCCCCCTCGCACACAGACGGGGAGAGAGAGATCTCTCGTCAGGATTTGAAAGATCGAAAATACTAAAAATAATCATAGATGCATTCCAAGGTGACAAGTAAAAAAAAAAATAATCCCGTCAAAAATGATAGTGCGCGATTAATTTCCCTAGGGAGACAATAGTCTGTGGCACAACCGCGCCAAAATCCCACAATGAAAACAGCTGCTTACCTGCAGCCAGAAAAATACTGGTCGGTCTGCGCTATGGATAAATGGCTGAAACGTCCGCTTGCTCTGGATTCAGGCCAGGGTTCAGAGGAGCCTGCCGAGAAACGTAAGAAAGAGGCCAAACTGAAACCAAGGCAGTAGGCCTACAGTGAAACATATATATTATTTGGATTCATTTATATTTCTGCGGACCCACCGCAGCCTCAGTGCTTCTTTTGCGGTGAAGTCCTGGCTAATAGTGCGATGAAGCCAGCGCATTTACAGAGACACCAGAGCACCGAACACTCGGGAAGTGTCGATAAAAGTGAAGAATTTTACAGACGAAAGCTGTCGGAATGTAAGTCGAGCCAGACAGTCATGATGAAAGCCACGAATGTGTCAATGAAAGCACTCGAGGCATCTTACGCCGTGTCCCTGCTTGTGGCTAAATAAAAAAACCTCATTGAGGAGCTCATTCTCCCTGCAGCGACTACGTTGGCCGTAAATATGATAGACAAGAAAGCAGCCGAAGCACTCAAGAAAGTTACCCTGTCGAATAACACCGTATACCGTCGGATCAATGATATGTCTGTTAATATATTTGGACAAGTGGTGAACAAAATAAAACTAGCCAGTCAGTTCGCTTTGCAGCTGGATGAAATTACAGATATGAGTGGAGAAGCGCAGCTCCTGTCCTTCGTGCGTTACAAAGCAACACATCCTCACTCCCAGGTCGGCCTATGTTGACGTTATGTCAAGTCCCCTGTCGGCTTTTTTCAACGCAAGGGGGGGGCCCTTAGCGTCCATTTTCAGCTTTCCGGGATGTCCATATGCTTCTATGGACGCTCATGGAAGCACGGCATTCGTTTGTGTCGGCTGCCCTTAAAGGCAATGTGAGCGTCCATTCTCATTGGATAACGGATAATTGTACACCCGGAAGTAAGTATTCCCCTTACTGTCGATTGATTTTACAGTGATATCTGCTCTACTCATCGACTAAAAAACACCAGATTATCCTTGTTAATTACACAACATTGATTGGTTTAAATTGTGTGCAATGCTTTTGTATTTTTCCCCTTCGATTCGGAGAAACAAATATTTTTTCGGAGTAAAGGATGGCAGAAGACACTACACTACCCAGAATCCCCAGCTATCGTTTGGACTACACCATGTGCTCTGTTTGACGTCACGTGATCTTCAAATTTCTCCCTGCAGAAATAAAAAACATGGCCGAACTTCGTTTTATTCTTGGTGGAAAATGCCTATTTTAAAGTTAGTTTGGCCATTAAAATGCGTTTTGATGTCATTTGATGCGAGAAATACGAGTTGTTATTTCAGATTTTGTGTGCAGTGGATGTACATGATCTTTAGTTTGTTAGTTATTACGAAGATTACTTCAGGAAATTGCGTCCATAACGTTTTCATTGTTACCAAGGTGGTTGCTAGGGACGCTGCTATCGATATTATTTCTGTTATGTTGTGTAACTGTTTAATGGTGTTATCTTTATTGCTACCCCCTTCCCCGTCAATGTATAGTGTTGGTCCACAGCGCAAACATATTAGTTTAACAAAATCCGCATCTAAAGATAGCCTACGTTATTTCCCACTGTGCAATTCCAGTCTCACATCTCACAGCACATCGTCATTAACAAATACCGGAAACAGACCGAAAACATTTTTTTTAAATAAAACAATACTTTATTCCGAGTGTGCTTGCTTTTCTCTTTGAAAGTCATTACATAACGGCATTGTAATACACGGTTCGGCTGCATTAAATATTACATATCTGCCGTAGTTCTGTATTTATAGAGCCCTGATGAGAAGACTTCTAGACAAACATGAGGAACTGAAAACGTGACGTGGATCATAAATATATCAGCCATTAAACAACATCTTACATTTCTTTTCACACAATACGTCTCCTTGCAGTATCAACACTAATTCGGCTGACTTTTATATTTGATCCAATTGGTAGATAGGCTGTATTTACACCATAAAGGTGCACAGCTGATATACAAGGGACACCTAGTGGTTAAAGCATGTTATTGAATTTCATTATTTTTATTATTAGATATTAATAGGATCCCTATACAATATATTCATTCATTCATTACTCGTTATTCTCTACTAATAGTTAATTAAAGACTGTATATAATGACTATTTTGCACATCCCTTTCAAGATTTCATGATTTTCTAAGGTTTATTGACATATCATATAGGCCTACACAACTATGGTGTAGTTATGCATTGAATGAAAAACTTGGGTCGCAGGTTCCTCAATAGTGCATTACAAGACATCTATCAATATTTGTGCATACCTCCAGCAATGTTAACTATGTTGAAGCACTTATTTTAACTGATATTATACATAATGTATTATACTCTTATAAGATGTATGTAGATATTTCATCTCCGGCCTTGTCCGGTATTGAACAATCAATAAATAAAGAACACAGAATTGTTGAATATAAAACACAGAATTTGTGTGATTATACTAAATGATTTACAAATAAACACCACTGCATATTTAACTGTTACACATGCTGATGTGATACAAATGTTCCAACTTGGGATCAATAAAGTATATCTTATCTTAAGCTGATCGATGGCTACTGCCATATTTGCAAAATTTGCCTCTGAACCTTGACAAGTGCATGTTTCAGGCTTATCAAATGATGTAATGTTATCAATTAACAACATGGGTCACAAACATAAGACCAGCTGTTAAATAAAGCTCTTCTGACCTTAGCTGGCATGTGTGTATATATATTAATGCTGCCCATTATGGGCACAAGCAATTTTCACCCATTTATTAATTATATGTTTTAAATGTGAGTGTTTCCTATCCCCTGAACCTCCAGGGATGTACACAGTTTAATACTGACAACTTCTTATTATGGGAAATACAAAAACGTCTTTTAAAACTACAACTCCCAGTAGAGACGTGCCATAGATAGAGAACATGTTGCGAAACAGAATAGCCAGCATGTGTAGTTCTGGGGACGGGGTGGGGGAGGGGGGGGGACGCGGTCAAATCCAGTTTTGGATAGTCTGCCGTGATTCCATCCCATTTCAAGTGCTGTTCGAGGCTCGGCGTAACCCTCGGAGCACACTCTCCAATCACAGAGCTTGAGGACTATCACGGGGTTTGTCAAACAGAGCACATGGTGTAGTCCAAACGATAGTTAGGGATTCTGGGTAGTCTAGTGTCTTCTGCCATCCTTTACTCCGAAAACATATTTGTTTCTCCGAATCGAAGGGGAAAAATACAAAAGCATTGCACACAATTTAAACCAATCAATGTTGTGTAATTAACAAGGATAATCTGGTGTTTTTTAGTCGATGAGTAGTGCAGATATCACTGTAAAATCAATCGACAGTAAGGGGAAATACTTACTTCCGGGTGTACAATTCGTAAGAAAGGTAAATCCCGACATTAAATGGATGCATTGTATTATTCATCGTGAAGCATTAGCGAGCAAGAGGATGAGCCCTGATTTAAAGGGGACCTATCATGCAAAATGCACCTTTGGACGTCTTTTATACATGAATATGTGTCCCCGGTGTTCCAGGGAACTCACCAAGTGTCAGAAGGGAAAGCAGCATCACCCAATTCTTTGATGTGTGGCACATAGAAAAAGGTATTTTTCTTTATATTAATTTCCATGTAAATAAATCGATTGTAAATACAATCATTATTTTATTTAGACACAAACCCGGCTTCCTACAATCACATTAGTATAATAATATTTTGAGTAAACTTGTATGTATATTAACTACATGTTAAATGTATTTATTAGGGATTTCTAAGCAACTGGAGAAGGCTGCAAAAAAGAAGGACTGCGAAAAACTTCGAGGGTGGGTGAAGAGTATAAGAAACCACATATACTGGACTGCAGCAACCTCCACCACCGGGCCTGAGAGAGTGGCCAAATGGACTTCCATCCTGAACCACGTGCAGGATATCCACTCTCATGCTGACCCCCTGTTCCCCAAGTGCCTTCATCCACTGCGCATTGCGCAATACCAATGGATGGCTGCAGGTATGTTGTTCATAAACCATATTACATTACTCCTCTATAAATATTTGTAAGGGACAACTATTGAATACAGGATGTTGTCAGACACAATCTATAAAGCATGACAATTCAAATATGACTTTGATTTTCAAATTCTTAGGAACGCCGGCCTTTCACAAGCTGGAGACAATTCTCTCAACCAAGAGGATTTTGAAAGCTGTGGCCAAACTCAGCCCCACACCACCAGACTTCATCTTTGGAGTCATTCCATGCCGTCATCCTGCGCTTTGCTCCAAAGAATGTTGTGTTTCCATTTCTTGGAATGTTGTGCAGGTAAAATAAACCATAGTTACTTACTAATTAGTGACAATTTGTACATCCTTTGCTATTATTTACATTTTTTTTTTACTCATGGCGGAAATGAAAGACTGTACCTGGCAGCCCTGCATTACAATGAAAACGCTGAGCGTGCACAAGCCACTACATCCACTGGAAACCCTCTGTATAAACTGCAGTTCCCAAAGGCCAGGAAGGGAGAATGCAGAGCAAAACCAGTAAAGACTGACCCCACATTCTGTAAGTGTTTAAAATATTTATTATACAACTATTTACAAATATAAAATAAATAAATTAAAAAGAACTTTCAGTTTTGTACATGCATATACTAATGTAAACCACATTTTTTGTTGTGCTTTTTTTAACATTGCACAGGCTACGTGGCCAACTTGATGGACCTCATCTTCGACCAAGTCTTTGTGGACCCTGCACCATTCACACAGGAGCTTTTGAAGATACCCATCCCAGAGGACCTGTGTTCCCAATATGAGCGACCTGACAGGGAGGAGGTCATCTCCGGGTATGCTACTCGGTTCAATTTGGCTTCTGTCTGAACCCAACATAGACATTTCGCGGATCAGGAAACTCTCTGCGAATCCTGAGGACAACGCAGGCCGGAATCACCACTCTGATCCTGCGTCCAAGGAAGCCCCAGCACCAGCTCACAAAGCTTCTGTAGGCTAGATACCTGTGACGCCTGAAATCATTAAAAAATATATTTAGTGTCATTTATATATAATACAAGTACATTTAGTTTTTTTTTATGGGTTCAAAGAACCGTTCAGTTTGACAATAAAGTTCCGAGTTGATATCAAATGTGTCGTGATTATTCATGTTTGGATGGGTAAAGAATATTCTGATTTCAAAAGCATAAGGTTGTGTGTGGACTTTTTTTGTCGTACACTTGGGTGTGTTATGCCATTGCTGTGTAATAATATATATATATAATAGTACATGTACAATGAAAGATTGCATAAAGCCATATACACCAGTATTTATTTCCATGAACAATATTAGCATTCGTTTTACAATTTCAGTCAAAACAAACAAACCACTCACTGCTCTATTTGCCTCAACTGTAGTCCACCATGTTCAGCTCTGTAAATATTCAATGCATTCTGCAGGGAGAACACATTCAGGCACACAGGCTCCAATCCAGGATGGTCCACCATACAGGTTACAGAGTCCTCAAGTTCCTCTATCCGTCTTGACACCTAGTGTGATAAACATATATTGAATGACATGTGAAAAATGTATTCTCTAAACAGACAACTTAGTGAAGCTATCAAAAATGTTACCTGTGGTATCTCCATGTAGCACACATTCTCCGGTTCAGAAGGCATCGTGGCGCAATTTGCACATGTACACCTGTAGAAAGAAGTCAATAACTGAGCTTTTAAAAACACATGAAACTACACACATTGCTGACAACTGAGGTGTTGTTGGAGTTATACTTTTTATCACCCTAAGTTATTGAACTTTCCAACGGTTGTTGCACGATGTTGGAAGAAAAGGGCTGTAAACTATTAATAAACGCAATGAGGCCATTGTATATATGCTGAAAATATGAATGTCTCCCTTATATGTATTGCTGTTTTTGCGTTACAAACTATAAGTTACAAACTGTACACATTGCATTCTTGTTAATTAGCCAACATATGAACGGAATAAGTAGCAAGCATCGTAACAGAGTAAAATAAATAGGGACAACAGCTTGTCAACTAACCATTCAGAAACGTCCTGCTGCAACCGAGATGTTTGCACCTCCACCAAAACCTCCGCTGCTTCAGGGTCAGTCTCTGGATCAAATTCATAATATGCTTGAACACATGCATTGCTCTGAGATGACATGTTTATTCCACACGTAATCACAGCAAGCATGGTAACGTGACTCTCGCCGGCGCATGCCCCGCTCTTCTGCAGGGGGGCGTGGTCAGCTGCTGCTCAGAATTTTCAAAGACAGGCTTGGAAAAGAGCGAAAATGAGCGAAACGAGGCATGGCTAAAAAATGATCCGTTTGGTATTTTGAAAAATAAAATGTATAAATATACCTTATATAGGTATGGTCATACACTATATCATTTAAATATAGCATGATAGGTCTCCTTTAAGTGCTGTTATGGATGATGCTGTGAAGATGATACATTTCATCCAATCTCGGCCATTGAATCACAGGCTGTTTGAAACTCTTTGTCATGAGAACGGCACAGAGCACGATCAGCTATTGCAGGGGTGGCCAACCAGTCAGAGGTTAAGAGCCACATTTGTTCTATGTTACTTCAAAGAGCCACAACAAACACACAGTCACTGATACCGCTTGTTTCAGTTTTTTGTTTACTGGAGACAAGATTTCAACCACGTCACTGATGCATTTTTGTGGCATTGGGATATATATTTTTTAAATCCTCTGGAGCAGAGAGAGGAGCTGTGGATTATTGATTAATGCATCAGTGTTTCTTAGGGTCAAAAACACTAAACTCACAACTTAAAATGAAAGCGTTTAGTTTATTTAATAAAAGAGCACATGTTCAATGTGAAAAGTGACAGTAGTTATAGATTATTTGCAATTTGGTGCTATATATATATATTTTTTTTTAATTATATATTTTTTTTAAACACCTTGAATTTCAGGGGGTGCGCGGGGCTCCGTTGGCGGGGCGCAGCGCCCCTCCAAGACAATGGTAGGGGAAACACTGGATAATGTTTAATCAACGATAGGTTTTCCCCCCCTCAAAAGGTGATTGTTTCACTGCATCGCAGGTATTATTGTGATTGGCTCTTGGGCCACATCAAAATTATACGCGCTGTCATCCTCTCATACTGACACCACACATACACCACATACATAACACGGGACAAAAGTAACGGAGCGATTTTATCCGAGCCCAAACAACTTTGACCGGCCAAATTACGTCAGAATTATCAGCATTCAATACTTAACAGACCTACTAAATATCAGGTTTAACTGTCAGGAGTAGTGTTGTCACGATACCAACATTTTGGTTTTGATACCAAGTCAAGAATTGCGATTCCGATTATTTTTCGATATTTTCTTTAAAAAAGGGAAACGGTCTTAAATGTAATTATTGTGCTTTATTTCACACCAGAACCATAACCATAACACACACTTTTAAACAATGAGAACAATAAATACAATAAATGACAAGAATTCGTATTAAATAACATTAATAAATGTCTTACAGACAGGCCTCGTGGTGTCCGTAGGCTTGCCCTCACTGTCAGAGATATAGCTAAAATACATCCAAATGTAGCTTCTGGCGTCTTTTTTGTCAACAAGCCGAGGCGCAGCGGCAGTTGCACTCCCACTTGCAGCCATGCTTCTCGTTTTCTCACATGCTCTGGCAGCTAGCGCGTGCACGAGAGAGGGGAGGCACTTAGAGCGTGCTTGAGAGGGGAGGGACTGCAGGCACGGCTGCAGTGCAGGGAGTGGAAGCAGAGCGCTGAACACACACGGCTCTTATTAAAACGGCGCTTTCTCACCGGAGTACTTTTCCCCGTTATTCTTAAAGTACCGATACTAATGAAACGGAGGAATCGTAACGTTTTTAACGGCAGGGTATCGCGGTACCTTTCAAGTATCGGTACACCGTGCAACACTAGTCAGGAGTCTACGGAGCCCCCTAGGGGACATGGAGAAGAAAAAAAAAAATTCTGAAAAAAAAATAATAATAATGTTTTGCGAGATATCGCAATACTTTTGCGAGATCTCGCAATACTTTTCATTCAGGTCAATGTACTTCCGGGTCAGTTCAGCGACACAGAAACCACAACAATGGAGCAGTTAATCGATTTTTACTTTGAGCTTGGCCTAAAATATAAAGACATAACATCAGTGCTTGGCAATAGGCACAGGTTTATCATAAGTGAAAGACACCTCAAGAGGATACTCAGAGCGAGGGGACATTCACGTCAACATGCATACTCTGAGCTTGCGGTCCTGGTGGATTTCATTCGCAACCAGTTACAGTACTCTGGGCAGCTTCATGGGTACCGCTGGATGTACGCAAAATGCAGAGTGCATGCACTGCGTGTGAGGAAGGAGGATGTGCGCTTGGTACTGAAGGAGCTGGATCCCGGAGGAGTGGCATTAAGGCAAGCAGGACGACTCAGACGAAGGCGTTACTTCTCCAAAGGGCCAAACTTCATCTGGCACCTGGATTCCTATGATAAACTGAAGCCATATGGCATTTGTATAAATGGATGTATCGATGGGTATTCAAGAAAAATGATCTGGCTTAATGCCTACACAACAAGTAGTGACCCAAAGTTGATTGGGGGATATTACATGGAAGCAGTGCAGCGTTTAGGGGGCTGCCCTAGACTGGTGAGGGGCGATCTTGGAACAGAAAATGGCTATGTTCGAGGCATTCAGCGTTTCCTCGTACCTACTCGCCCAGATGGCAACCATGAAAGCTACTTGGAGGGAGCCAGCACCGCCAATCAACGAATCGAATATTGGTGGGGTTTTCTTCGCAAAGAGTGCGCAGAGTTTTGGTTGTGCTTTTTTTGGAGACCTCAGAGACAACGGGCATTTTAATGGTGGATTTCTGGACAAAAGCCTCCTTCAATTTTGTTGCATGGGACTCATCCAGGTGAGTTAATACATTGTGTGTATGCGCTGTGCGTGTGAGTTCAGATGGAGAGAGGAGAGAAAAAGTAAGAGACAGAAAGAGAGGAGAGTGTGAAGGAGACAGAGAGGAGAGTGTGAAGGACACAGACAGAGGGCGGGGTTTGTGGTTATGTGTGAATGCCATAATGTTGTTCTCTATTTAAGTTGATGCATATGTACAGTTCTTACTAAATGTATTAATACATTATTTTTGACAGGATGAGTTGGATGACACTGCACAGGTTTGGAATGCGCACACCATCAGGCCGTCGAGAAACCTCAACGTCCCCAGCGGTCGGCCAAATGTGATGTATGCTGTGCCTGACCTTTACCGGACAAGAGACTACCTTTCCCCTGTTGAAGACGAACACGTTCAACTGTGCAAAAATGAATGTGTCTTTTGGCTGGCCATACCATGTGATCCAGATGTGTACGAACTATGCCACATCTTTATGGGCGAGTCCCATCGGACTCCACCAACAGACCCATATCAGGCTGTGAACTTGTATATGCACCTAAGAGAGGCCATCAGTGCATCTCTCTAAATCAGTACAAAATTCACTCACCTGCAGTGCGCCTCCCCCACTTACATTGCACATTATGTATAAGTCACTTCATATGCACACGATTTCTGTTTCTTAAAAAAATAGCATTGAGTTATAATTCGGTACCATGTTAAGTTGGCAGTAAATGAAAGTGATATGTTGGTAATATCATGTATATATCACGGCCAATTGTGCATATTAGGGCTTGTAATTAGAGGCTAGTCTTTTCAGGCCACATTTCACATTTTCAACATCGGCTTTTTGCAAACAGGATCTAACAGAACTATTTTCCACATTCAATTTCAAACATTGTTTTTCCGAGAGTTATCAAAAAGGACTGACTCTTTAACACCATAACATCAACAATTCGACCAGTGACGGACAACACCGTTTAGTTTTCTTAGTTGCAAAAAAAAACACACAATATTAATCTCAGCCTCTAAACTGGGTTAGGATCAAACTGATAAAAATAAAAACTGCAGTCATTCTCAAAGCGTATAAAAAAAAAAGGTAATATCCTTGTTAAAGCAGAAAATAGAATTGCAGACTGCTCATTACACGGTTCAGTGCATCAGTTGTTTCAATGACAAAACAAACAACAAAAATATCAAATCAAAATAATATTCCAAACTGTTACTATTAGGCCTGATAACGACTGCTCTCAAGTTCAAAGAATATCCATTTCAAAGAAGTTGCTGGACAGGATATTGTCAAATTCCGTGCGAAATTCAGGGAAAGAGCTGTAGGTACACGGTATTTCAAGGGTAGCTCCACAGGTATGAGCAACAGGCCTTCTGCTGAGCCCAGTTTCAGCATTAAAGCACACCCCAATTCTGTCAACACATATGACAGAAGAACCAGTGCAGAAACGCAGGATTTGTTCAGCTTTGGCTTGGTCAGCATTTTTCACATATCGTTGGAGATGGTTGAAAGTTGTCTGTTCTCTCTGAGACAACACCACGTTGGTTGTTTCAAACAGTTGGGACACTCTTCTGCCTGTGGCTTTCTTCTTCTCATACAGAGACAACACACTGTCCTTGTCTGGCAGTTGCAACTGTACAAGTGACATGGGTGTCAAGAAGCAATCAACGATATACTTTGGCTCTTGGAGAATGGCTTTATGAGCCATTGTTTCTATGGCAGGCTCCATGTTGTTCTTTGCAGGTAGGAAATGGGAACCCATCCTTGTGAAAAGGTCGAGCAAGTCCTCTTCATCACTCTCCTCCATTGTGCCCTGGAGAGCCTTCTCCACAGCTGATTTCTCAACAGGAGAGAGGTAGTTGAGAAACGATGTCATCAGGATGTCTACATCAACGGAGTGGACTCCATGAATGCAGGCTACAATGAAAGCCTTTGATAGCCTCACTGGCATGACACCATGGTCCAGTAATCCTTTCACCCAGATCCGTCCAACTGCTTGCCATTCAGCCTCACAGAAATCTGGCCTCAGCCTTGGAACTCGCTCTGCTTCCCCTTCACACGTTTCAAGAAATTGCTCCCAGAATGCAGTGTAAACCTCCCTTGATACTCCATTATCATCAATAGCTTTTTCATTTACAAAGTCCATCTTTAGAGTCAAATGTATTATGCTACTGTCCATAAATACAGCCAAAAGATCTTCAACAACCTTTGTCCTGTGAATTGATGCACGTTGCGTGCTCTCTGGATTTCCTGAGCCGTGAGCTGAGGTTGATGGGGATAGTTGGCTGCTCGAATTTAAAAGCAAATCCTGTAGTAGAAGAACGAAACATACAAACACACACAACAAGATTGGTCAATGAATGAAGCAGAGGCCAAAATGTCCTAATTGTTTAAATGTTCAGTATGAATCAAGGTCCATATAATATTGGATTCTATGTTTTTCCCATAATGCAACTCAAAAGCTATTTTTTACAAGACCTTTTTTCCAACTCCACCACACCTCCAGTTTGTAACACAGACTTTCGATTTGTTGTCTTCAATTCAAAGCCGAGGTAACACTGACAACTTCAGTATGACATCATCAAAGTTACTTATTTTATACCTGACCGAGCTCCTCCAGAGCTCTCAGGACAGTATACAAATGTTTTACAGGCCACAGTTATGTGAAATGTTACAAGAGCGGTAGTTTAAAGGATGTGTTCAGGGTTTCTTGCAGTGATGCATCTTACCTGTGATGTTTGCACTGTATCCTCATGTATGGACACATGTGCCGAAGGCAGGCCAAAATCAGAGGACAAGGGGAGTTGTAAATCCTGCATTGGTACTCCATTCATCTCCGCACTCTGAAGGATGAATTAAGTATGTTATTAATTGACAGCAGACACTTTGAAGTCTTAGACGTTATTGCAGACCGTAATTTACAAAAGTATTTCCGTAATAGTCTTCAACATCATCTTCTATTTAAAACCAGAAATACTCTGTAAAAATTACACTTGGAAAAAAGAAATGGAAAAAGACAAACCTTCAATTTCAGAGACAGAGTATAATAAAGTCACAAATCAGTGTTTATAAAAACTACTGCACAATCACAAGTCAAAAGGACTCTGTTGCTTTCCACTTCTACTGCAGCTTGCTAAATAACACCATTTATTTTAATACAAGTTGTGCATGACTTTGCTATACCACTATACACAACAAATGGTAGTTTGATATAGAAATTATCGTAAAAAAGGAGAATTGTGAAGTTGTGCATGCCACCATGTATGGCTTATGAGTGCAAAATTAAAATCTTTGTGGAATTCCACAGGTTTTCATCAGGTCTTGTTTGGTTTGTTGAAATGTGAAAGGTTCTAAAGCAACATAAACTATTAAATGTTAACCAATTTGCTATGGCAAAATGAAGCTCTAAATATACATGGGGTGAGCTAATATTTCATTAAGTACAGTAAGCGTTTCACAGCACTGTAGGTTATTTCATTCGTGTGTCCAAAGAAGAATCGGGGAACAGAATACATGACATAAAAATAAAAGGACATGGTACATTTTTTTCAAAGTAGGAATGCACATTTGAGTTTTTTTATTAATTGAATCGAATTTACTGACTATTGAAATCTAACAAAAACTACAGTATGTAATTGATTGAATTGAAGTAGCAATACATTTCTCAATCTTTTCTGTGTTTACTGGTTTGGTTTTAATACATATATTTGCATTTCTACCCCCTTACCCAAAAACGTTCCTAATCACATTACCTGAGTGACATCCTCATGTGTGACGTCATTCCATTTTATCACAACTATCTCATCACCACCTGCTCCCCAAAGATCATCTTCCGGATCCCATAAAAGTGTATCTGCCTCGTCTGTTGGGGTTGAATGGGAGCGATGTGATTGTCTTGGACCTTCTGCTGTCACAGTGTCAGAGGTTGATCTTTGTTTTTTGGATCTTGGTTGTATCTGGAAATGCAACAAAAAAACAACTTTTGTTGTCAGCAGTAATTTGTAATAATGGCAGGGAGAAAAACATGTTTCACAATTAATATCAAATGGTGTGCAAAAAAATACATACGACTACACATTAGCCTATTAAGCATAAAGGTACTGTACAATAACTTTGAGATATTCTTCAATCTTCCCTCAGAGTCTCTAAGATAAGTGATGTGTTTCAAAGCATTACAAATAAAAGTATGAAATTGCAAAAAAATATGCAACACAAAGAAATGAATGCGTCTGACCACACATGTCAACAACAAAGTCCTGGAAAAATTGAAACATACAGAGGTGAAGGTATGTTGGTAACGCCTTGGACAAAAGTGTGTGCTAAATAGGCCTACCATAACTATAGCTATGTAGAAAGTTGCTGACAAACTGTGGTGACTGATGGCACACAATGGAACCTTTCTGTTTTATGAAATCCATGTACATCATTTTTTTATTTAGTTATTACCTGAAGTTTAATATTCAAGCACTATCTCTTTCCATCTGTCCCTGTCATTAAAGTTACTTTATATTTCCTACTGCCACAAACCTGATCGCTATTGTCGCTGTCAGATGAATATCCACGCTCCGGCAGATCTGTAATCAATTCATCTGCATCAACAGATCCATGTGCGTCTGCTCCCTCAGTGATGTCAACAGATGAATCTACAGATAAGGAATCTTCACTAACTGTTTCTACCTCAGATGGGGATTGATCTGTTGGGTGGGCTTCTTCTTTTGTGGATATGTAAAATCTAAGCAGCTTCAGTTTGGTTTGTTCATAAAGTCTGCCAACAGTGTCATCTGAAGGGATCTGGTTTCTTTTAAAATCACAGACTTCAAAGGTAAAGTCTTCAACTCGCCCTTTTGTTGAGTGGCCATTTGGGAAGAATAGCTTCTTTCCCATTTCCAAAATCTGAGCAACAGTTGTTGTTTTTTCCACCGATGCATGTCTTGTTCCCCCGCCATTGCAGGTCCTCACTTGTTGGTATTCCTTATTGTGAAAATGAAGCCATCCTATTTCAATCTTCCTGGTAGTCTTTTCTGCTGCATTATTTATTTGTCTTGACATCCCTTCACCTTCTTTTTGAAACACACCTGATGCACCACACAATGCTCCTTTTGTTTTTGATTTACTTTTCCGTGCTCCTATTTTATCTCTTAATGTCTGTAGAAGAGTCTCTTTATCTGTGCTGCACTTTGTTTGTTGACAGAAGGAGAGGACAGCTACTCGGTCACCGTATGAAGTGATATACTTTGCCATTTGTTCATCATTCATGATGGTTAGCACTGCCTTGTCAACCTGCAAAAATAAAATAGCTAATACATTACCAAAAACCATTCTTATGTGTACCACAAATAACGCATTTTTTGCTAGGTAGCAAGCTAGTTACTACACAGTACTAACGTCACCCTACCTAACACTTAACTTGTAAACAAACGGAGCTTATCAAATTCAGAAGTCAGCATTAAACTTTTTACAGAAGGATTTTTTAAAGCTGCACGGTACATGATGAGAAAAACACACAGTTTACTGTGTCACTCACGTTCGTATTAAAACTGCCATGCTACCTCCATATTACTTATAAAGTGTTTGACTTTTCCAGGCTCTGTGTTGTTATGGTAACTTATTCCGTGAATTGACTGAATGTTCTACCCACCTTGTCACTTTGCATTTTCATGATGTCCTCTTGTGGGACCTCTCTCGAACGAAGAAACCTTTCCAAATCCTCCTCCATGACTCTTTCATCTGTTACAAGCTTCCCCAGAGTACTGTAGGTTGCCGAACTGAACCGGCCGGAAGTACATTGCGCTAAACGAACATTTTAGCGGGATCTCGCAAAGGGATTTTGCGAGATCTCGCAAAAGTATTGCGAGATCTCGCAAAGGTTTTGCGATATCTCGCAAAAGTATTGCGAGATCTCGCAAAGGTTTTGCGATATCTCGCAAAAGTATTGCGAGATCTCGCAAAGGTTTTGCGTTATCTCGCAAAACATATATATATTTTTTTTTCAGAATTTTTTTTTTTTTCTTCTCCATGTCCCCTAGGGGGCTCCGTAGGAGTCAGTGTCTCTCCCCCAAACTCACACATATAAAATTCGATATGAACTGAAGAGCCGCATGAAACTAGGCAAAGAGCCGCATGCGGCTCGAGAGCCGCGGGTTGGCCACCCCTGAGCTATTGCTTCACACAGACGTGCGCTGGCTGTCTCGTGGGAAAACGCTACTGAGACTTTATGAACCTTGCAATGAAGTTTTTGTGTTCTTGACGGAGCATCTGCATCCTCTTGCTGTGCAGCTTGAGGATGACAAGTGGGTGTCGCGCCTGGCATATCATATATATAGCAAAGATAAGTTGATTATTTTGATTTCATATGTATTTATTTGATTATATTATTTATTTTCAAGGCAACATATTTATTTTTATTGAGTGATTTAAGTTAAAATTAAGAAAATGCCTGAGAATTAGATGTTCAAATTAAGGAGATGAAATAAAGTTATTTTCATTCAATAATCAGTTACGTTCTACTTGTGAAGGATCATCAGCACGTATGAGTGAGGGGGTACTCATGGTATGACAAAAGGCTCAGGGGGTACACACAGGGCCGGCCCTTCCCACTGGTGAACTAGGCGGTCGCCTAGGGCGCCAGATCTGGAGGGGCGCTGCGCTGGGAGAAAAAAAAAAATTAATAAAAAAGTTTTATTCTCCCTAATTGTATGCCCTTGATGTAATACGTTTACATTAATAATTGAATAAAGTAAACACCCTTTGCACCCCGGGCCGGCGGCAACATTTAGCATTTGCCCTGTACGATGGGCGCTGTCCAAGCCTTCAGGGGCAACGGGAAGGAAACGGAAAAAAGAACAGGAGGAATCGAAAGTCAAAGACAGAGGTACGTCGGCTTGTGCAAAAAAGAAAAAAGTCAGTATGTACTGTACCGTTAGACATTTGATTTTAAGCTAGCTAGCTAGCTAAGGAGGTAGCCTGCCCATGATACAGCTTTGATGCCATGCTAGCCGCGAGCCTCTGATACAGAATGATAAATACAAATGATTTAAAGTTTTTATTTATGTGTTATTATTCTTATATAATCTTTTTGTAAATAATATACTACTTTTCTATTGTGATAGCTGTAAATTGATCCTCCAATAGTGTTTAATTTGTCAGATAGTTTATTTTCACGGTCAACTTGTGTGAAAATATATATATATATATATTTATTTTTCTGTTTATTTTCTGCTCTTTTTAATGTCTAATCATTGTGCAATGCTTTGTTTTATATGCTTCTGTAACGAAATAATGTGAATGTTAGCCAGAAGAAAGCTATCTGGATAACTGCTCTTTTGTATAAAGTGAGGCTGACCAGCCAATATGGGCATGTGTTATTATTTACATTACATGTCATTTGTTAGACGCTTTTATCCAAAGCGACTTACATACATTCAGTACTGTGGACAATCCCCACAGGAGCAATTTGGGGTGAAGGGTCTTGCCCAGGGACACAACGACATGCTGACTGCAGTGGGACTCGAACTTGCTACCCCCTGATTCAAAGTCCAGACCTAACTTTTATATAGGCTAGTTGTGAACTTGCATACAGCTGAGGCAGATTGCAGCAGTTATTTTTGCCTGACTGTATATACATGTTTTTGCTTGTAATGTGCTAATATCTACCCTATAATTTTCCAGCTGCACTTGAGAAATACCTCAAAAAGCCCCCAGTTGCTGGACAAGGAACATCTGAACTCCCATGTACATCACACTCTGAAGAATGTAAGTTTTGCCAAACATTTATGGTCTCTGTGTAATCGTTAATACACTACTTTTTGTCATTATTATTATTGTTATTATTATGATAAATAATGAAAACTGAAGCATGAATAACTTCTTTGCATGTTTGGATTGCCTGCCTGCAGGTGAAGGAATAACGAGCACAGTATGTGAGTCCACCATTGCAGCCCCCTCAGATCCTGCTGACTGCCCAGGCCCATCTGAGTCCACCATTGCAGTCCCCTCAGATCCTGCTGACTGCCCAGGCCCATCTGAGTCCAACATTGGCAGGTGTTTTTGTAGTGTATTGGTCTTTTGTAGAGATTTTTCATTTATTCTTTATATATTCTATTGTGTATTGCTTGGAGGGGGGGGGGGGGGGGGGGGGGGGGCACCAAATCATAATCTCGCCTAGGGCACCAAAATGTCTAGGGCCGGCCCTGGGTACACAAGACAAAAAAGGTTGGGAACCACTGCTTTAGGGAATCCGACTGGACTTTCACTATCCAACATGTTTATGATGCGCCAGCGGAGGTCATAAATGTGCGTCTGCTGCTGTGGGGAAACTATGGAAACTACAGTTTTCTATACAGCGGACTACAACATGGATGTTTAATAATAATAATTCCTTACATTTATTATAGCGCTTTTTCAATGACTCAAAGCGCTTTACATATACACACATTACACATATATCATACGTGTAATGGTCAGATACTGTGGACAATACCCACAGGAGCAAGTTCAGGTGAAGTGTCTTGCCCAAGGACACACCGGCTTTACAGACGCAGCAGCGGCGGGTTTCACCCCCTGATGATCATTGCACAGCGCACTGCGCCACACCATCTTCACGCCTCGAGGTCATCGAGGCACTTTTACAAGTACACATTGGTATTATACATGTGCTGTGGACAATACCCACAGGAGCAAATCCGGGTGAAGTGTCTTGCCCAAGGACACAACGGCCTGACGCAGTGGCGGCAGGAGCGGGTTTCAAACTGGAGTTCCCCAGCACTCCTCCTTGATCTGATGATCGGATGCACAGACCACTGCGCCACCCGTCCCTAATAAGAACGAGGGACTACTGTAAACTCATCTAGAGACTCTGCACCGTGCTCTGATGCTGTTGCTTTATGCTTTATGAACGTGGACAACAGAGAAACATATTCTTCATGACCAAAGTTGGAATTGAAATAAAAAAGGAAAGTGAAACTTATGCTCGTCACCCTCTCCCTCCGGTCCACATTAATACAAATGATCCCAATACGAATGATTGTATGAACTATGAAAATATCTTAAAATCAATACAGATGTATTTATTATAAACGTTAGTCCTTAACATCTATCACTGTGTAAATCACCATTCAAACATATTTTAAAAGTTGAACAAACCCCACACAGTTCAGTGAAATGTTGATCATTTCAGTAAAAACTAACGTTCATATTTCTCTTTTTGATTATAATACTGATGAACTTTCAAAACAAAGCACTTTGGCAAGTTACCACATACGTTTTAAAATGCTTAATAAGCACCGTAACTTTCATGATATAATTTCTCGGTCATTTCCGTGAACGGCCAAATGCTGCGGCCGCAAGGCATTGTGGGGCAGCATTTTCTCCTCTCCTTTCGTCAAGGGAGGTCCAGTGGTTCCTAAGCTAAAGGAGGTTATAAAGGAAGTTTGAAACCTCCTTTCCTATCATCTAGAGAATTTTAACGGCACTTATCATGGCTGCCACTGAGGGACTTCCGGGTCATTTCACTCCGTTAGGAAGGTTCCTAAGCTAAATGGACTATTCGACTTCAGCCTCGGAGTCGGCTTCTTCTTCTTCTCTCGGTTTTTTGGCGGATTGCAAACAACTTTAAGGTGCATACCGCCACCTCCGGTGTCGGCTTGACTCGGTTTGCATTTATAAAGAATGCACAAATGTGTTTAATCGTTAATGTCAGATATGTACTAAGCAAATACATCTGTTCCTGCTCAAGATTAGATTCAACTTTATTGTTATTGCACAGATTACAGGTACTGAGACAATGAAATGCAGTTTAGCTTCTAACCAGGTGCAACAAGCAGTGAAGTGAAAAGTAATGTACACCATCTACAGAATAAAATATAGAATGAATTGAATGATGAATAAACAGTGAGGTGTATGAATCAGAGTCCTGCATCGGGTCGGGTATCAATAACACTTCCTCAAGAGCGAAATCCAACGTCTGGGAGGCTTTTGGTATCATCCTAGATGGAGAAAATAATCAACATCCCACGCTTTTTGAGACAAATATGCAACTGCGTGTGTTAATAATTGCACGTTTTCACTGCTCATAGGCTATGCGGGTTCGGGTCGGGTTGCGGATCTTGTGCCGACGGGTCGGGTCGGGTTGCGGAACTAATTGGCAATATGTGCGGGTAGCGGGGCGGGTTCGGTATTGCACATTCCGGGTGCGGGGCGGGAGCGGGTCTTGAAAATCAGACCCGTGCAGGACTCTGGTATGAATACACTAGATATACACAGCAGCCTGTGAGCAGTATTAACAGTGTGTATGAATATGCTAAGATATATAAAGTATGAAAACGGTAAGCAGTGCAAGTATAGTATAAAATATATAGATATTCATTTCATGATGATAAACATTGTAGAACAATGATGAAAAATGTGAATGGAAGTGGCGACGTAAAACTGACACAAAACAACAACACACTTTTGCCGAGCCAATTGGAGAGTTTCATCAGCAGCACGGGGTAAAAACCACCAATGAGCGCTCAGCTCGAGATACCAGCGAGTCGTTTCCCATCAAGCATTTCGATTCCGCAGCCCGTGGAGAGGAACTGCGCCGCCTCGCCTCGCTCTCAAGTCTGCGGGCGTCTTTGTCCCGCGAGATTTCAACGTCTCATGTAGACGTCTCATGTCATGCCTCCAGAGCAAGTCCAGACAGTTATTTTGTCCAGAGCAAGTCGGACAAAATGACTAACCATCATGCAACGCACTAGCAAGACATTGATCGCAATTGCGAAGGTCTGCGTAGGTCTCGCTTGTCTCAAACAAGCCTATATATAAACACTGGACTAGATGGCTCAAGGGGGAGTTGCCAGCGTAGCTCACCGGCGGCCATCTTGCCACAGTCAACAACTACTGCTACAGCTGTTAAGGTGAGTGATCTGCACAAAAATACTCTTAACTCGCTGAAATCTTGACTGATTCACAAACGGTTTAGTTTATTATAAACATTATTAACATGGCTATGATACAGGAGACAACAAGACATGTTGAAAAAAGAAAGTTCATGATTATAATTATAAGTATGCAGTATCATAACTACATCTTTGATGTTTATAACAAACCAAACCGTTTGAAAATTGGTTGAAAATTGAGCAATCTGCGGTTATTTCAATAGTGCACCATAGACATAATTTTATGAATGAGCGAGCTGCCTGTGGCAAGATGGCCGCCGTGTGGCAACGTCGGTCTCCATTGGCCAGCAGCGCGGGTGAGTCATCCAGTGTTTATATATATCTATGTCCCATACGTAGCAATACCCAGGAAGTAAATGAGAAATCTCCAACGAGGCGTTTTGGGGAGGTATTTTCTGTGTTAGAGTTTTACTCGCTACAGGGTGTACTTTGAGGGTTTTTGACTCTGCAGACCGTTTACATGCATTAAAACCTTCATAACACACAAGGGGACGGGTAATAACCGGAAAAGCATGACATGGGACCTTTAACACCTAATCTATATTAAAATGTCTAATAGATCTATTTCAGAAACTTGTGCATATCATTATTTTCTTGAGTCAAAACATTATTAGGATTATTGAAGTGACCTGTGTTCCTAGTGTCCAGACGTGAGTTTGCTTAAATATATGTGTGTACTTAATTACTTTGTATTAAATAGTAGCAGTCTGTATAACAAGAAGCTGGAAATATGAGAAGTGAAACATTTGTATTAAGAGTAGTGGAGATGTGAGAGATGAGATATCCTTATTTGGACACCGCGTGGCAAACATCTGAAAGGCAGCAGAGTAAAATGAGTGTGCGTTAAACATGCTTAGGGAAATGAGTGTGCGTTCTGTCAAAGAGTCCTATATATATGTTTTCTGTAAAGTTTTACTATTTCTCGCATTGCTGTAGGAATGTTTTCTTCGTTATTATTGAACTACAACAAGATGAACATATTTGACCGTGATTTAATTGTAATACACGTTTCAAAATGATGCCGAAGTAACAACATACTGATACCGGTTAGTAAAAACCATGAATTAACACTTTGACAAGTCTGCAGACAGACGGCAGGCGAAACACCCATTTAAAATGCGTGTTTTCTAAATGGAGCTTGGCTAAGCTAACGTTATATTTGCTACTTGAGAAGCCTCGTTGATACGTTTTGTCTTTTTCACGAGCTTGCTGCGATATATACAAATCGGGTTGGTCCGGTCCAAGGTCTTTAAGCAACAGTTTATCTCCCAAACTTCTCCTTTCGAAAGGATTGGAGATTAGCTCTTGAACGGAATTGGGCGGGGACTCCACCTGCACATGAAGCCATCCTCATCAACTACTGCCGTACTGCGTCACCCCACCGGATACGAGTCACTAGTGTCCAAACTACTCACAGACTGGACCGGGCGCTGACATTGGCGCCCGGTGATCATCAGATTTGACGACGCTGATTGGCTGAAATTATGTTTCGGCATCATAGTTTACAGATAGCAACAGTCAGCTGCTAGTGGCTTCTGCTGCACTTGTTGAGGGCTCCTTTCTTACCGCCCAAACGAGAGAGGGTAATGATGACCATAGACTGTGTATAAAGGTAATGACACATGGGCAAGGCCAGGCAGGAAACATGTGACTTATCAGTAACTTTAGACATCATTGTAACACAATTTTAAACGAGATTTTAATGTAGATTATACATTTTACTGATACCAATTATATAATATTTACCTTGTTTATTAAAAATAAAAATAAAATAAAAAAATATTTTTTTTAAATATATTTTTTATTTTTATTTTGTATGTGGGAAGAGGTGGGGCGGCACCCCTATGGGCTGGCCGCCACTGCCGAAGACACATTTTGAGTTGCATATACTGTTGGAAAGAGGAGATTCATAGCTTTCTAATGATATCAGGATTGTTTTTGTACTCCAAATATCAAGCAAAATATGTCACATTATATAATGACTGTCACCGAGTCATCATTTTGAGAAAAAGGCCTTCAAAGTTTCCTTTTCTCTGGAATCCATCGATCTGATTGATTATTAGTGGAGAAAATGATCAAAATACTACGGAGGGAAGATATTTTCGTTTGGATTACTGCTCTGGGGGAAACTCGCGAGTGTGTGTGTGTGTGTGTGTTTGTGTAATTTTACGTTTCTGTGTAATGTTTGATTCCCGGGGAAAACCCTCACGAGAAACACCGGCTGTTGTTATGCCTGCTGTGACGTAAAGTTACTCCGTTCTCCGCTTGTAATTATGCCGTTACAAGCTTCAAAGCTGTATTTATCATTTGAATTTGCCGAAACAAGTTTAATATTCTGAAAGCCAAGACTTTTTTTATTTAAAATCAAACAAAACACCCGAACCCCGAAAAACTATTCTTTTACGCAAATCCTGGTTTATTTTTAAATGAGCCGTTGCGACTTCCGACTGATTTCGATAGAGCGGGTCACATATATACTACAATGGTGAAACCAATACCCCAACATTTGAAATACTATATTTTGTTTAGTACTAGCTTTCCCTTTAACCTCTTCTACACCGCACCCCCGATCCCGGGGGGAAAAACGCGTCATCTGCAGGAAACATCGTGTGAGGGCATCTTAATATTCAATTAACTATGAATGTTTTATATCCATGTAACGGGAAGAAACTCAGCTAACCGATCTTTTTTTTTTTTTTTTAAACCCACAAAGCTAGCGCCGTGCCTCTGAATTAGCTACGAGCAAAAAAAATCGTAAGGCCGTTAGCACAGAAATCTAGCTACACTGATCAATATACTTATTATAGCTTAAACAAGTTTAGCTAACATCCTGAGAGTCCACAGATTATAGAAGTATAAGGATCATCACTGAGCAATCAGAACTCGTGACAGGGGAATTAGCAAATACAGACAACACACGAGTAGCTCACCTTAGCTGTTATTCTGATCAAAAGTCATGTTCAATGGCATTAAAACGAGACTGAAGGTTAGTCCATAGGTTATAGCAATGTGTCTGTCACTTTGAACAAATTATTGATAATCCATAATTCAATTTTGTATGCAAAAATCGGAGAAGAAAAATTAGCTGCTAATGGTAGCCACCAGAGGTTAGCACAGCTACCTGTCAAGCCCTTTTAAGAAAATTAATGTACAAATTCATGTGTCGCCTAGACTCTGACAATCATGTTATCTCGATTTTGAATTAACCCTGTGAAGAGTTCTACTCGGTTCTCCTCCATGTTTTGGAGACATTGGCGCAATAGCCTATACAGACAGTAAGCGGCTGTGGCTAGCTGTAATTGGACTGATTTTATGTTTTTTATTTGTTTTGTGTTTAGCTTTTTAATCTTATTTATTGATGTGTATCTTGTAATTTTGTATGTGATATGGACCTTGAGTCTGAAATACACGTGCATGCATGCGCGAGTCATGGTAAGATATCTGGATTAAGAGGTTGCTTTTTCTTTGCACAGCATGAAAGAAACGCGAAATGAATGGGCTGTGATTTTAGTATTTTTAAGCAGAGGTCAATAACTTGTACGGCCCCCGGAGGATGTTGTAAAAATTGAAATGGCCCTTGAGAGGAAAAAGGTTCCCCACCCCTGGCCTATAGACGAATGAGAGCGAGGGACGAATCCGGTTGGTAAGCTCCCCGACCCAGGTGCAGCTCATCAGACAAATGCCGGCCCCACAGCACTGGATCCTGTAATCACACACACACAGCCGACGGCACCACTCGTGGTGTGGTGGGGTCGTCACAATGACAGACTGCATATTTTCATAATTCTATTACATTTAAACTCAAAATTGACTTCTTTTTTTTGTGACCAACTTTTTATTGTTTGTTTTTTTGTTTACCCTCACAAAGGGACTTATATACACATATACAAATGATATATCACACACACACAGCTGACGGCACCACTCGTGGTGTGGCGGGGTCGTCACAATGACAGACTGCATATTTTCATAATTCTATTAAATTTAAACTCAAAATTGACTTCTTTTTTTTGTGACCAACTTTTTATTGTTTGTTTTTTTGTTTGCCTTCACAAAAGGACTTATATACACATATACAAATGATATAGACAATATAGACAATAATACAAAAATAAAAGACAAAGAAAGAAAGACAAAATATAGGGAATCCCTTTCCCATGCCACCACGTCCCTCCGCCTTCCCACCCATCTTGCCATTTCACAGATGTTTGTTAGCAATCGTCTGAGTTCATCTATTATATTATATATATTATAGCATAACAATTTATCCACATAAAATACATTCATACCTTTTTTTTCTCCACTTAACATTTCATCTGTTTAAGCTGAATTGAGATTGACTCCTAATAATGCACACCAAGGTGTGCATTGTAGAGTTATATTTGTATTTATTCATGTTAGCAAACTATGGATAAGCTTAAAATGAGAATAATTTGGGTAAAACTGTGAGCTGCATTTGGGGCCTGTTGACATGTGTTTTTGAGGACAAAGGAAGATGGGGGAAGGGGAGAGCATGTCCTGATTTGCATTCAACTTAGATCTAGCTGCAGTGTTTGTGAGGTTAAGAGAGGTCTCTTGGGTTTCTCTGGTGCTTATCAATAGTAGCAGTTAAGTGAATACTGTTCAAACAATACCTGTGTTTGTGTTTTATATTGATTTCTCTGTTTTATCCTTTCATAAATGTAAGGACTACAAATGGCTATAAACATTCTGGGCTGGTTGGAGTAAACAGGGTTTTATGGCTCTGTGGGGGAGGTGTAGGTATGCAGGCCTTGAGACCTTTTGTTGGAAAGTGAGCCTGTTTGGTTTCCTGCTGCGTTTCCTGCTGCGTTGCGTCTCCCAATGAGATGACCTGAAAAGATGACCAGCTGACCTAACACCAAACCCCTCCTTCTTACTCTGGTATATCTCCGGTGGATCCCTGGCGTTCGGCCTCTTCTTCACATGCTGCGCTCGGGTGAAAGTAGCTCTGCAGTATGCGGACTAGAGCAGGAGTAAGCCGGCATTACTCCTTAAGCATTGCAATATAACTGTAATATATCATGTTGTATTGTAATGATTGTATTGCATTGTCATATTGCCATTAAAGTAGATTATTGTTAACGGTTACTTTGTAGCTATGGATTCCTTCCTGTATTATAACCAGCTTCATAGGAACGCGCGGAGATTTGAAAAGCGGACCAGTTATCCCTCCAAATCTCCAACAGCATGTATCAGGGTTCTTACACCTTTTCCAAAGTCAAATTCAAGCAATTTTCAAGGTGCATTTTCAAGCGTCTTACAGCTGTTGTAAATTACATATTTATATACACACTTATACTCAAATGATTATTTCCCTACCTCACATTAAATCAGATGTTATTTATGCTATAAACAACCAAATATGTGTTTTGTGATAGCATTCTACATGAGGATGAAACATTTAAGAAAATAAAAAGTTTAATATTTCAAAATTAGTGATCTGTACGTAGACTAGGCCTCCCATATAACCTGTCTGAGCCAAATATAAAACAATCAGCCAAATAACTTTTCAATACATTATTGATTACTATTTTTGAGGTACTTTTAGGTTGGCAGTAAACATAAGTCAGAGGTAAATGGTGTACTTTTACTCCACTACATGTATTTAATACCTTCAGTTACTTTACAGATGTGGATAATGATGTGAAATGTAATCAAGTGTTAAATCAGACTTTAGTTCCACCTGGAGTAAATCCACAAGCTACCCTTCAGTATACAAAGTCATTCAAACTAGCTGCACCTTTACCAGCTTTGAGAACACTTTCATGATCAATCATTATAAAACATATCATATATATTATTCTGAAATGGACCAATCTGCACAATCACTACTTTTACTGTCGCTACTTTCACTATATTTTGATGATAATACTTTTCTACTTTTACTTGAGGAACATTTTGAATGCAGGACTTTTACTGAAACAGAGTATTCCTACACTCTGGTACTTCTACTTTTACTCAAGTACAAGATCTGAGTACTTGTACTTTTACTCAAGTACAACATCTGAGTATTTATACTTTCACTACAATATCTGAGTACTTATTCCACCTGGTAGCGTATTAGCCTGAATTGTAGCCACAAAATCACGCAGAGCTGCATAAAAATAGACTCACAATGGTAACAAGTGGAAAACAATATTTACAAATGTGTACAATGATTTGTAGGTAATTTTGACTACTCAAGACCAGTGTTGTGCTAGTTACTGAAAAACAGTAACTAGTTACCATTACTAGTTACTTCATGTCAAAAGTAACTCAGTTACTTTACTAGTTACTTACACCCAAAAGTAATGCGTTACTGTGAAAAGTAACGTTTTCGTTACTTGAAAAAAGGACTCCCATTAATGCCCTTATAGCCTTCATTTCAGTACTGTTATTGCATTGGAGAATAATACAATCTGTTGATCAACTTGACATGCATTATATGCAATCTGGATTGCATCGATATTAGCTGGCTTTCCATTTTTGTATATTCTTTCTCCAGGTAGTTGGAAAAAGTTTTCCGTCCCATATGCCGTGTGCCGCCCGGACATGCTATCATGCTAACTAGCTCCCTGAAAGCGGGTGACTCCACTGTAGCAATAGCCTGCATGTGTTCTACAACATACCGTGCAATGGCTTTATCGACTTTTCCCTGGCTAGCAGTCACTTGGTTAAAATCCAGCCGCTGTTGCTTAGGTGGAGGTGGAGTGGCGTCGGCTGAGTCTCTGTGGTCTTAGCTACTAGCTTCGTCCCAGCATGTTGTTTTTGCAGATGTTTTAAGAGATTTGAATTACTGGTTTGGGCAGTAGATAGGATCTTTGACCCGCCAAGACACAACTTACATTTAACTAAAACGTTCTTTTCTTTGTGCTCGACAAAAGTGAAATGGTGAGAATATCTCCAGGTGGAGAAACTAGACTTGAGCTCCGCCGCCGCCATGATAGTCTTGTTAGTAAACAACACAAACACGCCCACAGCCCGTCTCCGCATGTGAGACAGGAAGTATCAAAGTACATTTACTGAAGTACTGTACTTAAGTACAGTTCTCATCTCTGTTCGCCTGGCTGTTGACTATATAAAAAAACTAACGCAGTAACGGAGTAACGCACCATGTAGTAACGGTAACTGAGTTACTGAATTTAAAAAGTAATGCGTTAGAGTACTAGTTACTGCCAAAAGTAACGGCGTTACAGTAACGCGTTAGTCGCGACACTGCTCAAGACACCTGCCTTATACATCTTCAAAGGAAGACTGTGTTCATTCTACAATTACAGTGGATTAAAGCAAAATGTAGTTTTACTTGTATAATACTTCAATTTTATATAAAAGACAGTTTGTTTTCATCTGTTTTCAAATAAACAAAGTATTGGCTTTCAGAATATTAAACTTGTTTCGGCAAATTCAGATGATAAATACAACTTTGAAGCTTGTAACGGCATAATTACAAGCAGAGAACGGAGTAAATTAACGTCACATCAGCCTGTGTTTCTTGTGAGTGTTTCCCCGGTACACAAATGCAAAAATACACAAACACACTCGCGAGCTTCCCCCAGACCAGTAATACAAACGAAAATGTGTCTTCGGGTCAATGTGACTGATTTCGATAGAGCAAGTCACATTTGGTTTAGGCACGAAACATACTACCAGTTGTGAAGGTAAACTTCTGTTGTTGCAATGTTGAGGTAGAATGAAGGAGTCTGGAACCGTTGTTAGCCAAAAGCACTGAAGAGTTTATTGATCACAGTACATTAATTACATACGGCCGGGGAGATCACTTAGTTGCACACCGTCCTGTGTTTCACCAGCGATCTCTGAACCAAAAGACACAAAACATCTAACCAACACGAGGAGAGGCGGGCTTCCAGAAAGCCCGCGTATAATCAATAGCCGATGCAAGACAATGATCTGCTTGTCTCAAAGAGATGCTGCCAGGTCAACCCTCGGACATAGGAGAAGCGTTTGACCTGTGACCTCAACCTACAGAGAAGTCTCTGACTGACTACAAGCAGATGTTTGCAGTATCACAGACTCTAAGGAACCATAAAAGACTCTATAAACAGATCAGATGAAAATATTCTCTTACAGATTCACTCTTTTTATCAATCTATTGATAACCAATTAACATTAGTCTAAGAATATTTCAGTCAATACTTAAAATCAATAGGCGTCCTCAGAGTTGGGTGGGCTCAGATACATTCATTACATTAAAAATAGAACAAGATTGAAAAACACTTCAATCACCATGATTGAACACAGTCAATCATAATAAAATCATCTCTCTTCAGTGCTTGGCATTTTTGTCAAAAGGTACAATAATAAACACATGGGGTACAAAATATTATAGCAAAATATATGTTTCAAAAATAAGATCTTTTATCATTTATCACTCAGTTAATCTCATTCATCAAACACAGATTCTAAATCAGCTTACATCTTAAAGATTTACTTTAAGGCAATTACTTATTAAAAAACACAATTAGGATTATAAGAAATCAATTGAGGTATAATTTAGGATTATGAGAAATCCAATTGAGGTATAAATCAGAATCATGAGAGATCCAGCTAAGGTTCCTAGTTTAAGGTATAAATTCGCAGTGATGAATCGATCAATCTGTAAACTGTAAAGTTACAGTGTCCTCAATCTTTAACATTACTTTACGTTTACTTCATTACGCTTTATTCAAGAGTAAGGCACTTAGTAATACATTTATTTCATTCAAATACACTTGTTCAAAATCTGAAAAGGAAAATCAGACATTTTATTTTTATCACAACCTGCAAAGGAAAAATCAGACATTTGTCCTTTAATCCAGTGTATCAACTGTAATCAATTATCAAAACATCTGTTCTTTATTCAGAATATCAACTTTAAACAACATCTCAATCGCTGAATGGAGGTACCCACGGGTCGGAGATCACGATGGAGACCCAGGGGTCCGGAAGCTCGGCATTGTACATTAATATTGTGTCCTGTACAGTCGAATGTCCAACTAGCCTTTGTGGGGCCTGGAGGGCGGTCTTGGCAACCCTTCGTATGGCTAATTTAACCACAGTGATCAAACAGATCACTAGGATTAGCACAACCAAGATAAACACTGAAACAGTAACAACAAATTTAACCAGCCCCGCTCCCCAAGATCCAAAAGTTCCACTTAATTCCCCAAATGTAAACCCATGAGTTTCATGCAATTCTTTTATTCCCCTGGCAGTATCATGAGCCATGTCCATAACTTCAGGTGTGGCATCAGATATGAAAGAACAGCACTCACTTCCTATCACCTTGCATGTTCCTCCTTGGGCAGCTAAGAGGAGGTCAAGCGCCCTACGATTCTGTAGTGCTACTGTCCTAACTTCCTGCAATTCTTTGTGTTCAGCTAACATCGCTGTGTTGGATACATTTAAATGACGTTCTACCACTTTAGACAATGCGACAATTTCCTGCTGGGTAACATAAATACCGTACCAAGGCAAGAATAGGCTAGCTATCTGTTGTCCTTGTGTAATTGACCTGCTGTTCCTGTGTAGAGAGGGAAGTATTGCTGCAATCTCAGTAGCCTCTACTTTACGGATTAAAGGGATTAGGTAGGCTAGATAACAGGTACCATAAAAAACATCATATGGCACACAGCCGTACGCGCGATCCCCACAAACTAAGTAAACTCTCTGTGGGAGGGGAATTCTGGCTATATGTACTCTCACTATGGCATTACAGTCGCTGTGTCCCACATCAGGAGAGGTGTGAGATCCTACTGCATTCTGGAAACAGATGGACACATTCTTCCATTCATGCACAACAATTGGGGGGACATATACTGAGCAGTCACGTGTAGGGGGCTTGCCTAAGGGTATTGGCTGCGTACAGTCATGTATTTTAACCTCAACGGAGTCCACTGTCCTAGAGCCGAACCAGGGCACCACTGTTACCAACGCTTCCACTAACAAAGCGGGTGTGTGTGGTTGCATTGTACATGTTGGACTTGTAAAGTTAGCTGAACAATTAGTCTGAGCTAGAGCTAACTGGAATCTATATTCAAAAGCTAGGTTAACGTATTTCTTCATATATATTAGTTTTAGAAACATCAAACGTTTGAAACCGTCAGGCAGGTAATCTTTATTTACTGTATCAACAATGAGAGAGACTAAGCCCTTGTACTGTAAAGGTTTTTTCAGAGTCTATTGGGTAGGAAGGAGTGTAACAATCCCCAGCCTCATCGCTAATTCTAGATGCTATGTCATTCCAGTTTACTAAACCGTAATCAGCTTTTGTGAAAGGAATTGGGCTAAACATAGGAGAATGCATTGATTCTGGCATATTTTGGCACAACCAACAGTTGCTAACATTACGTTCATGTGCGTAGTCTAACATTAAACTTACTGCAGAATTAGTTTTAGTTTGTTTATAAGGAGTAATTAAGGCCTTTTTTGAAGAATCTACCTCGCCTCCTGATTGTTTAAGTGGAGTAGATGGAACATTTGTTTTGCTATTTGGTCCAGTAAATGTGCATGCAGTATCACCTAGATTTGGAATGCGGTAATCTGGCTTCCGCACTGTACATTTTACCTCCTTCCTTATCAGTGCCTCGAACTGTTCTATCGTGCTACACCACAGTTCTGGGGGCATTTCTTCCATGGTGTTAAGAACCATCCTTACCCCCTCTGGTGCGACCCTGAACCAAGAGTACTGGTTTTCTGGATATAACTCCCATGTTGAGTAAACTGAGAACACAGGAAACACAATAATACAGTTAGATGAGTCACATATTGAACTTGGGCAGTTAACGGCAATAATCTCTGACTTATGATCAGGGAGGGAGACAATCCTCCTTGTTCTCCCTCCTTTTCTCTCTCTTTGTGTTTCTTGCACCATACTGAATGTCTGTGTGGTGTTTGGATACAACCTGTCCTTGTCGCTAGGCACTTCTTTGCCCGTTGGTGTTGTTTTGCCCTCAGGGCCTGGACCCTGAGTGGTCAAGTCGTCTGCGCTCTTAGATAAGAGCACCTTATTTTCTCCCTCAGATGGGCGAGGTCCCTCGCCACCTGTCGTTGGGATTGTCACAGCTTCATCTAGCAGGGCGTTCTTGGCCAGGTACAGTAAACCCAGAATGACGATGATGGTGACTGCCTTCACACGCCAGCATCCGGTAGAGGAGAGAGACGACATCTTGAAGCATGAATCCACTCCGCTCTACCTTGTACTCTCAGGGCTGTTCTGGTCACTATTAATACCTGGAAAGGACCTTTCCACCTGGGAGACAAAGAATCTTTTTCAAGCGATTTGATTAGTACATTATCACCAATCTGAAAAGGGTGGGTGGGCTCCTCACCAGGCTGGGGGAGCCTGTCAGCCACCTGCCTGTGAAACTTTCTCAACATGTCAGTTAGATATTTGACATAGTTAGTCATGTAATCCTCTGTCCACAAAAGAGTGAGTCTGTGGGGCATTACTGGAGGACTAGATCCTGTGAACATTGGCCTTCCCATCAATACTTCGTGTGGGCTAAGCCCTGTCGTTGCATTTGGTGAGTTTCTGATTGAGCACAGAACTAGCGGCAGCGCGTCTACCCATTTTAGTCCTGTGGTCAACATTGTTTTAGTGAGTTTTTCCTTTATAGTCAAGTTCATTCTCTCAACCTGGCCTGAGCTCTGTGGATGATAGGGAACATGCAATTGCCATTTGAACCCTAACACTGTAGCTAGACTCTGGGTTATATTAGAAATGAATGCTGGACCTCAGTCACTGTTAATCCCTGCTGGAACACCAAATCTAGGGACAACATCTTTGAGAAGACACTTTACAACTGTTCTGGCGTCTTCTTTTCTGGTAGGGTAGGCCTCTACCCATTTGGAGAACTGGCACACTATTACCAAAAGATATTTGAATCCTTGGCATGGTGGCATGTGCGAAAAGTCAATTTGCATATTTACAAAGGGCCCCGAGGGGGGCGGTAAATGTTCATGCTGAACTGGACCTTTTCTTCTTCTTGTCTGCTGGCATATCATGCATCTATCTACAAGGGTCTGTGTAGCTAGTGTAATGCCTGGAGCAAACCATTGTGACTTTATAATCCCATTCATCCCTCCTTTTCCTACATGTGATTTGCCATGTGCAACATGTGCCAAAACATGGAGGAATGAACGGGGACAGACCATCCGGCCGTCTGGGTGGAGCCACAAGCTGGACTCAGCGTCAAGTGTACAACCTCGTCTTAGCCATACATTTTTCTCCCTAACATCAGCGCGGGCTTGCATGTCCGCGACATCATTAAAGGAAGGCAAACAAATGGTTTCTGCGGGTTGTGTCGAGGGGCATTGGAGCACCATAGAAGAGCAGGAAACTGCTGCTTGTTTAGCCGCGGTGTCGGCTAACGCATTTCCATGCGAAATAGGATCATTAGAATTTGTGTGAGCAGCACATTTAACTACTGCTAGCTGTGCAGGGAGCAGGATAGCGTCTAATAGCTCAGCTACTAACGCATGATGTTGAATAGGCTTACCGGCCGATGTTAAGAAACCGCGCATTTTCCACAAGACACCAAAATCATGGCACACACCAAATGCATACCTGGAGTCTGTGAAAATGTTTGCAACTCTACCTTCAGCCAAAATACACGCCCTGAGCAGAGCATACAACTCTGCAGCCTGAGCTGACGTGCCATTTGGCAAGGCTCGGCTTTCTAAAACTTCCCAGTCATTCACAACAGCGTAGCCTGCTAAGTGTACTGTGTCAGACGGCCTGCTCGCAGACCCGTCTGTGTACAGAATCATATCTGAATTAGGGATAGGGGTTTGCAACATATCAGCTCTGGGGGAGGAAGACATGTCAATCGTTGTGACGCAGTCATGTGTTATTTCAAAATCTGGAATTGGCACCAGTGTAGCTGGGTTTAGGGGGGGGGGGAACGTTTAAGAGTGATGTGTGGACTTGAAAGAATTACAGCTTCATAACCAGATCGCCTTGCTGCCGTCATATGCTGAGTAGCAGAGGTGTTTAGAATATGCAAAACTGCATGTGGGACATGTACTACACAGTCACTGGCCAGTACAATGGGAGAGGATTGTTTTACCACTATCGCCACTGCGGCCACAGCCCGCAGGCATGAAGGCATACCAAGCACCACAGGGGAGAGTCGAGATGAGTAGTATGCAACAGGCCGGAAATTAGAGCCATGCTTCTGCACCAAGATGCCCGTTGCAAAGCCCCCTTTCTCATGGACGTGCAGGTGAAACGGCTGATGGTAGTCAGGGAGCCCCAGGGCAGGAGCAGATGTGAGGGCCTGCTTTAAGTCCTGAAAGGCAGTGTGCATGTCCTCAGACCACTGAACAATGTTAGGGGCAGCCTGCAGAGTGGCAGCACGCAGGACAGAATCCATCGCAGCATACTCAAAAATCCAGTGTCTGCAATAATTTGCCATGCCCAAGAAGGAAAGCATGTCCTTCTTTGTGCGAGGTGGTGGTACTTTGTTCAACAGACAAATCCTTGCTGGCGAGAGGAGACGGTGTCCATCCCTCAGAATGTGACCCAAATACGTGACCTCAGTCTGGCAGTATTGCAACTTGGCCAGGGATGCTCTGTGTCCGCATTCAGAAAGTCTTTTCATGAGCAGAATGGAGTCGATGCGACAGGCGTCTTTATTGGGAGAAGCTAACAACAGGTCATCTGCGTACTGAAGCAAGGTACTACCTCCTGTCAGGACCAAAGTGTCCAGATCTCTCCTCACAGCTGCTGCGTACACAGTAGGCGACTCAACAAACCCCTGTGGGAGGCGCGTGTATGTGATTTGTTTACCTTTAAAAGTAAATGCAAACAGATACTGGCTGTCTGGATGCAGAGGAACAGAGAAAAATGCTGAACATAAATCAATCACTGTGTAGTACTTAGAGTCCGGGGGCAGAGAAGCTAAAATCGAATTGGTGTCTGGCACAATTGGAGCTGTCGGAATGACAATAGCATTAATAGCTTGCAAATCTTGGACAAAGCGCCACTCATCAGGGCGATTGTGTTTAGGTATGGGTAGAATTGGAGTATTACAGGGACTAGTTGTGTAAATTAACACGCCCTGATCAAGCAAAGATTGGATGACTCCTTCAATCCCCAAAATGGCTCTATGGGGCAAATTGTACTGTCTGATAGCTGGCAATCTGGCGTTGGCTTTAAGTGTTACTCGATGTGGAGGCGCTGAGGCAACAAAACCAACATGGTTCTTGTGTTTTGCCCATAATGCAGCCGGTACTTCTGAAAAATCTGAGGGGGGGGCCATACTCTGTGGGGGGGTTTGGTTGTAAATGAAGGAAAGTGCATTGTGGAAGAGCAATTGGCTCCGCGAGACGCAGCAGGAAATGCTCCCCTCCAAAGTTAATTACGTTAGGCGTGTGTGTGTGTGTGTGTGTGAAAAAAGTGAGGCTTCTAGCTGGGCCTGGCAGCGGGCTGCCATGGCCCCCACCTCTTTTGGGTTACTGCCTGGCGTAACAGCCACCGTTATGTAGGGGAGGCTTTCTTCAACTTGGAGAACCTGCTGGGGTGTTGTGAGTCTGATGGGTAAAACACATCCTTGTCGGGAAATGAACAAATATTGTTCACTTGTCAACCGATCTGATTTGTTGCAAAAACCTCTTACTGATTGCGCGTAGTCATCTGACGGATTAAAGGCTGCTGTGCAATGACAATTCAACACAGGTCGCATAAGAGACATTAAAGACGCACAAACCGGAGAAATGCTAGCAATCTTCTGAATCCCTGTTGTGGAGAAAACAGAAATCATATTGAAATCTGGAAATGACCAACCATAAAGGTTGTCTCGCGATGATTGAATGAATTGGACAGCCTGATAGACCTTACTGTCAGGAATTGTCAAAAACAATCCGTCTGAAGTGCAATGTATTGTTGCCTGTAATTTACATAGTAAGTCCCTGCCCATTAAATTAATAGGACTTCCATCTGAAATAATGAAAGAGTGTTCCACGTTTGATCCATTAATTGAAACATTAGTGTTCTCTGAAATGGGTTCGGACATAGAAATTCCAGCAACACCGATGGTTGTGACAAATTTATTGGTTGCTTCACACACTTTCTCCTTAGTACGCACGGCAGACAAGGTGGCTCCGCTGTCAATCAAAATATCTACAGCCGTACCACTAAAATCAACGGGCATAATTGGATCTTCACGCGGGTTATTGGAAAGGCGAATTGTTGTTGCTTGAATGGGTAAATGCTGTGATTCTGACCCTATATCTTCTTGGCACCACTATCTTCTATTAAATCCACTTTGTTGAGCGTTCTGCCCCTGGTTCTGTCCGTCATAACGTGGAGACTGCATTAATGCCAGATGTCCGGACTGCTGGGGAAGGTTGGGGGGAGGTGCGGGCTGGGAGAAGGGGGGCTGGGTGAGGGGGGGCTGTGTGGGCTGCTGGACCCCCCACCGCTTACCACATTGTCCTGCCCAGTGATCGGTTTCTCCGCAAACATGACATGGCATCAACTTTTTGGGATTTTTGTTCTGCTGCTGTCTGCTCTTATTATGATAATCCTGTGATCTCCCCTGATTTTGATACTGCTGTGTGTGGTTTTGTCCCTGCGTTTGATAAGCCTGGGTGTTTTGAGGCAATTGTTGAAGCAGTTGTGAAATTCTGGGAGTAAGAAATATTTGGCTCCTATGCAACGCACGCATTGTGGCGATAGTCGTTTTCCAAGATTTAATTTGCCATTCGGGAGTCGACATCATGTAGGCCTGAGCCGTTTCTGGGATTAAATTATGTAACAAGGTCTGTATGGCAAACAAATCATTACCGTCTCTTTTAATTCCCGCATTATTATCCCACACTGTCATGAAACGCTGGATAAATTCTGGGACATTTTCCGCTGGGTCTTGTACACATGCCGTCACTTGTGAGAAATCTGTGTGAGTTTTAGCGCATGCTTTGATAGCCAATGCGGCGACGTTTTGTATCCACATGTCTCGCGTCTGTGTCGTGGGCCAGTCCCCTGCGGCTGTACACTCAGGAAATGTAAACTCGTCTCTGCACGTGGGCCAATCTGCCTTGTATGTTAAGATTATCAGCTGTTTAACATCATGAACCAAACAGTTATAAACTGAACCAATATTAGTCAACCATGACAGATACTCATCTGGACTTTTAGTGGGACTGGGAGCGTGGTTAGTGACATCAATGACCTCAGCGGGTGTCCAGGGTTTGCAAACTGGAACATCTCCTATCAGAATTTTCGGGGCGGGCGGTCACACTTTCTTCAGAATTATTATCCTGAGATGTTTGCTTTGTCGTGTACATTTTACGCTGGACATTATTTGGAAAACTGCTGCCGTACGGTGAACCTGGGTAATCTCGTAAAAGGAGTGGCTGAGTGCGAGGAGTGGGGGTCAATCGCGGACTGCCATGTGAAACATTCCCCTCCCCCGCTGCTGCCCTCTGCTCGGCGTGTGCCGATTCTAATTCTCCATGTTGTCCTATCTGATATCTCAACTTATTTTCATTCATGATAGCTGCAGCTGTTATTAACAGATCATCATCGGAGTTTCTCGCAACGGGATTTGAGAGTTCTGTCGCGGGAATTATTTTCGTACAGAGAGATACAGCCTGCTCTCCGTCCAACAGCCCTGCGTCTGTCAAAATACAAATGAGCTGAGATGGGGTTGGAGTTTTACCTTGTCTTTTAATCCAATCATAAATTATGGATTTTGCAATGTCTGGAACATTCTCACCGTGTCTTTCCCTGAATCTGGACATGTTTTCTGATCTCACATCAAAAGCAGCCTCTAGGCTAAGCAAATGAAAACTTTTTGCACATTGAGAAACTTTATCAATAAGCGCCTTGAGCTCAATGGAGCCTCGCTCGCTGCCAACAGATTTTGCATTTTTCCTTTCTTCATAACCCCGCTTTTCTGCCAAAGCCATCCAGGCTTTCACACATTCTGTCATGTATCCTTGATCCCATGAACAATTTGAATTATCTTCCACCAGTTTAAATGCTTGCCACAACACGGCCATATCAAAACTACCTGTCAGAGGCCAATCAAATCGAATCAATCCTTTCTGATTAATCTGTTGTGAGTGTTCGCAAAGTAACGATGTAAACGGCATAACTTTAGACCAATCCAAAGTTCTTCCGACAATTCCAGACGGCATGTTTGGAGAAAACAAATGCGTGTAGTGGTTTTCTGCAATCGGGGTTTTTTTTAAGTGTCTTTGTGTGTGAAATGGCTTTCCTCTTACCAACTGAATCGTTTGTGGAGGCAGTATTACCCATGTTTAACGGTTAGTACAATAAAAACAAACACTGCAATTAGACAAACAAACATGTACTCGCAACAAAATCAGTGCCCTGGCCAAAAAATCATCCAGTTTAATTTAGTCCGAGAATTACGGAAAACGTCAACGGGAGCACTGAAATATCTGTTTAATATGGGCTCTTCTCAGCCATATTCAATCTATTGATGAGCAATAAACTACCTTATTCTCAATCAAAACCACTATGCAAATGTAGTGGTAAAACTGCTCAACCGACCGAGAGCAGCGATTGTTTTAATTAATTCAGTGCTTTTTTTTTTTTTTTTTTTTTTTTTTTTTTTTAAACAACAGCCAATTCAATAATCCGTTAGTTTATTAAACACAGTGTGAACGTAATATTCTGCCACGACCCTTCCCATTTAATAGCTCAATTTAGTTCTTGAGCTTATGGTGTGATTAACAGAAAATACAAGTCTGTGTTCTTAAACATTACTCGTGTGCCGCTCACCACAGGGGGGGAGGGGAATTCGCCCTCCCTCCTGCAGGCCTGAGCAGACACCCGAAAACGGATTGGTCTGATTTAAACCCGTTGAAATCTCCAGAATTCGGCAATTTGTTTCAATTACAAATCCTCACATTGCTTTTTTTTTTTAAACAGAGGTTCCACCTTGCTGATGCCTTCCTTAAGGTCTCTCCGAATATTTGCAGTGTGTGATTGTCCAGTAATTTAATTCTAGAAACCACACACAGCGGAAATCGTTAAAAGTCGATGTTCCGAGGTTATTTATTAGCCCCAAATATTCTTATTGTTTATACATGAGCTGTGCTTGCTTTTGTTGGCACTTGCCCCAGCAGCATTCACAGGAAGAACCGGCCAAGATAGAAATCCCCTTTTGACACCGATTCCTCAGGTTATGATTAAGCCTTCAGATGTACATAGTGGAGAGACCAAAAAAAAATTGCACTCGCGCAGTTTCACAGATAATTTTGATACCGTCAATCACAGAGTCTGGTAAGGCAGTTGTTCAAATAGATTTGAAAAAAAGCACTTACCAGCCTTCTGAAGAAATCTCGGTATCCTGTTCGTAGACGCCAAAATGTGAAGGTAAACTTCTGTTGTTGCAATGTTGAGGTAGAATGAAGGAGTCTGGAACCGTTGTTAGCCAAAAGCACTGAAGAGTTTATTGATCACAGTACATTAATTACATACGGCCGGGGAGATCACTTAGTTGCACACCGTCCCGTGTTTCACCAGCGATCTCTGAACCAAAAGACACAAAACATCTAACCAACACGAGGAGAGGCGGGCTTCCAGAAAGCCCGCGTATAATCAATAGCCGATGCAAGACAATGATCTGCTTGTCTCAAAGAGATGCTGCCAGGTCAACCCTCGGACATAGGAGAAGCGTTTGACCTGTGACCTCAACCTACAGAGAAGTCTCTGACTGACTACAAGCAGATGTTTGCAGTATCACAGACTCTAAGGAACCATAAAAGACTCTATAAACAGATCAGATGAAAATATTCTCTTACACCAGTGGAAATACATTGCTTTTAAAATCGTTCTGTGTCGAATCAATAGATTATATTTCGTGACTATAACATGAAATGCCGTGAGTGCTTCATCCGCTGAACACCACAGGATGGCGACTGACATAACATAGGTACGCTCCTCTGAAATGATTGTCCCCTGCAATTATTATTATCCCTCAATCGAGTTTGCTATTCAGCTTCCTAACGTTAGCTTAAACAAACGTAAAATCTCGCATCGTTATTTTTGCAAACTTTGCAGGAGGCTACTCATGGGCTTGACCCTCGTCTTAGCCATGGCTTGTATTTGTCTTCTGCTAGCCAACGTTCGTTGAAAACGGCAACCTCCTGGCATACTGTCATCTATCACTCTCATCAGAATGCCCAGGTCACACGTAACAAAAACACTTGCAGGTCACGCGCATAGCGCGGGAAGGCCGGAGCAGAGCTGTTTTATGTAAAAGCGAAGCAATTAAGCGTGCTCCGACTTCTTTATTTTCTTTTAATCTAAAAAGCTAAGTAAAACATTTACAATTTCAAGCACTTTATCCCAAATTCAAGCACCATTCAAACCTTGAAAACACCTCATACAATTTCAAGCATTTTCAAGGATTTCCAGCACCCGTACGAACCCTGATATATGTACAATCATAATTTACATGAATGATATTACCAGATCAGCAGCTCTTTGAATAGCCTCTAATGTTTCCCCCTTAGCCTTATTAGCAGAAGCGATTTACAGCTCTGAGATTAGTAGGTCATGGAAGGATGATATCCATTGCTTAATAAATAAAGTATGTGGGAGTTTCCATCGTATTACAATTATTTTCTTGGCTGCTGTTAGACCAGCAAAAAGCACCCTTTTCTGATGTTTCTGTAGGTCAAGAGAAGAATCATCATTCAACAATACAATATTTGGGAGACAGGGTGTGACTTTTTGTTACTGCCTGGCTCATAGGCTGCAACAAAGATGGGAGACCAGACAAGTTAAGTGTAACAAAAGCATATTTATTTACAATACCACAAAAACCAAAGGTCTTCAAAGAAACCTAATAAATGTGGAAGTCAGTTATCAGTAATGATTGCGTGTATGGGTGTGTGAAAATGTGTAGAAACAAAGACGCGGCCGTGTCCAACAGAAGAGTGATCACCTGAAACATCTAAATGACCAGAGCGAAAAATGCTAACCTATTACTGCACCGATAATCACTCCTAGCTCCCTTATTACTTATCCTAGGTGCACATCCAACACATCGTTTATGATTGCAAGGAAACACAGAATCTAACGGTGTCAACAAAAACGTACATCAAAACAAGTGGCGCTAGGTAGCCCACAATGCTAACATGGCTTACCTTCGTCTTTGTCTTGTCTAAACTGGTCTTCAATGGCATTAAAACGATAAAAACGATGGTGTAGTTCAGGGGTACTCAAATACAAATCTTAAAGGTCCAAAATAAATGTTTCAATAAGACAAAGGTCCGTTTATTACGGTCATTCAAACTTTTAAACAATTGCAACAAGATTCTTAACACGAGGTTGCAAAAACAAAAATAATCTGTATGCAGCAGTTTTCATTGTTATTGTTTCTGTGCTTGACCCCTCAGAGTCGCAGTGTAAGAGCTGCACAGTTAGGAATAAAGGCAGCTGCACCCTCTTTCATTCAGCATTCCCATTATTGCTTTATAAATGTATTCCCCCTTGTGTGTCCACTGAGGTTCGTCAGGCCCAACACATCATCAACAAACTCCCCCTTTGCCTCATCATAAAAACTCACAAACACCAGCAACTGAGCATTGTCAGTGGTGTCAGTGGACTCACCCACAGCTAAGGAAATGCACTGTGCATTTTTTATTCCATCACAAAGCTGATGAATCAAATCACCAGCCAGTATTTATGTTCTTCTGGTTGCTGTGCAATCTGAGAGGGGATTTGCTTGATTTGACCTGTTATTTCCTCTTTTTGTTTGCCTTCAACATGGTCGCCATCACTTCAGTCATGCATTCTTTTATACTGCAGTTATTATCCAGTGGAAAGTCCTTACCTACTGGCCTAGTTCAATCAAAGTGGTTACTTTTTTTTGGCTGAGCAGTGTAGTTTTAAACACCGTCTTATTTGACTTTCTCAGGACTTAAAACAGTTTTTTGGGGGCAGACCCCCTCAAAGAAAACAATATATTTACACACGTAAGGTCATCATCTTAATAGTTTTGTATGCTCATCCGTGAGCAGAGCATCAAGTTGACATGTCTATTACAGCTGAATGCGGCGATTACCATTTTGTTCAGCAAAACGCCTCACAAACGTATTAAGATCAACAGCTTTAGTGCGTTTTGATTCAATGCTGAGTACAGTCAAACTGACAGTCTCTTCTCTGTCATTGTAGACCGCAAATACCTCATTCCTTCAGTGCTTGGGTCCGAATGCTTCTCGTTTTGCGCCGTCCAGTTAAAAATGAAATCGCCGCCAAATCGTATGTCCACGCTCGCGCCAGGACCGGGGGAGGGGTTACATGACGTGCATCTTGTGCTGCATTCACTTGCACTCGGACATTAGAGACTTTCTCTCATAAATGTCCGATGAGCCACAACTTTTCTTTCAAAACAAAGCTGCCAACTGGGGTGGCAGCTGGGGTGGCAAGGCCTATTTTTAGGGTGTCAGTTGCCACCCCGGTAGGTGAAACTAGGCTACTAGCTACAGTACAGATGGAACTAGATGAGCTGTTAACTCTCGCTCTGAATTTTTTTTGTTTTTGTTTTAATTCTCGCTCTGACTTAGACAGGTTGAAAGAGACACACACATTTTTCCCACCCGCAGTCCGCGAAGACCCGCCCTACTGTGCCTCTGATTCGCAGATTGTTTGGGGGGAAAAAACGCTGACTGGATGCTGAATGTGATTGGACCAAAGCGTTGACACACACAGGTGGAACACAGTGGAACAGTCAGACATGCAGAGCGCTGTTTGCAGTGGACATAGCGGAGAATTTTGACTCGTTGCGAATGCGTTGTGGCGATGTCTCACATATAATACAGAGAGATCATACATATGAAAAGTATAATTTGCTCAGAGTCCGGAGACAGTGGTGGTTCGGTCCGGATCCGGACCGGAGTCCGTAGTTTGAGGATGCCTGGTGTAGTTAATCCAAAAATTAATCCAATGTGACTGCGTCCCCTTTGAAATGTTCTGATAATCCATAAGCAATAAAACAGCTTTTCTGTTGCTTGATATCAGAGCAGCGATATTTCTCCCGTCGAAGACAAGCTAGCATGCGCAGAGAGGCTACCTTTTTTTTTTTTAACATGTGTGTGCGGGACGATTTCCCTTGGATTCTATTGGCTCTAACGGTCAGAAAGAGATGTCACATGTCAAAATCGAACAAGGCGGGCCAGAGATAAGGAAAATCCACCCAAATGGCCCCAGAAGAGGTTTTTTTTTGCTAAATCTGTCTAAAAAGATCAAATATCACTTGTTTTGCATCAATCTTGATACAGGGTACTTATTATATGTTGTACTTTTGATTCATAAAGCTTTTAGTCTACTAACCCATCATCCAAGGTTAGTTTTCACTATAAGTACAAAATATCTTTTGGACGGACACTATAATTTACAGTTTTTTACCATGTTCAATCTGAATTTTCTTTAAAATAAAAAACATCTATATTGATTCTGACTTTTCTACATCCAACTCACAGGTTTATCATTACTTTGAAAACATATTATTAATTTAACCCTTTTAGAAGGGAAGATATGGTCATTTGTTCTGGGAATGTCATTTTCGAGCCTGAGACCTGAAAAAGAGGCTCGGGGCCTAACAGGTTAAATAATGGCGGGGTGATCTTTAGACGAACCGTAACAAAGGGAACCACTGGTGTGGTAAGTTATAGTTTTAGAAAATACAAACCAAAACAACACTTTAGTTTAAAATAACAACATTTCTATCTAGTTTACTATGAAAAATAAACTTTATCCTAAAGATATCCTCTCTTAAAATTAGGAACCCTTACGCATAAGCCATAAACCTATCTACGTAATATTTGACTTTATAGTCTCTATGAAAATGGGCTATATCCTAGGGATATCCTAACTTAAAATTAGGAACCCTTACGCATAAGCCATAAACCTATCTACGTAATATTTGACTTTAAAACCACTATGATTATATGTTGCTATTTAGACACGCTAGGACGGGACCAATATGGAGACCTATCAGCGACCATTAACAGACCGTCGTCAAATTTAAAGTAATGCTGTTGTTACTCCGATTACCGTAATCCACCCTGCAATATCTTGGTTGAAAACAGAACAGTATAACCACTGATAAAGCCTTAAACCTTAATCAAGCCTATTCTCCGAAAAGGACTTTTTTAAACAGTTCCAAACTGTTGTTAGACTAGCACTCACTCCAATTACTCAACCCTAAGCTGACTCGCTATGCCTCGTTGGTCTTCAATTACTCAGTCCTAAACTGACTCGCTATGTCTCATAGATCTTAACAGCTTTAAACCGTTAAATGGGCATCAATACCCTTACATTATAGGCAAAACTACAAACGTAACAAGAGACGCCTACATGAAAACTCAACAAGACACCTACATGAAGTAAAATGACTACACACATTAATATTTAAAATACAACACACACACACAAATTAATAGCATGCAGGGTTATTGTAAGAACAAAAAATAAATGTGAACTCACCCTGCTTGCAACAAAACAACGCCACGAGTTGGTTGATCCTTATGTTTATAAATGTAGGTTGTCTTAACATTAAATGCACAGCTATTTTCAGGGTCCGCTGGCCGCCATCAAACACACAAATCTACATAAACTATTGAAGAATTCAATATAACAGGCTTCTCCTTACCGCGTGGTTTTGAGCTCTTTTGTGTGTCGAACGGTTGCCAGCGTCTCCGGCGAACAGCTGGCTTTGTAGTCTCTCCCGGTCCAGCGGAATCATGTCAGGGTCACCAATTATTAGCTTTGTTCGTTATTCTCGCGTCCAGGAGAGAAGCTTAGGATAAATGAGACCAATGGAGTCTGGCCGGAAAACTAACCGGAAGTATTTTCACAATAAAACAGTTATAACATTACTGTATGTTTAAACTATCTGATATCATTAAATATTGATTTTAATTTCTAACACTACTCTTCATTGTTAGTAAAACATTTCAATGATAAAAGTATTTATGTAAGAGATAATGTGCAGCGAGGCGGTCATTATGGGGAAAAGAACACCCGAACCGATCTAGATCCCTCCGCTACGCGTCGGGCTCCTGATCTGCCTGAAGTCGCTGCATATTATCCCGCTTATTACATGGCCACATTCTCAACAAAGTAACGATATGACTCCCAATATTAATTGAAATGCTGTTATGGATTTGTAAAATGTTTTTATTGATTTAAAAAATAGTGGTATGTGTTGATTAGGGTTGGGAACCGAAACTCGGTTCCAGATGAGAACCGATAAGAAAATGCCGGGTACCGGGTACCCATACAAAATACACAATTTCGGTTCTGCTTAACGGTTCCTAAACGCGGTAGACCCTGTATTCCAGCGGGTCCGTCTGTACCGCGGTGACCCGGTGGAATACAGGGCGGACCTGGAGAATCACAGAACGGCCGGTCGTCAGCGGGCCGTTGACGGCCGGCACCGCCCTTCATTTTTTTAAACGGCATCATATAAATTGCGCTGACAGGCGACAGAGGTCCACAGTTGCCCCGCAGCGATGCTCCCCCCGCCCTCCCGTAGACATTTCACGAGCTCAGTCACTTCATAACACCAAAGATAGGTCGCGGTAAACACTCTGAAGTGAGGCTCCACTACACTAAAAAAGAAAAAGAAAAGGCAAAGTGTAATGCCTGTTAATAGCTTGCCACAGGCATAGCTCAGTTAAAATAAAGCACAGATATTGTGCAATACATTTGTATTGCATGTATATTTTTTAGTAACAATTTCAGTTAAAGCTTTTAAGAATAAATATATTTTTGTTATCTAAACGTTTGACCTCTTTATTTTACAATTTTGGAATCGAAACGGGGAATCGATAAGAACCGGAATCGATAAGCAGAACCGGAATCGAAATTGGAATTGATAAATTTCAAACGATACCCATCCCTAGTGTTGATTTAAATTGACATACATCCGCTAAGAAAAATAGTCCGTTGTTACTGTTTGAAATACGCAGCAACGGCAGGAAGGTGGAGCTTTTTGATTACAGATTTTAAAACATCGTTGCTTGCTTTAAAAGTAGCTCAATTCATAATGTCAAACCTTGGAAAGTATCTAGATATCTCTGCCCTAATGCCAAAGTAACTGGCAACTGAATATGTTTTGCCGCTTGATGTCTATGTTTGGACTGCTGCGTAAAAAGGAAGGTTTCTGCCCATTACTTCTCCGCTGTTGCGTACCATGCTGCGAATGGATCTGGCCCTTCCTACATCCAGGACATGGTTAAACTGTACACCCCAGCATGTGCACTCCGCTCTGCATCGGCCAAAGGGCTCGCTGCATCCTCACTGCGAGGGGGACTCAAGTTCCCATCAGCAAAAACACGTGGGTTTGCTATCCTGGCTCCAAAATGGTGGAATGAGCTCCCCATTGAAATCAGGACAGCAGATAGCTTGCACATCTTCCGGCGCAGACTGAAAACTCATCTCTCTCGACTCCACTTCGAGCGATATAATTACTAACAAAGAATTGCTAACAAACACTTATATATACTAATAAAGGACTGACTTATCTAAAGCCAGTTGAGTAGCACTTGAAATGTTTTAGCTCTATGACACCTGATGTACTTATATGATTCTGTTTTCTTCAAGTTTGTATCTTGTTGGTCGAATGCACTTATTGTAAGTCGCTTTGGATAAAAGCGTCAGCTAAATGCGATGTAATGTAATGTAATACTCAAACTTCCCAGATTTCCTGATTGTAAATCCCAGCAGAACTGTCACGATTAGTGATGGCAGTTTGACACTGAAGCTTCGAACGGAGCTTCAACCCTGGACTTCCTATTCCATAGAAGCAGTGCTTCAAAGCTTGCTTCAAATCACGTGACATATGACGTCCGAAGCAGCAACTGCTTCAAATCACGTGACATGTGACGTCCGAAGCAGCAACTGCTTCATTTCCTGAATGAATCACTTGACTGGTTCGCGGTCCATTCACGCGATTCAATGCACTGTCTCGATTCTGACAGGTGACAGGTTGAAACAGTTTCAAATTTGAGCGCTTCAACACTTTATGACCGCTCTAAACAATGCGCAATGTGTGGGTTGTTGTCGCAGTTGGCGTTGTTGCTGTTGAGTTGTTATTGGTATTGCATTTTAATTGTAGTATCATTATAGAGCAAGCCAGGAAGAAAGATAGGTCATTCTGGCTCGTGAAACACTTCGAAATGTGGAGAAGTTGTGAACAAAAAGACAATTATCAGTAATATAAAAACATTTCAAGGAATAGATAGCGCAGTGGGTAGAGCCGGCGCCCCGAATGCGGCGATGTCCTCCGCGCAGCTGGTTCAAAGCCCGGAATGGATGTATTTTAATCATTGGTTTTCAACTTTAATAACTGATAAAAGGCCCTCTCCTCCCAAAAAAATGTCCAGCACTCTCTAGTCTCTTCTCAATAACCCAATACACACAATTATCAATCTTTAATTGCAAATAGAACATGATATTCAGTCTTAGTGTGTGTGTGCATAGAATATTTTTCAAGGCAAAGATACGTTAAACCCATTGCAGCCTTGCACTTCGCCAGGAGAGGTCGCTGTAACTGAAGCTTCGAGAAATGAACCTATTTCCGACACAATTGTCCAAGTGGTTCGATGCTTCATTCAAAGCTTCATTTTGCCATCACTAGTCACGATATTCATGTCATGTCACGTTTTTTATGTCTAGGTTTAGGTCTTTTGCTGTTCTCCTTGTCACGTTTTTCTCCTGGTATATTGTCTGGTCCTTTTCCCTGTGTTTTTCCTGCTGTCGTTAGTTTCCCTGGTGTGTCTAGTTGTCTGATTGTGTTCACCTGTGGCCCTTGTGTGTCTCCTCCCCTGCCCGGCTGTTTCTCGTCTTGTGATTACCCCTCCCTTTATTTAGTCTTGTCTCTTCCTGTGTTCAGTGTTGGTTCGTCTTTTGTTTGTGACTTAGTTCACAGGGCTCGACATTAATGACTGCCCGATGGCCCTGGGCCATCTAGTATTTAGCTCGGGCAATGAAGCCTCACTTGCTGGTTGCCCGATCGGGCAATCTATTATGCCAGTATCATGCAGCTCGCGGATCCAGTAATGAGTGACCCGACAGTAAAACTAAACATATCTATAACTAGTTTAGGTAGTTTGAGAGGTAATTAAAATAGCTACGTGTGATATTCTAACCAGAAGTGTGTGTTTTGTCCGCTAACCGCTGCATGTGATCATGCAGAGCTGCGTGTCGACTCGTCAGCAGCAGCTGATCTCTCTCTTCCGTCAGATTAGACTTCACTCGCGTTTATGTCCATATCGATCAGATCCAGCTAGTTCTAGCTAATGATATGACTACCTGCTTATTAAAAGACACCTAAACAATAAGTGTCACTATGCAACTGGGTGAGGCCACAAAGTATAGCGCAGCATTATACATTTGTTTACATGCTCACCGGAACCCCTAGGCATTACCAACAGATCAACGCACAATCAACCCATCCAGGACATCTCTTTCTCCACATTAAGTGTTAGACATTAGAATTGACTATTCTTGTCTGTCACATAAGTGGCGCAACTGAAGCAGTATTGCGCTAAAGGGAAATTATTTTGAGATTTAGATTTGCCGGCTAACGGGAACTCTGACGTCGCCATTTTGTGTGCTTCGCGAATGCGTTCGTCTCCTCTCGACTGCTTCTCGGGTCTGCTCGGTCAGCTTCTGGATGAGGAGGCATTCGTTAGACCAACTTACAGTAGATAACATTACAAACATTTTTAACAGGGGCCATAATAGTGTAAATAATGTTTGTTTTGGCAGTTATAACTGAATGTAATGTTTTCTACTTTTTTACATCTGGGAAGGCATTTGCCTTCATCAGATGGAAAGTGTCTTGACCAACAACTTAAGTGTTACTTATAGCTATGCAGGGCATGCAAGCGAGCAAACACAAACAAGAACAAACAAACAAGTGAAATGAAGAATAAAATTGAAATTGTACAATATAATATTGTGGTGGTTCATCTTATAATTCAGTCTAGAGAATGCACCAGACAGCATCTAAGACCTGCACAAATCTAAATGTTCTAGGGGGAGCCCCCCCAAACCCTTTGTGTGTCATTTCATCCGCGCAATCTCTATTGGGCTCAGGGCCATCTTTAAATTAGCTTAGATGGCCCACAGGGCTTCACTCCTCGTATCAAGAACCTACTGTAAATGAGAAGGTTTCCTCTTGGTTTGTCATATTAGATGACCACAGTGTGCAATCAAGGCACTGTTTACTCACTTATAGTACAGCACGCTTAATCTGCTTTATCCAAATAGCTTTTTCTTTACTATATTTCTGTCGCAGAAAGTTTCCCTCTGGGAGATCGGCTGCAGCCAAAGCTCAGTGGCTATTTCTACATCTCTGTTGAGAGCTGTCACAGCAATTGTGCAGGCCAGTACTGAGTTAGTACTGCACAATTCCAAATGTAGAACCTCATTGTTCTAATGTTAGTTCATGCCCATACCGCAGTAGCGGACAGAAGTATACTTTTTGTGAATTATTTGCATTATTTAATCTGGTCAAGAATGAATTGACTGACTTTGGGATCCTTAACAATATAGATCAACATCAAATCATTCAGATAAAAACTACAGAGTAGGCACACAGTCTTAAATAATCCCTTCCAGTATCAACAGGGCACCAACTGAGTCTGCTAAGTGATTCACCTGCTCCGCTGTTTTTCCTTCGAGAAATAGTAGCGTTGGATACTTTCGGAACAGACTATTGGTGAAGTATTGTATTTCATTTTTTCAGGTTTTTTTTCTAAGAAACTGAGAACCGAGTGTTCATTCGTCCTTTTCTCCATCTCTTGCTGCAATTGTTCGATTTTCTTTGAATATCCGACTAGCCACTTAAAGTTACAACCTGTTTTCAGCAGAACAATTAAGATGGCCAGTTGTGAAGAACCATGTTACTCTGACACTTAAACCAGGCCCATTACATAAAGAAGGCACTCTTGGAGTTCAGGTACAAAGCCACAGATTCCCTGTTGTGCAGCAGCAATTACACAGTGGTATATTAATGTTCTCAACCAAGGAAGCCACATGAGCTATGTCCTGCAGTCTGCCACAATGCAGCTTGGTGGTGCAGTTGACCTCCTAAAGAATACAAAAACGTCCCTGACGAGATGCACAGACAAAAGCTGTGCTGAAAGAGAAGAGGCTTAAAGCACAAGGAAACACTCTGAAGAGACCATTAGGGAGGACACATTCTTTATTGTAAATTCAGTCATAAAAAGAAAGGTTTGAAACACTAGATGAAGTGAGAGCCACATTTAGAATGCTGCTTTACTAAAAAAAAAAAAAGGGTCTATCAGGAGATTGAAAAGACATGAGTATGATTATGCAAGTGAGGGAATATCAGCCTCAACCTAACCGACCCTAAATGCAGTGTGCGAAAAAGTACACGTCCCACCGTCCGGGACGTGTTATTTACAATATCGGACAAGTAGATCTTTCAATTGACTTGTCCGGCGGACAAGTGACGTTTATTGACAAATTATTGATACATTCAGTTTACAAAAGGCAGAACTCATTCGCAAATTGTACGTGTCCGCCATTGTTCGTTTAGAAATGTTAGTTTCGGTTCTGCTTGTCGATTCCTAAGGAAATGCATCTCGCCGCTTTCTGTACAGTTAGACGGGGGCGGGGCGGGGCGGGGTGGGAAGTGTAGCACAGTGGCCGGGTTGGGAAGCAAAACTCGGTTCCGAGTAGGAACAAATAACAATTGTCCGGTACCGCTATTAATAAGAGTTGTGAGGACAGGAGGCGAGGCCAAGCCCCGCGGACCGCAGCTCTCTCTCTCTATGCTCCGTATCAGCTGATCGCTGCATGGTGCAGCCGTGCAGCTCAGCGTCTCTCTCTCTCTCTTTCTACACACAGCGGATCCGCTGCCCGTTTAACAGCCTCATCTTTGTCAAACTTTCTTATGTTCTTTCTCTAACACGTAATGAAGGTTATTAAGCGTTTTAACTCCTATGTTGTTAATATTGACCCCCATTTCCTTTATGAAGTGAAGCAGCCTCCCTGTCTGTGTCCTCGCGCTGTCCTCACATCCCCGGACCCCCAGACTCGGAGGAGCAGGGATGTCAGTATTGTTTATGAAGCAGGGTAAAGAAAGTACATTATTGAAATGAAAATACTATTTATTTACTTTTACAGTACAAAGAGTGAGCAGCTGGGCAGCTGCAGCATGTGTATTGCAGGACATGTGTAAGCGTGCAAGCGTCTTTGAGTTGTAGAAAAGCGCTAGGCCTATAGGCTATAAATATAATGTATTATTATTATTATTAGGTTATGTCCTATGTGTTGGACATGTGTGGTTGGTCTCACAGGCAGGTTGCAGTGTAACATCAGAGGAGACTGGGCCAATTGTACATTCTCAAACTGCACCACTTAGAACTAACTAAACAATGCAGAGATTATTTTTATATAATTGTATTCAATAACTGTAAGAGATTAAACTGTATGAAGTGATTTGTAAATAGGAATACAGATTTGACTTAATGTTTTCATAAATATATTTTTCTCCCAGTTTGACTTATTTTTACCGTCTCAAAGAACCGGAATCGAGAACCAAAAATAACCGGAATCGAAAAGCAGAACCGGAATCGTTAAAATCCAAATGATACCCAACCCTATGTGTGATGCAGTAAAATCTCACCGCTCACTTACGTTAGCGGTGTCGTAAAAACCGTGGGAAAATGTAAAATACGATGACGAAGAAGAAGATTCCAGTGGCCCCAATTTTTGTCCATTCTGGACAAGTGAAAAATGTATTCGGACAAGTGCATTGCCAAACTCACTTGTCCATGGACAAGTACTCTCTAAAAACTTTTTCCTCACACTGAAATGGCCATGAAGGGGGCTTGGTTTTACATATATAACTACAACAGAATTATTGTTATGTGTTTTCATCATTTGCATGTGGATGCCATTGTCATAATGCTAATTGAGTGCAAAGGCTTATTTTAATTGTTTAATAATATTTATTGTTTTTGTATTTGTGGACACGGGATAATGTGTACGTTAAGGATATATCCGTTGCAATATTTGCTTTAATTTGAAAAAAGGTTACGTTTACTAACATTAAAAAAAATAGTACATTTTAACATCAGCAGCAGCTGTGTCATTGGTGCGCATTTTAGAGATGTTATAATGCAGAATTAGTAGATCCTGTACTTTCCGGAGATCCGTCATTCATTGTCTCGAGATTATCTCACAGATCTAGCCTATTTTCTTCTAGAGTGAACCAGATTATTACATTAAATGTTAAATGCATGCCCCCAGACCACCTTCGAGGGTTTGGAATACCCCACCATAACAAAATAGGAGCCCCCGAACACCATTTTGCATTGAGCCCCCACAAAGCTAAAACAGTGCAAGAAGCATTTTCTTGAGCTGCGATATGAAACTGCTCTCTGTTAGCCCACATCGGGAATAAGGTTGTGTAATATGAATCTTAACTTGCTTTTCCTTGCCAAACAGTATTTGTGCGTTTTTTGCAACATAATCAGCGTACTCATTCACACTTTTATTCGTCATACAAGTCAAACCGTTTTTTAGGCTCTGTCTTCTTAAAGCTGGAATGTGGAACTTTTATCTCTCCCCTCTGGCGGTAAGAATAATAATTACCATATAGGGGAGACCTTAGCAACGGTGGGAAATACAGTTTTTATACATGCTTCAGACAAAAAACCCTCTGTCGTTAGAGGTATGATTAAAAGCAATAAATTGTATGGGAAGTTAAAGAGAGTGCTCCTAAGGACATTGGATATAAGGGAATCTCACCTGCATACCTGTGTTCCGATGCAGGAAAGTCACCACAACTTCAGTAATTGTATTTCCCTCAAAATTCAGAGAGCTTTCCTAGGGGGCAATAGCTTTTTCAGCATTGTGGGAACTTTTTGAGCAAGAGCTTGGATCTAATGGCTGTCATTTATAAGTCCCTCACTACCGCTTTAATGTTTTAAATTCTTAACATTTACTATGAACGCAAAAAGACATTTCACCAAAATGTGAAAAATAAACTGTAGCATTCACACGTACTCTATGTTCGTGTAAACGTATTCACATTCAAACTGTCCTCATTTTAACAGTTGCTGACACTAACAGTGATCACAGTGCATACACCCAGCAAATAAAGTGCCTCTGCTGACATTTGCCAGGAATCTACTCGTTTCCCCAATACTCAATTACACTTTCCTCCAACCAATTTATGACCCTCTATTAACCTGTCCTTTTTCGTTCTATACACCATGCACACATTGCATCCGACATATACAGCCTGTTTAATGTGTCCAGTAAATTAGTTTTTGCACAGCTAGTTGGAGGTAGCAGTAGTATAAGGGTTAGTCGGCTTGCAAACAGACATTCTCTGGATTGATCAAAAGTTATTTGGAAAATCTAGATGCCCTTGACCCTGAGATTTTTCACTAGCCAAAGTGATTACTGTGGTTGTACAGGGTATATCCGAGGTGTGAGTGATTGTAACTTTATGTATGTAACCGACAATACAGCGGCTGTGCCAATTTATGCAGAGTGCAGGTTTGTTATTGGTACCTAGAGTCTGCAAAACTAAATCAGGAGCCAAAGCCTTCAGCTACCAAGCTCCCATTCTTCAGAACCAGCTTTATTAGGCAGGCAGACAGCATCACCACATTTAAGAGCAGGCTTAAATCTTAAATCCTTCCTTCTTAATAAACCCCATAGTCAGGGCTGGTTTCAGGCTTCCCTATCATCCAGTGGAGTTTTTATATGTACAAAAGTGGTGGGGCACAAAACACTTAGATGTATATAAGCTTCTGCAGTGAGGTTCATGGCTGGTGAGGCACTGACTCTTCAGGTTTACAAATATTATATTTTGACCTAAATCCAAATATAATATTATTTTCAAAAGCTTTTATTGTCTGATGCTTTTATTAATTTTAAACAAACAGTTCAACAGAAGGATACCCAAAAAATGTAATTTTATCATTTCAATGTTGAATTGTTCTCTCTTAGTAAGATCCCATTTTCAATAAAATTGCAGTCTTACCTTGACTTGAAGATTAAGTCCATTTGCCTATCCTTCTGGACAAAAATCTCTATTACTTTTTTGTAAAAGTCCTCCTTATGTTCTTGTAGTTTCAAAAGTCTATCATAAATCTAATCTAATCAATAGATTTATGATTCGAAAATTATAAAAGTAGGGTAGACATGTGGATATTATCCGGCTGAACAAAACGTGCATTTATCTAACAGGTTTGTTTCCCACAGATCTTATTTGGAGCTATTTTCTAAAATCCTATGGAGAAATCTCATTGCTTTTTTGTCGAGGGAAGCCATGCGCAGCTTACTTCCGGGTTTTAGGACGCGTTACTGCAGCTCTCTCGTCTCCTCTTCACACACACCACACTATTCACGGCACACGTAATTACAGCCAATCAGCTCTGAATTATGTGAGATGACGTATGGTGGGGATGGCAGCTCAATGCCCCTATGGTCATTATTTTTTTGCCACACACATTAAATAGGAAAATATTCTGAGCATGCGCCGTGTCGTTTTTACAGTCACCATTGACTTAGACAGGGAGGGGCATGATCAGGTTTTGTCCCACATGGCTCTAAACAGCTCAATATGCACACACTAATTAGAAGAACACAGACTAAAACAGCAATGTACAGACGAATCAGATGATTAAACATGATCTTAAAATATATTTTATAATTTATTTTTTGCATTTTTTGTAATCATTATTTGTAATACTTTCTGCTGACACTAGGTGGGGGTGTGCCCCACCTACCCCTAATGACCAGTCGCCACTGCTATCATCTCTCCCTGTGTAAATTATTATTTTATCTCCTTTTATTTCAGTGAATTTTATTTGTATTTTACAGTGTATCTTTTAATTGTATACATTCTTGTTATTTTGTGTTATCTTTTTTCATTGTCATTCAGGTTTATTTGATCTGTAAAGCCCCCTGAGACAAATGTGTTTTATGATATTAGGCTATATAAATAAAATGTGATTTTTCATTTGATTTGATGAAAGCAGTGCAGAAAGTTGGGCCCTCTGTGTACCTCTGTTACCTGGGTGAGAAAGGTTAGTCTTATGCTAACAATGTTTTGTCATAAACACAAGTGGTGGCATTTATAGTCAGTTATCAAGACTGAGCTAAAAGTAAAGCTTTAGAATTGGGGTTATAGGGAGTCCTAAAAACCCTATTCTACCAATGTGTTTCCGGGGGCATTAAGGAGCCAGAGCCTGATTCCCAACCAGTTTTGCGTGTTTCCACTGTAAAGGCGTCGTCGCATAGCCCCAACATATGTATGGACTGGGGCACCAACCTTTGCCGGGCCAAGACCAAAGAGCAAAACAGGTAAAAGGGCGTTTGGGCTGGATGTACGTGAACATCGCAGTTCATGGTGAGTACGAAGAAGAGTAGAAAGTTGTTGCAGTAGGGCAGGGATCGAATATTGGCTGGACTGCAAACACCTGTTAATGTAGCAGAGCATTAACCAGACATACTGTAATTCTGACATATTATTTATTAATCACCACACTTACAATGACTATCCACTATTATTGTGGAATTAGCCGCGTTGAACTGCACCAAACCATCCCTGCTTTAGTGGCCCTAATCTACGGTGGCCCTGAAGTGCAAGACACCATAGAATTTCACAAAACGCCACAGCATTTCACAAAACGCCACAGCACTAACATGGAACAGTCTGCAAAAAGAATGGAAAATTACCAAGCTAGTACCACTACATATTTTTAAAGCTCGGTTGGATGCTACAAAATCAGATGCTGTTGGTACCTGTACTTGTGGTTAAATATGTAAATTGTAATCCCTGTACATTTTGCTGTATGATGTCCTTTTGTTGTTTATGTCTTCTTGTGGAACCTACTGCTGCAGGTCTCCCTTGAAAAAGAGATCATTGATCTCAATGGGATTTTACCTGGATAAATAAAGGTTTTGAATTGAATTGCATTTCATTTCAGAAAACACCACAGAATTTCACAAAACGCAGCAGCATTTCACAAAACACAACAGCATTTCACAAAAATACTCGCGGACCACCTAACTCCACAAATATCCAAAAACATTGTTTTTTACAAATCGCCTGAAAATGTTACAAACAAGTGGCCACATGTGTGATGAAGGTGTTGCGCTGGGCTATATCATGCAATCGAAAGTGAAACTTAAGCTCGCTCCATTGCGGAGATATTCCCACGAGAGTGCGGAAAACTTAAATTAATTAATTTATTTCAAATGTGAAATTTTACCAATATACTCACGGACCACTAAGGGGGGCTCACGGACCACCAGTGGTCCGCGGACCACACTTTGAGAAGCACTGCGAAAGTTTAGGGAGAACACTTCTTGTTTGTGATTGGACAGAGCCAGCCATAGAAGCACTGCTGTGATTGGTTGTTTTTGCTGCCAGTCAAGAAATGACGCTTCGTGATTGGCCCAACACATCAGCCGTTAGCTGTTAGCACACACTCAGAGCTCACAGCTCCTCATATCTGTTCAGAAACTGGACAAAAGTTAAACATATACAAAACACAGACTGTCTATGTCATGGTGAATACAGTCGCTGCTTTATTTGTGTCTGTATGACGTTGTAAGTGTGGACGGAGCAGCTACAGGCAGTGCTTGAATTGGAATGAAAAAGGTGCCAGTACTCTAAAATCAGCAACTTTTTCAAGTCAATTTTATATATACAGCCCACAAACAAGAATTTGGCTACTATAATGCTGGTGGGTTTGTCTCTTTACTACTGTATATTTTAGAAAGGTTCACTGTACTTAACATTTTTTATGATAGGCAGCGGATATGGCTAAAGCTCAGTAAGGTCAATATTAACTGAAAATATAGCAATCAAAGTCTAGATCTTCTGCTGAAGACACATGAAGCAGAGACCTTTCAGGTGAGAGCCCCTCTGGTGGTGTTCAACATTAATGACAAGGAAACAAAGCTCTGGTCAGAAGCATTTTTTATAAAAAGCTTTAACAAAATTAAGTATTTCTGTACATTTTGAATGCAATCTAACTTTCCAACTCAGAAAACGAAAAACGAAAAAGTGCCAAAAGTCTTCTCACATGGCTGAGCTGCTTTGCAATATACTTCACCACTGAAGAATACAAATATGTATAAAGTAAACTATGATGCAATCTAACTTTCCAACTCAGAAAAATGATAAAGAGCATGAACAAAGAACATGTAAAAACAAATGCAAAATTTGCACAATCTAAAATGAGAAACTGTAACTGCAAGTAACAAAGTCTGAGCCATGGTAAAGAGTTACATTGAACACCAAGCTGATCAGATAACTCCCTGGTTGGTCTGAAGTCCTTCTATCTCCAGGATCTGTACAAATCGGCACATTATGCCAAAAGTCTTCTCACTGGGTGAGCTGCTTTGCAATATACTTCACATTGTTAGAAAAGGCTCCAGAAGGCCTTGGGGACATCAGTATCAGGGGCTGGAGCTGGACAGGCTCTTTCATCAGCACTTCTCCTTCCCTTTGCCAGCCAGGACCTCACATACTGTTCCGGATTGAACTGTCCTAGTGATGGTCCATTACATTTAATGAAAACCAGGCTGGACAGTCGGCTGACAGAGAGAGCATTCCTTTTTGCAGTAAGGATATCGTTCATGCAGCTGAATGCCCGCTCACACTCACTAGTGGAGACAGCGATGGTTCGGACTGCTTACAGTAGAGGCTCCATGGCAGCAGGTGTACGGGATGCCCTGGTTTCCTTGTATTCGGGAAAGCCCTGAACAGTCTCTCTTCTGTCCACTTTCAGCACTTCGCACAAACGTAGCACCTCTACGTCCCCATACTGTACGTCTAACTCCTCTTCAGGCCAACTTCCAGGATGGATAACTTTCATGTCCTGGATTAGCTGATTGTCCCGGGCCTCCCGGCCATGTAATGGGATTTCTCTTGTGCTGACATGAGAGGAGGTTGTGGAAGTCATTCTGTGTCTCAGATTCTCTACCATACTGCGGAAAAACTGACCTGCATGAATCTGTACAAGCCTGCCATTCTCACGCAGGGCAACACCCTTGAAGGACTTCTCAGCTAGAGCTGTATGAACTGTAGTCATGTGTGGGCCAGGCATGGTGACCATGGATTCAAAAACTCGTATTTCTCGAGTTAAGAGCCTATCTGCTGTAGGCAGTGTCATCTCTCTTTTTTGGAGTTGCCGAGAGAGGTCGCTGAGCTCTGTGAGCGCATCGTACATCAGTCCCAGATTGCTGACAAACGTTGCAGATGTGAGCACATCATCCAGGCCCTTGTACTTTGCTCTGTCTCTGGAATCCCTGCTCGTGTCGTTTGCAGCATTTGTGAAGTGATCATGAAGCACTCGGTAGTTTTCCCAGACTGCTCTGACGCTCCTTTCACTTGAAGCCACCCAGCGGATGGACAAAACACGCCCTATCACCAGGAGACGCTGTCCGACTGCTTGCGCACACTGCGCTAACTGCCTCTGATTTTTGGGGGAGGCATGGAACAAGGAATAGAGTTTGTCAAAAAAGATCTGGAAATGATTGAGCCCTGAGACCTCCTTGACCACATCCCCAACTGCCAGCTCTAGACGATGATTGGAGCAGTGCCACACAAACAGGCTTGGGAATTTACTACACAACTGGGTAGCAACGCCTGTTCTCTTCCCTAGCATGACTGAAGCCCCATCACATGCAAAAGAAACGAAACACTGACCTAAAAAGTCCTTGTTAAAATCTCTTCCGAGACACTCCATTAACGCCTTTGTGATGTCATCAGCCGTTGTTCCATCCAACTCGATCAGCTCCCAAAAAAACGTTTCGGGCTCAGCATCAGCTAATGCTGAGCGTAGACACACAACAAGCACCGTTTTACCACTAATAGTGGTAGATTCATCGACCAAAACACAGAGTTTTCTTTGGTTTTCTGTAATGTCTTTTGCCATTTTTTTTTTTCAGCTCATGAGCTATGTGGTCGATGATTTCGCCACAGGTTTTATTGGAGTGCAAAACCCTGCCCACGTTCAGCCCATTCAGTTTCTGTACATTCAAATCAATTGGCATGTCTGTGAATGGCCGGCTATGTTTGTCAATTTTATATGCGTTCGAAAAAGTCTGATAGTGGTGTCTAATTCAGATTTATGCATAGACTGCACTTGATGTTGAATAGTTTTACGTGAAGCAGATGTAAGGATGTCAGCAGCTTTTACATGGGCTTGTGATTCTTTATGTTCTTTGATTTTTTTTCTCAGGCAAGCTTGTTGTTTGCCCTTGTCAACACCGAAATGAGACACTGCACACTCACCCCATTCAGTTGACAGTTTCAGTCCTTGTCCAGTGTGTATTCCCAAAGATTTGACATCTCTGCATATCCGACATCCTAGCTTCTTATCTTTAAGAAGGAGCCATGCATTGGTCTTGCAAAAACATTGCACCTGGTCCGTTGTCCAGCAGTCAGGTGCATCGCTTTGCCCGGTGTTGGTGGTGGCAGTTGAGCCAGCAGCAGCTAACGGGTTAGAGGCTCTGGAGGAGGCGGCGGAGCTAGTGCTAATGCTAATGCACTAGAACTTGGAGCAGGAGGATCAACCAAAGAAAGCTCCCCATCAGACACAATTTCCAACACAGGCACAGCATTCTCTGTATTTGAAGTTTCTTCCGGCGACAACCGCTGTCTTTTTGCACTTTTATTAATCCACGCTAACATTTTAGAAATGCTAATTTGTGACGTGACTTGCTTTCCTTCTCTCGGGGGCGTGCCTGCTCTGTTCTATCACTCTACATAGCCACCCACTGGGTGGGAGTTGCACTGCATAAACACAACACACGTGCATCTAGGTATGTAAATTGTAAAGCATGGTTTTACTAACAGTTTTCAGTATGTTGTTACTTCGGCATTATTATTATTATTATTATTTTGAAACGTGTATTACTATTAAATCACGGTCAAATAGGTTCATTTTGACATAGTCGTTTCCACCACAGTATTTACATGGAGAAGATAAGCCCCGCCCCCTCTCCAGCACGTTCTGTTTGAATGACAGGAGTAAACAGCTGACAGCCGCTGTGAAACTCCAGCGGTTAGAGCGATGAGAATGTCCGTTCGGCACCTCATGACGCATCTACTGAGTACCGGGCGGCTGTATATATATATATATGGATGTATAATAAGAACGGCGGGAGAGTGTTGAGTACCGGAGTACCGCCAGCATGCCGGTACTGAGCAAGAAGTGCCGGTACTCCATGGGTCAGAACCAGAAGTGCCGGTACTGCGTACCGGTGAGTACCGGCCCAATTCCAGCACTGGCTACAGGTTAGTTTAGCTTGATCGATCCGATTCCGATAGGATTTACATGGAGATACGGCCCGCCCCCTCTCCAGCGTCTTGTTTGAATGACACGAGTAAACACAGAATTAATGCTTTATTAATTAATGGTTTTTAAGAGGCTTATCTCCAAGTAAATAGCTACTATGGTAGACCACCCAATATTCGCATCGCTCGAGTTTCACCGCGGCTGTCAGCTGTGTTTGCTCCTGTCATTCAAACAAGAGGCGCTGAGAGGGGGCGGGGCGTATCTCCATGTAAATCCTATGGGAGATACCAACTACAACAAAATGAACATATTTGACCGTGATTTAATTGTAATACACGTTTCAAAGTGATGCCGAAGTAACTACATACTGATAACGGTTAGTAAAAACCATAAATTAACGCTTTGACAAGTCTGCAGATAAGACGGCAGGCGAAAAGCTTTTAAAATGCGTGTTTTCTGAATGGAATCGGATCCATCAGGCTAAACTAACCTGTAGCTGCTCCGTCCACACTCACAACAACGTCATAAATAAAGCAGCGACTGTATTCGCCATGACATAGACAGTCTGTGGTTTGTACATGTTTAACTTGTGTCCAGTTTCTGAACAGATATGAGGAGCTGTGAGCTCTGAGTGTGTGCTAACGGCTGATGTGTTGGGACATATTTCGCTGTCGGGTGTTGACCAATCACGAAGCGTCATTTCTTGACTGGCAGCAAAAACAACCAATCACAGCAGTGCTTCTCTGGCTGGCTCTGTCCAATCACAAACAAGAAGTGTTCTCCCTAAAGGAATACCCTTTCCGTCCAATGTGAAATGTTGTGGTGTTTTCTGAAATGCTGTTGAGTTTTGTGAAATGCTGTGGCGTTTTCTGAAATGCTGTTGTGTTTTTGTGAAATGCTGTGGTGTTTTCTGAAATGCTGTAGTGTCTTGCACTTCAGGGCCACCGTACTAACCCTCTTTTCTTTAGATACCATGTATCAGGGGCAAAAAAAATGAAAGGTTTACTTTAAGTGAATTATGTCAACAAATTTCACCAAATTAGGTTAGTCGAAAGCAATAATATGAAGTTGAACCTAATATTCTTTATTCATTATTGCAACTAAGCTAATACAGTTATGTGAATTCTGCTGATATAATACATTTCATTTAAGTTTCAGTTTTTTCAGTGTGTAATCAATACACATAGTCTGATATGACAAGTGGTCGTATTTGACTATCAGAAGAAAGATCATTGTGAAAAATACCCAATCTATGGGTATGATGGAAGAAAAGGGCAGTTGCCACAACGATAACAACAACTACCTACTCGTTCAAAGGATTTATGGCAAATAATTAATATGGCTGGTTAAAGCGTGGTTAATGTTCTGCAACCTGGAGTTTTATATCGTACATTTACCATGCCAAAAATAATACTAGTATTATTTAATAGGCGCGCCACAGCACCAGTGGCGGATTTAGGATTGTAGGAGAGTTGTTTGGGGGGGGGGGGGTGCAGGGTTAAAGTGCCATTTTTGATAAGTGGGGGGTGGACCGAACATCCTTTAGGGCAGTGGTCACCAACCTTTTTAAGCCCAAGATCACCAACCTCGGCCTAGGTGAAAGGCGAGATCTACCTATTGCAGAATTGAGTGAAAAAGACGGCCCAGACAGTGCTTCCAATTTGAGGCCTTTTATATAGGCTAATTGCATCTGAATTACTGTTACAATGAAGGCTCCATAATCAGCTAACGGCATATAGGCAGGGGTAAAGTGCTATATTTTACGAGTGGGGGGCGGACCTCACCTCCTCTAGGGGGGTCCTCACCTCCTCTAGGTTCTCACCTCCTCTAGGGGGATTCTCACCTCCTATAGGGGGGTCCGGGGGGATGCTCTCCCGGGAAGATTTTTTTTTAAATATTGAAGTTAAAAGCATCAATCTGGTGCACTTTGAGAGCAACATTAACCCTACCTTAATAATACCTTGAAGCGGACAAAAGGCAATGGAGAACACTTATTCATTAACTTCCTTTAAACCTGTTAAGCCCCAAGTCGGCGGGTCCTTTTTTCTTTTTTCAAGACACTGTGTCTCAGGCAGGGGCGGACTGGGACTACAAATCAGCCCGGGACTCTCGACCGGCCCACTTCGATACCGCCGGCCCACCGCGGTACCGCAAGTAAATACCGCTAGTAAATTGTCGACGGGGGGGGGGGGGGGGGGGGGTAGACAATTTACTAGCGGTATACATTAAGGGTAAATAATGTCTACCTCCGGGCCGGTGGACTTGTATTATCACTGGCCCCACCATTGTAACTACTGGCCCGGAGCATTCGTCCAAAAAAAATCGACTAATAATGAAGAAAATTAACACATTTGTTGCAATAGTAATTTATGCACTAACTACATTACTACTTGTACTACAACATTTTAATCATCAGTTCTTCCTCATTTTCCTCAATTGTTCATATTTGGTTTATTAAAATAATGATATTGTGGTCATTGTTAAAAAATGTCTGCTATTATGAGTAGCCTATTATTATTTGTATAATGCACTTTCTGCCTTCCTGTCATTAGGAGTTAGACATGTAATGGCTATGTAATTGATTTGATTAGAACCTTCATTATCCTAAACTGCTGGGACATTTCGCCAATACCTTTATATTGTCTATACTCTTCACTTACTTGTCAGCATAGGTCGGCATTGATGTACAGAGCCGACAGAAGGCCTTGTTTATATTGGCATCATATTGAGAGGTGCAGTGACGCATCCTAAAACCAGGAAGTAAGCTGCTGGTTCCCTCGACAAGGGTTTTGGAAAATAGCTGGAAATAAGGTCTGTGGAAAATAAACCTGTTTGATAAATGCACGTTTTGTTCAGCCGGATAATCTCCACATGTCTACCCTACTTTTATAATTGTCGAATCATAAATCTAATCGATAGATTATAAAAGGGTTTTAGGACGCGTCACTGCAGCCAACTCCATCGATCAAGCTGGCTGAAACTTTCTCTCCCTCTTCTTCTCATACTCCCTGTCACTCTCCTTTAACTCCACCGGTGACTTTCTTTTATTTGAAGATTGTTTTTTGCTCGGCGCTTGGCCGGTTACCGCTGGTATTAAAAATATTTGGCGAATGGTTAGGTGGCGCGATAGTCTGTAGTGAAGGAGCTGCGGAGCGCGCTCCCGCTGCGCTCCGCAGCAAACAGCTGTTTGCTTTTCACCCCAACAACGACAACCGACTCACGGAATGCTATGTTGTAGCGTTGATAAACGAAACAATTTAACTAAATTGCTAGTCAAAATACCAATACCACAGGACAATTTTTTTAAAGCAATATTTTTAGTGGCCCGAGCGGGCAAGTGGAAAGTACGTTATGCTGGCCCGGGGTGTCTAAATAGTGCTTCCGGGCCAGCGGGCCATTTAATGTCGAGCCCTGCCGGTTACCGGCCGGCCCATCGGGATTCGTCCCGATGGCCAGTCCGCCCCTGGTCTCAGGGGATCTTAATATTTAAGAACCTATTAACCTCTTAAGCCCCACGGACCCGAGCTCGGGTCCGAAAATGCTATATATGTAGCAACAGTGCTATATCTGAAGTGTCATTCATGAAACTATTAATATTCCATACCCATCTGACCGGAGGAAACTTGGCTTACTGACGATACAAAAAAAAAAAAAAAAAAATTCGAAAAAGAAGTCTCACAAGAAGCCTCTAAATGACCCCATGTCAAAAACGGGCAATTGCTATGTCTGCTCATAACTCACAAAAACGATCATTTATAATTCATCCTTTCCGCACAAATAACACATTTTCTGAAAGCTGAGATTCCACAGATTCCATGGGTGTACACCCCATCACTACAGGCATAACATTAACCGAGCTGGCAGCCACAACATAGCAAGTAAACAATATCAGTTTTCAAATCCCTGACAATAATTAGGTCTTACCTTGGCTGTTTTGTGATCAAAAGTTGTGTTCAAAGGAATAAAAACGCTGCTCAGGGTTAATCCAATGTCTCTTGTCACTTTAAAATGATTACTGAGAATCAATCCTTTCATTCACGTCAGAAGAGTAGGTCCAACGATTAACAGTCCGTGGATTCAGCTGCGGGAGCTGCTTTTTACGCATAGCTCCCCCTCCGCAGGCATGACGTATTTACGTAATTTGAAACTGCTACTCGATTCGATTGGCTCTAACGATTCTAAAAAGGTGTCAATCACCCAAATCGACCAATGGGTTCCAGAGATAGGAGTTTGCGTAAGTATAAATTAAGGCAGTATCAGCTGATTTACGCACGACCCAGTCTTTGTACGCTGCATACTAGGCTATAGCGTAGCATAGCATGTCCCCGCGGCGACAGGAGAGCAGAGAACGGCAGATCCGATCAGCGAAACAGCAGGATTTGTTTTCTTTGTCTTCATCGTAGCAATGGCAGCCAGAAAAGAAGACTTTTTTGTCCGTCGAGGAGGCATTGGACATTGTATTTCAGGACTCTCCGTCGGAAGATAGTGATCTCGTCACGCACGAAGGGGACAGTAAAGACTCTGATTATGAACCTCCGTCACCGGAAAGGTATGGATTCTCTCTGTTTGTATCTATTATTTATTTGGTGTAAGAGTATTCATCTGTTTTTATCTTTTTGTTATTTATTTGGTGTAAGAGTGTATTCATCTAGTAATTTCACACACGTGACAATAACACGACGGCATCCATCTTGTGATATAATGTTCTTTCACACACTCAACAACAAAGAAGATGGATGCCGTTTCTTGTTCTTGTTGTTGAAATAAACAAGACATATACATGTTGAATTTAACACAGTATTACATTTCATTTAGCTGACGCTTTTATCCAAAGTGGCTTACAACTATATATATATACACACACGCATATATATATGTATACATACACACGTATATATATATACATACACATATATATATATATATATACACACACGCATATATATATACATACACACGTATATATATATACATACACATATATATATACATACACACATATATATACATACACACATACATATATATACATACATATATATACATACATATATATACATACATACATACATATATATATATACATATATACATACATATATATACATACATACATACATATATATATATACATACATATATATATATATATACATACATATATATATATATACACATACATATATACATACATACATATATACATACATACATACATATATATATATATATACATGCATATATATATACATGCAATACATACATATATATACATGCATATATATATATATACATACATACATATATATATATACATGCATACATATATATACATGCATACATATATATACATACATACATACATATATATACATGCATACATATATATACATACATATATATATATATACATACACATATATATGACAGACAGAATATTAATATTAAATATTGAACAGATTATATGAACCCCGTCTCACATAATTTACACGGTATACATTTTGAGTGATATAATGTTATTTCACACACTCAAAATTGATGTTCTGCTGTTGTTGTAGAGAAATTATTTCTGATTTGAGTTACATTTTTGAAAGTACAAGCCAGAGAATTAATCTATTTGTTTTTTCCACATTTGTTTTCACAGTGAGGAAGGCGATGAGGATATGGCTTCTGGATGCCCGAGTATTATGGGGAAGATGCCACCAAGGTCAGGCGGTGCTCTGATGCTGGCAATTGAAGAGTGAAGACACCTGTGTACTGCAGGAAGTGTCAGGTCCCTCTGTGCTTCACTACCAAAAATAACTTTTACAGGGCATGGCATGACTTACTGGAGTAATACTGTAACATTCAGGGTTTGTATAAAGTTTTTTTTTTACCCAAAAAATGCTTGTTGTATAGTGTGTTGCTAATTTTTTTTAATAAATCTGCTCCAGTTGGAGTCAAATGTTTCCTAAGTTTCCTCATTTTTATTGTGCAAGTAACATGCATCTCATGCAAAGAGGGAACTTCCCACACACACCACACACATACTTAATTTTTTATTTTTTTTTTAACAATAATAATTTTTTTTTTTTTTATGGAATGAATACCTATAGTGATAATTAAATGTTGTACAATGATTTTTACAGTCTGGTACCTGAAAAAGGTTAAATGGCACTGATGAAACCAAATGTACCCAAATGTGCCCAAAGCTTAGTCCGCTTGGACTTTTTTTTGCTAAATCTCTCTAAAAAGGTCAATTCTCACTTGTTTTGCCTCAATCTTGATACAGGGTACTTATTATGTTATACTTTGGATTCCTAAAGCTTTTAGGCTACTAACCCATCATTCAAGGGTGGTTTTCACTATAAGTAATGGGTTTTATTTGGGCGGAGACAAAAATGTACACTTTTTGACTATGTTCCATCTGGATTTACTCTGACACTGAAACATCTTTATTGATTCTGACACTTCTACATCCAACTCACAGATGTGACCTTGCTTTGATAAAAGAAATTATTCATATAACCCTTTTAGAAGTTAAGTTATAGTCCTTTGTTTTGGGTATGTCATTTTCGAGCCTGAAACCTGAAAAACAGGCTTGGGGCTTAAGAGGTTAATGTGTTATACCAGATTAACGGGAATAATCTCAGCTAACTGACGATACAAACCATTTTTACCAAAACAAAACATTGCAGCAATCTTTGACTCAAGTGTACTTATCAATACTAAACCAAAATTAAATTATACCTCCTTTGAAAGTCTCGTTTTTAGTCTTACGCATCCGACCTGGAAAACTTTGCAGCCAATCTTATCTGTTACAGTGTACCGTGCACCAGGTCCTTATTCAGAATTCTTATCTGAATTCTCTGAGTTTTTATCAACTTTGGTTCTTAAAACAGATAAAGTAATTATCGTAGGTGACTTTAATATTCATGTTGACGATGATAAAAATAGCCTTACTGTTGCATTTAACTCTATATTAGATTCTGTTGGTTTCTGTCTGAGTGTAAATAAACCAACCCACTGCTATAATCACACTCTCGACCTTGTTCTGACTTATGGTATTGAAATTGAGCAACTATTAGTCGAACCGCATAATCCTGCTTTATCCGACCATTTCTTAGTAACTTTTGAAGTACTGTTACGAGACTACAAAGCATTAGTCAAAAGCTCCTGCAGCAGAAACCTATCTGTTAGTGCTATAGCCAAATTTAAGGAAGAGATTCCACCAATACTTAACTCGATAGCATGTCTGCATGTAAGGGAGGAAACTTATACAAAATGTACACCACCCCAAATTGATCATGTTGTTGATAGTGCTACAGATGCGCTGCGAATAAAATTAGACTCTGTTGCTCCTTTGAAAAAGAAGAAAATAAAACAACATAGATTAGCTCCATGGCATAATGCCGAAACCCGCAAAATAAAGCAAAAGTCGAGACAACTTGAAAGGATATGGCGTTCCACTAAACTTGAAGAATCTCGTTTAATTTGGCATATTACTCTCAATGAATATAAGAAAGCACTGCGTAAAGCGAAAGCAGCCTACTACTCTTCATTAATAGATGAGAATAAGAATAATGCAAGATTTCTTTTCAGCACTGTAGCCAGGCTGACAGAGAGCCACAGCTCGATTGAGCCTTCTATTCCCATAGCACTCAGTAGTAATGATTTTATGTGCTTTTTTAACGATAAAATTGTTACTCTTAGAAACAAAATTAATGACCTCTTGCCTTTGACCAGTATAGTGTTATCAACAGCTCCCGGAAACGTAAGTTCTAATATTACACTAGATAGTAAACTAGAATGCTTTTCAGCCATAAACCTTGAACAATTAAATTCAATGATTCTCTCTTCTAAACCATCAACGTGTATGTTAGACCCAATTCCAACTAAGCTGTTGAAGGAAGTTTTTCCATTAATTATCACTTATTTATTAAATATTATGAATATGTCTTTATTATCAGGCTATGTTCCACAATCATTCAAAGTAGCAGTGATAAAACCGCTTCTTAAAAAGCACAACCTCGATCCAGAGGTTTTAGCCAATTATAGACCTATTTCCAATCTTCCGTTCCTCTCAAAAATTCTTGAGAAAGCGGTCGCAAAAACAGTTGTGTGATTACTTAAAAAACAATGATTTATTTGAAGATTTTCAGTCTGGCTTTAGAACACATCATAGCACAGAGACAGCTCTGGTTAAAGTCACAAATGACATTCTAATAGCCTCTGACAAGGGACGTGTCTCTATTCTTGTTTTGCTCGATCTCAGTGCTGCATTTGATACTATCGACCATGATATCTTATTGCAAAGACTAGAGCACTTAGTTGGCATACAGGGAACTGCTTTAGACTGGTTTAGGTCCTATCTATCTGAACGCTCTCAGTTTGTACGTGTCAATGATGAATCTTCCACGCAAACCAAAGTTAGCCATGGAGTGCCACAGGGCTCAGTGCTCGGACCTATTTTGTTCACATTATATATGCTTCCGTTAGGCAATATTATAAGGAATCATTCTGTAAACTTTCATTGTTATGCGGATGATACTCAACTACATTTATCAATCAAGCCTGATGAAATTAATCATATAAATACAATTCAAGACTGCCTTAAGGACTTAATAACGTGGATGACCTTAAACTTTTTGATGTTAAACACGACCAAAACTGAAGTTATTGTACTTGGCCCGAAGAATCTACGAAACAAATTATCTAAGGATATACTAACTATGGATGGCATTAATTTGGCCTCCATTGAGACTGTAAGGAATCTTGGTGTTATATTTGATCAGGATTTATCCTTTAACGCCCACATAAAATCAATTTCAAGGACCGCCTACTTCCATCTACGTAACATTGCAAAAATCAGGCATATCTTGCCTCAAAACGATGCAGAGAAACTAGTCCATGCATTTGTTACCAAGAAGTCAGTCAAGTCGCTTCAGCTGATTCAAAATGCTGCAGCTCGTGTACTAACCAGAGTTAGGAAAAGGGACCACATTACTCCTGTTCTGGCTGCCTTACACTGGCTCCCTATAGAACACAGGATATCATTTAAAATTCTTCTTCTCGCCTACAAAGCCCTTAATGGGCAGGCGCCATCTTACCTCAAATAACTCATTATACCCTACTGTCCTACTAGGGCATTGCGTTCCAAGAATGCAGGGTTGTTGGTTGTTCCTAGAGTCTCTAAAAGTACAATGGGAGCCAGAGCCTTTTCTTATCAAGCTCCACATTTGTGGAATCAGCTTTCCAGTTTGTGTTCGGGCGGCAGACACCCTATCCGTTTTTAAGAGTGCGCTTAAGACCTTCCTTTTTGATAAAGCTTATAGTTAGGGCTGATTAGATTCAGCCCCTAGTTTTGCTGATATAGGCTTAGTTTGTTGGGGGACATCTTACTTCTTCCTTCTCTCTGTCTATACCTGTGTACTCTCATGTTCCGATTAACCCAGCTTCCCCAAATGTCTTTCTTTTTGGTGTCTATATACGCCGGGATCCGGAGTCATGGATGATCCTGCGCTCCTCTGTCCTGGATCGCGAGCCCTGGATCTTGAGTCGTGGCTGTGGTCCTGGATCATAGGTCCTGGATGGATATCCTCGTGGATTCATTTTCCTATTATACACACATGCATTTCCAAACATTTGGACTACCTATGTTGCAAATGTATTATCTTTTCAATTTACACACGGCATCTATTGCACGTCTGTCCGTCCTGGGAGAGGGATCCCTCCTCTGTTGCTCTCCCTGAGGTTTCTCCCATTTTTCCCTTTAAACTGTGGGTTTTCTTTGGAAGTTTTTCCTTGTACGATGTGAGGGTCTAAGGACAGAGGGTGTCATATTGTCATACTGATATTTTGTACAAACTGTAAAGTCCACTGAGACAAATGTAACATTTGTGATATTGGGCTATATAAATAAACATTGATTGATTGATTGATTGAAGTCTCATAAGAAGCATTTAAATGACCCCTGAGCGAAAATGCTAACGCACTTTGGCACATAACTCAAGATAACAGATACCCTTATTACTTATCGTAGCTGCACATACAAGATATCCGATTAAAGCTGAAGTTCCACAGATTATTTAGGTATATACATCATCACTGAGTGATCCGAACTCTTGACAGGGGAAGCAAACACAGACATCACAACACGTACCTTTATGTAGCTTTTACGGGAGATCGTCTCACCGTAGCTGTCAATCTAATCAAAAGACTTGTTCAATGGCATTAAAACGAGAAAAAACGCAGCTGAATCGGTTAATCCATAGGTTAATAATTTTTCTGTGGAATAATTTATTTTATTTATAATCCATAATTCCATTTGTATGTAAAAATCGGAGAGTAAAAGTTAGCTGCTAATGGTAGCCACCAGAGTTATCGCAGCTTCCGGTCTTGGCTATGCGGCAGTCTCACACACACACACACACACACACACACACACACACACACACACACACACACACACACACACACACACACACATTACCAAATAAGGAGTATGTGGGAGTTCCCCTTGATTCCATTGGCTCTGACGGTTAGAAAGAGATGTCGAGCAAGGGGGGCCAGAGATAGGTCAAATCCACCCAAATGACCCCAGAAGTGTTTTTTTGTTGCTAAATCTCTCTAAATGGTCAAATTTCACTTGTTTTGCATCAATCTTGATACAGGGTACTTATTATATGTTGTAGTTTGGATTCCTAAAGCTTTTAGTCTACCATCCCATCATTCAAGGGTGGTTTTCACCATAAGTAATCTTTTTTTTTTTGGACGGACACAATAATTTAATTTGTTTTACTGTGTTCAATCTGAATTTACTTTAAAATAAAAACATCTATATTGATTCTGACACTTCTACATCCAACTCACATGTGTAACCTTGCTTTGAGAAAAAAGATTATTAATGTAACCCTTTTAGAAGGGAAGATACAGTCATTTGTTCTGGGAATGTCATTTTCGAGCCTGAGACCTGAAAAACAGGCCCGGGGCTTAACAGGCTGAAGCAAACTAATGCCTTAACTCACTCAAATACAGTCGTTTACTTATTTCGGTTAAACGAATGTGCGTAGAGTTTTAAAGGATATATAGTCTCACCTTGATTCTGGCGCATTGCTTATCGTTTTATAGATCTATTCTCATCCACCATCTTTGTTTGTGACGTAAAGAGTGTAAGAGTCACGTTTCTGAATCGGCCAATCACAGCCAATCGGAGTCTGATTCAGAGGGTTGCATGTCAGTTCCGTTGTTATGTGTACTGAAATGAGAGCCGGTATAATTCCACGAGCGAAAACAAAATACAAATTGGATTACGTTATTTGAGTGTCCTAAAAGTAGACTGAGGTATGAAGGGTTAACGTTACATGTTAGGATAATTTGTAGTCATGTTCTGTATACATACTAACATAAGGGTATACTTAGTGTGGTTACTCCATGTTTACTAGCTATAACATTAACGTTACATCGCTCTTTTTCACTCAGTCAGCCAGAGTGCAGATATCACCATTAGATTCACAAACCTGAAACATCATCCATTTCTTCACTGCTGGTGATGACATTGTTGTCAGCTGCTGATACTGCTGCTGCTGCAGCTTGTGGCGCATGCTTCGATGAAAATAACTTTCTAATATCCATAACTGTATAGGCTATTAGCTTAAAACTCGTCAGGCACTAGGAAGGATCACTTCTTATTCAGGGCAGGCTACACAGTACGCAGGCTAATGTCCCGCAGCGGCTGCCTCTCTGGTGGACTCCGGTACTGCACATTACTCCCGAGACATTTAAAATTAAAAATTAAAACATTTTTTAAGTGAAGCTTTTCATCAAACATCCGGGGCTTGCCCAAGTAGCCACCCCCTAGCGCCACCACTGCACAGCACAGTGGCCTTGAAGCACAACTCCTTTCGAGAAGTGTGAGGGCTCTCCTCCTGATTACACCCGATGGATGTGAACAGCAAAAGCTTTATTCTCCACTGGCCTCAGTAGATATTTTCTTTCAAGTGTACCTGTTTGAAACATAACGTAATGTATGTTTACAGTGAACAGACTGTAGGCAAAAATACTAAGTAAACATCTACTGACAGAGACATGAATAGCAATCTCTACCTGAGGCAAACACCAAGGAAGCGTGTAATCGTGGCTGCATATTTTGTTAATTTCCCCCCAATTTCAGATCAGATTACCAAATCTTAATGCTATTAGGTACAGTGTAGAGACTGTGTAAGTGTTTAGCCATGAGGCTTTCATATGAAATGTTCACAAACACCAACACACACACTCAATAAATGAATATTGATGTTTACATGGTCAACCTCTCTCGGTAGGAATGTAATGTGGGTCAATGAAACATCTGAATTAATCAATATTTCAAGGCTTTTTCAAGGATAAGGTTATTTGCGTTTCTTTAACTGCTGAATATTATTATTTATTTCTCAAAATAATTCACATAATTGAAGGTTAAAACTATATTTGAGCAATTTACCTTTATTGAAAATACAAAAAATGATGGAGAGGGGGCTGACCTGCAGCTATGTGAATTTGGATTAGATTATATACATTAAAGGTGGGGTAGGTCAATTTCAGCAGCACCATATAGACTGAGAGTTACGTCATCTCTGTTCACTCCAATGGACCACTTTTTTACAGCAATGGCGGATCGTGGAGCCTCTCAATCGTTCCCCGGAAGTTAGCGCCAAGGCTAGCAGAGCTGTAGAGTTGCAGCATAATAGACCGTTCGTGACGGACTTTTAAAGGTAAGAAGAAGTTTAAAGATTTATATTGCGGATATTATCAGTACATCTGATTCAAATTAACATGTGTATTAAAGGATGTCAGTGGATTATCCCTAAATTAGTAGATTTAGGGAACGTTTACAGATAACAGATTAAGCTAGTATACCGGATCAAGTTAGCAACACACGTTGAACAGCCTTTTAATTGTAAATTCCGTTCTCTTAATGTCTATTTGGTCCAACGTTGTTGAATTAGAGAAGAGGGGCCTCTAAACGGGATTGTATGCGGGGGTGGAGGGAGTTAAATAATAGATAAATATAACTTTGGTGCGTGTAAGAGTGAGTGTTTTTAGCAGAGCCATATTGTGTCCTTGTGATTATGTTGATTATTACCCGTCTGTATAATGTTGCAGCTCAGCTGATTTTGGATTGATGGCAAAGGGAGAGGAACGTAAGTGAGAGTGAACACACAAGGTAAGTGTAATACTACTGTTTTATATAAGTAAGCATACTAAACATGTATTCTATCACTGTATTATATAAGTAATCTTGTTAGTAACCTACTGTATGGCAGGTGGAGGGGCAGTGATGTTACAGGTGGAGGAGCAAAACTGCAAGACTGCAAACTCACAAGACAGAGAAATCAAAGTTTGTTCTCCAGAGAAGAGGTTGATTTCACTTCAATTTTGTATTTCATATTTTCTAAAGATGTGGAAATGGCAAAAAAAAAAACTTGAGAGCTGTAACCAAGACAACTGTAACAACATGAGTAGAGAGCCACCAAGGTTTTTCAAGTCCCTCTCTTACTCCATATTGCCAACCCAAACTTCCAGGTACATGACGGGACACCTTGTTTTTGTTGTTTGCTCCTCTGGCAGGTGGAGGGCAGTGATCCCTTCCCTTCTTCCCTCAATCTTTGAGACTAATGTAAGTAGAAGACATGGCACTGTACATTTTCGAACATTTAAAATATTATACCACTTAAAAAAAAGAAATATTACTTTTGTTACTAAGAGTTCATACTTATTATACCTGTGTCACCTTTCACACTATAGTTGTGATCATGAGCTATGGGCTTTGTAGATACAGGTCCCGGGGTGAATCGTGGTGCAGGGGCCCTTCTCTTTTTGACCACAGGGTGATGCACGAAGATGGTGGGTATAGCCTCTGCTCTCAGCCTAGTCTTGCCCTTTTTTGTCTTGACAAACTGGTCTGCATCAAAATGTGCCTGCGGAGTGACTTGAGGTTACTTCACACACAGAACAACTCAGTTTTGTCTGCCCACATACATATTCCATAGTGGTTGAATACACAGTATTAGGAAACACTTTATACTTACTGGACATGTTATACTCATTACATACTGTATATAAAATATGACCAAGAATGTGAGACAACTTTATAGAAATTCATATCACATCTGTTACTGATGCCATTTGTCATACTTTGTTAAACTCACACATAATAAAGTTCCATAACTTCAGTTGGGAACAAAGACCACACCTTATCTCCCCAAGGCAATTTCCCATCCAATAGGTGTGCTATATAGGTGTGTATAACCCTTTCTCCTGTCTGTTACTCCCTCTTTCAGCACAAGAACCAGAGGGGGATTCAATGGAGCCTGAATACCTGCACTGAGACCCTCACCCTGCACCCTGAGTCTCAACTCTGTGTTTTTCAAGCTTTTCCCTGTTTTTTTGTATTAAACAAAACATTAAGCTTTCCCAATGGTGTGGTTTTCGTTTTGTGAAAAAGTGCAAATACAGTGTTTGTATATAATTACCTCACATATTTTTTTGCTGTTGGTCGTGAAATTGCTCCTGCTGACTTGAGCCAGCCATTTTTTCCTCCACTCTGTGTCAGTGGGGAAGCCGTACATTCGTACTCCTTTCTCGGAGGGATTTGAGCATCCCCAGGCAGCACAGCAAACCATGGTGGCGACTAGGAGGCAGCACAGCAAACCAGGACAACACGGAGGAAAAGGCACAGACAAACGGCATGATATGCTATTCAATGTTTATTGAATTCCATATATTTAACACACATTTAACATCATCATCATCATGCTGCTGCTGCTGCTGCTAGTCCTTTGATAGTCACCTGTCGGTCTCCTGTCCTTTCTGAAAGCCATAAAGATGACATTAGTCATTTAGATAACTTGTGTCCTCAATTACCATGGGATTACTGAAACTACCATGAATTTAAGAAAATGGTAGAAATTAATCTAATCTGAATTTGAAAGCATTACTTTAGATCCCCTCCCTCTAAATATATCAATAAACATTAGAAAGTGATGCTCCTGACTACCATACAAGTTTAAGAAGATAATATTGGTTTTAAAGAATTCAAAGCTATAAATAAACAGCAACAGGCTCTTTAACCAAGGCACTGTTAGCCTAACATGTAAACTAGTTGTTCACACTAATCCTAATATTATCACTTAATATTAGCAAATTCTATTTTATTTTTTAAAACATATTGATGTAAATACATACACATATCGATTTGTTGTATAAATATTGCAAATCAAAACCTTTATTCACTAATAATTACCAAAAATCGTAGTTCTATCTCCTGTTATCAATGCATTCACATTGCCCGCCATGAACTTCCGGGGAACGATCCTCGTCTACATGAACCACGTGACCATAACCGTTTTTGGACTTCCGTTGTCGTAACTCTTCTATCTATATGGCGCTGAGTTTCAGAAACCGGCTCGAGTGCACTAAAATTTGAAAGTACACAGCCGAAAAGAATCCGCCCCTTCCTTCAGACTTCCTTACAGAGCACCTCCTCCAACACACATGAACGCGCAATGCACGCCCAATGAGGGCACGAGATACATTTGTGCGTGCACGAGATGGAAGGCTGACAGACAGGGCAGCAATCCAATCCGTTTAGCCGGCCCGGCTTTTTTTTTACAGTATTACGGCTTCCACAGATTACATTTTTTTATGGATTTTTTGTCAAAGCACTTAAGATATTCATTGCTATCGCGATGTTAAGAGCATTCCATGGAATATAACTATAGGTTACTTCCGTAACCCCAGTTCTCAGAGTAACATGAAGTGAGATGTCTCACTATGGGATGCGCCTCAACGCGTATGCAAACAGAGGAATCAATCTCATTACGCAAATCCTGATTGGCTGGTGATCTTGACGTCTACGTCAGGGAATCCACCCACCCTTTAAGTAGCTTGCGCTACGTCGCAGCGTCATTCAAAATAAGCACCTCTTCTCGCTTCGCCTTAGCAAGAAGGGCCGTCTGGTGAGACATCTCACTTCATGTTACTCTGAGAACTGGGGTTACGGAAGTAACCTATAGTTCTCATTCATAACACTCCGTTCGATGTCTCACTATGGGATATTGAAACTCCCGTATTGCTAGACATGCTTATCTCGAAAATCACCAAAACAACCAGAACTTAACAGGTAGAACCCTGTCTCAACACGGGGCCCAGCACTGCACGGGCCACACTTGGAGCAGAGACATCTAGCCTGTAAAAGCGGACAAAAGTGAGCGGTGAGGACCAGCTCGCTGCTGCACAAATGTCTTGGATGGAAACACCCTTGAACAAAGCCCAGGATGTAGCCAGTCCACGAGTAGAATGAGCACGCAGGCCCGTTGGTGCCTGCAAACCCTGACTCGTATAAGCCAGAGCAATCACTTCCACAATCCAGTGGGAGAGCCGTTGCCTGGTAATGGGCTTGCCCTTATGAGGGTTAGCCCAGGATACAAAGAGTTGGTCATTGCATCGAAACTCTTTTGACCTGTCCATATAGGTGCGTAAAGCACGGACTGGGCACAGTAAATTCGGCCGCTGTTCCTCAGAGGAACACAGTGGCGGAGGAAATGCCTCAATGTCAATGGGGGTACATGTCACGATCTGTCTGTGTTGTTGTTTTGTCTTGTCTTTGGGTTTCCTGTTTTACTTTGTAAATTGTTCACCCCCGTTTCCTGCCTGTTGCTTTCTGTCTGTTTTCCCTCCCTGATTACCCGATTGTGTTCACCTGGTGCCTCTGTGTTTTCTCCTACCTCCTCACCTGTCTCGTGTTTGTTTGATTAGTCCTGGGTGTATTTAAGTTCTGGTTTTTCCGTCTGTCTTTGTCGGTTCGTCTTGTGTTTTGACTTGGTCTGCGGTGAGTGTTCTGTTCTGTATTTGTTATAGTTGAGCCTTGAAATAAAGGAGCTAGGTTTTGTCACTTTAATCTGCATTTGGGTCCTGCTTCCTGCACAAACCGTGACAGAACGAACCGACCAGAAATTGACCCAGCAGATGATCCATTTGAGGTGGAGCTACAGCATTTTTCCTTTGGTTTGGCTTGCTGCTGTGATTGGTGGAGTGGAGCGTCCAGTGTTCGGCAGAGGGAGGCCGCTCTGGTAGAGGCGCACCGGTTGGCTATGGAGAAACCAGACTTGGTGAAGTTCTTGCCTGGCTGGATTTTGAACTTCCTCTGGGTGTGTGATTTCCAGCCTGCTGACTACAAACGTCTCGGTGTGGTCCGTCTGGAGTCAGCCAGTGCTTCTGCCCCAGTTCCTGCTCCTGTCCAGGAGTCGTATACTCGTCAGGCTTATGGAGGTCCACGGAGTATTCAGGAGGCTGCTAAGAGGAGTCGTCGCAAGGCCAGGCTAGCAGCCCGAGCCCCAGCAGCCATGGTTCCGGCTCCAGTGCCGGACCCAGCAGCCATGGTTCCGTGCTCCAGTACCATCCCACATAGCCATGGTACCGTGCTCCAGTACCACCCCACACAGCCATGGATCCGTGTTCCGGTTCCTTGCCCAGCAGTCATGTTTCCGGCTTCAGAACCGGACCTTACAGCCATGTTTCTGGCTCCAGAACCGGACCTTACAGCCATGTTTCCGGCTCCAGAACAGGACCTTACAGCCATGATTCCGGCTCCAGAGCCGGCCCATTCAGCCATGTTTCCGGCTCCAGAACCGGACCTTACAGCCTTGATGCTTCTGTTTGCATACGTGTTGAGGCGCTTCCCATAGTGAGACATCGAACGGAGTGTTATGAATGAGAACAAAAAGTGTATCTCGAGCCGATTTCTGAAACGTACCTACCCCACCTTTAAATGTTGTGCTGTGCTTTACCATTTAGAAGGAACATATCAATAAACGTATGTTTCACAGTAAGTGTACTATTGTGAGTATTATTAAGTATTTCAAGATCAAGTTTCATTCACCGGTGAGGTCTCATTGAGAATAAAATATATGATATAAAAGACAACACACAATACAAACAAGTGGATGTAAACACACACAACAGAATGAAGTCATGATGTGTTTAAATGTAATCGTTGTATGTTTTGTTCAGCAATATAACATAGGTATAAGACAGAGTTATATCCTGTTTCCCACTTTAACCTCCTAACACAGGGGTTGGCAACCCGCGGCTCTCGAGCCGCATGCGGCTCTTTAAGCCCTCTGCTCTGGCTCCCTTGAGCTTAGACAAAAATAAGAAGTAAATTAAAATATTTGTAGGACTATCTATATTTTGTTGAATGGTTGAAAATGTTTCGTATCTTGTATTTTGAGGTGTTACTGTGACACATACATTTAAAAAAATAAAAACGGTTTTAGTTAGGTCAACTAAAATATGCATCATATCCTGCTACGGTCCCGCACCAGCGCCTTTTCTTGCTGGCGAATAACCTGATCCCCTGCTCGATGAGCGAACTATGGATAAATCAAAGAAAAGAAAAGTATCGGAGGAACACAGAACATTTAATTCTGCGTGGACAGAGTTATATGCTTTCACGGCAAACGATGCTGGTTTACCGGTATGTTTGATATGTAGAGAGAAGTTGTCAAAGGTGCTGCAGCATTGACATATTGGAGGAAAAACACGGAAGATGAAGACAGCTGACGATCTTCAGTCATAATTCAATCAGTTAACTCTTTTTAGGGTGCAGCTATATGTTTTATTTATTTCAAAGTGGGCCCATTTTAATTATATTAATTTTCTTCAAATGTGCAGAGGACTCCCCAAGTGCTATGTTGATTTATTTTAAAGTAGGCCTGTGTATTTTTTTTAAAATTCTCCTGATAAGAGTTCTTTGTTTATTATTAGAGGTAAACAGTTTTCTATAATGTAATAAATAATAAATGAAAAACAACTGTAGTTGTTGTCTATGATGTAACACTATATACATCTTTATAAGCTATCAAATGTGTTTTGCGGCTCCAGACAAAGGAAATTGGTGGAAAAGGGGGCAAAATGGCTCTTTTGGTCAAAAAGGTTGCAGACCCCTGTCCTAACACTATTTCTAAGCAGATTATAATACATTATTAAAACTACTTATGCTATTATAACAATTATATAAAATATCAATATGAACGGAAAACATGATTTTTGACAGTTTACACAGATTTTGGGACTGTTAGTTTAGACTATTTGATGAGGGGCCAATTTCAACAGTTTTGTCTCATGTCCATTATTCCTAATAGCTGGTCTGTTTCGGGGGGGTATTTGTAACAAAAGGTTCCTATGGCTACAACAGGAAAAGCGTTTTAAGACTAAAATAAGCAGGGGAAAGTACAAGAAACAGGATCAGCAACAGAGGCAGGATCTCCGGGAAACCAGACAGGACCGTAGACGGGAACTGACAAAGAACACTAGGGAAGACAGGCCTATATACACACAAGACTAATCACAGAGACAAGACACAGCTGGAGAGGGGAGGTGAAACACAGAGGCAGCAAGTGAACACAATCAAACACAGGCGGGAATACACAGGAAGTAAAACAGGACACAAGGAAAAAAAGGCATTTCCGCCTGGTACCAAAGACCATAATATAAGATTTTGTTTTGTTGAGCAGTAGTTTATTATGTGATAGCCAGTCCTATAAGATGTTAAAATCAGTTTGAAGAGGGATCTGAATTTGTGAAAGATCAGGTTTGGATGTATATAATAGTGTCATCGGCATAAAGTTGAGCATGAAATTAAGTGGACCCAGAATTGATCCTTGGGGTACACCCTTTTGTTGTATCAACAGATCAGACTGTTTTCCATGAACGACCACACATTGCTTTTCTATTGTGAAAGAGTTGAACCAAAGAACTTTATTATTCGAAAAGCCAATACCATGAAGTTTATCCAAAAGCAAATATCGATGTACAAAATCAAAGGCTTTTGTCAAGTCAATAACAACTGCCTGAAGCTCGATTGAACCAGAAATACAATGTTATTAGTAGTGAGATAATGTGAAAGTTGATAATTTTTTCAAAAACTATTGAAATAGAACAAATAATGGAGATTGATATGTGATTATTTATATCAAGTAAAACACCACCTCTATGGAGGCGAATGATGCGTGCACATTTCCAAATAAACGGCAGCTCACAGTTGGACAAAGACAGGTTGAACAAATCAGCAAGTGGGTGCATGAGAATATGAGATGCTAATTTTATGAAACTCTATTCCATCAAGTCCTGCACAACCATCTACTTTTAATTCCTTGATAGCATTATAAACTTCACATGGTGAGATTTTCTTAAATGAAAAATAAAAATCACTGCTGCAGTATGAATTACTATTAGATATACCAGTTGACGATTAGAATCAAATAGTGGTGAAGAACATACAGGAGAGGAATGCTGATTACATATTTGGGTGATAGATAGTGGGTCATGTGTTATTGTATTAGCAGCTCTTATTGTATTAATAGAATGTTTACCTGGTGTATTTAAAATGGTTTTAAGAATTATAGAATTGCTTTGTGTTCTTAAAGTCAGAGGTTAGAGATTCTTTATAGTAAATGGATTTTACATTGCCGGTTTTGGTATTACTCATATTTCGAAGATGCCTGCATACGTCCGAATCAGGGTTTCCGTTAGCTGGTAATTACCAGTTTTTAGCTGGTATCATTTATTAAAAACGGGTAAATTCAAAACCTGCCGGTCAAAATTTCCGGTAATAATTAGGGATGCTCCGATCGATTGGTCGCCGGTCATTATCGGCGGATATTCACTCTTAATTAGGGGTGTAACGGTATCCGTATTCGTCCCGTACCGTCACGGTTCAGACATCACCGTTCGGCACACGCAGTCACACGACGAATATGCCTTTTTTTTTACGAGTGGGAAAAAAGTCGTCATTCAGGGCAGTATCCACTACACTATATATAATCCAGGGGGCGGTATTGCGCCTAAAAGCTGTTTGCCAGCCGCCCTTAAACAACAAATGAAGAACAAGAAGAAACAAAACGAACAAAATACAAGAAGAAAAGTTAGTATGGCGATTTCAGTTAACACACAGGAGCTAGAACCCACCTGCTTCTTTTAAATCAGCTGTGTGGGAACATTTCGGGTTCCCTGTGGACTACAATAACGATGAAGTGGTGGATCGGACGAGGACGGTGTGTCGGCGTTGTTCGATAGCGGTGCGGTATGCTAATGAGACACATGCCAAACATGCTAAATCATATCAGAAGGCATCACCCAGATTTGCCAATAACTGGAGCCCGGCAAAAGACAACAGCAGTTCAACAGCTTATCCCCGCTGTTTTTAAGAAACTAAGAGACATGAAAGCCGAGAGACCAAAATAAATAACGGAAGCTTTTGGCATAGGTTTTTCAATGACTTTGCGCTCTTGAAACACTTTCTTATTATTTATGATGTAATATTTTCAAGACATTTTTTTTAGTTTTACAGCTTGATGAAACCTTTTTGTTTGACATCAGCCATTATAGATAATATGTGACCCGCTCTATCGAAATCAGTCGGAAGTCGCAACGGCTCATTTCAAAATAAACGTGGATTTGCGTAAAAAACTATTTTTTCGGGGTTTGTGTGTTTTGTTTGATTTTAAACAAACAAAGTCTTGGCTTTCAGAATATGAAACTTTTATTTCCAAACTCACACGATAAATACATTCTTTAAGCTTGTAAAGGGAAGATGACAGGCAATCTGCTCTTCCGCAGCGCCGCCCCCCCTCCCTCCGGCTGACATTATGAATGTAAGCGTAGAGTAATCATAAATAACACGGCAGGGTCCGTTACAGTTTGTTTTCATCTGATTTCAATTAAACAAAGTCTTGGCTTTCAGAATATTAAACTTGTTTCGGCAAATTCAGATGATAAATACAACTTTGAAGCTTGTAACGGCATAATTACAAGCGGATAACAACAGCCGGTGTTTCTCCTGAGTGTTTTCCCCGGGAAACAAACGCAATACACACAAACGCAAAAATACACAAACGCAAAAATACACAAACACACACGTATACACACACACACACACACACACACACACACACACACACACACACACACACACACACACACACACACACACACACACACACACACACACACACACACACACACACACACACACACACACACTCGCGAGCTTCCCCCAGTCCAGTAATCCAAACGAAAATATCTTCCCTCCGTAGTATTTTGATAATTTGCTAATAATCAATCAGATCGATGGATTCCAGAGAAGAGAAAACTTTGAAGGCCTTTTTCTCAAAATGATGACTCGGTGACAGTCATTATATAATGTGACTTATAAAACGGACAAGTCAAATCAAGCAATCTGATCTGGTTCTTAGCCGTGATATACTGAGCGTATACCACGGGTAGAATTGTAAGTTACTTTTCACAACAAGTCAGTATCCCTCCGCGTCTGAGAAAAAACAGTATACCGTCGGGCTGAAAAGCAAACTGCCTGCAGTTTGCTTTTCAAACTGGAACAAGAAAGCAGCGGAGAAGTAACGGGGCAGAAACCCTTCTTTTTACGCAGCAGTCCAGACAACACATCCTCACTCCCAGGTCGGCCTATGTTGACGTTATGTCAAGTCCCCTGTCGGCTTTTTCCAACGCAAGGGGGGGGCCTTAGCGTCCATTTTCAACGCAAGGGGGGGGCCCCTTAGCGTCCATTTTCAGCTTTCCGGGATGTCCATATGCTTCTATGGACGCTCATGGAAGCACGGCGTTCGTTTGTGTCGACTGCCCTTAAAGGCAATGTGAGCGTCCATTCTCATTGGATAATGGAGAATTGTACACCCGGAAGTAAGTATTCCCCTTACTGTCGATTGATTTTACAGTGATATCTGCACTACTCATCGACTAAAAAACACCAGATTATCCTTGTTAATTACACAACATTGATTGGTTTAAATTGTGTGCAATGCTTTTGTATTTTTCCCCTTCGATTCGGAGAAACAAATGTTTTTTCGGAGTAAAGGATGGCAGAAGACACTACACTACCCAGAATCCCCAGCTATCGTTTGGACTACACCATGTGCTCTGTTTGACAAACCCCGTGATAGTCCTCAAGCTCTGTGATTGGAGAGTGTGCTCCGAGGGTTACGCCGAGCCTCGAACAGCACTTGAAATGGGATGGAATCACGGCAGACTGTCCAAAACTGGATTTGAACGGGTCCACCGCGTCCCCCCTCCCCCACCCCGTCCCCAGAACTACAAATGCTGGCTATTCTGTTTCGCAACATGTTCTGTATCTATGGCACGTCTCTACTGGGAGTTGTAGTTTTAAAAGACGTTTTCGTATTTCCCATAATAAGAAGTTGCCAGTATTAAACTGTGTACATCCCTGGAGGTTTAGGGGATAGGAAACACTCACATTTAAAACATATAATTAATCAACACATCCTCACTCCCAGGTCGGCCTATGTTGACGTTATGTCAAGTCCCCTGTAGGCTTTTTCCAACGCAAGGGGGGGGGGCCTTAGCGTCCATTTTCAACGCAAGGGGGGGGCCCTTAGCGTCCATTTTCAGCTTTCCGGGATGTCCATATGCTTCTATGGACGCTCATGGAAGCACGGCGTTCGTTTGTGTCGACTGCCCTTAAAGGCAATGTGAGCGTCCATTCTGATTGGATAACGGAGAATTGTACACCCGGAAGTAAGTATTCCCCTTACTGTCGATTGATTTTACAGTGATATCTGCACTACTCATCGACTAAAAAACACCAGATTATCCTTGTTAATTACACAACATTGATTGGTTTAAATTGTGTGCAATGCTTTTGTATTTTTCCCCTTCGATTCGGAGAAAACAAATGTTTTTTTCGGAGTAAAGGATGGCAGAAGACACTACACTACCCAGAATCCCCAGCTATCGTTTGGACTACACCATGTGCTCTGTTTGACAAACCCCGTGATAGTCCTCAAGCTCTGTGATTGGAGAGTGTGCTCCGAGGGTTACGCCGAGCCTCGAACAGCACTTGAAATGGGATGGAATCACGGCAGACTGTCCAAAACTGGATTTGAACGGGTCCACCGCGTCCCCCCTCCCCCACCCTGTCCCCAGAACTACAAATGCTGGCTATTCTGTTTCGCAACATGTTCTCTATGGCACGTCTCTACTGGGAGTTGTCGTTTTAAAAGACGTTTTCGTATTTCCCATAATAATAAGTTGCCAGTATTAAACTGTGTACATCCCTGGAGGTTTAGGGGATAGGAAACACTCACATTTAAAACATATAATTAATAAATGGGTGAAAATTGCTTGTGCCCATAATGGGCAGCATTAATATATATATATACACACATGCCAGCTAAGGTCATAAGAGCTTTATTTAACAGCTGGTCTTATGTTTGTGACCCCTGTTGTTAATTGATAACATTACATTACATTACATTAATTGATAAGCCTGAAACATGCACTTGTTAAGGTTCAGAGGCACATTTTGCAAATATGGCAGTAGCCATCGATCAGCTTAAGATAAGATATACTTTATTGATCTCAAGTTGGAACATTTGCATTACATCAGCATGTGTAACAGTTAAATATGCAGTGGTGTTTATTTGTAAATCATTTAGTATAATCACACAAATTCTGTGTTTTATATTCAACAATTCTGTGTTCTTTATTTATTGATTGTTCAATACCTGACAAGGTCGGAGATGAAATATCTACATACATCTTATAAGAGTATAATACATTATGTATAATATCAGTTAAAATAATTGCTTCAACATAGTTAACATTGCTGGAGGTATGCACAAATATTGATAGATGTCTTGTAATGCACTATTGAGGAACCTGCGACCCAAGTTTTTCATTCAATGCATAACTACACCATAGTTGTGTAGGCCTATATGATATGTCAATAAACCTTAGAAAATCTTGAAAGGGATGTGCAAAATAGTCATTATATACAGTCTTTAATTAACTATTAGTAGAGAATAACGAGTAATTAATATACTTTATAGGGATCCTATTAATATCTAATAATAAAAATAATGAAATTCAATAACATGCTTTAACCACTAGGTGTCCCTTTATATCAGCTGTGCACCTTTATGGTGTAAATACAGCCTATCTACCAATTGGATCAAATATAAAAGTCAGCCGAATTAGTGTTTATACTGCAAGGAGACGTATTGTGTGAAAATAAATGTAAGATGTTGTTTAATGGCTGATATATTTATGATCCACCTCACGTTTTCAGTTCCTCATGTTTGTCTAGAAGTCTTCTCATCAGGGCTCTATAAATACAGAACTACGGCAGATATGTAATATTTAATGCAGCCGAACCGTGTATTACCATGCCGTTATGTGATGACTTCCAAAGAGAAAAGCAAGCACACTCGGAATAAAGTATTATTGTATTTTTTTTAAATGTTTTCGGTCTGTTTCCGGTATTTGTTAATGACGATGTGCTGTGAGATGTGAGACTGGAATTGCACAGGGGAAAATAACGTATCTTTAGATGCGGATTTTGTTAAACTAATATGTTTGCGCTGTGGACCAACACTATACATTGACGGGGAAGGGGGTAGCAATAAAGATAACACCATTAAACAGTTACACAACATAACAGAAATAATATCGATAGCAGCGTCCCTAGCAACCACCTTGGTAACAATGAAAACGTTATGGACGCAATTTCCTGAAGTAATCTTCGTAATAACTAGCAAACTAAAGATCATGTACATCCACTGCACACATAATCTGAAATAACAACTCATATTTCTCGCATCAAATGACATCAAAACGCATTTTAATGCCCAAACTAACTTTAAAATAGGCATTTTCCACCGAGAATAAAACGAAGTTCGGCCATGTTTTTTTTTTCTGAAATTTGAAGATCACGTGACGTCAAACAGAGCACATGGTGTAGTCCAAACGATAGCTGGGGATTCTGGGTAGTGTAGTGTCTTCTGCCATCCTTTACTCCGAAAACATATTTGTTTCTCCGAATCGAAGGGGAAAAATACAAAAGCATTGCACACAATTTAAACCAATCAATGTTGTGTAATTAACAAGGATAATCTGGTGTTTTTTAGTCGATGAGTAGTGCAGATATCACTGTAAAATCAATCGACAGTAAGGGGAATACTTACTTCCGGGTGTACAATTCTCCGTTATCCAATGAGAATGGACGCTCACATTGCCTTTAAGGGCAGCCGACACAAACGAACGCCGTGCTTCCATGAGCGTCCATAGAAGCACATCCCGGAAAGCTGAAAATGGACGCTAAGGGCCCCCCCCTTGCGTTGAAAATGGACGCTAAGGCCCCCCCTCTTGCGTTGGAAAAAGCCGACAGGGGACTTGACATAACGTCAACATAGGCCGACCTGGGAGTGAGGATGTGTTGGTCCAGACATAGACATCAAACAGCAAAACATATTCAGTGTGCAGTTCCTTTGGCATTAGGGCAGGGATATCTAGATAGCCTACTTTCCAAGGTTTGACATAATGAATTGTGCTACTTTTAAAGCAAGCAACGATGTTTTCAAATCTGTAATCAAAGAGGTCCGCAAAAACACTATCGACCAATCAGATTGTTTGATTTGACTTGTCAGTTTTATAAATATATTTACATTTCTTCCTTTACGAAACAAACTTACAAAGCCTAATATGGAAACATTTAAGATTAACTTCGACCTCCGGGGGGGTCTTACTATGGAGGAGTGGATTGAGGAGTGCCTATCTCCAGAAAAAAAAGCACCTAAACGACGACATGCAGAGCTACGTGAAGAGCAGGTAGACCAACTGGAAAAGTACCACCATTCAAAAGCTTTCTGATGGAGGTCTTGAAACAAAGCAGATAAATTATGACCGTTAGTGGCCAAAGGTGCGAATGCTCTCTCCAGAGCTACTGGAAGCCAAATCTCCGGGACCGGAGAAAGTGGAGCAATATTCTCACCACGCCAAGCAACAGCCTAGAACAAACTCAACCTGTACAAGTAACCAAGCCATGCTACTGATGCTGGACAGTTTTTCAGTGGGTGCACAATAAACGGCAACATACACATGAATGTAAATAAATAGCCAAATAATGGATCAACGCTCTCTGTCTAATATGTTCGCTTGCTGTTAGTGTTGTTCTATCTGTACTGGTGTAAAGTAACTAAGTTCATAAACTCAACAAGTACTATACGTGGGTACAATTTTGAGATACTTGTACTTTATTTAAGTATTTCAATGTTTTACTACTGTGTACTTCTACTCCTCTACAGTTCAGAGGTACATGGTGTACTTTTCCTCCACTACATGTATTTAATCCCTTCAGTTACTTCACAGATGTGGATGAATGATGTGAAATCTAATAAAGTGTTAAATCAGACTTTAGTTCCACCTGGAGTAAATTCACAAGCTACCCTGCAGTATACAAAGTCATTCAAACTTGCTGCACCTTTACCAGCTTTGAGAACACTTTCATGATCAATCATTATAAAACATATCGTATATATTATTAAATGGACCAATCTGCACAATCACTACTTTTAATGTCGCTACTTTCACTATATTTTGATGATAATACTTTTCTACTTTTACTTGAGGAACATTTTGAATGCAGGACTTTTACTGTGATAGAGTATTCCTCTGGTACTTCTACTTGTACTCAAGTACAAGATCTGAGTACTTCTACTTTTACTTAAGTACAAGATCTGAGTACTTCTACTTGTACTCAAGTAAAAGATCTGAGTACTTCTACTTTTACATATGTTGCAGCCCCTCCTCCAGCACCCGGCTCCCGCAGCTATATTATGCACGAGACTCGTGCGGACTCAGAGCCGTAACCGTATAGCAGCAGATCCAGAGATCCAGCAGACTCGTCGTCATGCAGGAGTCAACAGCAGACTCAGATTCGCAAAATCACAAAATGACCCTTTTTTTTGTGATCAACATTTTTTATTAAAGCAAAAGACACTGTGTAGCGGAGGTTAATATAACGTCAGTTTAATATGCTCGTGAAATGCAACAAGTTTTCGGTTTCACCGATAGGATTTCTACGGTCTTGGTGATGCTGACTCATATGACTCAAATGACTCGTATGATCCGGATCTCTTCAATGACTGACTCAGAAGACCCTGAGTCCGTAAAAGGATCCGGATTTGCCATCTCTACTGCATAATCACCTGAAGCCCCGCCCACTGTTTAGTGAGCTGCATGAGAAACTGACGGGCTGTCAGGAGAGAGAGGGAGGGAGAGAGGAAAAGAGAGGATCCGTTTCTCCCGTGTTATTATTCAAAGTTAATGTACACTTTTGAATAATGTACTTCATCAAGTAGTTTGTTTTAATGTAATAATTATGTTGTTTGTTGTCTGTGGAATAATTTATTGAAAAATTAATCTGAATTTTTCGATCTGTTACGATTATAAACTGAAGCAATATAAAAATGACTCCCATGAACTGAGTTTTAAACATCAGCATATCCGATCATAGTCCGGTAATTACCTGCTAACGGAAACTCTGCTACACAGTGGCGGCCGGCCCATAGGGGCACTAGGGGCGCCGCCCCACCTCTTCCCACATACAAAAATATATATAAAAAAAAAAATTAAATAGATTTATTATTTTTTTTTTTTTAATATTTTAAAAATATATATATTTTATATATTTTTTTTTAATGAACAAGGTAAATATCATACAATTGGTATCAGTAAAATGTATAATCTACAATAAAATCTCGTTTAAAATGGTGTTACGATGTCTAAAGTTACTGATAAGTCACATGTTTCCTGCCTGGCCTTGCCCGTGGTATTAGTTTATCATTACCGGGCGCCGTGCAAGGAGCCCCCGAGCCAAACAGCAGCAACCAGCACGTTGCAAAAGTGTCAATAGTAAACTGTGCCGCCGAAACATAATTTCAGCCAATCAGCGCCGGCAAATATTTTGGTCACGAGGGCGCTCACGTTGGCGCCCACGTTGGCGCCCACGTTGCTTACGTGCGTTGACGTGAGTTGTTTTTTAGACTCGTGAGTGACCAAGGTGATGCAGTAGTTGGATGAGAATGGCTTCGTGTGCAGGTGGAGTCGCCGGACCTCGGTCCGCACCCAATTCCGTGCAAGAGCTACTCTCCAATCCTTTCGAAAGGAGAAGTTTGGGAGATAAATTGATACTTAAAGACCTTGGACCGGACCAACCCGATTTGTATATATCGCAGCAAGCTCGTGAAAAAGACAAAACGTATCAACGAAGCTTCTCACGTAGCTGGTACACCAGAAAGGCATGGCTAGCTGGATGCAAACAGGTAAATGGTGTCTTTTGTTTCCCATGCTTGCTCTTCAAACAGCCGGGGACAGATATTATCTGTTCAGAAACTAGACAAAAGTTAAACAAGTACAAACCACAGACTGCCTGTGTCATGGCGAATACAGTCGCTGGTTTATTTATGTCTGTATAGGCCGTTGTTGTGAGTGTGGACGGTCGGAGCATATATAACGTTAGCTTAGCCAAGCTCCATTTAGAAAACACGCATTTTAAAAGGGTTTTTCGCCTGCCGTCTGTCTGCAGACTTGTCAAAGCATTAATTCATGGTTTTTACTAACCGGTATCAGTATGTTGTTAATTCGGCATCATTTTGAAACGTGTATTACAATTAAATCACGGTAAAATATGTTCATCTTGTTGTAGTTGTAGCCCCCTTGCCAGCGATTCTCTCTCTAGTTTATCATGCTCATCCCGACTCAGCCTGGTTGTTCCTGGCCCTAGAACCACGATTTTATGGGGCCAGAAAAACTGTGAATTAGGACCCGCTAGCCGGTACTAGGCCAAGTGGAAACACAACCAAAAACGGGCCCCGCACGGCTCGGCACTGTCTGTGTCATGGCAAATACAGTCGCTGGTTTATTTATGTCTGTAGGCCGTTGTTATGAGTGTGGAGTGAGCATATACAACGTTAGCTTAGCCTGGTCGACCCAATCTCCATTCAGAAAACAAGCATTCTAAAAGGTTTTTCGCCTGCCGTCTGTCTGCAGACTTGTCAAAGCATTAATTCATGGTTTTTACTAACCGGTATCAGTATGTTGTTACGTCGGCATCATTTAGAAATGTGTATTATAATTTAATCACGGTAAAATATGTTTATTTTGTTGTAGTTGTAGCTCCCGAGCCAGCGCGTCTTGTTTGAATGATGCGAGTAAACACAGCTGGCAGCCGCGGTGAAACTCGAGCGACTAGAGCGATGCGATAGGAGCGTTTAGAGCGAAGCGAATATTCGCATCGCGTCCGGTCTGAACGCAGCATTAAAGCGAGCTCCGCGCTGCACTGGAAACGCGCCATTACATCACCAGAAGTCCTAATTTAAGGGGTAATTTCTCCCAACATTTTTATTTTTACTCACTATATCAACAGCCCCACCAAAAATATTTTCCACCAGCCGCCACTGCTGCTACACATTTATTATTATTATTATTGTTATTAAAACATGACCAGTAAGTTTCAAATTAGTCCGGTAAAATAAATTCTGTCCGGACATTTGACCGGCGAGAAAAATCCTAGCGGAAACCCTGGTCCGAATCTCCATCATCCATTATTCGACGATATGTTGACCATGCTTTGAGACTGATACATTCAGAATGAATCCAAGGGAGATGTTGACCTTAAGCTTAACCTTTCTCATAGGTGCATGTTTGTTCACAACATCAGTGAGTGAACTCTTTATAAGAGCATCCCAAGCAGCTTGAACAAAAGGTATAAGTTGGAATCTGTCCCAATTGAGGGCAACAAGTTCGTTAACAAACTACATGGCAGCCCAAATCATGGAGTTTAAAACATTCTCTGACATCGCAGAATGAGGGTGCTCAATACCTTGCTGTATACATGATACACGACTTTCTCTCTGTTCACTGCGAGGATGGGCGCAGACCAGTGAAAACACCTGGTTATGTTTTGTTTCTACTCTATGGTTAATTCATCTGTTAGCTTGCTCTGCTACAGCTGTTAACTGATTGTTTGTGTGTCAAATTTAAATGAGTTTAACTCTGAGTGAAGCACTTCAATTTTGAGTGGTGGGTGACCATGGACGTATAAAGAGAATTGTATTCTTTCACACACAGTGACGTCACGAGCTACCCACAATGCAACGCGCACCATATATATATATATATATAAATACGCCATTTTTCTGGAGGTGCAAAAATCCTGGAGGTGCTAATATAAACAGCTAGCTAACGTAGCCAGGCAGAGCGCACTAGGTTTTTTTTCTGAATTAACGACCGAAGAAATCGCTGCATGTCTTCGGATTACATCTCTGGACTTGAGGGGTGTGCTCTCGGTCGTTACCGGCGTAAACTAGAGCTGTGTGGGTTGTCGGATTGCCCTTACAATGTATGGAATTACGACCCTCGAAAGTGGCCTTCGGTCGATGTTGGCAGCATCTACGTCTATCTTCTGGAAACACCAGGTGAATACCCCACTTGTCACAATAATATTATCATGTGTTATGGAAATCTGAGACCCAATACGGTGGAGAGTACAAGTCAGAGTGATCAAAAACAAATAAATGGTGAATCAGACAGTTGTCTTTCTGGTTATTTATTTGAAGCTTAAAATACATAAGATACAATAAAAAGACACAGGTCTCACAGAGTGTATGATAGTCTGCAGGAGTGTGCGCAGTACAATATGGTAGCAAGGCTTATATACAGGAAAGAGTGAGAAGGTTAGAAATCTGTCTTCACACGGTCACATTGTTATTAGACACCTGTCCTTGAGCTGTAGATAGTATAACGGTTCTCAGGAAAGGTTCTTGTGTGACTTTGTGTGAGTCTCAACCAAATAGCAGCTGTGGCCTTGAAGTGCTTGGGAATAAACCCACAGTAGAGTAGATAGAGGAAAACAGCACATCTCAGGAAATGAGAAGCATTTGGTTACTTTAAACATATAAGGATATAATAAAAATGTCCACTACACATGCCAATGCATATATGTGGTATTTTAGAGTTGACTATATTGATTAAGGCAATAGACTATGATATTCTGCTTGCACCTCGTGTGAAATGGCGGATACCGGAAGTACGGTGTCGCCCTCGGCCCAAAACCCGTATGTGTGTGTGAAAGAATACAGCGTCGTAGGCGGGTCCCCGTTCCTTCCTATGAGAGTTGCTCAGAAGCGCATGAAGCTCTTGAAGGAGCGTCTGTAGATTCAGAAAGTACCCAGATCTTCCAGGGCTTTTTGCTCATAGAGCATGCACGCTTGAGTTCTATTTCATCCTTACTGACCGGTGCTTAGCACTGAATATCTTCTGTCTCGCGCATGCGCAGGTCGAATATTTATATCAACAAAGTCACGTGTGACCTCGTATGACCCCGGAAGGTATAAGTGCCGGTGTTGTCAACGAGTTCAGTCCTTTTTCATCTTCTCGCTGCACAGGTTACTACTTTATGAGTAGAAGCCAAGCTAGCTTATTGAAAATTAGATTCTAGCTCATCGCTACCTGTAGCCTTCTGCAGTGGTGTAGTGGGCGTTGGACGCGGGGGTACGCCGTACCCCCACTTATTTGGAGCATGTTCTTTTTTTTAAGTCTAATAAATATAAAATCATTGCCAGTGTTATCAGTTGCAAGTGTGTATTTGTTGTAATAATGACGAAAACACAATACATTTCACAGTAATTCTAATAAAAAATAAAAACGATTTCCTTAAAAAAGTATGAATCATCATCACGCTCGTGACCCTGCGGTCACTGACACACCCACGGCGAGCCAGCTCGCCGCGCCCGCCGATTTTGTGGCAGCTCTTTCCCTCAAGAACACTAATGAAAAAGCTCCATAATGGCAGGCTAACATGTTTTACTTGATTTATTTTCTAAAAAGAATATAATTCACAAGAAGAAAGAGGCTAGCAGCACCGAAGCTACAAGTGAAGCTGCTAGTAATACATCATCAGAAGAGCCGCCTAAAGACGTGGATAATGCTAGCTAACGTGCACGTTAGCTGCGCTAGCAACGTTCCCCTGGCTAGCTCAAGCTCACCTTTCCCAGAGGTATGGACGGAGGAGATGTGGCGGAGGAAACCAGAGGCATACCCGTGGATAGACTGCAAAGCTGGGAAACTGGGCTGCAAAGTTTGTTCATCCATTTCGGATTTATCAGTCTTCAAAACCCAAGGTGTGTGTGTGTGTGTGTGTGTGTGTGTGGTGTGTGTGTGTGTGTGTGTGTGTGTGTGTGTGTGTGTGTGGTGTGTGTGTGTGTGTGTGTGTGTGTGTGTGTGTGTGTGTGTGTGTGTGTGTGTGTGTGTGTGTGTGTGTGTGTGTGTGTGTGTGAAGCAGCGCTGTCTGCTTATTTGCAATGTAGGCTAGGCCTAATCAGAATAATGTCAAGTCCAGATTCAATGTTGTTTGCATAAGTATGGCTATATTTTTCGTTTTGTTTATTTAACCCTCTGGAGTCAGGTGCGCATAATTTTACGTAAACAATCATATATTTTGGATTATAAGGAGTAGAAATATGATTCAGATATCCACGGAATCGCTGGAAGAGTAGCTTTCCAGCGGTATCTCCTGTGAGACTGTAACCAGGGCACAGCAGCCAATATGGCCGCTCAAAGCAGCTTGACTTTACACTGTGTGGGATTGGTGGATTCGTGTGTCCGTCAAGGAAATCTCGGCCGGCAGCCATCATGGTCTGAAATGACCAATGGACATCGATAAATCACTAAGGACCTACCCACCAAGTAAACAAAACATAAACCACGTGTCTCCCATCAGTTTACGTCTGTGAGGAGAGAGAGAGAGACAGAGAAAATGGCTAAAAAAAACTTTACAGTTGCCGACTTTGCTAGAGATTTTTTTCGCTAGCAGCAGTAAAGATAGAGCCTCAGAACCTGAAGTCTTCGACTCTTCTTCTTCTGAAGAAGAATACAAAGACAACAACAAGGATCCATTTGGACATGAGTAAGTGTACATATTACAGTAATAGTGTACTGGCAATGTGTGGGAAATACCGCGAAAATGAACAATAGGTTTATTGATATATATTTTTTATCGATAGTCATGAACTTTTTATTGGACAAAATAGACTCTCCATTAGCAATCATTTACTCTGTGTTAACGTTATTTTGGTATGTAAAAGTGAGATTACATGTGTAGATGATTAAATTAATCATTTATTCGTCCCACAACGGAGACATTTACAGTGACATGTTTTTGCCATCGATTATTTTATCATACTGTTCTGTACAGATGAGACTTTGTCATAGATTTATTTATATGTGTGCCTGTTATTATTTTACCATCCTGTACAGATGAGACTTTGTAATCAGATGTAGCCTATGTATATGTGTGTCTGTGATTTTATACTGAATGTAAAGTAACTGGAAATACCTGTGTGTGTGAGAGAGAGAGAGAGAGAGAGAGAGAGAGAGAGAGAGAGAGAGAGAGAGAGAGAGAAGAAGAGAGAGAGAGAGAGAGATAGAGAGGAGGAGAGAGAGGAGAGAGAGGAGATCGCGAGAGATATAGAGATATAGAGAGAGAGAGAGTAGAGAGAGAGAGATAGAGAGAGACTCCTTCTCCAACCTCCCAAAACTTTCTTTTTATGTGTGCATTGTTATTTGTGCTTGAGCAACATTTTACTTGAACTTTATTTCAATGAAATTAGTTGTAATTATTGTCCTACATTTTACAGAGATGTTTCACAGCTGCCTGGGCCTAGTGGCCCACAGGCGGCGTTTATCCAGCAGCCACAACATCCATCTGTGCCGGCCCCCAGGTCAAGATCTACCGTGGCTCAAGGGCCTTCACCAGAGCCATCACCACCAAGGACCAGCAGACCAGCATCACTACAGCTGCCTCCACCTCCATCTGCGGCTGCCACCAGGTCAAGATACACCTCAGCACAAAGGCTCCACCACAGCCATCACCTTCAACCCAGCCAGCAAGGAGGTCTCGTGGAGGTCTTGTATAGCACTTGTACACCCCACCTATACAGCAGCCCATGCACCATCACCCCCACCTTCACAGCAGCCAGACCCACTGTCTTGGAAGACAGACAAAGACCTTGACACTGTCTTGACATTTATAATGAATAGTTGGTTGAAAGTTCTGATGTTCAATATTGTAAATAGTTAGATTTTCCAGTTTCTTATATTTATATAAATAGTTGGTTGAAAAAAACATATTTATAATACATTGTTGGTTGAAAAAAAGGTTGAATGCTCAATTTGTATTTGTACACATCACATGAACCTTGGTATGTAATATGAAGTCATTATTCAGTCCTAATGTATCTCAGTCCCTGCTGTGGTGAAAGTAGAGTGATAAACACCTATTTTACTCAAAATTCGAATTACATTTTTTTCATTTTAGACATGAATTACACATTTATATACAGTGTAATTCAAATATTTCACTGCTTTTGTGATCCTAAGACTTTGGTAACCAAATATAAAACACCAAAACAATTCGATCACATGAGTACATTTGTGTTTTCACAAAAGTTTTGAAGATTTTCAGAAAATCGGATGTCAAATTTTAAGCTTTTGCGCTACTTATCTCATCAAACAGTGCTCTAAGGTGAGTAATTTACATATATAGCAATCCCAGAGATTGTCCTGAACATTTTGATATGTAACACATGGGGTGCCATGTTAGAAGAAATACATTTAAAAGGTGATTTAAGAAAACATCTAAAAATCGAGAAAATACCCTTAGACTACAGAGGGTTAATAAGTTAATTTCAGGACAACTTTGGACATTTTGTTTGTTATGAGTTTTAAATAGATTTTGAAAGTGGAGAGAGAGAGAGAGAGAGAAGCAGCACTGTCTGCTTAGTTGCAATACTGTAAATAATATATAAAGGGTTAGGGCCTATAAATTGTTTATGTAACTTATGTGCCAGTGTGTTGTAGAGTTATATTTGTATTTATTCATGTTAGCAAACTATGGATAAGCTTAAAATGGGAATAATTTGGGTAAAACTGTGAGCTGCATTTGGGGCCTGTTGACATGTGTTTTTGAGGACAAAGGAAGATGGGGGAAGGTGAGAGCATGTCCTGATTTGCATTCAACTTAGAACGAGCTACAGTGGTTGTGATATTAAGAGAGGTCCCTTGGGTTTCTCTGGTGGTTATCAACAGTAGCAGTTAAGTGAATACTGTTCAAACAATACCTGTGTTTGTGTTTTATATTGATTTCTCTGTTTTATCCTTTCATAAATGTAAGGACTACAAATGGCTATAAACATTCTGGGCTGGTTGGAGTAAACAGGGTTTTATGGCTCTGTGGGGGAGGTGTAGGTATGCAGGCCTTGAGACCTTTTGTTGTAAAGTGAGCCTGTTTGGTTTCCTGCTGGCCAGCGTTGCGTCTCCCAATGAGATGACCTGAAAAGATGACCAGCTGACCTAACACCAAACCCCTCCTTCTTACTCTGGTATATCTCCGGTGGATCCCTGGCGTTCGGCCTCTTCTTCACATGCTGCCCTCGGGTGAAAGTAGCTCTGCAGTATGCGGACTAGAGCAGGAGTAAGCCGGCATTACTCCTTAAGCATTGCAATATAACTGTAATATATCATGTTGTATTGTAATGATTGTATTGCATTGTCATATTGCCATTAAAGTAGATTATTGTTAACGGTTACTTTGTAGATATGGATTCCTTCCTGTATTATAACCAGCTTCATAGGAACGCGCGGAGATTTGAAAAGCGGACCAGTTATCCCTCCAAATCCCCAACAGTGTCCATGGTTTTGAGTCTGTGTGTGTGTTGAGCGCAGCGCCGTCTGCTTTTTGCAGTACAGTAACTAAAGTAGGACTACCGTACCGGTAGTTTCTGTGGACCTGTCTGCCCGTTTTGTGAGTGCACTGCGCGCATGCGCACTTGTGTGGCATTGTTTGGGATGACCTAATTAAAATAGCGTCCCCCCAGTAAAAAAATCCCCACTACACCACTGGCCTTGTGATCATCTCGATCGGAGCTGCGGGCTAGAAAAACGCTCGCCCTCCAAAGGTTGCGACGAGCTGTCACCAAGGGAGGGGACCGCCGTGTTCACCGCTCGGACCCCAGGAGCTCTGGACCGGTAAAGAGCGGACGCTCCTGCATGTCAGTCGGTGAGATCGCTACCATTTATTGCTGATTGTGCTATCTATTCTCAAGCTAATGAGATAATTGTGTCCAAGTTAGCCGAGTGCTCTCGCTCAAGCTAATTTGTTACTGCACTAGTGAAGAGAGCGCCTCCGCTCCCCTCTCACTGCACACATTTGGTTCCTTACCTGTTCCATCCTCCAGTTAGCTCTCGCTCAAGCTAGCCGTTATGGCGCTAGTGAAGAGAGTGTCTTCGCTCCCCTCTCATGGCACACATTGGTTCCTGTTCCATCCTCCAGTTAACTGAGTGCTCTCGCTCAAAGCTAACTTGCTACAGCGCTAGTGAAGAGAGTGTCTCCGCTCCCCTCTCACCAGAGGTGGGACCAAGTCATTGTTTTGCAAGTCCGAGTCAAGTCTCAAGTCTTTGCGCTCAAGTCCGAGTCAAGTCTCAAGTCTTTGCGCTCAAATCCAAGTCGAGTCTCAAGTCAGGATGGGCAAGTTCAAGTCAAGTCAAGTCCTAAACTTTGACAAAACGAGTCATAAACAAGACATTATGTGTTTTTCACCAAATGTAATGACATCGATCAACAGAATAATACTTAATAATCAAATTGCTCTTTATTAGTCACATTAATAATTTAATAATCCATTTTCTCTCTGCTGGTAAAGTAACGTGTTTTTTTTCTATTTTAAGAGGGTAAGGTAAGGCTACTGTGACGGTTTGATTCAGAAGGAGTTTAATGTATAAGATCCCTGATGTTGAGGTAACCAGAATGTTTATTTCCACTGTGTACAACATGTTGTAAGGGACCCACAATCTATCTTTATGCAAGTGATAATGTGCAGCCAGGTGGTCTCTATGGGGAAGAGAACACCTGCATCTAGATCCCTCTGCAGGTGGTACTTTAACTATATTTTGATGCTAATACTTTTGTACTTTTTATTGTAACCGAGTATTCCTAAACTCTGGTACTTTTACTCAAGTACAAGATCTGAACTTCTCCCACCTCTGACAGTAAATCCTGAGTGGTTACCAAAATAAAGGTAACCAAAAAAGGTTATTTTCATTTTACAAATCCTGCACTCAGCTTTGCTTTCTCCAATATCATTGAAAAGCAGCCAGATGCTGCTTATTTTTTCGGTTTTCGCTAATTTCTTGACTTTTTCCGATGCACTTGCATTTAAATCCGTCTCCCCGTCGCTCTGTGCAGCTGGCCTGTACCACTACACCTGCTGTGCCCCCCACCCTTCTTTCACATAATGGTATGATCCTAGTGTGTCGCATATGATTGGCCGCCTGGTGGCCCAGCTAAATAAAGTCCCGCCCCTGCCTGCAAGGATTCTCAGCAAGAGTAGGAGCGGCTGAAGATTCTGCTCTCGCCGACGGGAGTCTTCTCTTCTAGAGGCAGCTCGCGATCGGCGTGTTGGAGACCTCTGAATTAAATGATCAAGTCACCTCAAGTCAGAAGGCTCAAGTCCAAGTCAAGTGCCGAGTCTTTGGCGTTCAAGTCCAAGTCGAGTCGCAAGTGTTTTGTGATTTTGTCAAGTCGAGTCTCAAGTCATCAAATTGGTGACTCGAGTCCAAGTCATGTGACTCGAGTCCACACCTCTGCCTCTCACTGCACACCGCTACGGTCCTGTTAACTCGCCCCCAAGGCAGCCTCGGTATCCGGTGCCTAACCGTCGCCCCCCCCAGAGCCTCCAGAGGCCGGGGGCACGGTACTGAGGGTCTGGGGCCGGCTGTCGGTTATTTCTCCCAGCAGCAGCTCAACTACTGGGTAGCTCAAGCTTCAGACCCCTGGGTGGTTTCCACCTTAACCCAAAGGTACAGGCTTCAGTTCCGACGCTGGCCCCCAGCCTTCAGCCGGGGAAACACTGGGTGGTCATCTTGACCCGTGGTGGCGCAGCGCCGCTGCTGAAATATGCGCGCTGCTGCTAGGGGGCACCAGCCAGGTACCCAATTAAAAATAATAATAAGTGGCGACCCTTTTTCATTTTTGATTGTTTGTTAAATAAAGGTGTATTTTTGCAAACTTCTGAACTAACTTGATGGCGAATGATCTGTCGCCATGGCAACGGCATGTGATGACACCCCATAATACGCTTAGATGCGTTGATGGCTGCATCGTTACCAAACCTGTGAAGTTCTGGTCTGTTTGGAGTATTTTCACTGAAGTTATGAGTAAACCGTGTTTCAAGGCCAGCATTGTGTTGCCATGGCAACGGCATTTGAAGAAATCTCAAAACTGTCCCGTAGATGTCTTCACGGCTGGACTGTTAGCACACTGCTATCTGAAGTCTGCTGCTCTGAGCATGTCAGCTGGAGTGATGACATCATCGTGTTCCATTACACAGGTGTTTATAGTTGAACTAACGAGGTGTGCAGAGATCACAGGTTGCCATTGTTCTGAATGAGAGATAAACCTCTTACATGTGAACGTTTTGTGGAAGAACCGTAACAGATATCTGTGAAATTTCAAAACGTGAAGCATGTCAAGGAAGTTGAGTATCTGAAGTGTAATTTGTGTGTACTTTCGGGTTAATAATAGGGCCTTTTTGGCAGTTTAACTAAAGGTGTGCGGCTGCTGCTGTGATTAAATATCAGCCTGAAATTACAATGGGCTTTAATGGAGGAATGTTGAATGTTTTTGTCACTTCATGCCCTCAAGACAGAGGCATTTTGTTTAAATATTTTTGCTACGAGATGTTTTCCTACATTTGTCATGATAAATTATGTCTCAGGAATGTAGGGTTTGGGAATTATGGCAGTTTAAAAAATATATATGAAGGCAAATTTCAAGATTTTCTACCCTCTAGCTGTGACATCACACACTCTAGTTAATGTTAAAATCTGAAGAAAACCTCTAAAACAAGGTCTGAACAATGTTTAATATCTCTAAAAGTAAGAATCATTGTTTTACATGAATAATGTCAGAAAGATGTGTAACATTTTAAAGTTAGAATGAGGTTTCTGAGTGAAAGTATGAATGAACAGTTAGCAGTTGAAGTCGCATGAAAATTTGTTGAAGTCTGAAGATTTTCTCCATTGACTTCAATGTTAAAAATGTGATGAATTATGGGATGTATCTCTGGAATTATGAAAGTTATGAATGAGAAAAGTAATAGCCATCGATTCCCGACCGAGCTGAACGTTTTGATGGTTGAACGGAGTTTCTGCGATGTTCAATGCGGGAGGAGAAGAGGGCCAAAATAAGTCGGCGGAATAATAATAAACTTTTCGTCCGTAGAATAACAGTTAGTTGTAATGCTGTTAACAGCATTCCCACTAAATAAGCTACATTTATTTGTTATTGGCTATGTTAGGTTATTGGTTATTTTCACATACTTATTTGATTATTAAAATGTAAACCGATCTTTTTCATAATGGGTGTTTTAGAGTTGTACCCCCTAGATCAGGTCTCTAGTAATCAGTGGCGTTTCTAGGTGTACAAAACTGGGGGGGCAGAAAGAGGTCGGGGGGAGAGAGAGAGAGAGAGAGGGGGGGGACAGAGAGAGGGAGGAGAGAGAGGGGGGGACAGAGAGAGGGGGGGAGGAGAGAGAGAGGGGGAGTGTCAAATTACATACTGAAGACCACAGGAGCAACACTGTGAGCGCATACATTTACGTACACAGCGTGGGGATGTCATAGCACCTTCATACATGGAGTAAAGGTCACCATCACAAAGTAATTCTTAACAATAACAACAACCGTAATGCTTTAGCATTAAAACACCATAGACTGTAAATATAAGGAAAACACAGACACTCATCATCGATGGTCACAATATCAATCGATCCAGCAGAGGCAAAACACAGAAGATCAACAAAATATATGACATAAATGAACTTACCAAAGCTGAAGGCTCACTTGAAAAGAAAAGCGGCACGGCGGTCCTTCCTCTGACAGAATGTGTCTATCACTTTGGGGATGAAGTCCTGTAGTTGCTGGATCAACTGGCTTTCAATTGAAAGCATGGCCAATGCGTTAAGTCGCGGCTGTCCCATGGTGTTGCGAGTGAAAGTCTTTATCCTTTTGAGGGTGGAAAAGTTCCTCTCTGACTCGGATGTCGTCACCGGAGTTGTCACTATTATTTTGACCAAAATAACAGTCTCAGTAAACGTTTCCTCCAAGTTGTTCTCGTGAATGGATTTCAACAGAGACAGGGCAGTGTTTCCAGTGTGAAGCTCACTGTGGCGGTAGAGCGTGGTCAGCTCAGACTTCAACTTCTCCTTGTTTCCCAACGCAGGCCTCAGTTTCACGGCGCAGTCAAGCTCAGGTGTAGGAAATGACAGGACATGCTGTGGGAAGAATGAGCTGTCAACAAGCTTTGCAGCGATCAAATGGTCACTCTGTGAGAACCTCTGTTCCACCTGTGAGATGACTGTGTCACAAGCCTCCTTCATCACCGGCGCTGTGCTGCTGACTCGTCGGCCTGGCTCGTCTGTTCCATCATGAGCAGTGGCGGCCAATGCATCAGTTTTCTGCCTCATTTTCTGGACATTTTCCTTGAAACGGCAGAGCGCGCTGTTGATCCCAGGTGCATCGATGCTTCGTTTTTGCATAGAGTGTTGTATAGAACATCCACTTCTGGCATAAGCAACGAAAAAAACTCCAGGAGCTGCATAAATGCTCGGTCCCGCAGTTTCTTTGACAGGCCGTATGCCTCACTTATGGTGACCGCATCCCATCCTGGTTGTGCGCGTATATGCTTCATACACTGAAGTAGTGCATCTCGGGTCTCCCAAACCGCGTTCACAGTTCTGCTTTTAAAGTTCCATCTCACAGCCGGTGGCCGTGGGATGCGTCTCTGTGTTGCCTCTGCAAGAGCTGCAACACGTTTTGGAGCACCGGAGAAAAAAGTGGAAAAAGCAGTTAGATCTGCAAAAAACACCTTCAGGATGCTCATCCTTGCTGAACACAGTTGCTGCAGGGTCAGGTTCAGTTGGTGGGCGTAGCAGTGAACAAACTGAGCGTTTGGGTACGTCTCCTTCATCACCGTCTGTACCCCGCGCACGTTACCGCTCATGACGGCCGCCCCCGTCATAGGTCTGAGCGATTAGCTTTTCTTTCAGCTTCAGGGGTTCCAGAACAGCCTTGATGCTGTTAGAGAGACCTACACCAGTTTTGTCCTTTACTTCCACAAACTCCAAAAAACGCTCTGTAACTGTGAGGTCAGGCATAATGTATCGCAGCACAATCACCATTTGCGATTTACAGGAGACATCGGTTGTCTCGTCGGCCTGAACGGCAACAAATGATGTGTTGTCCACTTGCTTGGCTATTTCCTCCCTGTACACATCATACATGCAGTCCAAGAGTTCATTCTGTATGGTGCTTGATGTCCCTTTGAAAACAAGCTGAGCTTCGTAGTGCCGTTGAAGCCTGGAATCGCCCTCACACATTGTCTCGAAAATTGACCTGAATATCCCTGGATTCAGAGAGTCCGCAGACTCGTTGTGGCCCCGCAGTGCTGTCTCACATTTCCCACACAGTTTAATACAGGTGATGATCCGACCAAGCACGTACCTGTTTTCTTCCACCTTCCTATTATGAGAATCAATGTCGCGTCTGTAGGCGCTGTCAATCTGAGCTGCAACATTCACCCTTCCAAGTAATCCCAATTTTACGGCATTTTCCAAATGACTGTTGCTGCTCTCATGCTTCATTGTCCTCTCCGAAAGATGCTTTAAGTCCTTGTAACCTGTCCTCGACCAAGTACCTTGATCTTCACCAAAAAGCAGGCAAGGAAAGCAAAAGAGAGAATTCTTCTGGATGCTCGCCGTTAGCCATTTATTTTTAGCAAACCACTCAGCGTTAAACCCACGTTTAACTTTGCCCGCAGTCTGGACCATTTGGAAATCCGGTGGATGGTGGGCACCGAGGCGCTTTACCTCCAGTTTCTCTCCGAGACTAAGTGTCTCAAATGTGTGCTCTAGTAAATGGTCAACTTCATTCATTTTCTTTCAGTTTTTTACTTCTTTTAATCGCTGGTGATGTTAGCTATATGCTGCTCTCTCGTCTCCTCTTCAAACTACACGTGACGTTTCGCAGCACTGCACACGTGAGTACTTACAGCCAATCAATTCTGAATTATGTGAGATGACGTATGGTGGGGATGGGAGCACTATGCCCCTACGGTCATTATTTTTTTGCCACACACATTAAATAGAAAAATACTCTGAGCATGCGCAGTGTAGTTTTTACAATCACCGTTCACTTAGACTGTGAGAGGGAGGGGCAGGATCGGGTTTTGTCCCACATGGCTCTAAACAGCTCAAAACGGCACTCTAGACACTAATTAGAAGAACACAGACTAAAACAGAAATGTACAGACGAATCAGATTATTAAACATGACCTTAAAATATATTTTATATGTTTTTTTATTTATTTTTTAGTATTTTTTTGTAATCATTATTTGTAATACTGTCTTCTGACACTAGGTGGGGCTGTGCCCCACCTGCCCCTAATGACCCGCCGCCACTGCTAGTAATTGTGTGCTCAAAGTGCACCAGATTGAAGCATTTTACTTTAAAATGTTCATACAATAATGAATACATTTGAAGCCATTTTGACGTATATTACCTATGTCAATAAGTTTCTGTTTTTGTAGAGTATTTGTCTTTTGTAGAGATTTTTCATTTATTCTTTATATATAAAATCTCGCCTATGGCAGCAAATTGTCTAGAACTGGCCCTGGTACTAGGCCTCAAGAGCCTTTCTTGTGCTGACACATAGAAACAAATTGTCGGGGCGCACTTCGCACACACTAAAAAATTCCACGGGCTCCGCGCTCACATTATGCAGGCCCCACGTGCCTTAGCACCGCTACTATGACTCCATCCTAGGGAAACACTGCCACCATAAGCAACCCGGCAAAGAAGTCGCCCTAAACCAGGAGCTGTCAGTCCTCCTTGCCAAGGGTTTCAATCGAGCCTGTGGACCCCATCTCACACGGGGGCTTCTACTGGACCTACTTCCTGGTAAGGAAGAAAGGCGGTGGACTTCGCCCAATCCTCGATCTGAGTGGACTTAACAAGTTCCTAAAGATTTTACCTTTCCATATGCTGAATGGACATTCTTCGTACCGTTGCCAGGGGGGAATGGTTCATGTCCGTCGACTTGAAGGACGCTTATTTTCATGTGCCTATTGTGCCTCATCACAGGCAGTTCTTCGCTTTGCCTTCAGAGACCGTCATTTCCAGTTCAGGGTGCTCCCATTCCGACTCTCCCTCTCCCCAAGGGTGTTTTACCAGGTGCGTCGCGGCAGCCCTCTCGTCCCTGCAGTCTCAGGGTATGAAGATTCTGCCATATTTAGACGACTGGTTAATCTGTGCACCATCCCGGTTGCAGTCGACCCAGGACACGGCTCTCCTTCTCTCTCATGTCGCCTGGCTAGGCCTCAAGGTGAACATGGAGAATAGTTGTCTGATCCCCTCTCAGAGCCTAACCTTCATTGGGGTGGTTCTGGACACAGTCACTATGCAGGCCTGTCCATCTGCTCAGCGCCTGGACGACATCCTCCAGCTTCTTCTCCTTTTCAAAAGAGGCAGGTCTCTGGCATATATCCTGTTTCTCCGCCTCTTGAGCAAGCTGACAGCTGCCTCAACTGTCGTTCCCTTGGGCTTGTTGTCACTGCGCCCCCCTGCAGAGATGGCTGAACGGCCTCCACTTAGACCCCAAGTTGCACAGGCACAAAAAATCGGGTGTCACAACAGTGCCTCTCTACTCTATCCCCATGGAGGGAGAGGTCGTATATGTTGAGGGGTGTGGCCATGGGCTCAGTCCCTTTCTGCAGAGAGGACCGTTACGACGGATGCTAGCCCTCTCAGGATGGAGTGCGGTGTGGCAAAACAGGACAGCGGCAGTGGTCTGTTCAGGACTGCACAGAACACATCAACGTGCTAGAGCTGCGAGCTGTGCACCTAGCACTCAGGCACTTCCTACCATACCTGAGGGGGAGGCATGTGCTTGTCCGCTCGGACAACACTACAACTGGTTGTATCACATAAACCACCAGGGGGGCGCCAAATCTGCACGCTTGCTAGAGGTGTCCCAGACTCTCCTGACCTGGGCAGCTCCTTGCCTGGCCAGCCTACGGTTCAATGTTATCTGCCCGGAGAGCAGAACCAAGTCGCCGACTTCCTCTCCCGTCACAAACCCCCACCAGGGGAGTGGCGGCTTCATCCAGAGGTGGTGGCCAGCATCTCTTCGGCAGGGCAGAGGTAGATCTCTTTGCCTCGAAGATGTCGACCCACTGCCCCCTATGGTTCTCCTTGACGGAGAAGGCCAGCCCTTTGGGTCAGGACGCCCTGGCTCATTCATGGCCAGCGTGTCTTCTCTATGCCTATCCACCCCTTCCTCTGATCCTACCAACACTCCTCAGAGTGCTTCATCAGGGCCACAGGCTTCTTCTGGTGGCCCCCTTCTGGCCAGCCAGGACTTGGTTCTCCCTGTTGCACAGACTCTGTTGCGGGACGCCTTGGCGTCTCCCCAACAGGAAGGACCTCTTGTCTCAGCTGGAGGGTCGGATGTGGCCCCTGTGGGTCTGGCCACTGGTGGGCCCGACCCACTGCTGAGCAACTGCATAGAGCCTGTCAGGAGGACTATTCTCAATGCTAGGGCACCCATCTACTCGTAGGCAGTACGAAAACAGGTGGAAACTGTTTTCTGACTGGTTGCCAAGGGCGAAATGAGGACCCAGTACATTGCTCGGTGCCTACTACCCCTTGAGTTCCTGCAGTCCCTCCTGGACGACGGCCGGTGTCCCGCTACCGTCAGGGTGTATGTCGCTGCCCAACACGCAAGGGTTGACAACAACACAGTGGGGAGCCATAGGCTGGTATCCCTCTTTTTAAAGGGAGCTCTGAGGCTTCGCCCCCTCCCGAACATCCCAAGGGCTCCTACATGCCCTATGCTCGGCCTCCCTTTGAACCCTTGTTACAGGCAGAACTGTGGTGGCTCTCAGCTAAGACTGCTTTCCTTCTTGCCATCACCATCAGCAAAGCGAGCTTCAGGCCTTGTCCGTGAACAGCTCAAGTCTGAGGTGGAACTCAGATGGCTCAGTGTCACATTATGGCCGAACACAGCGTTCCTCCCTAAGGTGGAATATCTGATAGTTACGTATGTAACTACGGTTCCATATATTCCATAGGACTGAACTGACGACACCGGAACTTATACCTTCCGGGGGTCATACGAGGTCACACGTGACTTTGTTGATATAAATATTCGACCTGCGCATGCGCGATGACAGAAGATATCAGTGCCTAAGCACCGCCTCTGGCGGTCATTCAGGATTCATAGAACCGTAGTAACATACGTAACTATCGTTTTCTCTCCCAATCTCGGCTCAGTCAACTGAATAGAGAGAAAATAACTTATTATAACTCATATTTTAGGCAATAATGATTTAAAATAAAGGCTAACAAAAGTGTCCGTGCTGGGTTGTTTATGTCGCAAAAAAAATGTATGCGCTGATTAACAGACGTCTCTTCCCAATAAGGCAATGGGAAAAAAGTATTTTTGGGCCCAAGTTGTAGTACTGCCGTTTGGCCACTAAGAAGATTTGCTTCCTTCAACGTCTGCCGCACTTCATTGGGGGCTTTTGCAGGACGCTAAAAGTATTGATTCTGACTGGTTGGGTGGCACCACTCTCTCCATAGAAACACAACATCAGCGCACAGCCATTTGACCATGTATCATGTGTACAGAGCTTTGAAGCCCCTCTTCCTTCTCACTGTAAAAACATTTGGAACAGAAAACATTCAAAAACCAAACACATGTACGTCTGCAGATTGCCAGAACAGGTGATTCTTAGTGAACATATTTGGCTGATAATCTCCACCCTACATCAACCCCCATGCCCTTATTGCCCATGTGCACAGTTGCTCTGCATGCTCAGCTGTGGGAACTGTTGAGCAAAACAGAATAACTCCCTTTTTAATTTCTTTGAAGTTGATTAATAATAAGAGGATGCTGAGAGACTGAAAAATATCTTCTGTAGCACACAAGACAAAAAGATATAAGTAGAAAGATATCATCATAAATCATCAGTGTGCCATTAATCTTCTCACTACTCTCTGGGGGTAACACACCGCCAGGTTCAGAAGCAGAGCCGTATTAATTCAGCACATTAAAACGACTGCTCTTTAAAGTAAGAACTAGAAGATTTACAATTACTTCATCACAGCAGCCAAACTGAATAACTAATGCTCAGCTATCCTGTTACTGAAATACAGCTGACCACGATAATTTCTAATAAAACTCATTTAAATGTGTTTTAAATAGTTTTTTGAAATTATATATGACAGAGCTTATGAGAAAAACAACACCCGTAGATAGATGACGTATCTTAGTCTTTTTTTCAAGTGTGTTGCTGGGGAACACACCACCTTGTTTCTTGGAGTAATTGTTAGTTGTTAGGGTAGGAAATAGAAATCAACTAGGAGGAAATAGTGCTCGCCATTTGTGATTGTGTGTTGCTGCAGTATTTTGGTCAAACAAAAGCTCATACCATTCTCAGCAACATATTTCAGCCTGAGGGGAGTTAAGAGGTGGATGTTCTCAAAGATGAATCATTCCAGAAATACACAAGAATGAAAGTTATCAAACTGAGCTGAAGGTAGAACAGGTCACACATTTTAATTACCTGTTGATTGGGATCAATCTAAGCCTCTCCTTTGTGGATGACATGTTTAAAAGAACAAAATGCCTATATTAAAACCACATCAAAACAAAGCTCTGCTTGCAATGCTCACATCAAATAAACCAATCATAATGCAACTATCACAGTAATGCAATGTAAAGCAAACATTATTTTTCACAGCGCATATCAAATCTGTTTCTATTGTATTCTCTGTCTTGTTTCGTCACATATGAACGCTTTCTAAGCTCTACAAACAATCATGCTGTGCTAGCGTACAATAACTTATGGCATGTGTCTTTGGAAAAACTGGTGAAAATACTTATCCATCCGAACCGTTAAATCAATATCACTGCAAATCAGTGAGGATCAATATCGCTGTAAATCAGTGAGGAGGGGCATTTGCAACATTTAAAAAAAAAGATGTAATATAGTTAATGAATATATTGTGAACATCTGGCATATATATTAATTGTCACAATTGCTGCCATCATGAGACCTTACTTTCTTCTTTCTTGCAGCCCTCCCTCTCAAAAAACATCACACACTCTCTTGGCAGTGTGTGTGTCGTGTGTATGAGGCTTGTGTTTTTACCTGGAGGGAGTCAGGGGATAAGGAATGAGCCTGAAGAGATCGAAAGAAGTGCCAAAATAAGTTTATAGCCTAGGTGTTGATTAATGGATGATTCCATCAACCACTCTGATCAAGATGGTTGAACTATCCCTGATGCTATTTCGTGTTATGTGTATATAATAGGCAGGTAATATCGTGTAAGAACTGACTTTGAAACATAGATGATGATGTAAAACCCTAACCCGAACCCAATGTGATTGAGTTTGTGGAAACGAAAACATGGACAAAACAAACTGGAAAAACGAATACCATACCCAGAAAACAACTGCATTCTCTCAATGAATTTTTTTTAAATAGTTTAAATTATAAATAATACATATTGAGTAAAAATATATCTGCAATCTGTAATCCAGGGATTCAATTAATTAAAATTGTTTGAATAATTATTCAAACTTCAAAGGATACCACCTTACAGACATACCACCTTAGAGTATAGACTAGAGCAGGGTGGGGAACCTTCGGCCCCCGGGCCGTATGCGGCCCGCGAGACCATTTGGTGTGGCCCTCGAGGTAATTTATAAACACACAAAAAAGAAAAAAATTAAAGAAATCTAGACCGCAAAATAATTAAACAATGGAGTGCCTGTTTTTCCTGGCCAAGGTCAGGGTCCTTGAACACAACACAAGCCTAACGTGTCATCACGTGGTATATGTCTCGTCTGACAGGGGTGTAATTCTGACGGGGAGCACCCATAGGGAGCACCAGAACGCAGCTCCGCTCCGGCACTTCCAAAAATTGCAGTACCCATAAGGAGCCGTACACATGCTGCAGTTTTTGCGTGGCTGTGTTTTAGTTGTAAACCCAGTGGCGATCTGTCATACTGATCATACAGTCAATAACTTTGATGTTATTAGCATTTGGTTAGCTAGCTATGCTAACGAATATAAGAAGCTTTTTCTACAACCAGTGAGGTAAAGGCACATCTTTATATGATCATTATAGTTATAAAAAAAAGAGAATAAAGTAAACAGGTATAAAATACTATATGACAGTAAAAAAAAGTTGTATTAATAAAGAAGAATACAGTTTGAAAGGGGAGTGATTTGTAAAATATCCATAAAGAAAAAGAAAATATGCTTACAGTTCTGTTTCATATGGATGTTGAGAGATGTATCCATAGATCTCCTAATGTTGCTCTCAAAGTGCACCAGATTGATGATTTTAACTTCAATATTTAAAAACAAATCTTCCCGGGGGAGCGATGCCCCCTGACCCCCTAGAGGAGATTAGGTCCCCCCCACTTAAATCATGTTCACATGGATAGGAAACTAAATACATTTGCACACATATTGTGTCCATATCTTTCTGTTTGGGTGGTCATGCCACAACTGTGCACGTGCATGCATGAGTCATGGCAAGATATCTGGATTAAGAGGTTGCTTTTTCTTTGCACAGCATGAAAGAAAGGTGAAATGAGTGGGCTGTGATTTTAGTTTTTTTAAGCAGAGGTCAATCATTTGTACGGCCCTCGGAGGATGTTGAAAACATTGAAATGGCCCTTGAGAGGAAAAAGGTTCCCCACCCCTGGACTAGAGTGATCACACTGGTTATTGTCTTACACATCAAAGAGATACAATAAAACCCTTGTAATGGTATGTGTTATAGCATTATTTCAAATGTTAGTATTAAAAAGTATAAAGAAAAGACAAAAACACTACCATATAGAAATGTTAACCACTGAAGTCCAGTCAAGTGTACTGACATACTGGATATTTCATAGACCACAGCCATCGTTTCTGACCTGCTGAGAATCCTAAGAATGCATGGTGTAGCTCATCTGAAGGTTTTAGGGAGGGAAATAATACACAACTAAAAAGTATGTTCACCCAATGCTGCGGAAAGCACAAACCTCAATTCATTTTTTCAAGAATTCCACCTCCAGGCCAGTGTTATAAAGGTATTTTGAGTAGTACCTGAGGTGCTCATAGCAATAATGTGTGTTCCCAGAAAACAAAGACTCCCAGTTACCTTGGACATTCCAGTCAACCGCTTTAACTGCAACTAAGCAATATATCCCCTTTTTGCAAAATAAACTTTATTCACGGCAGCTTTTGCCACAATTGTGTGCCTGCCAGGATACAATCCATCTTGATGCAGTGACCTGTGACTAGGATTGAAAAGGACATGAGTTTGTCCATGCCTCTCTTTCAAACTAACACAAGGTGTCAATTACAATGCCCTGCAGACGGTTACAAAAAAGGGATTTAGTGGAGGAGGTGAGCAGTGTATGTGTTTGACAGTTCTTGGAGAGTAGGACTGTATTCCATTTCACTTTAAGATTTGTAAGTTGGTTGCTGATTGGCTAAAAAACTTTATGACATCATAAAGTGGCCAAAATCTGATCAGCTCATTTTCAGACAGGTTTTTATAGAAATGGATCAGGACAAAAAGAGAGAGAATATTTTTCCCTGTAACTTTCAGAACTCTTTACACAGAGGGGACACATGTTTATGTATCAAAGACATGAAAATTGGATTTTGTATAATAGGTGACCTTTAAGTCCTATACTCTCAGGGAAGCGTTTATTGTCTTCTAGCACTATTCCTGCTGAGAGATACTTATTAAAATAACACTGGCAACTTAAACCAGGCAGTAATTATGTTTCCTGCAATTACATATTTATTCCACAAAACAAATGAGTAAGAATACAGTAATTTGAAGGTGACAGGGTTGATTACAGCTCTGGCAAAAACCTTCAAATAAATATTCAACCATTCTTCTATTTCATCACTTAAAAAGGTGAGTGGAAATAAAACCACTGCATGCCACAGCTCCATATTTATGTAACTCTGACCCTTGCCTGCCTCGTGGAATGTGTGAATGGATTTGATCACCTTCTAGACATGGAAAGGTTCGTCTCACATTCATTTATTTCCAGTGTTTGGACTAACGCGTTACTGTAGCGCCATTATTATTGGCAGTAACTAGTACTCTAACGCATTACTTTTTAAATTCAGTAACTCAGTTACCGTTACTACATGGTGCGTTACTCCGTTACTGCGTTAGTTTTTTTATATAGTCAACAGCCAGGCGAACAGAGATGAGAACTGTACTTAAGTACAGTACTTGAGTAAATGTACTTAGATACTTCCTGTGTCACATGCGGAGACGGGCTGTGGGCGTGTTTGTGTTGTTTACTAAAAGACTATCATGGGCGGCGGAGCTCAGTCTAGTTTCTCCACCTGGAGATATTCTCACTATTTCACTTTTGTCGAGCACAAAGAAAAGAACGTTTTAGTTAAATGTAAGTTGTGTCTTGGCGGGTCAGAGATCCTATCTACTGCCCAAACCAGTAGTAATTAAATCTCTTAAAACATCTGCAAAAACAACATGCTGGGACGAAGCTAGTAGCTAAGACCACAGAGATCAGCCGACGCCACTCCACCTCCACCTAAGCAACAGCGGCTGGATTTTAACCAAGGGACTGCTAGCCAGGGAAAAGTCGATAAAGCCATTGCACGGTATGTTGTAGAACACATGCAGGCTATTGCTACAGTGGAGTCACCCGCTTTCAGGGAGCTAGTTAGCATGATAGCATGTCCGGGCGGCACACGGCATATGGGACGGAAACTTTTTCCAACTACCTGGAGAAAGATACAAAAATGGAAAGCCAGCTAATATCGATGCAATCCAGATTGCATATAATGCATGTCAAGTTGATCAACAGATTGTATTATTCTCCAATGCAATAACAGTACTGAAAGGAAGGCTATAAGGGCATTAATGGGAGCCCTTTTTTGTAACTAACGGAAACGTTACTTTTCACAGTAACGCATTACTTTTTTGTGTAAGTAACTAGTAAAGTAACTGAGTTACTTTTGAAATAAGTAGTAACTAGTAATGGTAACTAGTTACTGGTTTTCAGTAACTAGCACAACACTGTTTATTTCACAGAGCTTTGACCCCTGACAGATCGCAGCCTTGAGCACTTCAGGCAGGTTCTATCAGCTGCTCTTAAGGTGACATACAAACATGTGGAACACAATAAATCTCTAATGTCCTTGTGAGACTTCACTGAAAAAACTAAAACGTTGACTTGAATTAAATGTATTATATCAACAGATTTCACATATCTGTATTTGGTTTGTTGAAACAATAATATTAAGTTTAAATTAGATATATCAGGTTTAACTTAATATTATTGCTACATTTAATTCAAGTCAACGTTACAGTTTCAGTGCATTCATTTTGCTTCCTATTTATTCAAAGGGGAAAATAACCATTAAAAATAATCAGAAAATGACAAAGCTGCATGTTTGAAAAGCTCTTTGCATTCATTGGATTTCCATTCTCAATGTCAACAAACACAATCAATATTTTATCATCCATTTGTGCAAAGTGCTAAATATTATGTTACCGTCCCATTAAATGATAATGCATGGTGGATCATCCAGGAGAATGTGTGCCTGGGTCTAGACTGTGTAAATGGCAGAGGAAGATGAGCAGGCGGGGAGAGGGAGGAGCCAGCCTCTTAAGCATTTTCCTCCCTGACTTTACCGTGGAGAAAGAGAGGCAGGCAGGGTAGAGAGGGGGAGCCAGTGAACCAACGAGTCAGAGCGAGTAAGCATGGGAGCCAGAGTAGTAAAGAGAGCCTGATGCACGCAGTTTTGAAGGGGAGAGAAAAGAGACACGCAGAGAAAGAAGAAGAGGAGAAACAAGAAGAGCAGCTGAGGGAGGAAGCTCCAGTGTGTCAACTCCAACACTCTTTTCATCCCCACTGTTAATTCATCATCTGGCAACTAGGAGACATCTGTATACTGGCCGGTAACAATGGTTTCCTGGCTGCTGTTTCTTCTTCTCTTCTGCTTCACCAGCACGGGTGAGTGAACAAGGATTTTCTTCTTCCCCAGTCACCCTCTGCAAGTTTGGATGCAGTTTGAAGACACTCTTTGTGCCGGAGCTGCGAGAGCATCAAGTCCCTCTCCTGTGGGATATTAGTAGAGCTGCTGGTGAATTGGTCATTTGTGATTTGTTTTTATTAGGTTTTGAACCCACCTCCGCTGAAACTCAAGATAAGATGTCTTGTTGGTTTCTCTTGCAGCTGCTTTTCTGAAAGTGATGTCTCAGTTTGTGCTTGCTCTGAGCTTATACTGTGAGATCAAAAGGAAATGTAGTTAGCCTTAACATAATGATGTCTCATGGTCCCCCAGTATCACACACCACCCTGAAAGAACTGAAATGTTGATTTTAATTAAATGTATTAGGTCAACAAAATTCACATAATTGTTTTTTAGGTTGAACTTAATGTTATTGCTTTCAACTGATATAACACAATTATTTGTAATTTACACATAATACATTTAATTAAAGTACATACAATACCAATAGATGGAAATGGGAAATGCAAGATAACCTCGATATATATTTGACGCTGTCTGTATAGTATAGTTTATCCAAGTAGGCAATCTGGTTTATCTTGTTACTTTGCATGATACAGCCAGAGTATGTTTAAACAGACTGTAAGCGGATGAGCATGTTTGTTATGACCAAACTTTTCTCATGTCATGTCACATCAGCGCTCTTTGCTGATGCAATGTATCGCGGAACAAAGGAGTGAATTAAGTGAGAGTTGAGAAGTGCTGATTTGAGAAGCTTTAAAAGCTCCGACTGCTCTTATTGATTTCTCTTGGCCCTATCCTGTGGCTAGTGATGACTTCACTGGATCTGAAATAACTGGCTTCATTGCTGCTGTGTGGGGTTTACACTGCAAACTGTCCTGAATCTGTCAGGAAAGTTAGTGACAGGTTGCTCAAGATTCTTGGTTAAGAATAAAAAATGAACCCTCAGTCATTTTGTGTGGCTGTGTAAATGATCAGAAAGTCACTAAAAAGTGACTTTACATCGAGCCTATATTCAAAACCTTTATTTGAAAGTCTAAACCATCTAAAAACCTGTACAAATGCCGCAGTTTTTGCGTGGCTGTGTCTTTAGTTGAAAGCCCAGTGGCGATCTGCTCATCTCTCATCGAAAATAATATGCTACACGGGGGCGGACTGGCCATCTGTGTGTTCTGGAGAATCACAGAACGGACGGCGTCGGTCGTCATTGTTATTCACTGTCACTGTTTAAACCAATTATTTAAATATGTTTAAACCACATCATGTAAGTTGCGCTGACAGGTGAAAGAGGTCCACACACTGCTTCCCCGCAGCGAGGCTCCCCGCCCTCCTGTTGACAGTTCACGGTCATCGGCACATTGATCACAATTTTTTTTTAAATGGCACTTCATATCAAAATGGTTGCCGACCCCCGGTCTACGACAACATTGTAAGCCGAAGAAGCAAAAAACGTTGTAATGCCACCATTCTCCTTTATAAAGCATCACAAAGTTCTCACTCATGTCCCCTGGGATCTAATCTAACTCACATGTAGCTCTACTGACTATTGTTTTACTGCTCACTCATCGGTGGTCCTGGCTCTGGATATCTTCCAAATGATATTATTTAACTTAGTGTAAAGCATTCCAAATCAGCCATGTGCTAGAAAATCGGCGCAGACGAATCACACACACATACACACACAACAACACACACACACACACACACACACACACACACACACACACACACACACACACACACACACACACACACACACACACACACCACACACACACACACACACACACACCACACACACACACACACACACACCACCACACACACCACACCACTAATTTGAATCTGACACTGGTAATAAAGCCTTTAATATGGCTCTCAGTAGCTCTCTTTCAGGCACCGTACATCAACTCTCAAGAGGATAGCAGCTTTATTGCCTGGTTTTATGAGAGTATGAGTGTGTGCTGGTGTTTGGAGTGGAGTGAGCTGTTCCCCCCCCTAACCCCTTTTTGTCTGAGAGGAGGTATTTGCCACTGTTTCCAAATGACTGCTTCATTTGAAGAAGCAGTGCTTTATGGGACTATCAACCACAGAAATGGGGGTTTTAACTGAAAAATTGGGCAAGGTCTATCCTGGTGTGAATATGCAGTGTTTGGAGATGAACAGGTAAGGTCAATTAGCCTCGGAGTTAGTGGGGTTCTCTAATAAGACAAGCTATGTATTGCTCAGTCCTGGGAGTGTTTGGAGCTGTCATAACAACAGGCGGCTGGGTTTGTGTCCGGGTCACACCGGAGCATCCTCTGAGCTGCAGCTGTCATAACTTGGACAACCTCAAGCCCTGTTAATAAACCTGCACACTGAGCCACATCCCCACGCTCAGCAAAACGGTTTGTCATGCACTGTTTAATTAGATTGCAGGTGAGCAATCTCCTTATGCATGCAGATGAGCTCAGGCCAAAACAGACAGCACACACACACAAACTGCTGTGTGACATCCCCTTTTCACAGCAAATTACCAAGTGTGATTATTTGCATTTGTTGTGGAGGGAATCAGAGTGTTAGGACACCAGCCCGAACCAAAGGAGGAGGAAATGAGAGAGGAAAGGGAGAAGACAAAGAATCCTCGCCACCATCTGACTCTCCTTCTGGAGATGGCAGCGTTCCTCCTGTGTTCTTGTCGTCCTAGGCTGGCTTTGGCAGCAATAGTTCAGCACAAAACATGTGGGAGGGGAAGAGTGTGGGGAGAGACAAAAGCCTATTGACTGACACTTGGGAATGGATGTCCCAGTGTTGAGGATGGAAATCACAGCATTGGGTTGGAGAAGCTCAATGGGTGGCAGAGAGAATTTTTTTCTAAGATCACTCCCCATTAACTAGTTCTGTATGAGTCATCTGTAACATTGTTCTTTGATTTTTGAAAACCCATCTGATGGGGAACACAATATTTTTGCAAAGCATTATCTTGCAAAACGTTAATCTCTCAGTGAGAACAAAGTACATTGAAGATACTCAGTTTTAATGGTTTGATTAAGTTTGTCATACCAACTGGGGGCACTGTATACTACGGTGGCTGACAGGGGCAAACACCCTACAACTGCCCAAAACACTTACATTAGGATAAATGCGCTGCACTTTCAAAAACGATGCAATATAAAAACAAAAATGTGCCAAAACACATGCAAATTAAGAAATCTCTTCACCAACGTGACAACACTTACGAAAACCACTGCAGATAAAAAAAAATCTGAAAGAAGCTCAAAATACAATGGAAACTGGAAACTTACCTGAAATGTTAGTTTTATAGGCTTATATAAAACATGTAACCGCATTATTCCTTCCAATATTATTGAAAATCTGCTTTAAAGCTAGCTAGATAAACATAGCTTACCTAGTCATTTCAAATATACTGACAACCAGTGGCGTAAAGCCCCGAATGTTTTTCTGTAGCCCCGGACAATTCTCCCTCAATAATATAATACATTAACCGTGCTTTACCTGTGCCTCATCATGACACTAGAGAGGACGGCAGGATTGTAATTTCCCGTGTTCAGTGAATGCAACAGAGGCAAGACACCAGACCAGAGAGTTGCATGTGTTTCATTCAAGTTCCACTCTGTGTGTGTGGCAATAGCGCATTTAAGCGTGATTGAGCGAGAGGGAGAGACCGCTGCCAGCAGGGACCGTGTTGTTAGCATCTGGTTAGCTAGCTGCACTAACGGACATAAGGAGCTGTTTGTTCCACAACAAGCTGGGGAGAGTCCTCTCCTGTCGGACTGAGAGTCTCAGGTGAGCTAAAGGACTCTCTGAGTAGTTTAGATAGTTCACTTTAGTCTAAGTTATCTCAGTCTCAAACGGTTTGGTCACAAATTAGTAAAAGATTATTTCCGAGGCACACCTTCATATGACCGTTATTGTAAATAACCCAATCTGTGTTCTGTGAAACTGAAAAGGATATTACATTGTTTTTGTTACTTTCGTTGCAGTTGTATATATGTTTTAAATGTAATTTAGGTTAACTTACTGTTTTATTTAGATGCTTTATTTTGAAGGCGAGTTTACGCTGTTGAGAGGAAGTTGTTGTTGCTATGGAAACAACATGACGGAGACACAAGGTTGGTATTTAATATATATAAAATGTAGGTTGTGTCCGAGTTCATTTATATGCTGTTTGTAGCTTTGCTGTCTGTTTACAGTTAACTATTGGTAGTATGCTAAAGTTATTATAATACGGATTGAGCCTAAATGTATTTGTTATTTTTGTGTCTTTATAGCTCTTACGTTGACTCTGGAGTTTCAATAAATTCTAAATCATCAGTAAAGTCTAAGACCATATTTCGGAGGAAATATGCTACAGTTAGATAAATAACTGTTAAAAAAATAAGAGAATACAAAACAGGTATGAAATACTACATGACAGTAAAACAAGAATACAGTTTAAAAGGGGAGTGATTTGTAAAATATCCATAAAGAAAAAGAAAATCTGTTTACAGTTCTGTTTCATATGGGTGTTGAGAGATGTATCCATGATCTCTTAATTTTGCTCTCAAAGTGCACCAGATGATGCTTTTAACTTCAACCTTTAAAAACAATCTTACCGGGGGACACACTTGCCAACCCTCCCGATTTTCGCGGGAGACTCCCGATTTCATTGCTCTCTCCCGGTGTCATATTTCTCCCAATTTCTGACAAAATCAGATTTACCGCTAGCGCGCAACTGAAAGTCTAAGGGGGTGAGGGAGATAGTCACAGACACAAGAATCGACAACTCGACCCTCTGCTCACTCCTTTCCTGTCAAATACAGGTCCAGCCCACAATATGCTCCATCAAGGAAGGTGCTACAGGCGCAAGGCAGTGCACTTACAACTACATAAGCATGTTAATGTTAATCTAACAGCTCCGGCGATCCAGCACGACGGTTTTGAAATGCTCCCGATTTCTGAGGTCTCAAGGTTGGCAAGTATGCCGGGGGAGCATGCCCCCGGACCCCACTAGAGGAGGTTAAGTCACCCACTTATAAAAATAGCACTTTACCCCTGCTTACACCTATATGCCATGAGTTGATATCGAGCCCCATCATTGTAACAGTCGCGGTACTGTGTATGTGTGTGTGGGGAGTGTTCCACTGTAGCGGCCGGGTTACATTAATGAGAAACCCTACATGTCGAGCACCCTCTATGAATCGTTCAAGCTACCC